>NW_027211715.1:29717500-30917500 GCF_022749685.1 Semicossyphus pulcher
TATTTCATTTTATACGTCTTAAAACATGGCTGGAGCTGGTGTTTAAGTTAGCAGTTAAATAGCTGAGGCATCCACCTGTCACAGCCACGCACAATATTATGAAAACTTGAAGCCTTAATAAAATTCTATAGAGACCTAAACCATTGTCTGTACCAGGCTGTGAACGTCTTTAAATTTGCTGTAATTGGCATTTTAATATGGGGCCTAATGGGGATCAACTCGCTTTTGGAGCCAGCCTCAAGTGGCCATTTAAGGAACTGCAGTATTTGGCCCTTTCTGAGTTGGCCTCATTTTTCAGCCCCGGAGGTTGCCACTTGGTCAACGGACACACAGATACAAGACATGAAATATCTCATCTGATCCGCAGCTTGCAGGCGGCTGTCAACTCACTAACACCGCCGTCCAATACTATTTTCTTCTCTTTGTCTGACTGTCTCCCTCTGTGCCTCCTGCTCTCCTCTCCCTCTCATTTTTTATTTTTATCAAGACTCCTCATCTCTTCTTCTGTCTTGTTTAAGCTCACTGCCCAGTGCAAACTGTTTCTCATTCTGTATTTTTACATGCTGGCAGTTAAACCTTTCACAGCACCTACTTATTCTTATGATTATTGTTTGCATTTCTTAATCCTTTGATAGTACACAGGCGTTCTGCATTACTTGGCGTAGTTCTCTGCTGAGAGGCCCAATTTATCTGTGTCCAGGCTGCGTCCAGCTTTTAGCCAATTTATCTCCTACTCACAGCTACAAGAAGAGAAGGGGAAAGTATTGATCAGTGCTTTCTCAACACCAGCAAATGAGACAGCTGGTGGAGGTTCAGTCGAGCTGAACTCGGGCATTAGCATCAAGAAGTTTGGAAGATGTTCGTTTTTGTTTGTTGTGTGTGATCAAGGCAACTACACAAATTGAAAGCAGCTTTAACAAGCCAAACAAAGCATGGGAGTATAGCTCTATGTGTCATTATTTAGTGCATTAATCTCAGCTCAATGCTAATTTATGGTTTCATAGAGGTCAGACAGTTCGGCATTAATTCCCTTAAAACCCATCCGTGATCCCCGAGCAAATCACGTGTGAAGTCCACGTTAATGGAGACGAAGACCCGAGTCATTAATTCCAAGGGCGGCTTTGATTCTGCTGTAAACCGAAGAGAAAGACACGCAGATAGCCGGACTGAGAGAGGAAGGAGGGAGTATTCCCTGAGCAGGGGAGAGATATCAAATGAAATCCGGCTCCCACTCCTCTCCTTGCCGCCTCCTATTCCCTCCTTCAAGGAGAAAGAAGACAGAGAAAGAAAAGGTTGCCAAGGTCACTTTCCTTCTCTCCTTCTCTCCCCACACAATCCACAATCAACAGATAAATACAAATTCTCAGAGGACGGAGGAAAAAAATATCATTTCCACTGATGATGGGAGTCCTGGTTAATAATTCACAGCAGTGGTCATGTGACTCATCTCTGGGTTGCTGAAGATACCCATGAGGATACACAAGAAGAGCAACACGAAGGAGTTTAAACATCAGTCATGTCAGCGTCAAATGCAAAGTGACGCCTTGTGAAAACTCGAGTCAGAGAAATACTGTCAAAATGCATAATGGGCGACACAGTTCACATCATTAAAATATAAATGAGGCCATTTTTCAATACCAGTATGCATCACGATTTAAAAAATGTATTCAAGGGGACAAATCATCAAACAGATGTTTAAAGCAACATGTGTTGAACGGTGAGACCAAAAACTCCATAAGTTTATATTATTCCCAGTTGTTTTCAGTTGGGCTACACGGTGGTACAGTGGTTAGCGCTGTTGCCTCACAGCTAGAAGGTTCCTAGTTCGACAAAGTGGGTATGTTCTCCCAGTACATGTGTGTGTTCCCTCCAGGCTCTCCGGCTCCCACAGTCCAAAGACATGCTTGTTTGGTTCATTGGTGACTCTAAATTTATCAGTCCTCAAGGGGAAGTAACATTTTTTCACTCTGTTTGCACAAACACGCTACACACACAAAGGCCTGAAATAGAGACCTGCACAAACAGGACATGCATTAATGGAGAGACGTCAGAGGGAGGGGGCTGCACATGGACATGCGCCCCGAGCAGTTGGGGATTTGGTGCCTTGCTCAAAGGCACATCAGCAGTGCCCAGGAAAGGAACTAGCACCTCACTAGCTACCATCTCCAATCCATACTTAGTCCATAGTAGGACCACCCTCCAGTTCCCAAGCCAAGTCCCTACCGTCCACCGTCTAGCATGAAAGGCTGTCTGTCTCTGTGTGTCAGCCCTGCGATCGACTGGAGATCAGTCCAGGGTGTACCCCGCCTCTCGCCCAATGAACAGCATCAGCGGTATGATGGATCAATGGCTGGAGGTTTTCAGTTGAACATTAAATTGCTATTAGCAACCACTAGTGACACAGTTGAACAGAGACAGAGTAGAATTAAGCTCCGCCCACTGGGAAGGGGAAAACAATCCGTCAATCTCCATTGACTTTGTTCTGGGTGAAGGTGCCTCCTCGCCATTTACATCTGAATTGTCACGAAACAATAACCCTTATGAACCTCTGCCTGTTAACTCTTTGTCAACTTAAACTTGCATATAACCCCTAAAATGTTCATGCTTCAAAAGAAAGACCATCGGCGTCCTTTTTTGCAAAAACAGGAAAAATGGAACTATGTGCACATGAATAGAGAGAGAAAGGAAAGATAATGTCTCATTATCTGTCTCACTATAAGGATAAATATAGTTCACTGCTGGGGGAATACTAACACACCCATGGCTAAGTAATGAGCAGACACAACAGTCATGAATCATCTGGATCATACACAAAGTGGACTGTAAAATCAGTGTGCATTAATTTCATGTGTGAGGTTTAAAGGTCATGCATGTAAAGATGGCTGCAGGCGATGGATGTAAAACCCTGTGCACACTTATATTGTGAAGACATATTACAGTGGTGCCTTTTTAAGAACATATTAATAGTGATAAACTGGCTTACGCTGCTGCTTCAAAGCTTAACGAGTTTAATAAATCTCTCAGTGTTCCTCATACCCCAATTCTATCTCCATCTGAGGAAAAAAGAAAGACGCCTGCATGCGCCAGCCCCTCCTCCCTCACCTCAGCTGCTCAGATATGCATATCAGCCATTCTAAACTACACAGAGAGACAGAGAGAAAAGACTGCTCCTCCCGCATCATTTTGTTTCCAAAGCTTCCCAAATTACCGGCTTCTTGAAATAGGTCTCAACTGCTCTCTGGTGAGATGAAGCGGGTGTATTTAGGTTCACTGGAACAAAGAGGAAAGATTCAAAACTGACGCGCTCATTGTGTCTCTGTCTCCATCAAACACACATAATGTCACACTTGGCTAAACAAAAACACACAATTAAACAGACACACAGGCTTCTAGCTTCTGCTTTGTCACTGTGTGCTTTGTGAGATTATTATGGGCTGTCATGAGGAGCAAAATAACTTGTTTTGCTTCATTGCAGCTAAAGATATTAGTTGTGATAAATGGCCTCATTGCTGCTAAATCATGAGAGGGAATTCTGCAACACTGACTGTAAAAACATGGAGGTAGCCTCTTTGATGTCACTCACAGCTTCATGACTGGATGTTTTAAAGCCCTGAGTTAGATTTGTTGCCAATTCCCCATATTTAAATGGCAGCCATTTTCTTCTAACGTCTGGCTCAGGGTGGGAAGCTAGAATGCTGTTATAATGTTGTGCTGCTGTGTCCCAGGTTTCAAATCGCATAAAAGTCGACTATCAGACACATTTGTTATCATTTCACTGCTTTCAGTTTGATCAACAAGTCAAAAAAACAACGGAGAGAGAAACTCTGGAGGGCCATGGGGCAACATAAACTCACAAGCTACAATGAGATAACTGCTAATGTTAGCATTCAACCACTTCCATGCTAACATTACCGTTTGATAATGATACATGAGATGATAGAGTTAATTCCTAGCTACGGTTATGTTAGCTAGCTTAGGGTAATGTTAGCTAACTAACGGTTCTGTTAACTAGCCCACATTAATGTTAGCTAGAAATTGGTTGAATGCTAACGTTAGCTGTTGTGATTTAGCTAACCTAATGGGTGATAAAATGTGTTTAACAATGAAATATGGCCCAATGTCAGATTTTTACTCTTTTAAGTCTTTTCGGGAGCTAATTAATTAATTGAGAAGATGTAAAATTATGACTATTTTTCAGATTCATAACATTTACATGATTTGCATCCGGGGATACAGCAGCACAACAGCATGTGACCCCCTACCCTGAGCATGATGTCAGAGGAAAATCAACGACGTGTGAATATGATGATTTGTCATCTTGTCAGTTGTTTTGTGTGAAAAAAAATGTAAATGCCCCCAGCTGGTAGAAAACAAATTCATGGACTGAGGTTTCCCCTTCACTTCCAATGCTGTCAGAGTTTCCCCAGAGCCATGCAGCACATAGGGGCCAGTAGGGTAACTGCAGCTTACGGCACTTTGGCTTTGGCTTCCAAATTCAGCTCCGAGGTTATTATGAAAGGGACCACTAAGAGGGATATTGTATAAGACTCTGTTGAAGAACGCTTCAGTCAGATCAGGACACGGGCACTGGGTCAGTCAACTGCATACACAGGATGATGGGTAGAAAATGGAAAGAGCACGATATGGTTTGGCCTGAAGGGAGCTCATTTAAAAACACAGACTTTGTTTGGGCAGCAAAGAGGGACGCTAATACAAAAGGCTGGCCGGCTGAGCAGAGGCAGACACAACGCTGTGAGGCAGTTTTGATATCATTGCATTAAAGTAAATATAGAGCTAATAAAAAGATGTGATACAAATAAGGGTTGGATGCATAACACAGAGGGTAACATATGCTCCTGAAAGCGTAAAATCAGGAGTATATGTCGCACCGGAATATAAGACGCAGTCTGTTTTTGGGGGTGTCCCAGAGGGGAAAAGGTTTTCTATAGCTATTTATGAATAAAAACGTGTTTACAAGTTATTTCAACACTATTTCAACGTATTATCATTTAAAACACATTCAAAACACACAGCCTAACATCTGTTTTCTACCATGCTGAATTTACAATCCTGCTAGCTACCAGTGCTGTAGCTAGCGGTAGCTGCTAGCCTACGGTAACGTTGATAGTTGTGAGGGTGGCAGCTGCAATGGAGATCATGACGGAGCAAGTCTGTGAGCAACAATCAAGTTGCTTAAAACAGCAAGGAAGGGCGCTGGTTTGGCTTAGCGGTTAGATCGGCGACCACATACAGAGGCTACAGTCCTCGATGCGGCAGCCCCGGGTTCAACTCCCACCCTCCTTGCCATGCGTCATCCCCACTCACTCTTCCCCTGTTTCCGACACTATCCACCGTCCCCTCTCAAAGAAAGGCATAAAAAGCCCCCAAAAAATCATCTTAAGATTAAGACAGTTTAAGACTTAATGTCACCACTTAACAACCGGATACTCCATCGTCTGGGTAAAATACTCTAACACAATAACATACCTCTCTGCATTTTATATTGGCATATTGGTCGCACCGGTATATAGAACACAGCTCACTTTTTAGATGAAAAAAATGCATTAAAAGTCAGTCTTATACACCAAATGTATGGTAAATGCTTTAGCAGGGGTAGCCCAAACTACCAACCCAAACTCAAAATGTAGATCTTACATGTTCAAGGAAAGGCTAATTTTCATGATTTAAATGATAAGAGTCCTGGCAGCCAAGGAGAGAACCTGAAGTAATATTTCTTTCCAAAAAGAGGCAGTTGGTGAAAGCACTAAATTGGGAGATGAACCGGCCATGTCCATGAAAACTTGGCCGTGTTGAGGAAACTCTCTGTACTGGCTCGGAGCGTTTTGTTCATGCAAGTGCCTCCTGATTTAAATGTCACTTGCTCCACGATCAAAATTATTCAAATGAGCGTCTAAAATCTCTTTATTTTGTTGTGATAACTCTTGCTCGGATTAAATTGGACTTCAAGCGTCCAAGAGTTCAGGAGAAAATGTATGAAGTACGTGAATAAACAAGAGAAAATGATGCAGCGAAATAATGCAGGGAAGCTGAAGATGTATCTTGCACACTGGACACATAGCTGCAGCCCAGTAGCGCCAAAGCACTCAACAGGCAGCTTCAGTGGTATAAGTTCCTACCTTCCTTGAGGGAGGACAAAGCTTTATTTATTTCCTAACCTCGTACTTCTCTCCCACTGAGATGTAACCACAGAAGTTTATTCTGGAGGGTTTTCTTTTAGTCAAGCAGGGTACTTTAAGGTCATGAATATATGTTACAGGGAAGAGCAACCACAAACTGAAAACTGGCAGAGCAAGGGCTTCTGGGAGCTGGTCACCTCAGTGGGATTCCCCTGCTCTTCAAAGGAGCATAACTGTCCGTGTCTCTCTCTTCAGCAGATGAACTAAAGCCATGTTTGTTTTCTGCTTCTCTTATTTTAGCTCCTGGACTGAGTGCAAACTAGCCGGTCTCTGCTTCTCTCTCTTTCGCCGTCTGCTCCTCTCACTCATAGCTGTGGCCAAAACACCAAGACATCTTTATGCTGTTCCTCTCTCGCTTCCCTTTGGCAAAAGAGAAGTGACCTGGGGAATACATGGATTGGCTGTCAAGCTGCCAAACCTGAAATTACAGCTTTGCAAGCTAGTAACAAAAAAAAAGGATGCTTCCTGCAGCTGGGGGGGCTGCTGAGTGCCTTTTCTGGACCTTCACACTTGTCAAGATGAAGAGGATAAGTGGAGAGGACAGAGGAGTCAGCACAGGGATGAAAACTTGAATATCCCCATTTTCCATTATAGACAGAAATAGCTGATGGTTAATACGAGCTCACAGTGTGACTACATCAATCAACTTTTAATCAAGCTGCACAGCGAGGAATTAATTGATTAATCATTTAGCTTATAAAATGTCAAACAATGATAAGTGCCTATTTCAGCTCCCCATAGCCCAGAGTGATATCTTCCAATTAATTTGTGCAACCATGAAAAAAGCAGGTATTAATTTCCAATATGAAATAATGAGTGTAATAATAAGTTTGAGGAGCCTTAAAGAAATACTTTTTGGACATAAAAACTTCACATGTTAAAGTAATAATCTCTTTCCGTGTAAATAAATGTCTGTTTAGTCTCTATCTATCGCCCAATGAGGTAACACAATGGTGATTGAGCCTATGGCCCACTGATGAAAGCCTTTGCATTTGCAGTTTTACAGACTGGGTGTCTGTGGCGACTTTCGCGGAGAAATCACAAGCGGCGCCCAGTTAGTGACGCATTTTCCATCAGGCAGCAGTGGTTGGTCTCCCAGAGAGGGTAGGCGGAGCTAAGCAGCTGCTTTTCCACTCTCTGCAAGTGTTGCGAGTAAACAGTAATCTACTATGGCTGAACAAACAAAGAAAAGATGGATGACTACAGATACAACTTCAACAAGAAGTGAAAATCTTAAGACAAAGAAACAAATCCGACGCTCAGATGAAGGCAAACAGTCTAAAAAGGAAAGCGACCGTCAGCGAGGAAAATCAAGAGTTACAACCGGAGCCAACCATGGACGTGTACTCCCGCAATTACCATATATTGCCATTAGATGGCGCCCAAGGGAACAAAATTGAAATCTTCAAGATTGTCAGTTTAAAGACTCTCATGTCTGTGCATTAATCAGAACTAGAGATAGAAGATGATTAGCTTACATTAGCATAGAGGTTAGAAGCAGGGAGAGACAGCAACCTACTCACCGACCAGCTCTTCTTAAAGTTACTACTGACTTACCTCACCTTGCTTCTTGTTTGTGTACTCTGTACAAGTACAGTTGGGGGGTTACATAAGGTGTATCTATCCAAAGTAGAGACAGACCCTCATGAATTTGACAATTCAGTTGGACACGTTTTAATTGCGTATATCAGCTAGTATTGGTATGTTTCATTCTGTCCACAGAAGAAGATAAATGAATGCAATACTTCTAATGCAGGGTCAGCTGATCAGTCATGTGGTCCGTTTGTGTATTTTAAAACGCACATCGAAACGCCCCTATGTAATCACCTGTTCAACATAAGAGTGATTAATGATTCGTCCATCGAAGTGAATTAACAAAATGTTGAACTCTTCTGTAAGCTAAATTTAGCAAAACCATGCCAACCCCTTAAACCATGCACGACTGCAAGGGAATAATAGCTCGATTTCTGCAAGAAAAGAGGAAGACGAGAAGCCATAAATATGCGTCAACGCTGCTCTACATAACACACAGACAATTAAATGTTGTATATCCATAACTGTCTAATCTAGACGGTAAAAGGGCGCAGCAATGTGACACATCAATCGATCCATCCATCCATCCAAATCCCCTCACGTTGAACAGTGTGGAGGTGATTGTAGCGAGGATGCAAAGGATTAACATACCAAAAGAACCTGCGCTGTATATTTATTAGAAAATCACCTTGAGGGAGGTGCCCTTCATATCAAACTAACCCCTCCTTTGATGCTGCCGATGTGAGAGGCCCATCTGTTATTTACATTCGCTCGCTGCCACACACTCAAAAACTTTAATCTGCTCGCCTCTCCATCCAAAGCACTGAGTAACGTTTACACCACTGTCAGGAGGTTCAGAGAGCAGATGGCCAAAGACATACAGTACAGATGGCTTAAGATGAACCCTGTCTATGTGTGAGGCCCGGGTGTCTGATGGAGGGAAAAAGAGAGAGACATCAGATGATTCAGAGAAAGTGACAAGAGAAAAACCTGCGAAGCAATTATGTAGAAAGTGTTTGACAAATTTAAGGGAGGAAGATATCCGCCAAAAAAGAAAGAGAGAGCAAATGGACAGCTAAAACCTCATGGGACTACTTTATTTCCCTGTTTGTTAAAATAATAACATATGGGTGCATTATGTCACCAGTACACATGCCGATAGGCTCCATATGCTACCAAATCTTTGTCCAAAGAGGGCTTTTTTTTCTCCCTCATGAACAGAGAATAGCGGCTTCATTTCGACACGTACCAGCATGCATCTTCCCGTATCTCTGCTCTGTATTATTCTCGCCAAATTGATTTCCTTTCCTGTCCCCATCTTTGTCTGCCTGGATAAGACGTCGCCACTTGACTCTCTATTATGAAATCCTTGAGCGAAAAGAAAGCAGGGGGAGAAATGTACAGCTCGTGAAGGTGAGATAAACATAACTAATAGGTGATGTTGTGATGATTTACTCTGCTAAATTACCCAGAATGATTGATGCATTCTTGCTTTTCCTCCACTAATTTCCAGTACGCATTTCTCCCACTTACAACTTTATTATATCTTCTGTTGCCTTATCTTATATAACTTTAAATGCCAGAATAAACAGTTCAGAGAGCATGAGCCTTCATTTATAGACTGCTAACTGTGATCCCAAACCCAAAGCTAAACCACGGTCACCGCAAAACACCAACATAAACACATTTTAATCTCCCTTAGACCATGACGAATGCACTGTGGCTGAATTCACCCAGGCCTTGGACGTGCTGTGTGAATCTAAAATAAATAGCAGTCTTCCTCTTTTAGGCTGCAGGAAAGTTCCCATACTCCAGGCTATCACACAGAGACTCTGCAGAGCTCAGAGCTTTTCTTCCCATCATGATAATGCCTGAGTAACTACTGATAGCTGACCGCACTTCCTTGCAGTGGGTGCCCCTAATGCACAGTGTTCCCATGAATCACACATCTGGCAACGAAGCATGGAACACACAATTCTGTGTTTCTATGGATGTTAACCATAGACTGTATAAAAGAAGTCGACGTAGCCACCATGACATCACCAGCTGGTTTGGAAACCCCCCTTTTCAAGCCTCGAGTTTTGCATTTTGACAGTTGCAATCTTGTGTTTTTTGGAACCAGAAGTGACCATATTTTAACAACAGAGAGAAGACACATTGCTATGTTTGTGTCCGGGTTGGCAGGCAATTATGGTATCACTCTTGGAACCCATCAGCTATATTCTGGTGACGATATAGCCTCTGGAAGTGGCATCCAACCGGTGAGGCCAGCGGTTAGAGATACAGGACTTCCAACCGAGACTTACTTGTCTGTGCGCTGCATTGTTTACAGCCCGACTTGCAACCTGACAAGTGAGAATGGAGTTGAGATACGATATCTGTTTATAGAGATTAATAAAAAGCTAAATCGTCGTCAGATGAACAGCGATGTGAACCAGGATGGCATTATGGCTGTATGTGTTCCACCCCTTTAGCTCTCCACATGGACTGTTTTTCATGCACACAACCCAAGCCTGCTGATATGTGATTGTCAAAACTACTCAGACAACAAACGGAAACCAGAACACTTATGATAGCAAAATCCCGACCTGCATCTACATTTCTGTACCATGCACTACAGCATCTCCCGCTTCATTGTTTAATTTACTCTTATTGTATCATTTACAAATGATCATCATGCTAGATTGAAAAAGACTTGAAAGCAGATATTGAGACTATAAACTCATTGGGAAAATGTTTGGTCTTGTTTAATACAATCTGACATCTTTCTGCTGGCCATTTGAAATAATTCAGGTTGAAGGCATCGGCTTCCTCATCAAAAGGCAAAAGGACTGTATGGAGTCGTCTCGTAACAAAAATTAAGAGACCACTCCCAATGTTCCTTAAGTCAGCATCTGTCTCTACATGTCATGGTCAGCCCAATCCAGATCTGAACCTCACTGAAAACCTCCTGACTGTGGTCAGGAGGAAGATCACGGTCACAAGCTATCGAACAAAGCTGCTCCAAAAGTGGACCCAACAACACTGTGACAGACTGGTGGAGAGCATGCAGAGATGCATGAAAGCTGTAATTAAAAAACAGGTTATTCCACCAAATATTGATTTGTGAACTCTTCCTGAGTTAAAACATTAGTGCTCTGTTGTTTAAAAATGATTATGAACTTGTTTTCTTTGCTTTATTCGAGACCTGAAAACGTTGTTTGGTTTTCTTAACCAGTCGTCATTTTCTGCAAATAGAAGACCTCAATGAGAATATTTTATTTAGAAGTAGGAGAAATGTTGTATACAATAAAAAGTTCATTTTACAAATACATATAAAATTGTATAAATAGAAGAACCAGAGGAGAATGTTTTTTTCGCAGTGGTCTGCAGAGCTGTATATGTTACTACTTCTGTACTGTGAGACCACTGAACTAAGTCCTACTTTAAATTGACATCCATCATCTAAGGCTGAAATGTAGGATTCTATGTTTTATCTTTAAGTCTATGAAATGTCAGAAAATAGGAGAATCCAGATTGCATGTTTTGTCTGGCCAAGATATTACATTTACAAAGATATATGACAGCAGCTGCTGCTTTTTCAGGGCGTTGCTCATATATGAGAATAATAATAATATGCTTTTAGTACAGTAATAGTCATTTAGTGTTCATTGAGAGAACAAAGGTGATTTTAACCATGTTGCTCTCTGTGGCAGTAACATAGGATATAAAGAGGCAGAAAAACAGCAGCGCCTACTGAAGGAAACCTATTTTCTTCTGAGGCGTAAGCTCTCCACTCTCAAACCTTTCTAAGGCACCTTAGATGAGTGACAGATGACCCGACAGCTGGAGTGTTCATTTCCCATCTTTGTGATGTCTTCTCAGTTCCTCTTGACCTTTTCTAAGAAGCACCAGTCAAGCAGAGACATAATAAGAAATGGAAAGAGAGAATAAGATGGAGCGAGCACAAAGAGCCTCACTCAAGGCGGTTGTTTTTGTTTACGTGTGCGATACCGACATGGGGGCTGCTGTATGAGGGTCCCGGCCACACATGTCACATCAGGAGGCATGATTATCCTCTAGGATTACACTTTAATCAATCAAAAGCACTAGTCCCTGTCTGCCACTGTGTTAATCCCATCAAAGGAGGGCTCTTTCTGCCTGTCAGCTTATCCTCTTCCCATTCACCACCATGTTAAACACCCCACAAAGCTGTATGTCAAGAGTCAACCGGGCTTCGGCGTGAGACGTCGAGCCCCCTCTAAGCAGCGCTGCATCCAATCCTCCAACAATTCAATTTCAAGATGCTGCAGAGAAGATTTCCTCACAGACGAGGCAAATTAATTGTGGCGAGGCATTTTGACAGTAATAAGGAAGTAGAATTTACGTATTCAGTCATTATGAGTGGCTGATGTAGTGATTAGATTTGTACTTTAAAGGGCCAGTTCACCGATTTTCAAGATCAGTCCTATCATGCTAGCACGGGGAGCTAATGCCATTATGGTAGAAGAAAAATGCAATTTCACTCTGTGCCTTTGGAGGACGATATCTGCTTCTCTAATGGGCCCTGTAAAACCTCCACCAGGCTACGTAAAACACGTCATCTGGTGGAGACCAGGGAGCTCGCTAAACTACACTTCCTCAATCTAGGACGCCCGCCTCTGATGTCATGTCTCGTTCAAGATCGTCAGGTTTGAAATGTAGACTGCAGACCTGAACATTTTTTAGACGATCCACCGGTATATTCTTGTCGTATTTCAGATTCTGTCCCGCTCTGGGCCGTTGCCTGCAGCGAAACGGTAGTATTTCACTCCAGCGTCTCTCGCTGGGCCGTTCCTTTCAGAGGGAGGGGCGCAATGCACGCTGGGTGTTGTAGGAATGTAGAACGGGCGAAACCACGAGCTGTTTGTACAACTTTCTCCACAGCTATGGCGCCAATTTTAAATATTATTGCTTCTATCGATTACAGAGAACACCAGCTGTGACTGACAGTGGCTTTTTCCACGGGCGAATTGCTCCTTTAAATTCATGAAACTGCAGTTTAACTACAGAAAAGAAACATTTGAGTAAGTGTTAAACATGTCAAACACACATTAAAACCTCCCCTCGTGGAGCACAGATCATCCACAATCCCCTTTATCACCCCTGGTCCCCAATTAGCCAACTGATCAAACAGTTGATTACTAAATACACTAATAGACAGCACTTATAGATCAGCCATTTAGGTCATTTATAAGGCAGACGTGCCAAACATCCTGTGGTTTGTTGTTTGTGTGTGCCTGTATGTTTTTGAGTGTGAATGAAAGTGAGGACATGTGCTTTCAATGACATGCAAAATATTCCTGCTCTTATATGCAATAATATGCATGCAACAACCTACCCACCCACAGACACTCTTTGTAACATCTAAAACGCTCTTACGGTTTCTAGGTGAAAGACTTACCCTGGTTATTTTTAAGGCAGACGTGCACGCTCACATACACGCAACCCTGGGTTCTAAATCTGATGGATTACACATCTTTTATATTTAGAAAGATTCTTTCAATAGCTCATTAATCCTTTTATTTTCAGAATTTCATCATGAAGTAGAACATGTGAATTGCTTCACACACATGATGCAAGAATAACACGAACATGTGCATCCAGTTTAATACACACACTACATTAGGAGCTTGTACTGTATTTGTGTCTATGATGAAAAAACCCCACTCGGGCATCTTTCATCTCTTCCCTCCCAGCCTCACTCTCGCACAGCGCTCATGAATGGAGGGGTAGAAAGCGGCAGGGAGGGGTTAGAGAAAGCAAAAGATTTGAAAGGACGAGAGAGAGAGGGGGAAAAGGAGAAGTCACTGGGGGACAGAGGTGTGTGAAAGGGAAGACACGTAGCTCGAGCATGAGCATTCAGGATAAAAATAACCTAAGAGCCGGCGAGATTTTTTTTTTTTTTCTGCAGACCTCTCTCCATCCATCTGTGCATGCATGAGTGTGTCTGTGTGTTTATGTATGTGTGCCTGCATGGTATTAAGGCTCAGCGGGAGGATGAGGGAGAGAAGCATGTTTTCAGCATCGATAAAGAAGTGGGATGAAATATGCACACATGACACACACCCACTATAAATCTCATGGTAGATTAGAGTAACAGAGGTGCAGGTTATCTGGAAAACCTACATATTTTGACAGTAAACAAACACACTAAACACACACATCTGCTTGAAATTGGGTTAGCTACTCAGGCTAGTTATGTCTCTCTATATTTAACCACTGTTGGCACATCCGTCCTAACTGGTTTAGGACAAATCTGGGGCTCTGGGTCGCGGCCAAATTGCTGCATTTCATAGAGCAGTCCGAAATCGGCTTAGTCAGCTGCATACAATACACAGCAGTGGCATCGTGACACAGAAAAACAAAGCGTCAGTGGGTCACTATTGGTTTGTTATTGTGCCACGACGCAGGCTGGCAGAGCATGTGTTGGCTTTAGTCATCCGCTGGGAGACGGCGTGACCACACAGTAGGAGCAGAGTGTGATGTGTTCGGGCCTGATGGCGCTCGCAGGGTTTGTTTTTAACCCTTTGATTCAGTTTTTCTCCTGACAGGTGGAATATGCAGCACAGTCCGCAGTGTATTAATGGTTTTGAGAGCAGCCATTGTAGATGTTATAATGCATGGTTTGTGACAGCATTCTTCAAATATGACAGGAAACTAGGCCAGCATGATGTGCAATAAATTGTTCAATGTTGCCATGACTTTATAAACCAATATTTAAGTGTGCGTATTAGCTATAATGTTTAGCTCCTTTCTCTTTCTGCTGTTTGGTATCTTTTACACAGTACCCGTGTTTTGACAGTCACCTCCTCTGCATCTGCAAGTGATCTTCTTTTTCAACACAAGATCTTCGTTAATCACATTTTTCCACGCTCTCACCTCCTTCTTCAGTCACCATGCTAGCTAACCTAGCGGTTGCAAGCAAATTGGTACCAATTAAGCTGAGGGTAGTGTGACGCCCTGCCCTCTCCGTTTGACTTCCTGGCTCAGGAGCCAATGGGGCAGAGGACCTCAGGAAACTGCCTGCACCTGAGTTAATTGGGCCTCAGCTTATTTGTGCGGCTTCCACTCTAACTTCTGTCTCCTCTCTCAGGGCCCTTCCTTGTCACCGACTTTGAACCAGTTTGTGACAGAAGCTGACTAGTTTGGTTTTTCGATTTTTGATTGGCCAATAGGTTGAGTGCATGGCTCATGTTTCTAAGTCTCCATCAAATGTTCACATGCTGAATGTGAAGCATGGTGCATGGAAGTTAAATATTTTATTTAATCTATCTATTGTGATTCAGGCAATGGGTTTATAGTGTGTCTTTATAACAATGAAAAACATAGCTTACCCTGACATTGAAGCCAAAGTTGGACTTCACAGTAATAATTTCATTGAAATATGTGGACGTTCAGAACCAACACAGCAGAAATGTGTCACTATCCTATTTGAAACAAGGTTAGAGAAGCTAGAATCATGCTAATAAGATCAGTACTTCATAAAAAGCACACGTGATCGTCATAGAGGCAGAAAAAAAGATAACAGAGGATCGGGTTAGTCATTAGAATTCATCCTGGATAAACTTTCCAAGCAATCCATCCAGTAGTTGGTGAGGTGTTTCAGTCTGGACAATAATGAACCAACCAACACAGCCTCCTCTGAGTTAGCTCTGCTGGCTTAAATAATCAATGTGATAACACAAACAACCAAACAGATGTAAATGTATAACGACAGAAGCATACACGATTACATTCAGCCAAGACCAAAAGTATTAACTTTGCAATTATCTCGCTTGCAGTTGTTCGATTCAGTATCAATAACTCACAGTGCACTTGCTTGCATTTCACTAATTGCACTTTCCTCCAGAGCTGCACCCAAACTACATTCAGAGCTGATTGATTATATAAATGTGGCGTGCATGTTCTGCACCAGCTGCTCCTCCCTGTTGTGCTTCTACTGTATTCATCCGTATGCATTATGCAACTGCAAAGTGACAGTTTGTTTGCACCCCTGCCACAGCGATCTGAAACATTTATACCACCTGATGGTTAAAATAATTCACACTGACAGCTGACCACACCGGCTAATTCAAACAGGAAAGCCTCTCCTGTCCGATGTAAATGTGCGGTTCACCCAGAGACTGTAGCGGTGAGAAAACTAATTTGCTGTGAGGCCTGGTCTGAGCTCAGACGAGAGTTTCATTTAGACACTAATGTTGCTTTGGAAAATAGGACTGCAGTGCAATGACATCTATTCCAGAGAGTGAGTGTATCGGTGCAACTGAACCCTCGTTTAAGATGCCAAATTTATGCAGATACTCCTCTCTAACTCGCTCCCCTCTCACCCTGCTTGCCTATCTTCAATCTTCCTCTCCTCCTTCCTCTCCTCCATCTGATTTGAAAGAGATGCCTCAGTGTTTCAGGAACCCACTGCTGACTGATAGAAATGCCTGATTCGAGGCAGACATGCAGGCAGAAAGATGGATAGAGGGAAAAAGTGGCCTCAGGAATGCTTTGCTGACATTCTCTCTCTCCTTCTCCGACTCATTCATTCCTTTAATGTCTCTTTACTGGGCCTCACTATAGGTGACATGGGAAAGGTGAGCTGAAAGGAGGTTTCTGTCTTCCTACTCCCATCCTCCCTCCCTCCTTCTGACCTCTATTCATTCTTCTTCATCATCTTTCATGCACAGGATCATCCCTCGCTTTCTTCCTCCTCCTTACGTCCATTCCTTAGATGCTGCCTACAGTAAACACTCCGCAGGATCCTATCTGTCGAGCAAAATGCTTTCTAGCAGCAGGATGAAAGGCTTGCAGCACTGACTCGAAATTAGGGGCTATCTGTTATCTGATTGGCTGACATGGAGAGCTGTCTGTGGATTTTAGTTACCGGGGAGAACAGGGAGATAATGGCACCATGTCAGCAACTTCTGAGGCTGCAGGGGCCAGACGAAGACAGGCTGGAAGACTGGTCATGAAGAAGTGTGTCAGGCATGATTTCATTAAGAACATATAATTTTAGTCTTTATTCTTTCTAGTTAAACTCTGGGAATCATCAGTGCAGCCCCTGCAAACATCACCGGGAGGTGTGGAGAGAAAAATGTATTTCTGAAGGTAAAAACACATTTTGCTCCGGGGAAACTTTGCCTTCCATATAAGTTATGCTCGTTGTAATTGCACTGACCAACAACAATGAGGCTATGTTGGAGGCCAAAATAAAGTTGCAATTTTTTTTTTAAAACCAGCATTGTTTAAATTGTTGTGTGCTAAATTTGGTTTAGGTACTGCAGAGTAAAAGTTACAGGGGGCCACAGTGTTTACGCAAACAGTTACTTCACAGTTAAAGAAAAACTAAATTATTATATTAAAGTTATAAAGTTCATCATCTCAAGGTAGATTAAATAACACGGCTGAAAGTATTCCTTATGAAACAGATTTTCTGAACTTTTAGCATGGACTAGTTATGTCACATATCCTCGGATATTTAGCATTACATTCGGCATCCTCATTTATTTATAAAGGATCTTTATGTTCTACACTCCCTCCCGCCCACTACGCTCTGGCAATGAAAGGCGCCTGGTACTCCCATCACAACAGGGCCCTAAGTCTCTAACTAGACTCTTCTCCTCAGTCGTCCCCCGGTGGTGGAACGAGCTACCAAACTCCATTCGGTCCGCAGAGTCCCTTTCACCTTTAAGAAGAAGCTAAAGACCCAGCTCTTTAAGAACTCCTCTGACCTTAATGATATTGATACTATTGATGATGATGACATTGAGGATGTAGTTTATGCTGACTAGGATTCTCATGATGATGATGATGACTATACTGATCTTGTTGATGTTGCTGATGATGATTATTATTATTATTTAAAAAAAACCAAAACCCTACACACTGCCTGTCAGCACCAGTGTCCGATCTCTCTTGAAGCTGGTTTTTTTTTTGGCTCTTACTGACTTCGTTCCCTCCTGTCTTGATCGTTGCTTGTGTTGTATTAACTCTCAGATGTACGTCGCTTTGGACAAAAGCGTCTGCTAAATGAAATTGTAACTCTCTTTTTATACATTTGTTGTGTTGAAGACTAAAACAATATATTCAAAGGCATTTTTCGCGACATACATATTTGAGTTGAGGAGCTGGATCTGAAAAAAAGGCTTCAAACACCGGGGCCCTGACTGACAGCCAGAAGAGGCCTCCCTGATGATATAATCCTGCTGATTGGAGCCATTCATGGTGGGTGTGCCGGTTCAAGAGCTGCAATCTAGTCTGATTGTGTCACAGTGACACCTGCGCCTTCCCTCTCTCGCTCCACTCATGCCTCTGAATCTCTTTTTGGAGTCTCTGATGTTGAGTACTAAGTAGTCCTTCAAAAGATGCACTTTGGTTTTGAGTATACTGGAGGCTGCAAAGGGCGCATCGGAGGCCGCTATTTTCACATTCGCTTGGAAGAGGACGGCCTTTAGACGTCCTTTTGATCTATTAGTTCTTGAGTTGAACGCTGAAAATGAGGCAACTTCTGAATAAGGACACATTTTTCTTGGGTGTTTAATTTGCCTAATGTTGTTAAAGTGTCAGGTTTTTCTTTTCATGTAATGCTGTATCTCTTTCTTTGCCTGCCGCTTACCTGTTGCCTGCCAGCTGTGTGAGCTCTGTCTGCCAAGGCTGCTCTGTTTGTTTGCCGGATCGCGCCCGCCTGTCACATATTAAAGTGTGGCTCTGCATATGCTGGAGTATGACCAACATTTGGATCCTATTACTGCTCGTCAGTAAAACCCTGCTGTGAGCTAATGTGACACTGCCTTTATCCTGAAGCGAACGATATGTGAAAATGATGTTAAATATTTTTCATAAAAGCACTCATCCTGGTACGCTTGTGCAGGTGTAGCTGTGAACCGTTTTCAGAATGGAGCGATCGCAAAAACGCCTTGTGGCAGCCATAACAGAAAATGTGTTGATTGCATCACATCATCTATTAATAATAATATCATAAATGTTTAATAATTAGTGGTTTAACTGCATAATCAGCTTTTAAACTGTGTACAACAAGCTGGGAACAGAAATGAAGCTCAGCGTCACATCATTCATTCATTCTTTATATCACTCTTGGTCTCTCTTATTCTCCCTCTCTATCTCTTCCTGCTTCTCTGATCAGCTGATCGTGGGCGTTTACTCTTTTAAGTATCTATCTGCCACGATCTTAATCAGCAAATCATCCTGCAGCAGTCAGACTTTAAATCTGTTCTCCTCGTTAAATGTGGATCGTTGCGATGCTCCTCCGCCCTAGTCATCGCCAATCCAGTCTTCAGAGTCCAGGTTCAGCTCTTCAGAAGTCCACTCCTCATCACATCCTGCATCCATCCTTCCTTTACCAGGAAGGGGTAGGGGTATCCTATCCTGCTCTCGGCTTCACTTCCCCTTTCTGATTTGTGACGTAACATTCATTCAAGATGTAACGACGGGGTCTAATCGCCAAAGACATAAGACATTCTCATTCTTTTCTAATCTTATTAGAATTAGAAGACTATTAACTACAAACCTGACTGTTGATGATGGTGTATAAGTTATCATTTTAGTTCCTGACCTTCAAAACACACAGGGCGAGACAAAACCAAAAAACATATTAATTATTGCACCCAGAACACTGAAATATGTTAATGTTCTGAGTCTATACATAGCATAACCTATTACATAAACCTGTTGTTCTTTTATTTGTTGGCTCAACAAATGAGCATCCAGTCACACAGTGAACAGTATTGACCACAACTGTGTACGTATCCAGCAACAGAAAACAACAGAAGGGTCCGCCTGGTCCCCGGTGGGAAGCGAGTGTTTTAGCAGCTCCAACAAGACGCTGTGAGAAAGTGAAAAGCACAAACACACATTCACAGGTGGAGGAGCAGGCAGAGTTCAGGGCTCATTAAACCCCGGTCAGGCTGCAGCTCCGCTGAGGCCAAACACTCTGAGTCACACGAGAGACACACACACACACACACATACCTGAAAGCTCATAACCTGGAAACTTACAAGCAGCTGTGTGTGTACCAACACGGCATACTTGTGCACTCACTCTCACACACCACAAGCGCACACGCACACACACACATTATATGCAGCGGTGAAGCATTCATCTGTTGATCTACATTCCTGAGCTTCATGCAACCCATTAGTGCCAGCTATCTCACCGCCAGTTGGTCTGAAAGATGGGAAGAACATCAAACGAGCTTTGCAAACACACACTTACACACACACACACACACTTAGACAGACAAACACGTGCACTCTCTTACACTGAGAAAAAAGATCTTCACTCTGCCCTCTTCTCGCTCTGACACTTTTTTCCCTTTTCATCTTCGTTTCATCTCTGCCTTTCTTGTTCTCTTTACTTCCATCCCCTCAAATGTGTGTGTGCTTTCAACCTCCGAAAGCAGAGGAAACTAACTTAGAAGAAAATGCAGTGTGTGTGTGTGTTTGTGTGTAAGAGAGAGAGAGAGTGAAGAAGAGAGGCAGTGCACCAGAAAGCCAATTTTCTCCTTTGCTTGCAGATGGCAGACATAAAACTTTTATAAGACAAAAATGGGTTGTCATTGGATGGAGAAAGCATGAGTTGAGGTTGTCCTGAGAATGATGTTTGGGGATTTTGGAGTATGAGACCGACATAAAAACCATCACTCAGTTCTCGCAGAGGCCCGCACACCAAACCAGCGGGAGGAAAGCTAAAACGCTGAGTCAAAAAGACACCGAAAATAACTCCCCACATGAGAGGTAAAAATGTAGCTCGCAAATCATGAATGACCTTTAAATGAACGGTGTCAGAGCCTCAATATATTCTCAGAGAAAGAACAGAAAATTTAAGATGAGACGCAGCTCACGGAGGCGGCACATGGCTCATTCATGTCGACACACACACATATACGCATGCACGTCTACATCTGCAAATTTACTGATCGTCTGCTGTCGCTGCAGCTCTGCAACTGGAAGATTTTAGTAGTGCCAAGGTGGGAGCTCTGTTTGTTTTACATTACATAACTCACACACCTGAGAAATAAATCTCAAGACATCTGTGACAGGCGCCACCAGGCTCCTCAAGGGCAGCTGAAGAAAGCTTTAAAAAAAAGGCTACAGAAAAGATAGCAGCACTGTGATTTGTAAGGAGCCAAAAAAAGAAACTTATGTTCTATTTTCAACACCAGCCAACATTTTGCAAGAGTTAGATCCCTCAGAGAGGCCACTATTGTCCAGCAGCCACAGCACAGTGACAATCACAGACCTCTGAGCTCTCACATAGTTGAGGTTTACCCACAGTCTCTTCTCGTCACTCCGGCTGTCAGTAACAGCAGTAAATAGAGGGCCACAGTCACTAGAGTATGTGTAAGTTATGTGTAACTTTTTGTAGAATTCAGTCGGACAAGCTTAGTAGCATGGAACAGACTTATTATGTGGATCCTGTGTATGTATGGTACTGCTAATAAAGGTCTAAGCTCTGGTTTTGTCATCCTCCAAAGGTATACATTGATTTCAGCACAGCGGAAAGACTGGAGAAGTGAAGATGAAATACCTTTAAATAGAACCTGCAGGTGGATTCTTAGGCCAAGGTAGGTCTAGACCAAATTGTGTTCACATTGCAAGAGCTTTGATGTTCGAGGACTCTGCTTTCTGATTGGTTAGAATTTCCACGTGGCTCCCTGATGTAAACAAATAGAGAGAGAGAGAGAGAGCACACTCCTCAATCACACTCAACACGATCGTAGACCGACTCGGTCAGCCCGTATTTCTATTAGAGCCCTCACCTTGTCGCTCCACCACATTTGTCCTCTACTCATCTTGCTGCCTGGCTGCCTCTGCCAGTGTCAGCACCTGCTAACAACCCACCACGCTCAGTTTTATAGTTTGCTTTCTTTATTAGGTCCTACTTTACGAGCGATTAGGTTCTCCCCTGAGTCCAACCGGACGGTGGTTCATTTGGAAACGGACTGAGTCCTGTCTTTTCTGGCGGACCATGTTCTAGTGGTTTGGTCCGCACCAGAGTTCGAATGTTCTCATCGGTCTAACACTCAAATTCTACAGGATCCGTCTCCTGCGCATTCCATTGTGCGCCGCGACATCCCGAGTCGATCGTGCCCATTAAAGTCAATGCCCGTGATTCCACAGCACGCACCAGAGACGGACCATCTCTCTGCTCTGCTCCGCTAAAGATACGCGGCGGGTCTATTTTTGACGGAGGCCGCTTCAAACATGCATCAAGCTGAACAGAGCAGATCGTTCCAAACAGGAAGTCACACACGAAAATGGCAAAGAGCATCTGGTAATTTCAAAATAAAACACCATGTTCAGACCGGTTCAGACTCCCGTTTTTTCCGTTTTCACAACAACAACAAACTGAAATCTTGAAAAAAGAACACTTTTAATGAAGTAGTGTACTCAGCCATGGTAGAAGCACAAAAATCACAGAATGATCTCCAAATGAGCAGATAATCAACCTCGGAGGTGCAAACTGAACAGCTGTTTGTGTGTTGCTCTGTTTAACACTGATGTTATCGCATGATTTCGCAATTCTCGCGAATCCAGCTGCTTTGGTCAGCGCTCCGCTGTGCTGCGGATCAGACACGCTTCCTGTGGGCGAGGGGTCGCACCATGTGTCGGACCAGAACCACAGCGCAGACGGAACGCGCCGGACACGGATCCTGTGGGATCGAGGCGTAAATGAACGAGACTTTCAGAGTAAAGGCTGAAAGTTCGGACCAAAGCTGTCAGGTGTGAATGCAGCCTAAAAGTCAATGTTTTAAATCATCAGTCCAGAAAACCTGGAGTCTGCATTTTAATAGTGGATCCCTGCACTTCTTTGTTTTTTAGCTGCCTGATTGTACACACAGCAATGACAGAGCAACAGTTAGCAGGATGTGTACTTTACAGAGTAATTTTTATTTTAGAGTTATTTTGTAGGTAAAAAATGTTTTTAGGAGTTTAGAAACAGAAGAAGAAAACTGAACTCTCAAGACCTCCACAAGAACAACATCCCACTGTATCCACTTTATACATATTTATACCCACATCTTAAATATTCAAATATAAACTCAGATAGCCACAGGCAATCTCAAAGTCAGCCTCCTACACACACACACACACACACACACACACACACACACACGCGCGTGCGCTCAGTAAGCCTCTGACTTTTCGCAAGGAGTGGTCACTTCCAACAGCACTAAGACAGGAAGTTCCTGCCTCCTGCCGCCAGCCAATTACATCGCAGCATTTGACCATGCAGGTTCCATTTAGGAAGTCACATGTTCCGCTCTCGCTCCCCGCTCTGGACTCCTCTCACGGCAGGCTCTGTTTTTTCCTGCCTGTCAATGCCAGGAACCCATTAAGGAGCATTTGTGGGGATACATCTCAGGGAAACAATGCAAGGATGGACCCAGCCATTGTTCCTCAGCGCTGCTCCTTAAGAAATGTCCTGTTGTGCTGTTTTATTTCTGGCTGAGCTGCAGTTCAGTTCGGGGGCTTGCTTTAAATCTTACCTGAAAGCTTGGCTGAACTTCTCTTCTGTTCTGAAGTCACTGGGAAGTGCAGCCCAGCCTGAATCCTTTTGGTGCCCTAGTGAGGTTCAACAGGTTTAAGCTCATTGATTACAAATCCCAAATCAAGTTCAGGTGGTGTAGTACAGAAAGCAAGTAGATAATCTGTTACTGTGAATGTTTATTTATATTTTTATCATCTTATCAAAATGCAG
Organism: Semicossyphus pulcher; assembly: GCF_022749685.1. Lineage (NCBI taxonomy): Eukaryota > Metazoa > Chordata > Actinopteri > Labriformes > Labridae > Semicossyphus > Semicossyphus pulcher. The sequence continues at coordinate 29,740,961 of NW_027211715.1, forward strand.
TTTGTCAGATATTTTAAAGCCTCTGAAGAAAGTGAAATCCAGGCTGGTGTACCCCACCCAGCCAGAGCTCAAGGAACAAGGGAACAGAGTGCATTGTTCCTCTGATCTCCATACTTTCCTGATGAACTGCAGCCCACCTCAGTGACCCTTGTTCAGCTAAACTCACCCACTCACGCATACATCATGGAAACAGCACAAAAAACAACTCAATTGTAATGTTAAACTATTCACAGCAGAACAGACTGTATTTGGTGATGAACTGGACTGGTTTCCAAATAGCACCATGTCTTTGTGACACAGTACGAGCATAACTCATGTGTCAATAGTTGCAATAAAACCTTATTGATCCAGAGCACGTGCCTGCAGACGGTGGCAACTCAGCACAAATAAACTGGCCAGCAGCACTCCACGTTTCAAGCAAGCAGCAACCTCTGGGGCTGAAAAGCAGAAGTGCTAAAAGCTGCAGCTCCTTATGAGGCTCGCTCCAAAAGCGTGCCGATCCCCACCAGTGTTAAAATGCCCAGCAAATTTATATTAATCACCAATTCAAATTATATTGCAACTTTTAGATATGAATGATTAACGGTGTGTCTACTTTGTCTGACAGATGGATGTCACAACAAGTCTGCTAACCATCACCTTAGCTAATTAAGCGTAGCCCTTTGGCTGTGTTTGTGGTGTTGGCGCCTTTTTGGGGAATTTTTTGGACACATAAATAAAATGTCTTCGCTGGTAGACTTGCTAATTGGCCAGCTAGTTAATTGGCCTTGAGCACAGAGCATTTGCAAACCCCTCGCTCCTCTCTAGTTTCACCCTCTCGTCCAAGTATGGGTAGAAAACAACGTGCCGACCGTCAGAATGCCAAACTCGAGGCTTCAAAAAGGTGGCCAACAAATCAATGGGAGACATCATGGCTGTTCTCATAACAAACAACATGCTCTGTTTGGTTTATTGTTCTGCTTAAAAGCTTCATAATTCAGTGCTTTAAGAGGTGATCATGATCAACAGGAGCCCAACCAAACAAAACCTGCCTGATGAGAGGCGTCACTCAAAAGCAGAGGAGTCATTGACAGATCAGCTGTGTTGTTTTTGATCACCACTCAACTATTCTGTAGTTTAAGAGAGGAAACTGCCACTGTTAGCAATCAGCTATATTTATTCTGCTCTTTAATTAAAACAGAAATGTGCAGGGTGCGACGACGCTAAGTGGACGTTCAGCTGACGAGACTGGCAGAACATCGATCTTATCCCTGACAGTAGAAGTTACTGATGGGGTGAATTTGAATGACACTGAGCTGAACGAGTCAAATTGGTTTACCAAACCAAAGTGATAGTTCATACAGGTTTAGAGTCTGTAGAGAGTCAGTGCTTTATACAGATCCAAACCAGCTGACATTCCTTTCAAAGCAAAATGTGCTTTCAGGGCAAAGAAAGAGAATCTGCCTACCTTGGCAATGACTTCAGTTCCTGCTGGCTACTCTCCAGAAATGGGCTGGATCAACATCAGCAACAACAAACTGATGAATTGTCAGGGGCCAAAGTGCTGATGTCTACAAAGTCTTCATTCTGTGAGACGTAAATAAAGACTCAGAGTTTTTCTTTTACTATATTTTATACTTTGTCTTTAAGCTTAGTCTTTCTTTTCTGTGGACAACATGTCGATGAAAATAATAACAACAGACTGAAACAAATGTGTCCTGAGTGTGTTCACAAGCAGAGGTTGGAATTAACAAATTACTTATAGGCCTTTTATGCCATTTTTATAGAGAGGACGGTGGATAGTGTCTGAAACAGGGGAAGAGAGGAGGGGATGATACGCAGCAAAGGGCTGAGGGTGGGAGCTGAACCTGGGGCCGCCGCACCGAGGACCGCTAAACCAACGGTACCTGTACTTTAACTATTTACTTCCCTGACAACTTTTAACTTTTGAAGCCTCCATTTTATACAAAAAGCTCTTCTTTCTTTTTTCATTCATTTCATTTGAGAGGAATGTCCAATTCTTTTTATTTCGCAGCACTGCACGCCACCTTCCCAACATCAAGATTTACACCTAAATGGATGGGACATTAACACTTAAAAGACTCTTCCTTGGCATATCAATTACAGCATCACATACGACAGACATAATACGACAACTTTAAAGACGCATCGAGAAAAAAAAAGGACAAGAGAGTCCTCAAATTGGAGCGATGTCTGTGACCGACATGGATGAACCAGCCAACATTGCCTACAACATCGGAGTAAGGTTAACGGCTGCAAGACATTCCCCATTCGAGTAACAGCAAAATGCATCTGTCCATTATTTTTGGCATAATATTATTTTCTAATTAAGGTTTAATAGTCTCCCAAAGAAAATGTGACAAGAGGTTGAGTTAGTTTTGCACAGACGCAGCTGGACTTATCCTCCATGTGGCTACTTTGTACTTTTATACTGTGAGTTCAAGAGTGAGGTCCCGATCAGACAGAGCGCGTTTAAGCAGCTGGGGGCGGGGAAACGCTCTGAGCGCCTCAAGTTAACTGTGGGGGTGACGACACCGAGTGATCGCCGTGATCTTGTACCCTATGTATTTGGGAACAGCCTCTCACCCTCCATCACAGCCAGAGCAAGTGCCCTCCGCCTGTCCATTTTTTACCGAGATATAACTAATCTACTGAACACAAAGTAAAGTATTTTAGCTAGCCAAAATAAATGGGAACAGTAACGGTTAGACTGACAGCATGATTCGGTGGTTGCCTTAACAACAGAAAAAACAGCCGCCCCCAGCTGCTAAAGCGCGCTCCGTCTGATCGGGCCCTGAAGAAGTTAAATCTGTACTTTTGCCACCTCTCTTCACCAGTGAGCGATTCTCTTCTGCCCTACAACCCAAACATCTGAGCCACTTCCTGTGAACTTCTGCAAAGCCCCACAGTTTTTATTTGCTTGTTGCAGGGAAGCAGTGTTTTGCAGGACAGATGTGCTGCGGGCACAAACTACACACACACACACACACACACACCTCGGGCTCGGTGTGAACTCACCCTTCTGCTGACACTGATAGGAGGGGAAACACCTCTAGCTTTAGGATACCAACGTGATGAGAGGGAGAGCTGTGAACGCATGGCACAGCTGAGGAAGAGTGTGTCAACAGAGAATGAGATTAGTAGTGCTATCCCTGGGCGTTCGCTCAGCTGGTGTGTGTGTGAGAGCACGCTGACTCCAGGCTCTCATGTATCTGTGTGTTCACAGCGAGGGGCTTTTGGCTTCTTTGACAGACACAGACAGCGAGTTTAGGGAGTCCCTCTCCCACCCACAGCAAAGCTAAGAAGCCCTAAAGCTCCTTAGCCCGGGCTCTACCACTTGTTGGATGAAAGAACATCTTTTTTTTGTTAACTAAAAATACTGCGGAGATAAAACAATAAAAAAAATCCAACACGGTGTCGCCCTGTGTGGCTCCGTCTCGACACACATGGAAGAAAGCGTTGCTGAAATCTGACACATCACAGGCTCTTTCTTTTTTTAGCTTTGTTTTGACTTTGTAGTGGATTATTTGGCTCTGTAAGAAGCTGAACACCTTTATCCCTTTAAGCAATCAACTTCGCACACACATTTGCGCACAAACACACTCCGGCTGTGTGGGCCAACAAAGGCATTTACAGGTTCAGAGAAGCCTTAGCAGGAGTCAGTGGACGTGAAAGTCTGGAGAATTTGAACCACATGGGAGCACCGGGCGCTCGGCCAGTCGAGATACAGCACAGACTGGCAACGACTGGCACCGGCCAACTTCACACACACACACACACACACGCGCGCGCGCGAGCAGGCACGCACACCATGCACATAACTGCCCATCTCAGCTCTGGCTTAGTGAGCAAACAACCTGCAGCATGCCGCCTCAGACCCGCCGCCAGACACACACACATCACTACGCTTGTGTGAAGACACCGTGTCCTGTGGTGTGTGCTTTGTGCTGTAATGTTTCTCAGCTGACAACTATCTTTAGAACAACACACACCAAAAAAATTATACCCATAGAGACCATCAGTCAAACTCAGAAAACACAACCAGAGCAGAGAGCGTGAAGAGAAACAGGTTTAGCATGTTTAGCTGCTCAGAGTGAAGCTTTGCTCTGCAGCAGGTCATCCAAAGATGCTCACTGGAGTGGCTGCAGATTCTGGGTGGGCCCAGTGTGTGTGTGTGTGTGTGTGTGTGTGTTTTTGTGAATGCGTTTGCGTGCCTGCCTCTGTGCTTCAATACACTTTCCATCAGATTAAGCTGCTAAGCCTTTCCTATAGAGTTCTACCTAAGGCTTGGTCCCTAATGGTCTGGTCTCCACTGCAGCACCAAACTGAGCTACTTTACTATTCATGATATTTAAGCCCCTTTTATACGACCTGTACAAGGCGGGACTGTCAGGCCTTTATTCCGACTCCCTGTTCTCTATAAATGGTATGAGGATGGTACGAGGAGGCAAAGTCTTTCCAGCATTAAGCCGACAGCGGACATAACAACAAATGAGGAGGAGGCCGTGTGTGGGCGTGTGTGACATTGGCGCATGTCGCACCTCTTTTGGTCCCCTAATGATGGCATCACACTCTGAAGCAGCTTGACGTGTGTACATACTGTGTGTGTAAAAACAAGTGGGCTACATAGCAGAAAATCTAGTGTTATTAGGGAATATCTTTATAAAAAGAGCTTTAGTTAAAAGCTCTGTTTTTATGTGTTTAACCTTCTGTAGGTTCTGTTTGAATTAAAGCTATATGCTAACATGAGCATTAGCGCAGTCATGTCTCTAGGAGGAGTTTCCCTGGAAACAGATGAGGTGAAAGCTCAATTCAACTAATGCAGATGCTGAAGCGTACAATGTGCGTCTGTATCAATGACTGTTCATATAGATGGACGATGCCTCTCCATCTGATCTCATTGTACGGAATTGATGGCAAAATAGCCCCCATGACAGGCGCTACTATCTTGTGATGGTGACGTTATTTGGAGCCAGAGCTGCGCAGTAGAGATCGGCGGGTAGAGCCGCAGTAGCACTTCCGCTAACCAAAACACACATTTAAATTATTGAAAAAAACTGCATGGATCCCGCACGCCGGCGTGTTTAACAGCAGAACAGCCTCTTTGTGTTGGTCTGAAGCAGACGCTCACAGATGTGAACTTCAATGACTGTAGTGATTGTTTTGTCTCCCCTCGCTGATCCTCCTCCACTCTGCTAATCCGGAACAGATCGGCTGCAGGAGCCGGATTTGTCAACAGAGCTGTCAATCATCCTTTTTTGCGGCATCAAATAACTAATTAAAAATAAACTTGTCAGAAAAATGAACACTTGGACATAAATCAGCATGATAAGAACGAACTATAATGACAGAAACCATGTTTGAGAAAAATATATTTGACGTGTTTTTTGATTTTATAGTTTGACTCATGTCCCATCTGTTAACATGGAGGAGGCGGGCTTTATGACCTATACTGCAGCCAGTCAGCAGGGGGCGTTCCAAATGTTTTGGCTTCACTTTTAGGGAGCTGTCATGTCGTCCAACTTTTTATACAGTCTATGGTCTGTCTGAGACACCGCGGACCGGTACAAAGCGACGGTTTTTGACGCATTTAGTCTGAAACATCCGAAGAGGGTGCAACGGAGATAGAAGAAAAAAAGGGACCCCCAGAGTTGTTACAAGTCTCCCTGATATGGACATGAATGTGTGTACCAAATTTCAGGGCTTTGCATCCAATAGTTTGCAATTTCCCTCAGGGCTGCAAAAAGGCGTAATGTAATGCAAGCTGTGAACCTCACCTTAAGCTTGTCTCATTTATCAAGAATTAAAGGACTTCATGCCGATCTGTGAGTTCAGAAAACAACATCAGACTTAAGGATGACATAACCTTCTTAGATAACACTCGATAACCTCATAAATGCATGTGTGGTGAGCTAAAAAAGGTCGTTTTCATTTCCTGAAAAGTTGACATTTAACAGATGCACAGTATAATCACAGCGTGTCTTTTCGCAGATCACACATCATGGCATCGTTAGAGTGAGAGCCACCAGCGTGTGAGCTGCTGTGACTCACCTCTTTGCACCTCCAGGGAAAATACACTCACACTTACACACATAAACACACACACAGCAGGGGACTGTAACCTAATGTGGGTCAGACATATCTCGGAGGACAGTGTGTGTGTTTGTGTGTTTGTGTGTGAATAACAATGTGCCCTTTAACCTCAGCATGGATGGCGAGTTCTTAATGTGAATGCAGCACAGAAATAACCATACACACACCCACAAACACACAGTGTGACACGGTGTAAACATGCCCTCTGTAACAAGAACACTTTGCCTTTTTAATGTTGTGTAGCTGCGGTTAGCCAGCCAACCATGGCCGATGCTCTGTGGCAGGCGAGCAGAGCAGTGACCAAGCCTTAACTGTGAATACATGCAGACCACATAAGAGCAGAGATAGAGAGGGACAGGGAGGTTTGGCATCAGAGAGAGAGAGAGAGAGAGGGGTAGGAAAGGAGGGATAGAAACGAAGCAAAGATGCAGAAGAGTGAATACATGCAGATCGCTCAGGAGCAATCATGCAAAAGCTGCATATATGACCACTCTGAACAACAACCCTCACATGCTATTGCTCCATCTGCTGCCTGCCACTGTATACGGTGTGTGTGTAGTGTATATGCATTGTATAACTGTGATCAGGCTCCAGTTAAAAGACATTTTTTCAGGAGGTAATTCAGCCGGAACCTGTCTCAGATAACAACACACTTCAGGGAAGGGATCAACCGCCATAAAGAAACGTGAAACACAAACAGCAGGGAGGAAAATAAAGATAAAGAGAGAGATTCCCTTTGTCGGTGTGTTTGTACACGTGTGCACAGATATGAAAGCGCACGCCTCGCTTCCAGCATCTGATTACAAAACAGATGCAGAAGATCCCAAAGCTCAGGGCAAAAGCAACATCAGCACACAGAGAGAGAGATGATAGAAGCTGGAGTCATTATTACAGCGAGGCTGGAATGTATTTAACTTAGGGCTGCATCTTACACGACTATCTTCACGATCGATCGATTAATCTTTTGGTGTACTTACTGGATAATCTGGAAGATGTCTGTTAAGTTACTGTTGTCGAATGAAGTAACACAATGGTGATTGAGCCTGTGGCCCACTGATGTCTGGTGCAACTACCGTGGAAAAAATCACAAGCTGCGCCCAGTTAGTGACGCGTTTTCCATCAACCAGCAGTGGTTGGACTGCCAGAGAGGGTGGGCGGAGCTAAGCGGCTGCTTTTCAGGTCTCTATACAACTTCAACAAGACTAGGTCAAAACGTAGCATGTGGCTGACCGCATCAGGTCAGTGTGCGCTTTTCTGGGCAATGCGTTACAAGGACTGTCCTTATGAGGCCGATGATGAGGAAGATCAAGAGTTACAACCGTAGACGTCTGGATATCTGGGAAGTGTGCTCCCGCAATTACCGTTTATGACCAGAAGGTGCCACCAAAGAGAATGAAACGGAAATCTTCAAGATTATATCTTTAATGTGAAAAAATTGCTATTCACAATTTCAGAGTGACTAAAGTCATGTCTTCAGATTGGTCTTTATGTCCTACCAACAATTCAAAATGATTTATTATTATCTTAATTTACCTTTTATCATAAATAACAAGGAAAAGCTGCCGCCCCTCTCCCTCGTTTAAGCAGCTGGAACGAGCAAATGTTTGACATTTCTGCTTGAAAAATGACTGAATTAATTCAGTGAATGTCAAAATAGTTGGTGATTAATTTACTTTTGCTGAATTACTTATCGCAGCCCAAATATTTATATGTGCTGTTTTGAAAATACAATTTCAGTTCAAAGTATGTCACAAAAATGAGCCACGTAGAGACGGAGAGAATAGAAAATAAAGAAACAGAGCACCAGATAGCAGCAATATGAGACGATATCATAAGAGAAAAGGGGAGAAGAGGAGAGGATGAACTAAATAAACAGCTGAGAAAGGAGGAATGAGAGCACAACAGTCAAATAAAGAGGGAAAAAGTGCAGACCACATCTATCCTGCACTTACCTCTGCAGCTGCGTGAGGTATCCTTTGGGACAAAAAACGTAGAGGGGGGAGAAAACTTCAGCTTCAGCAGCCCTGCTACAGATCCCCACTTTCTAGCTCTTTCCAAGCTAATGTGCATAAATCTGTATCTCTCAGCCAAACTCTTCAGTCCACTAGGAGAGTATTCTGTCTACCTGCGTGGGTTTGTGTAAATGTATCCTAGATGGTGATGAATAGCGGTGAGTGAAAGGAGAGTACTACGCTAGAGGGCAGACAGGCTGGCTGAAACAGGAGAGCAGAGCAGAGTAAGAGAGCAGACTGAGTAGGATGGAGGAGCTGCTGCTTCCTAACATCAGAGCGGCTGGGCTGGAAACACCCACCTCCTCAGCATGCACCGAATGGGAGACGCTCAGATGCTCCAACGTACGCAGAGAGAGAGAGAGAGAGAGAGAGAGAGAGAGAGAGAGAGACGGAGAGGGATGAAATCCTACATGCAGCCTGCGATCTGATCTCATCCGATGTGCACATATGCATGCGAGGTTATGCACACATGCATACACTCGTGAAGGATCTCATTAACCGGCTTCTACAGACACACACACACACACACACACACACACACACACACGAGTCGAGACTGAGCAGAGCGTGTGTGAGACGTCTGCTGGGGCTTTCGCTGAAAATAAATAAAGTCTCTGATGAGAGAGCAAAGCAAAAACTGCCCCTAATGAGCTCAATTTAATGCTCACAGTAAATCATATTTAAGTTAGCTTACAGAGCTGGGGAAAAAAATGACTTGAATAATGCAGTGGTTCCCAACCTGTGGGTCTGTTTCATGATAAATCTGGGGGGGTCACGTGTTGATTAAAAGCAAGAAAAACTGAATATAAAATATGACTGTCTCACTTTCACCACTTCAGGTCTCTAAAATCATCCAAACTGGCCACAACCTTTGATAAGGGCTCATATTTACACACTAATATCTGGCATTTTCCAGCATCTCAAATGTGATAGGTTTGTGCCGGTCTCTACCACCAACTATCTGTATGTGAAGCGAGCAGCGGGAGCAGCCAACAGCTAGCTAGCTTGTACCCCTTTCCCACCAAAATTAGAGCTAACTATTTGTATGTGAAGCGAGCAGCGGGAGCAGCCAGCAGCTAGCTAGCTTGTACCCCTTTCCCACCAAAATTAGAGCGTTGACACAGGTTTTTCAGACCCTGAAAGACCCGCTAATAAATGCTGATTGTCTCTTTTCCCATTGCCAGTGGAGTATACTCCTTTCGGACTCTTTTCTGCTGCGTCACTGTCTGACATCCCAAACATGGGCGAACAACAAACTTTGCCTGGGATCAGAAGAAACTCTCTCACCTCGCTGTCTCGCCAGTGTCGCTGCATCATGCACGAAACAAAGCCGTTGTGTGTTGTTCTTCTGTATTTATGCGAGAGCGGCCGGAACTTCAAGGCGCGTCACAGCATTACGCCGGAATGGGGGTGGAGATTAGCGGGTTTTATGTTCCTATCAATGCCGATCGGAGCAGAGGCGATAATTACCCGGGTCTACTGCAGAGTCATTTGACCTGGGTCTGAATGCTGATTGTAACCTTTCCCACTAAGCAAAATGGTGTTAGCGGGTTCTTTGACCAGTGGGAAAGGGGCTAGCTTAGCACAAAGACAGGAAACAGTTAGCCTAGCTTAGTCTTGTCTGCCAGCATTGCTAAAGCTTGTTAAATAGTATGTTGCATCAAGTTTGTTTCATCATAAGTAAGAAAAAAAGCAAAAAAAATTAATGTGACTTTTTTGTACAGATTAAACAAACAGGATATGACATATTAATAAGTGAGCTTTAGAGGTGCTAGCAGACGGATTATTTTACCTTTGGACAGAGCTAGGCTAGCAGTTTCCCAGTGTCGCTAGCAGTATTTCCGAACAATGTTAAACTTTTCTTTTACTTTATAAAGCAAAAAAAAATTCTTAGTGTGATTAAATGGTTAATAGTGTTACTATACTCTAGAAAAAAAACGTGGCCTTGTGTGTATACAGAGGGTTTTGTTGTTGAAGTCGACTCCAGGACATGCCTCTCATTCTTGGAGTGCACCGCTGCCTGTCCCTCAACATGCTTTCATTTTCCCTTCACTGTTGCTGTCTTTGGAGAGGAGGTGGGGGGAAACAGGAGGGGAGGGGAGGGTAGGGGTCGTTTTGCGTCATGGGCCAAGGCTTTGAGCTGCCACACCGCCAACCTCTGCTGCTCCGTGCCTCCTGGGACAAAGCCGGCCTTGATAAAGACCAATTCCAGTGCTCAGTGCATGGAGAATGGTCCTCATTACTGCTACAGGTTAGGGGTTAAATTCCTGTGATATCAGCCAGTAGGTGGCAATATCTCGGTCATGTTTGCATCCACAGCAGAGGGATGCAAACATTTCAGGGATAACTCAACAAAGTGGTTGTTTTTCTCCATGTTTTTTCCTTTAATCAGTTAATATCATGATTTATGAAAGTTTGAGCATATTTCGGCCATCTTTTCAATGCTCAAACATGTCCTGTGACCTTCTTCCGTCTCTTATAATCTTGTTGCATTCAGTGTCGTGCAATATCCAATCAAAAAAACAACATATATAAAAGGACTTGAGTGGATTTAACTGTGTTGAATATGCCTAAGGACATGGGTGGCAGGATCTTCCATGTTCAGAGTATAGGACAAAAAAATCCTCCCCTTGAGAAAATGATGTTATCAGCAGGTGATGATGGAGGTGAAACACAGTAATCCCCCTCTACATTGCATCTCCTGGCTATGGATAGGAGTATGAGAAAATAAGACCTCCCACCAGTCGTGCTTGTTAAATCTTGATTTAAAAAACTGCTGTTATTACATCTATAATGAAATCTATTCCATTACGGCAATTATGAAAAATTGCAAATGGGGTTGAAGTGAAGAAATGTACTGTTAAAGCCAACCCAGAGCTGGAGATTTCAAAGATAACACAGTCTGTTGATGGTGATGGTGATTACATGCAGTAGCTTCATCACTACCACAGCTGGGGAGGCTTCAGCCCCACAGGAAGTCATGTACCCCCAAACTACACCCATCCATTACTGTATCAGCCTCTTTTCTGCAGCATCACTTGATCATCAAGCCAGAAAATAAGTGGATTCTGGAAGCTGGGGCACAGTAGCTCCTGTCCATCGATACATCTTAGCTGCTGAGCAAGCAGCCACTCTGCAGCAGCAGCAGCAGCAGCAGCAGCAGAGGTTCGTCCTGCATACACCGCCGTATTGACAAATGCCTACACTAGCTGAACGCAGGGAGGAAACGGCACACCTGTCAATTCTTATGTTTTGCCCTCCATTCAGGTGCTGCCAACCTCACCGTGTTGTAAAAACGCACGCCAGCAATAACACTCTATAGCCGTATTCAAATCAACACGCTACAACTGACAGGAATACGCCGAAACACACACAAAATAGGCCAATCTCGCGATAAACCTTGCAACATGATGTTGGTTCATCTACTCAAGCAGAGACATGAAAAATCGTAAGTAGTATCTTACCGTTAAAATCGTGGAAGGATAGCCTCTGCTGACTGTCAGATGAAGAGATGCTCCAGTGGAAGTGGGAATGATGCTGGGCAGTTTAACATTAATTTCCGTGGACAATGTCGCCCCCTGTCGGTCGAAGACCGTGCCCGTTACAACCGTTTTTAACAGTTTACGATAATAAGCAGTTTAGTTTCGTGTATTTTTGTTAATAAATCGATTTCTTAAGTTGTTTGAACAGAAAAAGTTGCGACACGCGTTTCAATAATAGAAAAATAATGATGACAAAAATCTATGTTTTTATGTTGAATTTCGCAAAAGGTCTGTTTACAAGTCAGACGAAATACAACTATACTTCACTTCCGTCGACAATCTTCAAAATAAAAGACAAGAGGCCCAATGAAGGGCATTGAGCTCATGAGCTGCTATATTTAACTTACATCTGTGGTGAAAAGTAATCAAGTACATGAACTAAAATGTTGTCCTACATACAGTTTTGAAGTACTTAAACTTTGCTTAAGTTAGAACATTTTCTGCAGCTTCATACTATTAGTGCTGGACTTCAGAAACAATATTACACTTTTCACTCTACTGATTTATGTATGTGTATGTTTTGAAGCCAGATTCTGTGTTTATATTATCACATGCAAAGTATTTTGTGTATTTTTTTCGGCAAAAAAAGAAATCCACGATCCTCCAGACGGCATTAACGATTATATTCAATAAGTGATTGTTAAATTAGTAAATTACAAATAAAGCACACATTCCTTTTCCACATCCTGCTATGGTCATAACATCACACGAACGTTTAAAATAGTTCAGTTTAGTTCAGTATAACAACATATATCATGTTATTCATGATGATGACTATACTGATCTTGTCGATGTTGCTGATGATGATTATTATTATTTTATTTAAAAAAAAAAAAAAACGCCCTATACACTGCCTGTTGGCACCAGTGTCCGATCTGAAGCTGTTTTTTTTTGGCTCTTACTGACTTCGTTCCCTCCTTTCCTGATCGTTGCTTGTGTTGTATTGACTCTCAGATGTACTGTACGTCGCTTTGGACAAAAGCGTCTGCTAAATGAAATTGTAACATTGTAACATTATCAACGTACCTGCAATCGACTGCCTTGACAAAGAAAATATTTTTAAGTTGTAATTTGTTGTTAATTTGCACCTTTAAAGCCGAATTTGAGATAATGCTGTTTGTGGGATTCACTTTCACTCAACTCTTTACTTGTACTTTGAAAGACGAATCTAGAATGCTACTGTCGGTTTAATTCGATGCAACTTGACACAGCTTAACAAAGGACTACAATAATGGCTTCTGAAACTGGCCATTGGGGTCCTAAATGAAATAGGTGACTTCATCTAAGCCTGAGATCCTGAATGTAAATCTTTTCTGTTTATTTAATTTAACAGACGTCTTATCACACTTCAAGTTTGACGCACACGGCTGAATATTGTTATTATCAGAAGTTACCGTTATCCGGACCATTTTTTTTGCTGAATACTGTGATGTCGTGTTGGTGTTTCACCGGCGATGAAGCAGCCAGTAGGTCTTCCAGCAGGAAAAAGCGCCAACTTCTGCTGCACCGTGTGAACCGTCTAATACTGTGTAAATGGCTCTAAGGCTGGATATTTTCTGAAACACATCAACGTTGAATCTGGAATGACTTATTTAGGTAAGAGTTACAAGGCTATTAGACTTTATGGGGATTTCAAGGTTCGTTTTCGGTTGGTGAAATGTTTCAAGCGGCGTGCTGCTTGTTTTCTCCTCCCACTTCTTCACCGCACCGTTTTGACCCAGTTTAGTTGATGTGTTGTCTGTAAAGTACGGACTAACAGCAGCTTTATTTCTACGGTTATTGCGTATTGTTAACGGTTTTAAGATAACGGTTGCTGACGTCAACGGTCGGCCGAGTTGACGATGACAATGAATAAGAGACTAAACGGTAAGTTAGCGGTAATGTTAGCCGGCTAGTATGTTATATAATGCCTCTTTCAGTTGGGACGTGGGTTTGATTTAGTTACTTAGAGCTTTTTACTAGCTTTATCAGGCTGGTTTTGTTGTAGTTTCTTACGTGCGCAGTATTTACTTTAGTGCGTAGTTAAACTCTGATGGCGCCCTCTGAAATGAATCTGTCTTCTCCTCTCTTGCCAGTGAGAGGCGCTGTTGCATCGTAGTAGAAGAAACGCAGCCCCAAATAAGAAGATGCCAGGCCTGCAGGGTGAAAATGTTGTAGCGGCGCTTGGGAGCCCCATCAGGAGGAGTAAACTGTCTCTGAAGTTCCTCCAGAAGAAGGACACTAAACGGGCTCTTGATTTCTCTGAACCCCAAGCAGATGAGGCCAAAACAGCTGAACAAGAGGAGCCCGAGGCCAGGTGGGTGTGTGCTGTTAGTGAGAGGTTTATTTGGGGTCATAAAACGGTCAAATCACTGCTGTATTACCCTACCTTGTTAAGGAGTGGTGTGTTCGGTTTGCTTGTTTTGGGCGAGGAGTAACAGACAGCAGAACCATATAAAAACTGTTGGACATTTCAAACAATTTAGGTCATGCCTAAGTACAAACTTTTCAGCTATTGTGTGGTTACAATAGTGGGTATGTACACAGACAGAGCAATCATCTTAATCTAAATACATCCTCTTTTGTGTCTCCCTGCTCTTAAAAGCTAATGACAAAATAATAGTAAATATTTATTTACTTGGCCAAGGACGGTTATAAATGGGGTTATGCATGACAAGGCGAAAAAACCCTGAGTAATCTTTACTAGGGACCACACATTGAGGTCCCACAGTTCTACTTTTGGCCACATCAGCCTGTTAAAGCTTTAAATTTGAATTCAATCAATCAATTCTCTAATAAAATGTAAAGCTTTTTAATATACTTATGTCAGTAGACCAACAGAAGTTGTGACATGGGAGAATCAACCCTGAATATTTATGATTGGAAACGATCATGATACTGAATCTACTACAAACTCAATACTTAAATACTTTGGTTTTATAATTGATCACCCATGAGTGAAATAATACTGTGAGGATTTAATCATATGGTGTATCCATTTAAAAAAAACTTTGAAAACAGCTTTCAAAGTAATTTATTTTGTGCAAACTGATTCATATCTTGCCAATTAGCTAGTCAGATTTTGTTTTTATAAGTTTTAAGAGATTGGTGTTTATGTAATGTACAACAGTGGGTGATTGTGTCCCTCTTGTAAACCTGCAAGCAACCTGAAAGTAACACACATAACTATGAGCTCATGGTGAGATTTATGTGTTACTGATTTTTTAAATAAATGGAATCTCTGTTTTCCTCTGCACTGTTCAGCAGCGGTGACCAGGTGGTCCCTAATCCCTCTCCATGTCCAGCCTCACCTGGGCTCCTCCTGCCCTGTGAGAAGAGGGAGAACCTGGTGCCGTTTGTGGGTCTCAACAACTTGGGCAACACCTGCTATTTGAACAGTGTTTTACAGGTGGGTCATTAATATGTATGCTACACGTATGGACAAAGTAATGCTTTACAAAGTAACTGTAGTCATTTAACTAAAGAAATCAGAAAGAGAAACATTACTTGTGTTAAAAAGAGATCTAATGAAACATGGTTAGTAGTATACATGTTATCAAAACATTAACATTATAAGTTAATTACATTGGTAGGTGATAGACAACTTATAGTTTATAGAGGCGTGATACAGGCATTATTGAGCAACTATGACTATTATTAGCCTGTTCAAATGGTGTCACATTTCATCTTTTGTTTCGAGTTAAGAAGTCTTTTTGTTCTTGTAGGGGAAGTAGCATATAATGAGTGTTAGTGCAACACTTCCTGTGTGCCACTGGTTAGACAATAAGGCAACCTCTTATGCCGTGTGCAAGCAGGAAGCTTTCAGTCTTGTATTCATTTATTACTTTTGTGTTGTGTTCTGTACCGTTTATCTGCACTCATTAAAAACGCAATGTGGACACAGGCTCTTAGGAAGCCTTTTCATGCTTCTGTAAAGCTGAGCTTCCTGCAAAGGCGTCGAGGTTAAAATATGATGGCTAATCTTGTTGATGTCGGATTTCTCCTGCAGGTGCTGTACTACTGCCCAGGGCTGAGAGAGGGCATAAAGACAGTGTTCAACCAGTCAAAAAGACAAGAAAAATTAAAGGAAGAAGCTGATAAAAGCGAAGAGGTTGGTGCAATACAAATTAAGATTTTACTTTTAAGAATCATGCTCTAAGGGCCTGTTATTGTATGTGGACCTCTGTACCTTTTGCATCATATCTGTTACAATCAAATCAGCTTAAAATACCTTTTTATTTAATAGAAGTTTGTTTGTTTTTTATCTCTGCTAACATGATGTCAGCAGTCAGGAGCCGCAGCAGAAGCTTTGCCCGCTGAAATCGAGCTCCTCGGGAGCTTCAACAGTCTGATAGCATCAGTGGAGCAGCTGCAATCCAGCTTCCTGCTGGACCCTGACAGCTTCAGTGACGGAGAACTTGCCACTCCACCTCGGAAAATCCTCCACACACTCAGGTAATCATGAGGTTTTATTGAATTATAGATTGTTTGCACATGTTGAAAGAAAAACTAGTAACAAGAGGTCCACAGTGCACAACCAGAGTTTTAATCTCCATGTCTTTTGTTATCACATAGCCCATTCTAACTTGTGATGACTGTGTGTTGCAGGCAGCTGAACCCCATGTATGAAGGCTATCTTCAGCATGATGCCCAGGAGGTGCTGCAGTGCATTCTGGGATACATCCACGAGGCTTGTGACACCATCAGGAAGGAGCAGAAATCAGATAAGGAGGATGATGATGTGATTGAGGTTAAAGCTGAAAATGGCGTCCATTCGAGTTCCAGCAGCTCTGCAACAAAATCCACAACTCCCCCAGAAGAGGACGGGGACGGCCAAGTCAGCGGCAAGAGGAAGAGCGACACTGAGGTGGGGAACGCCAAAAAGAAGCCAAAATCAGTCAAGTCCAAGAAATCTGATGCTGCGGAAGAGGGCATCAGCAGAAATGCACCCCTCACTCGCTCTAAGAGGAAGTCCTCAAGTGACATCACGCTCGACAGCAACAAAGACAGAGAGGGAGAGGCAGAGGAGGAAGGGGTGAAGAAAGGGAACAAGGAGGAGGACGGAGGGAGTGATGGTGAGGGGAAAGGTGGGAAGAACTCCAAGGAGGCAGAGGGGAAAAGAAAGAAGAAGGCTAAGCTGAGCTGGCTGAGGCCTTCTGGGAAACAGCCGAGTATTTTCTCCAAGTTTCGCAGCGTCGGGAAGATCACCTCCATGAGTACGAAGAACCAAAACAAAGCAGAGCAGGAGAGCGGGACCACCGAGGACCAGAGTCTGAACAAGAAGAGCAGCGAGGAGAGGAACGTGGCTGATGAGAAGAAGCCAGTGAAACAACAAGGTATTTTCCTTTCACTATAAGAGGAACGGGACAGGGAAAAGAAATAATACGTTTTATAAATATCTGTTGTATTTCCCTTTTTTTAATGTTTTTCTTTATTTCAAACATTTAAATATAGAGTATAAAGTTAAGAGAGAGAGAGAAGATTACATCTAAATTTAACCTCTGCCTGTGAAAATCAGACTGCATCCGTTTTTTAAATGTGAGCGCAGACATTAAATGTGACAGACCACTCAGCCGCGTCTCTTTGGGTTTCTCTTCTGTTCAGATGGCCTGGACCTGATGGAGCGATTGTTCCAGGGTCAACTGGTGCTGAGGACTCGCTGTCTGGAGTGCGAGAGCTTCACTGAGAGGAGAGAAGACTTCCAGGACATCAGCGTCCCCGTGCTCGACGACGAACCCAGCAGCCCAGAGGACCTCTCTGAGAGTGAGGAGCTTTACTTTCTAACTTTTTGCTCCCTGCCAAAACAAAAGCCATCATTCTACTGTTAATTGAAAGCTGTTGGTCTGCATTGTGGCAAACAGTTTTCTGAAATATATGTTTTCATTTAACCCTCTAGATCCTGACAGAATTCTAAAATGTTTCTAAACTGTTAACCTTCACTACAGTCAGCATTTTTTTTTTACACAATCCAAAACAGAAAGAAATTGATGCAAAATTTAAAATGAATATGTAGCCCTTTTTACACTGCTGTTCCACCTCAGCGCTGTAACAAAGCTCCGCCGTCATGCAGCCTTTGCCATTTTACATTAGACCAAGCCACGCCAGCGTTAAGCCGCCCCCAGTGTGTGGTTTTACAGCGTTCTGGCCTGGTTCTTCTCCCCTGTTTACACAGACGCCTCTTCGCCTCTGTTACTAGCTCCAATGCTGGCTCAGAGGTGGAGCGACTTCGCCCCACCATTTGGCCTCGGTTTGTGTTACATAGAAGATGAAACGTAACGGAGGCGTAATAATCCCGCCTTGATCTGGCAGCGTAAAAGAGGCTTGTGATGCTAGACATTTCTCTGTGGTTGCTTCTTGATTCAACTATTAGTCTGACAACAAAACGGATCCTTTAAGAGTCTACCAACTCTTCTAAAATACCGTCTGTCTGGCAGTGACAGCCAGCAACTTATGACGATGATAATGTGAATATGAACAAAAAAACTTCAACTCATGTTTTGGTACAAAGCTATGACTTTATTTTCTGCGTCTGATACGCTGGAAAGGATTTAAAATGACTGCTCCTAGGGGCTATTGTAAAATATAGAACAGGCTCTCTGGGGTCTGGATGGTTACATAACTGCACCGTGCAAACACACACGAGAAGTTTCAAACTGTCTTCAGTAGTTTTAAATATAAAAGCAGCATGTCATGAATGTGAAAAGTAACAACCCTATTACCTCAATAACTCATGTCCCGTCTCTTTCAGTCTCTCCTGATCCCAAACCAGAACTGAAGACTCTGAAATGGGCCATCGGCCAGTTTGCTTCAGTGGAGCGCATCGTAGGCGAGGACAAATACTTCTGTGAGACCTGTCACCATTACACAGAGGCCGAGAGAAGTCTGCTGTTTGACAAAACTCCCGAAGTGATCACCATCCACCTGAAGCGCTTCTCTGCCAACGGCTTAGAGTGAGTAGATGAACTGTCAACACGCAGGACTTTTACTGTCCAGTTCTGTCTTCTAAAATTCTGCAGAGTCAGGACTGTTTTGTTGGTTTGTCCTCATGAAAACAGCAATGTGACTATGATAAAAATGCAGAGCCTATTCCTTTGACTGTTATTAACTCATCCCTTTTTCTTTTCCACGCAGACTGGACCCGTATGCCGGTCTGTCTAAAGTCAACACTCCCCTGCAGACCCCTCTGACCCTGTCTCTGGACGAGTGGTGCACCCAGCCCTCGTCCTCAAAGGGTCAACACTATCAGCTGTTTGCTGTGGTCATGCACAGCGGCGTCACCATCAGCAGCGGCCACTATACCGCCTACGTCCGCATGTCCGATCTGAGAGACGCGAAGCTCTTGCTGCGGGACAAAAAAGAAACTGAGGAAGAGGAGAAGGAAAGTAAAGAGGAAACACGGGTGAAAGAGGAAGCTTTGTACTACGACGATGGTGAGGTGTCGTTCAGCCTGAATGCAAGAGGACAGAGAGCTGCTGGTTTGGCTAGCAGCAAAACGGGAGGAAAGAAGCTATCGGAGGGCGGAGTCGGACTCTTGGGAGGTCAGAGGAGTTTGCCTAGTTATGATCTCGGGAACGGCAGCAACAAACACACGGAGAAAGCAGCCAGCGGTGGAGCTGCAGAGGGATCAAAACGGAGAAAAACCCTCAACAGCCTGGGTCAAAACACTGAAGCAGGAATTAAAAAGGAGCCGGAAGCTGCTGGGGGAGGAGAGGAGGCATCTGCAACTTCTTGTGGAGGAGCAGAGGCCACAGAGCAGCTGGCTCTGAACAGCCTCCTGGAATACGAGGGGAAATGGATGCTATTCGATGACTCTGAGGTGCGTTTGTTTGAGGAAGGCGATTTCCTGCAAGCGTGCTCTCCTGAGACGTGCTCCTCATCGACACCTTACCTGCTGTTCTACAGGAGGATGCCTGAATCGGGGCGCTAACGTCAAAAACAAATGGACTTCTTTTGACTCAGGGGGGGGGATTGTTCCTGTCGGGTGTTATGGCACCGAAGCGCTCAGACAGAAGACAGTTGTACTTTTTATTACTACAAATGGTGCCAAAAACGGTGGCTGCCATATTAGCACCTGAACTGTAGATACCTCCTTGTGAAGTTCAACGTCAGGAATCACCTCAGAGTTTTCCACCAGCCAGTTTGGGTTCAAAATCCTATTTTAGAAATACTCAGAAAAATGGGGATCTAATTTTCTACGTGCCAGGGATGACTTTTTTTATGCTACTTAAGCCTCTGTAAACTGAGCACACTGTCCTTTTTGCTGTCTGTGCTATTGTATCTGGGACACTTGCTTTGATACTTTTTCTGTCATTGTCTCTTAACATGTCCTGTTTTTGATGTTTTCTCAGTGACAAGTTTGTATGGAACCATTTTTTACGAATTGGAAAAGCACTTTGAACTAAAATTTATTAGTGAAAATGAAACGTTTTGGAGTAACAATTTCTTTTGCTGAATACTTTTCTATAATCCACTAATTTACATGAAAAACAAAATAAGAGCAAAAAAATAAAATCTTCAGAGCATTGCAGAAAATGCTTTGTGAGGTAACTTTTCTATTATTCTGTAGTTTTGAAGGAAAAGTTTTCCTACCTGAAATGAATTTCTTTTTCAAGTGTCTTTGCACTGAATATATAAAAACATTAAGCTTGAAGTATATACCGGAAAAACCCACAGTGACATTTGTACATTCAACTACTAGAAATATGTAGTGAGTTTCATACATATTGTTGATTGTGGTAACAACACAAAGTTCCTCCTTAGCCCAGACATGAGACGCTTTGCACGGTGCACAATTCAGAGTGATAATGAAATTTAAAACTTCTCTTCTGTAAGCGGTCATGTTTTAAAACCTTTGGCTAATTTTTTAAAACTGCTTCATTCATGTTTTCCAACTTCATTGTTGTGTTCGTCAGAATGTGCATGTGTTAGGCCCCGATCAGACTGAACGCGCTTTGCAGGCTGTAAAACGCAAGGTGCACCGCATTGCCTTTTTTGCTGACGCCTACTGGTTAAAAAAAGAGCCGCTCGCGGCGCCTTTTTTCCCCCCCCTGTTGTTAAGGCAACCACTGCATCATTAGCTGCCATTAAGCGGCGCTTTTCTGCTTTGAGTTTTTTCAACTCGAGGCGCTCAGAGCGTTTCCTCAAAAACGTGAGCTGCATAGAGCGGACAAACGTGAGGCGCTCAGCAACGCAAAAGCATCGCGCAAAGATCTTCCCTATCATTTGAACAATTTCAAAAAAAGCCGCCCCAGCTGCAAAAATGCGTTCTGTCTTGTCGGGCCCTTAATGTGCAAATCTGGTTATTTAAAGGCTCAGATCTTTAATTCCGAGAAGGGAGGTTTAAAACATTACAGGGAAATCTCTGCTTACTGAGACAGCATGTGACCTACCTCCAGTTCTGTTTTCCTACTTTCAAGGAAATGACCTCTGAGGGCTCTTAACATTACATTCTTTTAAACGAGCACAAAACATTTGAGCTGTAATCAGTAATGAGAGTGCATGTGGGCAGGCTTATCTGACGAAAAGAAGTTTGAAAGTAAGCAAGTGAACCCAGTTCAGAATCTTCATCCCTATGTTTCCAGTGTTGACAGTTTGTATTTATGGAGTGAAAGTCTTTTGCATTTAGACTTTCACAAATGTCAGGTTTATTCTAGGTGTAGTCATTTTCCAGCAAACTCAAAATAATGTAATACCAACGACTGTATTTGAGGCCTGGAAACTTATGGAAGTCTTTAATTCAACTCTTAACTCAAATAACTTCTGTGCTCATGCGTCCGTCTCTCTGATGGCCTAAATAATGCCGTTCCTATTGATCAGGGATTGCATTTGTTTTGTGCTTCAACAGTTTATTTTGTATTTAATAAGAATTCATAGCTTTGGGTTTGAAATGTAAGCAGTTGTCTGTGTAGTTTGAATTATTCTCATCTCAGGTTCTGCAGCTGTGTTTATAAGTCTAATCATTTTTTTGTCAGGAGTTTAATCAGTTAATGATCAACATAAATAATATGATCATGTTCAGTTAGTTCAGTATAAAACCTGAGAAAGGTTAAATTTAAGTGCTTACAGATTTGGTTTAATGTGACAACAGATCCAATAAATGCGTTGTCTCCTTTAAACTGTACCTCATTCCAGATTAATGATGGCAGGTTCATACTACAAGCAATAAAGTTTTTACCTTCACATGTCCTCTCTGCTGCTCCTTTTTTCTAACATTAATCCTACATGAACACAAAAATAACACATTAGGAAGCAAGACGAGAACAAGCTGCTGAACATTAAAATATTTATTTAGTAAAATATTTAAAATAAACAAAACAAAACTACATAAAATTATACAAGGATGTTTTAAGTACCGAACTTTAAAACATTCTTTCAACTAAAAATAATAATAATAATAATAATAAAGCATCATGATAAATAATGGTACCATTTTTTGCATGTTTTCTTCTTTTTTTTGAATTACATAATCTTTCAAGTTGTAAAATGCATTGCTACACCGTAATAAAAAAAGTGCACACATGAAATTGAATACAGATCTTTGACACATAGTACATAATTAAATAGACACCTTGACTTTTAAAATCGTACCTTTTTGTGCAGATACTTGTCAAAATTTGGCGGAAAAAATATGTTTTTTTGGCACCTTTAAAAACACCAATAAAGGGATTGCAGAGCATTCTTTGTATTCAGTCGTTTGTTAGTTTACATCCACTAGATTCTGCTGGCTTAGACCGTGAGGGCTAATATAAGTACCTTTTTAACGGTAGCACAGGGACAAATATAGAGGTGGTTCCCTTGTTTGACAAATGGCTTACAAAGAAAAAATTCTAAATGCCAAGGTATCTGTTTAATCTTTAAGATCCACTTGTTTGTCCCTCTCGTTGTGTAACAGTTTGTCTGTAAACAAATTAAGACACTGGAATGACGTACCAAGCTGCAACACTTTTAGCCTTCCTTTTAGCACGCTCTCTGAAACACTGACCAACTCTGAAGACACTCCTATTTACACTCAAGAATAAATTAATATTGCAAATTTTCTGTCATGAGTTTGTGCGTGAGGGTGCGTGCGTGCGTGTGTGTGTGTGTGTGTAACTGTATTCTCTTCATCTTCAAATGTCAAGCTTGCGAAGACTCATTCTGCTGAAGGAATCTCTGGAAATGAGAAGAAACAAGCATTAAGATTCTTGCATTATTTAGTCTTTCCTCTACTTGTATTTCCATTGTTATTCAAAAGGAATCTGTGTTTGTAAAACCAGAAGTTAAAACCCACACATGCCTGACAACTGTTGTAAATGACACATGTAAGGTTCTCTGATGAAAACCTTTGGGATTTTAACCTGATGGGTCATGGTAGGTTGTCGACACATGACTATGTTTACATGCGCAAAATGTTTACACACTGTTAAAAACATGTATCCCCAATGGCCTGTATACATATCCAAAGAGTGCATCTAAAGCCTAAATAATAACCACATTTTACACATATTTTTAGCAGAAAATGCATTCACATTAGGACCTCATTTGAAATATATAAACTGAATATGCTGTTTACATGATTTACATTTAATATAGTTTGAAAAATTGTGGTTTGAATTAGTGTTCATATCAACATATCCATTTACTAAATAACGTTATGAAATATTGATTTACTAGTTAGATTTGATTATCATTATCAATTCTTAATAAGTATTTTATTGCTATACATTTTTTTATAATCTTTAAATGTATGGACTTCAAAACTAAAAACTGTCTCATTGTGGGAACAGTACATACGAATACATCACAAAGACTCACAAAATTAAGTCTGAAATCCCAAACTACCTTGTCAAGCTGTCCGTTTGCTGCGTGATTTTTACAGGAGCAAAAACAAAGATTTAATTTGACATCAAAAACACACCCTCACACTTACTCCCTCTCTCTCTCTCTCTCTCTCTCTCTCTCTCTCACACACACACACACACACACACACACACAGAATTAGTACCCCTGGTCAGTCGTACCTGTGTGAGTTGACCTGCAGTACAGGTTTATAAAGCTGGGGGATCTTTCTGTTGATGAGGGGCTGCAGCGCCTCCTTCAGCCGGTGATAATTCCTCTCCAGCTCCCTCTGGTACTCCTTCTGGTCCGGACCAATCAGGCTCTTGTTCTTACGAAGGGCATCTTCACACCTTTGGCAGAGACATCCATCAAATACAAGCGTGTAGATTATTTAAAGTAGCAGAACCTTTTTGGATAGTGACTTAGCTTACATGCCACAAAAACCCTGTAACTGTGGATAAATAATGTTTTCTCTCCTTGTAGTTTCGTGGAGCGCTTGTTTTGCTTTTTGGTCATTGGTAAAGAACGCGCAATAGTGAGTCCATTTTAAATCCTGTATGCCAACATGTTCCACCTGTCAACAGGTATGTGATTCCTCATGCACCGTGCATACCTCTTTGTGAAGTCCTTGAAGCAGAGCCGTAGCTTATTGTGGTGTCTGTACAGTTTTGGGTCACTGGGAATCTCTGACAGGAACACCTGAGCCACCTCCAAAGGACCCTGAGGAAACACATAATGTGATTATCCTTCTGCAGCCTTCCATCCCTACATGCCAATGTGATTAAAGGATATGCTTATAAAATGTACCCCACAGCTTGGAGCCGTACCTGGTTGACAGTTGTGCCCACTGATCCCTGCAGCACCATCTGCAGCATCTTTGCATCAGCAGGGTCCTGGTGGGTGGCGAAGGCCAGCTCCTGAGTCTTCTTCTGCATGTCCTCTATCGCCACCTCGATGGGTGTGGAGATAATCTGGAAAGTGACAAACAAACAAGAACTTTTAGTGACCCCACAGAAAGAGATAAAACAGCTCCTTTTATTACCAGCTAATCTCCAGAGTATGATGCCTCCACAGGTAGGGATAAGCTTCTGTTTGTTTTGCTGAAAATACGATAAGTAAAGTGGTGTCGTTGTTTTCTGTGACCGTGTCTTAAGCCGCTGACCCACCTCCTCTTTGTGGATGATGTTGATGCGTGTCTTGATGTAGGGGAAGGCGTGCGAGGTGGTGAGGATGGTCTTGCGTTTGAACTGCTCGTGCAGGTCCCCGTGTGCTCGCCCATCCAGAGTGAAGGGGGTGCAGTAGACGAATCGTCGCAGGTTGTAGTTCTTGTCAAAGTAAGTGATGCGGTCCTTCATCTCGTACGTGTCGAAGTACGGCTCCACATATGTGATCTGGATGAAAGCCTGCAGGGAGAAAGAAGGTTTAGTGTTTCGATGTTTCTGTTTAAGCTCGATAGGCTCTAAACTGAATCCATTTATTCAGTGATGTGGGAATGAACACTGCCCGACACTGACCTTATTTGGGTCCAACTTGCACTTATCCACTGGGTTAGAGTCCTTAATGACTTCTACCTGGTCCTCTCCAAATCGCTCCCCGTAGAAACCCTGAGCAAACATAGCACAGGGCCTTATTAGTTCTGAGCAGAAGAACACATTGCATTGAGAGATTTCATGGCATTATGGGTAACTCTGGTGCCCACTGGGGGGCATTTACCTCCAGCCTGTGGGAGATTTCTGCAAGCTTTGTGATGGCTGGCTCCTTGTACACAAACTCCTGCTCGTCGAGGTCGCCGAATTTTGAACCGTAAAAGCCCACTCTGAAGTACGTACCAAACATCCTCTTTCCGTCCTGCGAGCAGACGAGGATCAATGTTAGTGCTAAACAAGTGGAATTAAATCCATATAAGACGAACGTGTATATTTGTATCCAGACTTTGAAACAGTCGCAATAAAAAGATTTCATTGTCCACATCACACACCACAATGGGATACAGTGCAAACCCTTAAATCGTACAGTGCTGATCACTGTTGTTACATCCTCTTATCTACTATGGACCAGTAAGCATCTGCTACCAAACAATGGGTCTTTTTTAGTGTTTTGTTTTCTTTATACTCTGATGGGAATTCCATCCAAACATGGCAGACTTCAGCTCCAGCTTTAAGGGTGTAGTGCACAGGGGTGAAGGAAGGAACTGTTGATGTCATTCAGAGAAATTACAGCTCAAACTTCAATAGCAAGTTTCATAATCTGCACAGTATTCTGTAGAAGATGTTTTTGCTTTTTGGTCCTCTGTGTTGCAGCCTATATAAGTGTTTTAAGAGGTTTCTGATAGAAAGCAGCAAAGAAAAGGTCAGCAACCTCCAGCTGATCGTTCACTCTTTTGATCGATGGTAACCACAGTTGCATAGTACTAAAAAAGCATGACAGATTTGCATCCGTTGAAGATGCTCCAGTTTTAATTAGTATGTTCTACAGCTATTCCACCTCTAAAGTTACTCTAAAGTACAGAGGACAGGCAGGTGTAGTGTTACATCTCAGTGTAACAGGCAGAGGACGGAACATCAACTAAAAGTAACAACCTCTTTAAAATGCTCCTGTACCAGCCAGCACAATATTCATATAACAGATACTCACAAATTAATGTTATTTAAATTAATATGAATATTTTCTGTCTCTGTGTTTTGCCTGTTATAAGAAAAAGAAGTCCAGTTCAAAGTTAAAACAACAGAAGGTTACTACATACGGCATAAATCAGCCCCCAGTCACGAGCAGAGGAACAGAACACACAAACTCAGAGAAAAGAGTTTTCTGTAGAACAAAGACCGGCTTCAAACCGGCTCCCAAAACCAACCATCTCGTGATATCTGAGGAAGTACTGGGCTTTGTTAAGACTGCAGCTCAATCAGATTTGTTTCTCATATAAAAAACTGTCTGCACTGTGAGAGAGATGAAACAATTTATTGTATTTATGTCCAGATATCATCAATCTGTCTGCTTGGGTATCTGTGGTGAATGACTTCGGCATCAGGAGCTGTGTACGCTGGTGATGTGGCTTTACTATGTAGAAGCTTTCCAAACTCAGCGGGAAGAGTAAGCTGGTCTAAATGCTGCTTTACTTGTAGCAGCATGGACTCTGAAAGTGTTTCATGCATGGGCCAGTCTTAACAAGGCCTTGATACACAGAGACTTTAAAACAACAATTTGTTTTCTACATATTCTTCTACTTTTAAAGAACATCCAAAAAGCAACTTGACCTTCAAGTAGAGGCTTAAATTCATAAAGCATAAATGTATGGGGCTGATACAAGTGTATGTGAGTGTATATTTGTGTGTGTAATGTGGGAAAGGGAGAGATTTCTAGTAAAAGATTATTAAAAAACCTGTCTTGGTATCTGCAAGTTATAAGCAAAGTTTCAAATCTAAAGTGTTTTCGTACTGCAACTGCTGGCAGAAATTTAAGAGGCCCTGAAACTAAGAAACTTACCACAAGACACAATTAAGTAAAGTGGGAAGGAAGGGTCGGCAACCGGGGAAATCAAAAAGGAGAAAACAGAACAAATTTTAATGAGGATTGGGTTCCTCCAGAGAATTTCAAAAACAACACAAACTAACACACAACAAAAATATCTCCACTAATTCAGAGAAATAACACAAACTCATTGTGGAGGATCCAAACCATGCAAAGGTAGACAGTTACGAAGAAAAAAGAAAGTGAGAGATTAAAGTTCCACCGCCTCCAGAAGCACAACATGCACTCTCAGTGCATATCCAACAGAAACACGGAGTGCTTTGTCCGTTTCATGCAACAAACCATGAGAACTCAGAGGTTAATACTGTTAACAAAGGAACAGAATGGATGAAAAATCAAATCAGGGGTCGATTTAGTTTGAACTATAAAAAGAAAAGGCAAGAATAAGAACTGATCAAAAACTAAAGGGATAAATCAAGTAATCTGAGATTACTGTGAGTTGAACCCTCTTGCTGCAACAGGAATTTGGCTCCAGCTTTGACCCAGTGCAAACTGCACCTCTTTGTGTTTGAGAAGGCTCATTTAATGGTGTGCGGACAGAATGACCAACGGCTTAAGGAGGGAAGCTGACAGATAACCCTTTGTGTAAAAAACTGTGCACTGAAATCGAGCCCTGTGGATGAAGATGAGATGAGATGAAGTGTGTCAGCAGACGGTGTCAGTCAATGAGTGTGTTCTGACTGACACACCAGAAACAGACAGGAGATGAGGACGAGGAGGAAGTGTGGACTGTGCGGGTGATGCATTCACTGAGACTTCGGTAATTAGTGTCACACTGTGGCTCCCATGCACAGCCTGCCAACACTGTCACGTTATAGAAAAACAAGCTCCTCTTGCACATGAAGAGGAAGGAGGAGAGAGGGAAACAGTGAGGGTGTTTGCCTGTACAGCAAAGTGTCCCCAGCAAGGGGCAGACAGTTGGCATTGTCTGCAGGTGTTAATGGATTGGATGTATGTAACAAAGCAAAGAGAGCATCTGAATGCCCGCGGCTAGCAAATAAAAAGATGAGAGTAAATAAAAACAACAGCACAAAAAGATAAACAACATAAGCAGGGCCAAGCAGGAACCGTTTAGCCACCTACCTCCCAGCCAGTACTCTGTGTGACAAAGAGAATACAGGACAAGTGAACGACAACACACATACACCCCTCCCGACACACGCACAACACACACTCACACAGTGTTGCATTAGCACACTGTGATGTTACAGCAAGGAGAAAAGACTATGAAGCTAATCCAGGTTACTAGCGTTCAGCTGGAGAGCAGAGCAACTGATAAACAAACAACAAAAGGTTTCAAATGATTCATAGAGTGTATATAAAAAGTGGATGTAGCCTCTTGTTTCAAAAGTTAACTTTCTAAAACCTGCATTCTTTCTAATGGCCAGCAGGGGGAGACTCCAAAACAAGTCTATGAGAAAATCATCCTACTTCTCAGTTCACTTATTACCTCAATAAACATGTCCTTAATGAGTTTATGGTGTCAGTTTGTTCTTCAATACAGCATCATATTCATTTTGTGAATGGTCCCATTTAAAGTGTAATAAACACTAAGGCAGGGCACACTTTCCTTGTGACTGGACATTGGCTACGTCCACTTCTTCTATACAGTCTATGAAATGATCCAACGATCCTTATTTATCTTTGTAAAGCAGTTGTTCAGCACACCAGACGACTGTAACCGTGCCCACGCTGTAACTTAACATCATCATTAGGAGTCACACAACTGGCCTTTAAAAAAACCAACAGGTCTCTTCCCGCATCCCATGCATCGTCTGTTTCATACCTTACAGATAAATAAGGCATGCAAGGTATCTGACAAAGTATACATAAATACAAAAATAATAAAAGCATGCAGAGCTGTGTCTGTGTGAAGGATACATAACTACATTTCCATTATACTTCCAGTTGGGTTTGGTGTTGTTATTGTGTCAAGACCATGAAGATAAAGTATTCTGAGGCACTGTGGATGAAACAACCTTTGTTTTGTCACATTTTGTCTTATAAATTCCTGCAGGAAGAAACCTAACTCCTCCACACTGCGCTCATAAATGTGACAGATGTAATATTATCGACAGAAGTGCACCTGTGCAAAAAACTACGTCACTGTGACGGTGTGGTTTCACGTGTTAAGATCTTGGAACATGCTATTCTGTTACACACATAATCCATACTACAAAATTTAGATGTGAACAAAGAAAAATAATCATCTGTAACCTTTTGTGACCAAGATTTGATCTTTTTGTAGCCAGAGGCTGATAATGGAAATTTACACAAAATCAAATCTGGGTCACGTTGAGATAAAAATACTTTCCCCTCTCAGTTTGTGTATAAATCCAGTGTCATCTTTGCCCCTCCAGCTATTAAAGCCTAGTGTGGAAGAGGGGATTTACATTGTGTGTGTGTGTGTGTGTGTGTGTGTGTGTTTACCTGATGTACAATTTTGCCAAAGGCTTCCTGTAGTTTACCATGAATGGTGGCTAGCTTCTTGGCGTCCCTGTTGGCTTCGTGGACTGGGATCAGTACCTTGTACACTTCGTTTACAGCCTCATACATGCCCGCCTGGAGAGGGGAATGAGAAAATGTAGAGACAGAGGGTTCAGAGATTTGAAGGCACTAAGAAGGCTGTTCGTTATTTTGTAAGGGAGCAGGGATGTAACCTTTTATTTGTCTACAGGTATAAAACAAGGGATAAATGTTTAATATCTTCCAAAAATTGCAATTTTTAAGCATATGACAGGACTGGTAATTGTCAACATCCATCCTTCATCACTTCTCACCATGGAGAAAGAGGCAGCAGCCTGCTCCAGGAGTCCCACGAGGCCGATCTCAGTGAAGTATTTCCCCGAGCAAATGCCCTCCTCATCTGGTGACACCACATCGTCCGACACTGCAGATTCCTCCAGGACGTTGGAGGAAATATTCTGGAGCACACGGGTGTACACACATATAAACAAATACAGGAACAACAATACAAGCGCACATATCAGCAGACATATCTATTGTGAAAAAGTTATTTGCATGCATGTTAAATGTATCCGGTTCAGTCCGTACCTGGAAGGTGACACAGCCCACAGGCAGATACTTGCGGTCCTCCAGCATGCTCAGGTATTCTGCGACCAGAGCAGCGCTGTGCACGAGACACTGAGCAGCCTCAGCGTGGTTGTTCCTCTCTGAGTGTTTTCCAGCCATATTCTGAAGCCATGTCAGACGCAGGTCTGGTGACGTCTGGTAACCCTTGGCAATCCTGGATAGAAACAAAAAGGCAAAGACTCAGACATAAAGCCAACCAATACCAAACTTACTGATAATCGCAGTTAAGAAATAAACGTGTAAGCGATTAAAGTGCAGTCTGTACCTGTACATGAGATCTATCAGCATCTCAGGGTCTTCCTGGTGCTCCTTCATCTTCACTGTGTCAGACAGGATCATGTGCAGGTTAAACACAAGGTCCTGGACCTAGAAACAAAAGAAAAAGAGAGACCCTCAGTCAATGCTTCACCAATCATTATCTTACAAATCCAGATGAGGTGGAGTACATTTGTAAAAAGTTTTCAGTGAGTCAACAGTCCTCTAGTTTGATGGATTACTCAGTACCTGATCTGGGAACGTGGTCTCCCTCAGTTCCAGGTCCTCCTCTGCGTAGGTGAGGATAGTTTTTAGAGAACGACGCAGAAACTCCTCGTTAAAATTCTGCGATGTTCCCACCAGCGAGGACAGAGACATGGTCACCTGCATCTTCACTCTTGCAAAGTTCTAAAATTACAAACACAAATAGCAGAAATGTTAAAAGTACTAAGTTATATTTTGTAAAGGTGACCGGCTTTCTTGTGACAGATAGATGGTGAAGAAAGCAGTCTGAGGAGCAGATGTCTTTTAGCTCGATAGTTATTTTCAAAAGGTCTGCGTGTGAAACGTCTGCCTGAACTATCTCTAAAAAACACTACAAGAATATAGTTAAGAACTGGCCAACTACCAAACATGTTCTCAGCATAAGAAGGTCTTGCAAAACACATGTCTTCCCAAGGCTTCTTTACATTTAAGATTCAATTTGAGGTTATTTCTGGATGCATCTTTGGAACAGGCAAGGTTATTTTTTTTACTTTCATCACCTAAATAATGTAGAAGCTCTTAGAAAAGTTCCCTTGAGGGAGTCTTTAACATTTACAAGCAATTATTCATGAACACATGTCGCAACAGATCTAATAGGACCACATTTTGGTTTGTCAACCTTTAGTTTTTTCACTCATACTCACGTTGCCGATCTCAAAGTTTTGCCTCATGAGGAGGTAGAGGGAGGCGCTTGCGTGAGCTCTGATGGTGCTTATGCTGCTGCTGCAGCTCCTCAACAATCGCAAACACAGGTCAGCACACTGCTCCGTTTCCTCCTCGAACAGCAGCTCAGGAAACTGCACAGACAGAGAGAAATACAACCATATCAACATAATACAAGGACAAAGTCTGGAAGAAAATTACAAGGATCATCTCATGTGAAGCTCTTAATAAATAAAAGTGCAGTGGTCGCACCTTCGACACAAGCGCCCTCTGTGTGGCGAAACAATGCTGGAGGTAGAGGGCGCTCTGGTTACAGGCCATGCTGTGGAGCAACACCTTCAGCACGCCACCCAGGATGCTCTCTTTGGACTCTGTTACTGACACCGTCTGGGAAAAGGTTGAAATAGGAGTATATCAACACACAAATAACTTAAAAAATGATACGAGTACTGTGAACCCTGCTGTCATGCATGGGTAAACGTAGTGTCATGTTCACTTGCATACCTGCACAATGATCTCCAGAGTATCAAGAATAATGATGTTGGCCTCAGTGGCCAGGTTTCCATCAATAAGTGCTTCATGTTCCAGCTCTGCTCTGGTCCTAGAATCAAGAAACAAGAAATCAAGTCACAAAATGCAGACGACAACAAAACTGTGATACTGATGTTGTACCCCTGAAGGTTGCATGAGCTTCCAGACAAGACATGCAAGCCACTGTCCACAGTCGACAACAAAGTAGAAAGTGGTTTTGTCTGTCCATATTGAAATGTATTTCAGGCTGCCTTGTCCCCTACCCTACGAGGATTAGACCTCAAACTTGATCCAATGATCCAGATAAACAATACATGCTGATAGTCAAAACCTATAGCTTCCTTCATCAAAGGTTTCAGAGGTTTGAAGGCATTAAGGAGGCTACTCTTCATTATTTAGTGTGTGAGTAGGTAAGTAATCCACTCCTGGTCTACAGGTGGAACACTTGGACTAAATGTTGTATATCTACAGGTCCTCAAAATACAACATTTAAATGTATCAAACTATGTTGTAATGCATTTTATTTTTTTAAAACAACAAACAAAGAATCTATGACAAACATGAGATATTGCTACAATTATCTCGCTCTTTTGCCAAGGAAGCAACCAGGGAGAGACACACGCGTCAGAACCCCAAAACAAGAAGCACACTGGTTAAGAAGCAAAACAGACCCACCGCAACCGCTAACCAACCCTGAGACAGACATTGTTACCAGGACAGAGGGACTGATAAGATGGGGGGGGAGGGTTCAAGGGTCAGAACCAGGATAAAGGGACCTCTGTTGGTGCATTCATGTGCATGTGAGAGCTTAAGAAGTCAAAATGGCTGCATTAGTGGCAACGATAAATAACCAATGCAAAATTATTTAGCAAATCAAGAATGTTGAAAGCCAAGTTAAGGAGGAGATGAATTATAATCTTATTGTGTTCATTTTAACTATCTTACTGCTTACACACAAGCATGTGAATACACCATAAATGCGGAGCTAAAGCAGCAGGGAAATCCAAAGGAGCACACAGCAAATGTGGACCATACAATACCTGACTGATCTGTGACTCCTACATAAACACACAGCAACGTGAGAAAACAAATGGAAATTAACAAAAAACAAAGGCTGGAGCTGAATTTACAAATGAACAAACCAAACAAAGCAAAGCGTTGTATGTTTTGTCACCATATGACAGAAGTGGCATAAGATACAAAACTGTAGCTTGTAGAAAGTACATGCAACACAGACATGTGAAGTTACTGTGCAAATATGGACATTTAAACACTTATAATCTGATTCTGTTCCAATGTAAACAAACTTATGGACAAAAACAATGATTTAATGGGCTTTTGCAGAGGTGATGATGGTATGTGATAATGACTAGAATGGACTTTAGTGATAATACCCTGATGATAGGATTAAAGGATCATTTTCAAACTTGTATTTCACACTTGAACACATAAGAATTGGTGGGAGGCTCTGTTTTTTAATGTGTAGCTTCCCAAGTTTCCTAAACCTGCATTCTTTGTAGTGTCCAGCAGGGGGAGACTCCATTGCAAAAAGAGGTCTGATTGCATGAAACCAGATGGGAAAATTAGCCTACTTCTTAGATTTTTCTTACCCCAGTTAACATTTTCCTCAAATTAAATGGTCTCAAACCCTAGTTTCAAGGCCTCTTCAATAGAGTGAGAGGTTGGCATGGCAACCTGTGATTGACAAGCCTCTTCTACAGTGGCCGTTTAACCCGGATAGAGATGTAACAATTCATATCCGTCCAAGATGGCGACAGTGATGTCAGAGGGGCTACATCCACGTCTTTGACACAGTCTATGTACATAATGCATTAGTTTATTCTCCAGAATGACTTATAACTTTGACATATGAAAATGGAGAAGAACTACACATGGAGATGATAATTTAAAATAGGGTAGGAATAGGGTCATAGAGTGTCATAAGAATTTATTTTGGGGTATTCTTTAACATAAAAGTAAGCATTAGGAAAGTGAGAGCGTACTTGTCCATCTTTTCGCTGTTTTGCCTCCAGTGGGTCATGTCCTTCCTCCATCGAAGGTTTTCCTGACTGCCAAAAGCGCTGCCAGATGGACTCCGCTCTACATTGTGGAGAAACAAGTATTTGCTTTTCATCGGTGGTGAAAGAGGTAATGTGTGCACAGTAAAACGTGACCAACTTTGGCTGAATCTATCAGAAGTTTCAGTTGTATGTGCAGCTTATATGCATGTGTAAGGGGGGGTTGTATATTAATTTGTTGCCTTATTTGTCGAAGGTACAAACTCTAATTCTTGAATTGGAATTTGGAGTTTATATAACCTTTCTTGGCACTTGACTGTGTGTTTTCTAAAGATATGCATTTGTGTGAGTGCATGTGCCAAAACATGTGCCAGTACCTAGCTGTCCTCGGCTGCGTCGCACCATTTCCTGTCTGGCCCCGATGCTGC
The DNA here is from genome assembly GCF_022749685.1 of Semicossyphus pulcher. Classification (NCBI taxonomy): domain Eukaryota; kingdom Metazoa; phylum Chordata; class Actinopteri; order Labriformes; family Labridae; genus Semicossyphus; species Semicossyphus pulcher. Next base: position 29,775,184 of record NW_027211715.1, read on the forward strand.
CGAGAATGGCCTCCTCCAGCTTGGCCTTCATGTCTTTGGACTTCTTAAAGGTCAGGCTGTTCATTCGCTCGAACGCCTTCTTCCCCTGCATGGTGAACACAACATGGGCCTTGTATCCATGAGGCAGAGGATGAGCGGACAGAGAAAACAGCGAGGAAGTTATTTGCAGCACAGCACCCAGCAAGCAAAGCAGGTTAGGAGTTTAAAGGGAAATGTGCAAGCACAAAGCAAACAGATAGCACAGCAGAAAGGGATTAAAATACACAGAATGATTGTAGCAGAAAGGAGCAAGTTGTCTGCTTTTATGGATCCCAAAATTAAGCAACCAAAGCATAGTAACTGCAGGGAAGCTTTTGTTCTGTATGAAAGAGGATAGTGCATTACTTATCTACAGCAGATTTACAAAACTTCAAACAAAATGTGAATATATGTGTCAAATCCTTTCGTGTTGGGTAACGAGTAGCATGAGTAGCCCGAAAACAACATAAATATGTTGAATATAGGCATGCTTTTTATTTGTTATCTGGTTCCAATATCCGGTATGTTACATATGACTGGTTAGTAGTACTCCTCACAGCTGTTGCCTCAACCTTCAGCATGCCCGTAAACATACATAATATTGGTTGATCAGTGCTTTGAGTCTGTGGGTGTATTCACTTTTGAGGTTACCTTGTACTCGAAGCAGGAGACGCAGAGGTAGAGGAGATCTAGCAGGCGGTTGAGCTGTGACACCGACAGGTCAGTGAACCACTTCTGCAACACCAGCTCGTCCGCGTTCTTCAGCACCCACAGCAGACAGATGAGCAGACTGCGACTTGACTCGGCCGAGAAGCTACCGTGCTGACGACTCGCCTGGGGAGATGGACCGATGGGAAGAATAAATAAGGATATAGGGATACAAGACACGGAGGGAAAGACTACAACAGAGGCATGATGGACTCACCTGCGAGTTGAGCAAGAAGCTGCTTGGTCGGGACATTGGGGAAGAAGTGGAAGTGCCTGCTATTGCCATTGCGACAGTCTGACTGATCAAGCTGTTACCCTCTCCTTCTGGCTCTTCTCCACTGCTGCCCATCGCTGTCCCCTGGGGACCGCCTGGCCGACCCCACACATTATGGGACTCTAGGGACACAATAAAAGAGAGAAAATGAAATCAACTTATTCAGTGGAATCACAAGAAATACAGAAATAATACAATTTTAAGTAAAGTTCTCATTGTGGTGTGGAGACATAAGTGAAAATGTTTTTTTAGACCACATTTTATTCATATCAAACTTTATAAAATGAGTTTGAGGGACGGCAGCTTCATGAAGGTTGGGGGTCCAAGGAGAAAAAGTAACATGAGAGGGGTGAACTGAGATTAGATGCTATTGAAGGTCATTTTTGCCACATTATGTCTCAACCAGCCTCATAATGCAGGAGGAAAACTCTGGTAAGACTCACCTGTAAAGTCATGGAGCTGTGGTAGTGTTTCCATGACGATGCCAATGAGTGGCAGGTACAGCATGGCGACTCGGGCCTTGACTTCAGGATCGGCGTAGCGAGGGTCAGAGTCATGGCTGGACAGGAGGTTGTGGACGACACTCACCACTTTCTTGTGTAGGCCAAACATCCTAAAGTGAAACAGTACAAAGTAATTAAAGGAGGAAAACAAAGGAACAGAGATACCAGCAATCCAGGGGCTGTAGCCTTTGAAGGAGGCGGTCTACAGAGGATGCGCCATTCATAGCCTGCGTAAACCGTTAAAGCCGAACTGAAATGAGACCGTCTGGTCTACAGAGGATTTCCTGTTTGCATCACCAGCTGTTCCCGCCCTTACCCTTGCATTCAACAAATTACACTCCTGTCGCCTAGCAACAGCTAGCTAGCGGGCTAACTAGCTAGCATAACTAACGTCACGTAATTCAACCTATTATTTCAGTGATAATTTGTTTCAAGGGCCCATTTGTTCTTTTTTACATTTGTATCTCTAACTATTCGATTGAGTTAAAACCAAAAACTACATTTAAAAGTTTATTCTTTCAGCCCCTGAAGCGACGGTGTGTCATTGCAAGTTTAAAAAGCACAAAGAGAACCACCTGAAATTAAAATAACACTGTGCAACTATAACTTAATCCCATGCTTGAAAAGACTCTGATATCACTAACAGATTCAGAGGCTCCAACCTATTCCTTTTCTTTCTCTACATACTTGGAAGTTAAAAATACACAGACACAATGACACCGATCCATAAACATCATGCCTAATCCCTTCAAACTCAACAACATTTTCGACCCTTAAACAGACAATAACTCTCTTTAAAAGCAGTCTTCAGACGAGTAGGAAATGTGCATCAAAAGCATACATACCCTTCATTTTCTGGGTCCAGAATTACTGACAGCTCAGACAGGACCAGTCCAGCTAGATAGTGTTGCTCTCTGAAGGGGACGGACAGCTCAAACATGTTGGCTATCTTTTGGTCCTGGACATGTGTGGAAAACCCAGAGCTCTGGAGGAGAGAAGAGTGAACACAGAAGAAATCAAAAAACAAAGAAGATAACTATGTAAAGTAGAGCAAGTATTACAAAAAAGTATTTTGATAAGACTTGTTTGTATTTGGTTCAAAGTTGCAGAAATGTTAGAAAAGACAACTTGTACTGTAGCACCTGTGATATGTAGGAAGGTGTAATTTGTTTAATTAGTGCAGCAGTGAATGTCTTAAATGTAGGTGTTTCAATTTCTCCACACCACTTTTTTGTCTGACCTGTGACGTTGCTGAAGACACTGAGGGAGAAGGCGAGGCAGGTGGGGTGAGCAGACTGCAGGGCAGGTTGAGAGTGACGTAGTGTTCGTGGCTGCAAACGATTCTCAAGAAATCAAGCCTCAAAGACTCCAGGGTTGGGTTCTGCAGAGCGTATAGCTTTGTGGACACCTGGAGAGCATTAACAGTACACATTAGTTTTTAATGTGTCAGTATGTGCTGTCAGACAAATGGAAATGTTGAATAATGCACAAATATGTTCTTAATATACTATTCTTAGTGATGTGAAGGTGAAGAAACCTGAAAAGCTATTTATAGATCCTAAATTGATCACAAGACACAGCATTAAAGGTATCCTTCACAGAGGCAGATTATAGACTAATTGGACAATATGAGCAGCTTCTGAGAAATACCTTTAATAGAAGAATACCTTTAGGGGAGTCATACAAATTAATGTGCATATTCTTCATATTTCAATCTAATTATAGCTGAAAGTCAAGTCAAGTCGATTTTATTTGTAAAGCTGCAAAGAAGTTATCTTAGCGCACTTTTCAAATAATGCACATGTAGACCGTATTCTTAAAATTTTTTAGAGATACCAAACTCTTCCACCATGATCAAGCACTCAAAGTTACTCAGGCTGAAACATATCGAGGTCTGCTTTCTCTTTCCTCATACTAGTCCTGCTAAAATCTTATTATTCTTTATCATGAAACAATACAGTAAAAATAAAGATAAGAACATATCTGTCAATCTAAAAAACTCAACTCAACTTTATTTATTTATATAGCACCTTTCATACATATAAGCATGCAACCCAAAGTGCTTCACAAAGGAACAAACAGACAGCATAATAGAACAGATATTGACAACATCAAATACAATTCTAAAAGACTAAAACAAGGACGGAGGAAGTAATAGAAATAATTTGAAAAAATGGGAATACAAAATAACTCCGAATTAAAAGACAGATTAAAAAGAAAGGTCTTTAATTTCCTTTTAAAAATAGGGACAGAGATTGCCGCTTTGATATCTAGAGGCAGTGAGATTCATGGTTTAGGAGCATAAACAGAAAGCTCTCTCGCCGTTGCTTGTCTGGGACACGTAAGGAACACTTAAAAGAGAAGCATTCGAGGACCTCAGTGATCTGGCTGGAACATAAAATCTGGCTGGAACATAAAAAAAGGCATATTTACCTGTTTCCAGTATGCCCTGATCAGGCTGAAGACAAAGCCTCGGTCCATGACTGACAGCAAGTCGTTGAGGAAGAAGGCCAGACTAGTGTTCAGTCTCTCCACCAACTCTAGGTCCTGATTGGAAGAGACATTGTATGAGGTCAATGAAACAACCAAAAAAGGATGATATGGGACATCCCTTAATGACCTTAAACATATCTTTATACATTATGGAAGATAAATACTAAACAAAGTTCAGAGCAAATTGTTAAATACAGTGCAATGCTAAATTCCTATAATGCAATTAGTCTCTAAACCCTCATTGAACCACTGAACACATCATGAGGCTGTTACTTACCTTCTGGAAGCGAGACACAATGTCTCCAGCAATGGTGCTGACCAATGCTGTAATGTCATCCATAAAGCGTTCTGGGAATCGGTTCTTCCTGGGTGACTCCAAGCGGTCGGTAAAGTACAGGTGGTGGATAATGCTCTTCACCTACGGTAAAGGTGTTGGGAAAGAATACAAGATATTGTCAAGTACTGCACTGTGAATCAGGGTTAGACATGGAGTATCTATATAAGTGAAAGCTGTTATTTTTAGTTGAAAAAAAAATTGTTTGTCTCCTACCATGAGTTCAAAGAAAAACCAGGCCTGCTGTAAAGCGCCCTCCCTAACACTTCCACTGCTCACCACCCACTGGAGGGCCAACTCCTCGTGGAAGAGCTGAATAGATCAGGAAGGTAGAGAAACAGAGAGAAAGAAGTGGAGAGGGAGGGACAGAGTGGGAGAGGCAACAACGCCAGGCGGAGAGAATGTGAGGCACCAGGAGAAGTATCACTGTCCATTTTTAATTACAATCTACCTATTTCAACATGCTGTGAACGATTCAGTAAATATAGTGTTATTCAAGAGTTTATTTACTTAACTGGGCATGTAACATAACAATACAAGTTAAATGGGTTAAGTTAACTGCTTTATGAGAATATATACGGTCCAGGGGAGCTCCGGTGCCCCCAACACTGAAAATTAACTTGATTAAAGACAAAGAGAGGTTTAACTGAAAAATGTTACTTAAAGATGTTACATTAACGGTTAACCATTTAAAACACTCTTACAAAAACATTAAAGGTTATATAAAATAACCTAATACTATTTTTTTACTCTTGTTAATTGATAAAAATATACCATTATCACCATGCTAATAACAGGATTTTATTAAGTAACTTCCTGCTCATGCTATAAATAGCTGAGTTGTACTTAATGTAATTGTTCTAAGTACTATGCATCAATCGCTGTTACTTAGGTGAGTGTTTGTTATGCAAAACCAACATCCAAGACAGTCTTGTTAAAACACTGACTCATCTCAGTCTGGCAAGTCTTCCTTAATCATGCTGATAGATGAAAAAGATGAGCAGGGACAGGAATTTGTTGATATCCAAATTTAGAATCTGATGATCGTGATCTGTACATATTATGCAATGGCCTCGAGAATTGACCGATAAATATTAACAACTGAGGAGAATTTTGAATCCTGGTTGAAGGCTCTGGGGAAAAAGCAGGCAAATAGACCTTTTTTTGAAAAATCTTTCATGGACTCTCCTTCTTTAATATTAAACAGTAATTGCAGGAGCAGACTTCCCAGATATCCAGACAGTGTTGCATGTGTGACGTCCAAGGGCTCTGGTTGTAACTCTTGATTTTCCTCGCTGACAGTCACTTTCCTTTTTAGACTGTTTGCTTCATCTGAGCGTCCAATTTGTTTCTTTCTCTTTGGATTTTCACTTATTTTGGAGTTGTATCTGTGGTCATTGATTTGTTTGTTTCAATGTTCAGCCATAGTAGATTACTGTTTACTCAAAACACTTGCAGAGACCGGAAAAGCAGCCGCTTAGCTCCGCCTACCCTCTCTGGCAGACCAACCACTGCTGGGTGATGGAAAACACATCACTAACTGGGCGCCGCAAACTAATACTGCAAATGCAAATGCTTTCATCAGTGGGCCATAGGCTCAATCACCATGGTTACCTCATTCGGCAATAGATAGTGACTTAACAGACATTTCTTTAAATAAAAATCCTTGAGACTTTAACTTAAGAGCAGTTTAGACCCTGATGGCTACCTATCTCCAAGTACTTGTATTTCCCGTACAGTACCTCTTGTAGGATCATATCAAACCGCCTAGAAGGCAAACTGTGTTGCACAATGCCTGAGTGAAACGTGCACAATGAAAGGAGACTTCCCAGACTACAAACATTCATTTCACATAAAAAAAATCAGTGTCACACTCAGAACAAGAGGCAGATCAATGACATTCAGCATTCGACAAGACTCCACAACCACCAAATACGACATCAACCAATCGAGAGGCACACATCCACAGACAAGACAGGTGAGGAGGCGTGTACAGAGGTGGGCGGGGTTGGCTCCTCCCCCAGTGCAAGTGGCTCTACCTTTTTTGTGGGCAACCGTCCTGTTAAAGTTTGCAAGAAACTGGCGCTCTCAGTGTGCGAAGACATGCGATTGCCACAGCGCTCCATGGCCTATGGGTGGAATGAATGGAACGGTGACAACAAGGTTAGTGGAGGAGCAACGGGAGCGAGGGTGTTGCACCTTTTCCCTCAGCACACAGGGAAAGTGTGTCTGCTGGGTCTCACACACACATGCACACTAAACAGTTTTGTGATCTGTTGCACAGACATGAAGACACAAAAAAATTAGACACAGGACAGGGCCACAACACTTAAAAATGTTGCATCCATAATCTAAAACGGTCACTGTATTTTGAGTGCCTTAAAGGAGGGATGCAAAATGGCAGCATGGCTGGGAGATCAAGTAAATACATGTTTTCAGTTAATGACGCCATTCTGAATCCCTCCTGGTGAATACATTAATTTATAGATGTAAAATGGAATAAGGGAACAACAACCTTGTCTTGTGTTAAAGGTATTATCATTGATAGGCAGACTTACTTAGTGTTCAATGCCATGTTATTCAATTGTTAATCAATGTTGGCACTATTCATTCAATGTTGTAATCTTATTTTATGATGACAATAGGCAGACATATCATCTTGGTTTCTTGATATTAACATAATAACAGATTTGCAAATGAGAAACAAACATAAACACAACAAACATATTTGTGTCGTGACAACTTAAAATGAGGACAAAAAAAGGACATCACATCACATGAAGATCCAAAGTAAAGGTGGCAGACATACACACGCTCACAGGTATACCATGCTCCAGTGACAAAGTGAATGTTATGTAGTGTTAGTAGTGAGTCGTGCAGGGATTCTAGATGAGAGAAGAGACTATGAGGTTAAAGCAGGGAGAGTGAAAAAACAATAAAAAAAACAGATGAAATATAAATGGATTTAAAAAAAGAGTCTACTCTGCTGATGAAGATGATTTCTAACACTACACTTTTTCTCTACTACTCCCACAATCTTCTGCGAATTACACTCACACAACCAGGTCACAGTGTGTCTTTGGGTTTAGCAATAACGGACGACTGCAAACCCAGAATAGCAGGTGAGCTTGACATAGCAAGAAAGAAAGGAAAGCTATATTCAAGAAATTGCTGCAATAAATAACTGCCACTTAAATATTAAGACTGCCTTTTCATGCAAGTATTGAGAAAAAGGGAGGTGTTAGATGTGATAAATGAACAGTGATGACACCTAAGAGTCTAGCATGAAGGATGGGGGTCATGGAGGCGGCCGTGACTCCCATGTTAGGGAACATGGGAGGGATTTAAGGTTTACCAGAATACTGTAATATACTGAAGTTTTGGTCTTTTATGTCTTTGGTGTTACAACAGTTACATTGTGTATTCTTTAATAATCTATATAGTTTGTAGAAACCTAAAAAAGTGACTTAAAACATCGAGAAGTAGCTTAATAATAGGTTGGACGAGCTTAAATCTGAAGGTAGATGAGGTAGAATATGCACTGCCCCAACATTAATCATTCCCTAAGTTACCTTGGCAAAGTACAAAAATAAACCAAAACTCCAAATATCCCAGTATCCCTTCAATGTGAACAGGGTGAGCTGTTTTTGCAGTGAGGCAGAGTGGAGGACGGGGCATTCATAAAACCACCTGCATGGTTTCTGGAGCGGACCCAGGGCTGGATCCCCAGGGGGCACTCTTACAGCCCATGGTGTGCACCCACGAGTTGGAGCGGTCTAAGCCCTAGGCGTGCCAAGGTCAAAGGACACAAGGCAGGCAGGAAGCAAGGGAGTGAGCGAGCAGCACGGGGGAAGGAGGAGGGAAGGAATAATGACAGGTTAAAGAGGTTCAGTGGTCAGGACTGCTGGAAGATGCCAAAGGACCAAACAAAAAGAAAGGTTAGCTGTCAGTAAATTAAAAAGTCCATATCATCACCACAGAGGAGCAAAGCACAAAGGTTCTCTCTCTCCCTCTCTGTCTCTGTGTAAGAAATAACTCCCCCTCCCTCAGAGACAAGAGAAGAAAGGTTTAGTTAAGTATTAGCGGCAAAGGGAACATTCATTAAACAACGGGCTGCATTCACTCACTGCTCAGGAACATTTGGGTTAAATGAAAAAAAAAGTGGGGAAACCATACAAGGCAATTATATGACAACAGATACATTAAAAGAACACAAGAAAACAGTAGAGACTGAGGCTTCTCTCAATGTCTTTGTAATATATACAACTATTATATAGTCTTGACAGCATCTGCTTTCTCATGTGACTGTGAACTAAATGTCTCTCACGCCTTTCACAACCTGCACACACTGTGCATTGTGAGGGCATGCATGTGTAGGAGTGTGTGACAGGTTGCTGTTACAGCGGTTAGAGAGATAAGATGTCCAATCCTGTGTTTACGCATTGGCTATAGTTTGCATGCTGATAAAATAGTCCCCCGGTCACTGAGCACATGGAAGGCCTCTGCACTGATGTGGGTTAAAAACTATAGATTCAGTACGATCACCTTACATGAGCGTGTCAACAATACATCACAAATCAATAAGAGCGGCAGGACTACAGCTTCGTTAAATATTTAACTCTGATATCTGAAGGTCATTACTATTTATGTCTGCCGTCCACATGAGAACCACATGGAACATTTTGTATTTGAGCGCCTTTTTCTGCCCTAACAGAAAAACCAACTGAACTCTAAAAGAACTGAGATAAATAAAATCATAGGCTGCTGTCTGACACTGAGGACACAATTTGAGGACCTTACCTTGCTGCCTATGATGGAGCGAACCTCGTCGTCCGGAGAGGTGGGGGTACCGGAGATGTCAGGATTACTATTGCTAAGGCTACGGGAGCGGTTGAGGTTGAGGCTTGCTGGTCGTACAGCCGAGCGAGCCATGGTGGCATAGTGAACCGAACCTCCCAACCCTCCCGGGCCTGGGAAAACATACAGAGAAAGGAAAGTGGAGTAACTAGAATGTGATGGTGTAACTGCATCTAATAAGCTATTAAAAGGTTCACTGATATGATGGTTGCATGTTAACTCTGCCACCAATGCCCACATGTACATTCCTAGCAACCCCACCTCTAATCAAAAAGACATCTTTCACGAGTGGAACAAAAAGCGAATAGTTAATAAACATATATTTCCCTCAATACTTACAACCAATCTTGTCTTGGCTTTTTTAGCTAATACAAGAAGATTGCAGGAAATACCACACATTAAATACTTAATCCAAAATAAATAAAACATTAAGAATTAAAGGTTATTTTAAAGGGAACAACAATTGCACGCATTGTTAGTACAGTTGCGGGTACCTGTTACGGATGAGTTGGGGTCTGTGTTGGGCAGGCAGAAGACAAAGTAGATGTAGGAGGGGAAAAAGCAAAAGATAAAAAGAAATAAAAGAAGGAAAATTATGGCAGGTAGGTTCGACAATAGAGACCCAGCGAAGGTGAGCGGAGGGTTGAATGAAGTTAACTTAAAAGGAGAAAAAAGAAAAACAGACAAAGAATAAAGAATAATGTGAGCTGGTGAACTGTATTGACATTAAAAATACCTGGGGAAGGTGAGTTGGGGTCGGCACTGGGCAAGCGGAAGACGTAATGGATGTAGGAGGACAGCAGGCCGTTGCGACCATGCATGTCCTGGCTGGTGTCCAAATACTTGTGAAGCCGGTTCACTATGGATGCCATGACCTCGAAGGATGCCTGGCCCAGATTCACTGAACACACACACACACATACACACACACACACACACACAGGTACAGACAGAAGAAAAGTGACATGTGTTACATTACAGACATGAACAAAGAGCAGTTTAAATACACACATTGCTACAGTACTTATTTGCACTGTATGACCCACACTAAATTAGACATAAAAAAAGTGGGGATGGGCATGGATTTTCGAGTATTCTATACGACGTGGGTGTTGGACTATAGCTGTAGCTTATGGATTTTTTTTGCCTAAAGTTCATTAAATATTATTAATTTGGCTATATCAATCACATATTGTTCATTAAACGTGTATACCAATGTCATTTAAAATGTGTAAATAGTAGAAATAAAGAAAAAACATGCCTGGCACAGCAGCGTAATTCATTTCAATTCTCAGTTCCGTGTGTGTGAGTGTGTGTCTGTTTCTGAGTGTATTAGAGAGAGCGTGCATCAGAATGAGCGCGCATGATGGAGAGCTTTATGTCCGTCTCTGGCTGTTTTTGGCCTGTGCAGGACTCAAGCAGGAATCTCTCCGAGGTGAAGCAGGCATGTGTGGAGGCAGCGGCGAGCAAGTCCTCGTCTTCTGGCATCACCAGATAGGTACCAAACCGAAAGCAGTATCATGATGTGAGGAGACGAGGGAAACAATAGCTCGCTGTCTCACAGTCCTCTGTCCCATAAACAACTTCATTTCACTGTGTCAGCAAATACATTGATATTTCCTCATGAGGAAGAGCGCTACTGTGCATCCCTGTGTGAGTAACAAACAGAGACTCAGGTGCTGTGAACTCACAGATGTATGTCAGTGTTACTAATGTGCCCTTTAAATGGCAGAGACAGACTACGTCGGGTGAAAAATAGAGATGTGCGCCATGCCGCTTTGGCCTGGGTGTACTATAGGATCCTATGGCTGAAACGTAGCTTATTAGGGGGCCGCCCTTGAGCATGGGCCCCGGGGCGGCAGCAGCCTCTACCCCCATGGTTGGTCCGCTACAGGCTACATTATGAGTGCACTACACTCTTTTTTCTTTTTGTAGTGAGGTTAACTGGATATCTGATTTCTTTATTTTTTTTAATAAAATATAGAATATTTGAATATGCCATCCCTACAAAATAAACTTTATTCCATAATGACATAATAATTTCAAAATGTAAAAAACTGTTCATATTGACATCTTTTATTTTATAGCTTAGGGCGGAAACAGTTGCAGTGGCGACAAACCAAAACTTGACCAAACATATGCAGCAAATGGCAGCACTGTTGATATGCCCAAATTTCAGCTTTAAACCGTAATTTCTATTCATATTCTCTGTAAAAGAAAAAATACATATAAACTACAACTACAGCTACATTCTACAGCCCGAAGTAGTAAAATTGATACCTTACTACACTAGGGAGATTAACACCTCCAAGCTGGACTCAAATCAATACGTGATCTATGGCTTATCAGTTATGTGTAATAAAACAACATACCTATCTGCCCAGCGATGACCGGCGGCCGCACAACGAGCAGCACCAGCTTGTCAAGCAAAAGGTGAAGAAATCGAACCACTGGCTCCAGCTGGGAAGAGTTAAGAGCCGCAATGCTGGACTTGAGCTCGGCCTCCAGGTTGTTCTCCATGATGCGCATGTCCCCTATCCTGACCGGGAACATGTGCTCATCCAGGGCGTGAACCAAGGCGAAGAACTTATCAAGGTACTGGTCCTGCATAGGGAGAGAGAGGAGAGAATTAATTATTAGTTGGCAAAAGAAATACAAGACAAAACAGGAAAGGGGATAAGAACAGACAGAAAACATGAGATAAGGATGATAAAGATGGATGCAGAGAAGAAGTGAGCCAGCTTAGAGGGAAATAAATCACAGCAATGTTTAAGGTAGAAAAAGTCTAAGTTGAAAAAGCTGGAAGTGGATCAACAAATAAGAGTTAGCTTGAATCCACTGGTCTCAAGTTGGCTCACAAAGTGAAACCACAAAACGAAGGCTACTACAAGAACACGGCAAACTCCAGCAAGTCTAATCCGCGCCAGGAGCAGTGATTTATGAGCACATTAGTCCCAGTTAGGCTCCTAGGGACCACAGTCAAGCCCTCCACACCCACCCAACACAGAGATGGAGTAGACCCCAGTAAATTACTAGCGGGGCAAGGTTCACCCACTAATGAACTGTTGCACGGAGGGAAGGATCAGGTTTCTGAAGTGAAAACAACATGTTTGTTTCTTTTTATTGTAATTTAAATTTTATAGGATAACCTAAGTGTGATGTTTGAAATTATTCTACTGCAACTAATATTACATCAAAACTAAAAAGCAGGAAAGGGTCTATTTTTGCAGCAGCATTTCCCTCTGATCAGATATAGACCGATGACATCAACAGGGACGATGAGACAGAGTTAGGAGGATGAGAGTTTAATTAAAGGTCAAAACACTGTGAGTAATACTACTACACACACTACTGTTACCTGTGTGTGGATGGTTGAAACAGTCACCACTTCCACATTAAATACTCCTCGATGGTTGTCCACCCACTTCATTCCTGGGAGAGGAACCTGTAGTACAATAACAGCCAAGTGAAATGCATTGGCATTTTAAAAATGAACAATAGAGTGGAAGGTTGAGATTCTGAAGCCTTTTAAAAAGCAGCAATATGACAATATGATGGTTTATGTACATTTTTGCTTACTTTTACTTCATACTTTAATTAATTCATACTTTAAAAACACTTGCATTCTGTAAAATAAAGTGTGTCTTACATCTGGTGAGAGAACAGAGTATGATTGTGGTGGTTTTTCCAGAGACACAGGCAGACAGAAGTGTCCTGTCCGCAGACGGCCATTCTGCAGCATGGGGATCCACTACAGACAGAGGGAGAAAAATAGATCAAAAGAGAACACAGAGGGTAATTCTTTAATAGCACTGTGGCTTTTAAAGCTTCAGATGTAGATTGTACATTTGTCTAAAATTGGATGGAGTGTGCTTGTATGGAAGAAAGAATGACCTTAAGTGTGTGTAATACTCTTATGCAAGAGGAAGTCTAAGTTAAAGTGATAACCTTGAAGATTTTCATTTAAATAAATGTCTGTTAAGTCACTATCTATTGCACAACACTGTTGAAAGCCTTTGCATTTGCAGTATTATGGACTGGGTGGCAACTAGGTTGGTCTGCCAGAGAGGGTAGGCGGAGCTAACGCAACAAACACACTTGTGTGTAAAGTGGCTGCTTTTCCAGTCTCAGCAAGTGTTGCAAGTAAACAGTAATCTACTATGGCTGAACAGACAAAGAAAAGATCGATGACTACAGATACAACTTCAACAAGAAGTGAAAATCCAAAGAAAAAGAAACAAACTCGACGCTCAGATGAAGCAAACAGTCTGAAAAGGAAAGCGACCGTCAGTGAGGAAAATCAAGAGTTACAACCGGAGCCAACCGTGGACGTCACACATGCAACGCTGTCTGGATATCTGGGAAGTGTGCTCCCGTAATTAGTGCCATAAGAGCACGAAATTGAGATCTTCAAGATTACTACTTTAACACCAACGCCTGAATGAACATTGCATTAGTGTAAATGCAAATCATCTCATGATCACTGCCTCTAAGGTAACTGTATATGTATCCATGATTGTTTCCTACCGTGTATCCCACAGGGGTCTCCAATGGAGTGTTCTGTTTCTGCTGGCAGCTGACGTGGTAAAAGGTAAAGAGAATGTGGTGGTGGTCTGACAGCGAGGCAGGGAGCTTGATCTTGACCTCATCATGAAAGTCAGGGGATCTGTTGACAACAATTAATATTAATACTCAACGCCAATAGTGTTTTCAAACTTTGCTTATATAACAGTTTGTTTTGTGCATGAAGTATAAAAGGGTTGAACTGCTTTTCTCTACTGACTGCCTGCTCTGGGGTCATTTCCTCCTTAATACTGTTTGCACAAAACAGAACATGTTTTTGAACAGTCAGTCCAAAATATCCGTAGGGTCCTCCCACTGCTTTCCCAAAGGATTCAACCTTTCTGGAAATGACTGAGAATAGTTTTACTGTCTCATTATGAAAGACAGAAGCGAGACAGACTTCTAACATAACAGACAAATTAATTCATGCATTTACAAATATATGTAGATTTATTGTAATCTGAATATTTTCTATTTCTAGCTGAGTCCATTTATAACTTTGAGATCTTTTATGCTCATGACAGAGCAGGGGCTCACAGTGGAAGTCAAGCTGCCGAATAGGAAATTACATAACACATCGTAATTCACTTCAGCTGAATTCTTTAAAGTCCCCCAGGAGGACACTTTGTCTACTGGCTAATGCTCAAAAACAAACAACCCCCAGATACAGCAGGCCCACCAACAAACCTACCAGGGTCGCTTTAGGGATGGAAATGACCAAAAGTGCTTAAAAAAGGTCACACAAGGGGCCTCATTTCTCATGGGAACAAACATTCTGTTATGGAGCAGAAAGAAAAGCCTCAAGGGAGAAAAGCACTAGGACAAACTTCAATTTCAATTTGAGCGTTATTTGGTTTTGTTCACATGTTCCTTAAAGAGCTTTGAAAAGAGACATATTATGCTAATTCTGAATTAAATTCAGACTATAAATGTCCTGTACCTGTAAGCACTTTTAAGGGTTGGATTAAGTCCTGAGCATGATTGTTCTAGTCTCAGTGCTACGTTATTCACAAGTCGATTCATTTAGGCCTTGGAGGTCTGACCCCTGGGTGACCAATGAGAAACCTCTGGATGTCGTGAAAAAAAAAAAAACACCTTATGGTGGTGATAAAATGTATGGGACCCTTCAGCTCTTATTAGAGATGGAAGGAACTTTTGGCAAGGACACCACTTGAAACTAGCAGGAAGGTTGACTCAACCTGTTCTTTAATGAATGCCATCAAAAGAGGTAATGGAAGTGTGAGAGTACATGTATCACTGATGTTAAATTAAAAAGAGAATATCTGTGAATTTAGTTTCAATTAAGCGAAGCAGGTCCGATTTTCAGACCTCACAGTTAACGTGTAATTGCCAAGAGAGGTCATCACAAAGATCAGGGGTTTTCAAAGTGTGTGAAAGTGAGCTTCCCCATAAAGAACATAAAAGCAGCTTCGCAGTCGCTTTCTGCGTCCTCCAGATCGCAATGCGCCACCTGTTTGCCTGACAACACCTAATTTAAGACCAGAAAATGACAACTGCGTCAGGTGGAAAAGCAATGACTGAGGTGAACGATAGGGCCCGGCGTCTATGATGTGCACAAGCACAACACATCGCAGAAGTTAGCTTACCAGATGTTTACAGTTTTTTTTCTGATTTATTTTTTCTCGCACTGCGCCTCCCCTGAAATCCTCTGGCAGAGGCCAGGGAGCTTGCTAAACTACACTTCCTCAATCTAGGACACCAGCCTCCGAGAAATGTAATGAAATGTAGACTGCAGACCCGAAGATTTTTTAGACGATCCACCACAATATTCTTGTCATATTTCCGATTCTGTACCGCTCTGAGCCATTGCCTGCAGCGATCAGTGTCCTTGACTGGAAAACGTTGGTATTTCACTCCAGCGTCTCTTGGCTTGTCTTGTCCTCTTGCTCTCCTTACACTCCGGTACAACGCAGGTGGACACCATGATGCTCTGTTTTTGTTTTGTTTGTAGATATATTTGGTAGAACTCTATGTTTCCCCAACTGTTCTGGTCGAAAGAACGAACAAAACAAACAAGGCAGACTTTTTGCATAGACCTGACTTCCCTCTGTAACCACGCCCTCACTGGGCCGTTCCTTTCAGAGGGAGGGGCGCAATGCACGCTGGGTGTTGTAGGAATGTAGAATGGGCGAAACCACGAGCTGTTTGTACAACTTTCTCCACAGCTGTGGCGCTAATTTCAAATATTACTGCTTCTATCGATTACAGAGAACACCAGCTTTGACTGACAGTGGCTTTTTCCAGGGGTGAATTGCTCCTTTAATAGAGACTATTTCAACCAAAAGACAAAAAAAGCTTACCTGTTATGGTACACTACAGCAGTATAGGCTTCTTTGGCGAAATCTGCACAGCTGGACTTCCCAAATATCACCTGTGGAATAATAGAAAATGTATTTGTATGTATGTATGTATTATTTATTTTTTGTGCATTTACACAGAGCATATTTGCTGCTGTAGAATAATGCAGTGCCCCAATTTTAACAAATGCCACTACACCGCACCAGTGCTTTCATGCCATCATAAAATGGTAAAAGTAATTAGTTGTCAACATAACAACATATAAATTAAAGATGCCTGACAAGACAAGGATAATTATATCTTTCTGTGGTCTCTTAATATGTTATGATTGCGTACCGGCATTGCATTGTTTGGATCCTCTCCATTCATAAATTGCACTTTGACTGTGATGTTGCGGGCCGAGC
Organism: Semicossyphus pulcher; assembly: GCF_022749685.1. NCBI lineage: Eukaryota > Metazoa > Chordata > Actinopteri > Labriformes > Labridae > Semicossyphus > Semicossyphus pulcher. The sequence goes on from NW_027211715.1 coordinate 29,791,657, forward strand.
CTTGACGGTTGGCAAAGTTAAGGCTCTGAGGATTCACATACAGCAGATTCCTACAAGACAGACAAGGAGAAACAAACAGAGAGAACAAGGCACATCATTATTTATGTCATGTATTTCTTCTTCCATTTATAATTTTTACAATATCTCCCTAAGCAGGAGGGTTGTATATAATAACTGTAGCCCTACATCTTGTTTCAGTTCCAAGACCTTCAAAATAAGACACTAAAAAATGCATTAGTGTCATAAATAAGACAATATTAACAATTGTGTTGTAACTTATTCTGGAAAGCAATGAACAGTTAATTGAAGTGAGTAGTTCATGTGTTTGTTGATTCTGTATTTAAGAAAGTCAAGATAACCTTAATTTAACTCATGACCTCATACTCTGACAAAGACCAAGCATTGAAAGTGCTTGACATGTTTCGCTTACATTGTTACGTAAGATTTCAAGAACTGATAAATCTAAGAGGCCAAGGTCCGAACAGGTAAATAATCCTGTATTGGTAAATTTGGGGGGCTTGCAACCTCACCATCATACCCTATATTTTTCAGCACAAACTTAACAGCATCAGAGTTTGAGTGAGGGTCACAAGATAGTAACCACCATGTAAAAGATTTTGATTACATAACAGCAAACTGATTCTGCCTCATAACTTGACAGTAAAAGAATATTAACTTGTCGTAATGATGTAGCATATTTTCTAATAAATTACTAAAAATGGTTGGGAAATTTTACAACTCTTATCATCACGGAAGTAAAAGTGTTCTGTTAAAAATATAAGTTATTTAAGTGTTGGGGAGGGGGAGGAGGACCCACAGTAGGAAGTGCAAATTAACCCGGGATCAGCTGAGAAACCGCAATGACGTAGTCTAGCCTGTGGGGGACTGCCCCATAGAGACCACAGCTGGAACCACAACTGACAAGGAAGCGTGGGAATCTCTCTTGCCTGATGACTAGAATTTCACTCCTTCCCTTCATCTCTTACCCTCCATCTATCATGTCTGTACAATAATAATGGCAGCTTTAAAGTGGGTTGTTGAAGTTGAACTGAAATAGACCCCAGGATGACTTCACTATGGAAAAGCTGAAATACCCATATAAGCACAAATGGATTCACACTGATTGGTCAGTTCTTGTCTATCAAATTTAACTTCAGCACACAGGAATGCTCTGAAAGCAAACTCTGCATTGTAGGTCTCTATTACACTTATAACTGAAACTACAGCTGCACACCATTCCATTTTGATCCCAGAGACGACAGAAAGGGACAAAGTCATTGTTTACTGACTCTAAACATAGACCAGCATTCACTCTCAAACAGGCCAGGTGACAAAGTATTCTCTAGTAATTCGCAAAATTTGACAGTCAGTAGGACAATGCACTGTCAGTGAATTTCCATGAAATCTTTACTCATGGTCCACATTGCCCAAATTCCTTTCATCCTGAACAATTGAATGGGTGTGCATTTAACATCCATAACCCTAGAGACTGTGTTGTGCAGTCATATCTGCCACTTAATAGTGATCTAGCAGCACAGGATAACATCCCATCGGCAACAGAAATTAATATGTATGGGCACTGTTCAAACTCCAGAACAAACTGATCTTTGCACATTTTACTTTGAAACAGTATGGTTAAAAAAACCTTTGAGTAAACCAACAACTGTAGATGTGCTGAATTTAAATAAAGGAGTTAAAGATAAAGGAGAGAAAAAAATCTTTAAATTTGAGAGGCAGTTGGAACGAAACATTTACTTGGATCTACAAATTTCAGATAAGCCGGAGCCCAAAATTCAGTTTCTATCAACACTTCTTGCATAAACCCTTCCTTTGTCTGTTCCTTAGTGCTTAGTAATAATGCCAGAGTCAGCCAGTAAGGTGGAACAATAATGTGTGGATGTGGATTAGAAGTATCACAGGCTATTTTAGCATGGATTTCTTGTCTCTTCTCTGGCTTGTATAGCAAACTAGCTATGAAACTTCGCTATGAACACTATTGTATTTAAATGTGGTGCATAGGATGTTATGGACAAGGACACATTTTACACAGCTTTGACTTACTGGCTCATGCCTAATGCATTCTGGTGCATGAATGCACTGCCAGCACCTGATCAGGAGAACTCAGGTTTCTCAGTATACAGCACTGACTGGGGAATTTATTGCTTTAATTTTCTACATTACTATCGAACTGATCGGACATAGATAAATCCCTGTAGCACAGGATGGGGCACAGGCATCCTCATTATCCAACCATGGAGTAAAAGACTGACAGCAAGTTGTTGGTGCAGTCCTCTCAACCAGCACTACTCAACCATAAAAGGAGGTCAAAGCATAGACTTAAAAATACCAAAACTGATACTGAATTGAATATCTCAAGAATAACTGATAGTATGCAAAATAATAATTTGTATAGCTACAGAAACAGCAGTATTGACTATCAAATTATGAGTCAAGTTAGAATGCACAAAGTTAACATTTTCACAAAGGGGCAGCAGTGTTCATTACGACATTCATATCCCATTATTTCACTGACTGCTGAGGTGGTTCAGCGCCATGTTTGTCATTTGTCCAGAGAAAATTCCAGTGCTACTTTAAAATGGGCACAAATATGGACAGAACATGCCAGCTCCACAGTGAAATGACCCAGCAGCTAATGTTAGGTTCAAACCTGTAACCCTCTTGCTGTTAAGCCAAAGTGCTAACCACTGTGCTGGCATGAAGGATTCTGAATATCATTACCAGCTTTATGATGATCGAGCAAATTTCAGGAACATTCACTCCATCAGTGGCCAATTTTTTCTTTTCTATAGGACCCTTTCTTTCAGCTCTGTTCATATGGAAAAACCTGCTGTTCTTTATTATTACCGAGTTAATCCGTCTCTACAACCGCAAATTACTGGAGAAAGCTCATTAAGATGACTGTGTGGGATTTTAAGGTGCACTGTAACAGCCAGAGTGCTAAAATGTTCCCATTTTAAACCAAGGCTATCTAAATGTAATGGCCCCAATACTTTCTACATTTTTCATAATAGTGTTATAATCTTTTCCTTTGCCCTACAAAATAACTCATCAGCTGACCAATGAAAGTTAACTTTAAGAACATAAGGACAGGTTTAATGTATACATGCATGTATGGACAAGAACCAATTTTAAAGTAACAAGCTCAAACTTTTTCATTTAAATAAATGTTGGTTAAGTCACTATCTATCACTGAATGAGGTAACACAAGTTGAAAGCCTTTGCATTTGCAGTATATCGTATTTTTATAGACTGGGTGTCTGTGGCGACATTTGCGTAAAAAAATCTCAAGCTATAATAGTGACGCGTTTTCCATCACCCAGCAGTGGTTGGTCTGTCAGAGAGGGTAGGTGGAGCAAAGTGGCTGCACTTCTGGTTTCTGTAAGCATTGCAAGTAAACAGTAATCTACTATGGCTGAACAAACAAAGAAAAGATCGATGACTACAGATACAACTTCAATAATAAGTGAAAATCCAAAGAAACAGAAACATATTCAACGCTCAGATGAAGGCAGTTTATAACAGTTTACAAATGAAAGCGAGGAAAATCAAGAGTTAGAACCATGACAAAGGCAGCCAGCTGTAGATGTCTGGTTGAATTGGGAAGAGTCCTCACATAATTACCGATTATCACTAGTGGGAGGCGCTCAAGAACACAAAAATTTAAATCTTCGAGATTCTATCTTTAAGCTTTGATTTGCCAAAAAAAAGCAGTGACTGAAAGGCATAGCAATCGCTTGGTTTGGAAGGCCTTCGTGACACCCTATAACAGCACAAGCTCACTTTAGAGATTGGGCACCACACAGCATGTAGTGCCAAAAGTATAAATATTTATATTCCAATTAAATCCTACACCAAGTCCTTTTACTGATTGGTTCCTCCTCCCTCTCTGGCTGAAAGTGAACATATTTCACCAACATTGCAATCCTGCGTGAAACAACTTACTAAGAATTTCCCATAAAGATTGTTTTTTTACGACAGAACTCAGTGCACGGGACAGATCATTTAAAAGCTGCAAGCTAATCAGTAAACTATATATTCTCTATTTCATGTCCCGTGGCATTGAAAAATATCACACATAGCATGACAAAGTTGAAAAAAAATGACAAGGCTGTGCAATAAAACAGAGATGATGAGTACACACTGTCCAAACTCTCAAACATCATTCATGCCCAGAAGCTCAACCCTGGCACGGATGACGGGCTCGCTCCCCTCCCCACGCAAAGAGAAAAGAAGGAGGGAGAGGGGGGAAAGAGAGCTGGGTGCTAGGCTGATTCAGCAGGGTGCTAAATCAAACCCCAGAGCATTAATTACACACAGCATTATCAATCAGAGCAAAGTGTGTGCAGGGTTATAAGGTTTGAGATTGATCAGACTGACGATCCATCAAAACCCTGTGATGGCCATTGTTGGCTTTCTGCTGATCAGCCAAAGCTCTGCACCACAGATGGAGAACAGGGTAGGGTGTGGTATGGAGAGGGGATTGGGGTTAAATGGGCAGTAGAGAAGGGGGGGACGTATATGTCATTCGCTCACTGCTGTGATTTGTTTGTTTAGGAGAGGGAGGGCTCGAGAGGGATTTGGGAGGAGGTAGGGTACAGAGCTAAAACATAGTAGGGTTTAATGATCAGCTAATCCCCCCCCTCCTCTACTGAGAGGGCAGTATATAACACAGGGCAGCTGGCTGCACTCACATCATTTAAACAGCAAGGAAGACTTGGTTATAGGCAGAGAAAGAGAAGAGAGTGCTGAGTAGAGCACAAAGTACAGGAAAGCAAGAGCAGTGAACATTTTTTTCTAAAATCCAGGAGTGGACAAGAAAGTCATGATGAAGCTGTTTTGCCTGTTGCTGCTGCTAGCTGGATCCATTAATTCTATCCCTCTGGAATCCTCAGGTAGAGCAGAGTACACCACCCATTCCTCTCAGGTCTTTACCACAGAACCAAGCCCAACCGAGGCAAAGTCTCGCTTCGCCATGCTGGATGATGTCCGTCTACTTGCGAACGGCCTCCTTCAGCTCGGACAGAGTTTACGGGAGTTTGTGCACAAGACCAAAGCCCAAATCAACGACATCTTCCAAAAGTTAAACATTTTCGACCGCTCGTTTTACCAGCTCTCAGTGGTCACATCAGAGATCAAGGAGGAAGAGGAGGAGCTGAAAAAGACAACCAATTTCTTGAAGGCCAACAATGAGGAGATCAGGAACCTGTCGCTGGAAATCAACACCAAGATCAACAGCATCCTGCAGGAGCGCACGCAGCTGCAGAGCAAGGTGGGGAGCCTCGAGGAGCGGCTGAAGGGACTGTCGCAAAGCATGGTCCCAGCTGACCAGCTCGGTGAAATCGTAACGCTCAAGGTAAGCAGCTAAAACGCTCTGAAGGAATTCTTCTGCATTTCTCTTTTATGTAAATGTAAAGAAGAAAATAAAAACTGCAGCACAAGTTTCCCTGAAATTGAATCAACAATGGAAACTGCATTTAAAGAACTTGGTAAGATTAATAATCAAACTATATGCCGCTTAACTTCAGAAAGAACAAGGGAGCTAAGTTAAGCTTATGTGGTAACATTTAGCCTCACATGGCCACGGTATTTTTCTGTATTAAAGTTATGATTATTAAATTATGTTTACAACTCACCTGAGAGGTGGGCAAAGACAGTATGTGCAGCATATGGCTCTTGAGAATTGCTCAAATTTATATTGAAAAAAGCAAAGCAACAAAAATCACTTCAACATATTGTTTGTTTACTGCTTTACGTCAATGACTTATAATCTTTATGTTTCTATTTTGTAACTGCTAAAATTGACAATTCTGCTAATTGAAGATAAACATACTGCAACTGCTAATAAATCTATAGATATGAGTGTTCCTTCCATGTGAAAATGTATAGATATAATGGTCCAATAATGTTTTTATTTTGCGTTTTCAGGAGGTGATTGAAGCTCAAGAAAAAACAATCAGCAGTCTGCTTAGCGCTGTGAGGGAGCAGCATGATCAGCTGGACCACCAGAAAATGAAGATTAAAAATCTGGAGGAAAAGGTAGACAACTGTTCAACAAGATGTCACTATCTTTTCTGTTTACAGACCAAATATCTGTTATTTGTGAGAATCTGTTGGGGTCTGCTTTTTGCAGGGCATCAAAATTAACCATCATTGATTCATATGCACTCTCTTGCAGATGAGCTATGACAGCTTCCAAGATACAGTCGATAAGCCAGTGAATTCAGAACCTGCAGCTTCTGACATGTTTGAATATCTGACAGGAAACTCCACTGGCCTGGACACAAATGGTAAAATTATTTCAGATGTAAAATCAGCTAGTCACTATGTTGCCAAAATATGTAATGTTTGAATTCAGAGGTTTGAGTTTTTCTTCACTGTGTTTCAGACCTCCCCACAGACTGCAGTGACTTGTTTAACAAAGGAGAGGCAAACAGTGGAGTCTATGTTATCAAGCCAAACCAATCGGAGCCATTCAACGTATACTGCGAAATGGGTTCAGGTGAGTGAGACAAAAGCAACCTCAATTCAAATTGAGAGCAGCAGAATACCGACACTGTATTCAGTGACATTAAAAAGTTGAAGAATGATCTTTTATGCAAGTTTCAAATCAACAGGCAAGGAACAAAAAAGTTATCATGCTAGATAGTCACTGCAACAGGTTATCCAAAAGGGCAGACAATGCAGAGGATATCCTATTCAAGTTATCTTTGATAAGAAGGCTTCCTGATCCTGACTGAGTAGTTTGTACAACAGTACCTTGACTTGACAGATATTTCTAATCGATTCCATAGATGGAGGTTCAACTGTCATCCAACACAGGGTCGATGGTTCAGTGGATTTTGACCAGACGTGGGACAAGTATGAGAAAGGCTTTGGAGATCTTGAAAGTGAGTGCGCTTGGATGATATTTTTCCTTAATTGTAATAAAAGCACAAGTCTGCTTAGCTGCAAAAAAACAAAACATCTGAAGATATCATAGCACTGGACTGGAGTGGCATTTGAAAGTACTTCCTGCAGGTCTAGTCATAGGAAATAGTAATTGTTACACATCGGCCCTGAACTGCCGAAGTGGCTTCCTGTATTGACTGAGTATACAGCATGTTTTGGCAGTTTTCCCTGCAGCCCTCTCTCGCTCAGACATCCGGTCATAGGTGCAATCATGCCACGTTCTAAAGAAATGCTCCTGCTGGCATGAATTTAAGTCACAACAAGAATCCATGCTTCTGGACAAGGGATTAAGAGTGTTTTTTTGACATTAGAGATATCCTAACATGATTAAAACTGATGTGTTATGCAGAGGACTTCTGGTTGGGCTTAAAGAAGATCCACAGCTTGACACAGCAGGGTGTTTACATCCTGCGTATGGATTTGGAGGACTGGAAGGAGGAGAAGCACTGGGCTGAATACCGCTTCTCGCTGGAGGGTCCCTCCAAGGACTATACCATCCATGTGAGCCACTTCTCTGGTGACCTGGCTGATGCCATGGCCAACAGCACCGGCATGAAATTCTCCACAAAAGACAGAAATAATGATAACCAACGAAACTCCAACTGCGCCCGCAACTACACAGGTAAACAGTTTTACAAGCTGAATCGGCACATAACCATCTCTTTAAGACCAAGTAATGTTTATATAATGTCTCTTGTCCTGACACTTTGGCAGGTGGTTGGTGGTTCAATGCTTGTGGAGAGACCAACGTTAATGGAAGGTATTTGTGGTTGAGGGCAAAAGGACGCTCTATGAGAAGGAAAGGTATTTACTGGAAGCCTGGAACTGGACCCTCATATTCCCTCAAGACGGCCAAGATCACCATACGGCAAGCCCCTGCTACTGAAAGCTTCAACTGAATCCAAAGACTCATACTCTCTCTCACAACACTGCTGGCAGTTCTAACAAACATGCTCTGTCAAATAGTTCCCCCAAAGGGGGAAGAAGGTGACTCAACACACGCATGATATATGTATATGACAACAAATCCTTAGTTTAAATGCTACATTAAGCTCCTAACACAGTTTTGTCAGAGGCCGGTGCTGACCAAGAAAAACAGGCCAAAAAAAGTCACGACTGAGAAAATGCTGAATTTGCAATGATGCAACATTGCAACCATGCCATGCAGGTCGTTAACCTATTGGGTCCGTTCCAGTGGGAACAGTAGGATTGTCATTATGCAACTTCTGCTATCACTTGCAAAATGGACGTATTGATCCACATCAGCAAACTGATTCAGCGCTGGCTACAAAATGGCACAGCACTGCAGGAGAAAGACAGAAAACTGTGAGATTACGAAGCAATTCTGAAACTGTGTTTACTTGGCTAGCTTTTTAGTGAAATGAAATGTATTCGACAGTTTCTATGTCAATTAATCTATCTATAGAATGTGTTCTATCTTTGTGATGTGAATCCGTCGCATGTTTCCCTGGACCTTGGACATTCCAACAGGTTATTACATAAAGCATGCATTATATAAGTCACGGTTCAAGAGAAACATTGAACATCTCAAGAAGTTTCCACACTGATGAATTCTTTCCAGTGAAGGCCTTGTAATTTTTGTCCTAGTATTTTACACAGTTGTATCTCTGGTTGTATGTAAAAAACTAAAATCTGTCTGCAGTCCAACACAGTACAAAAAAAGCTTTGGCAGCGCACTGATGAGAGATTTCTCTTTGTTTGTTTGTTTTTTACTCTGTGAAGTATTTAAACCATATTCATGCATCTATATGATTTATGCTGGTTTTGTTAGAAAAACACAATTTCCTCGTATTTCCTGTGTTATTGAGTCATATTGACTCTTGTTCATTACTTCATTGTAAATGCACTGTACATCTGCCTCGTACTAACACGTCATCCTGACAAGTAATTATGTGCTCTAATAAATCATATTTATGACCTATCTAATATGACTACATCTCTTTATAGTGTGTTGATCTATAACTTTGTATTGAATCAAATCAGACTTGAGAGGTCAAAAACAAAGATACAACTTTAGACTTATATTTGTAAAATGCTATGAAACTCTCGACTTTAAAATAGTCGGTAACAATATCCAGTTCTGCTGCCTCTCTCTGGCGGAACACTGAGGTCTGGCATTTGTTTATTGGTTAATCTACAATCCGAAGCATCCCGGCTATCTGCAGCAGACATGGTCACCTGCATCCAGGCCATGTCAGCAGAAACTGACTGATAAGAACACATCTGTCCAGCTAACCTTGACTTAATAGTAAAAAAATCAGACATTCGGTGAACATTAACGAGGCGTAGTGTCAGATTAACTGGGCAAAGCTTGAGTTATTTCTACACGTTGAAAACGTGACTGAGTGTGTTGTCCTTTAGTGACCCAGAAGATAAGAAAAAAAAGCATTGTTTTTCACTCTCACATGTGTTTTTCTGTACCTGTATGTGGTGTTTGGCACGTAGACGTCCCTCGCAGGGAATTCCAGGATGTCCCTGGTGGGGCGTACCCTGCTGTCTGGGTAAGGTTTAACCTGCAGAAGGTCAGGGGTCAAGCAATAGTGGGGGTTCTCTGGAGCTGGAGAAATGTCCAACTTCAACTGGGCTGTGGTGACAGTGGCAGAGCACAGAATGCAAGAAAGTGAGTGTACAGAGAGAGAAAAAGTAATATATTCATTATAAAAGGTATGGTGCCAATAAGAAATGAGCATCAGGTTACTACTACTACCAGGATTAAGGAATCAAAGATGATACCTGTGATGGGTCTGAGTCTCCTCAGCACTGATGAAGGCCTTCTCATATCAGCTAAGAACTTAAACAAATCCTCATCACTCAGTCTGTCTCCCTCCTAAAACACAAAAGTACAGCGTATAAAACTACAAAGAGAAAGCAGTAGTCTGTACGATAAAGCAGCGGACATATCCTTTGGCGTATGTACTGAGTCTGTGTGTTTGTAGTTTATGTGGTTGTGGAGACCTGTTTAAAGAAGTTGGTGATGGTAAGTGTTGCCGGTCTGAAGCCTGTCAGACTGCATGACTCGTCCCCACTGGTGGTCCTCTCCAGAGAACGCCTTCCCATGATGCTGGAGTTCCTCCGTTCTGACCATGAGCCCTTTCTCTCTGTAAATGGGGGAACAAAAACAGCATGTTAAATTCATCTCCAATCTTTTTTATTGAAAACTTATTCTTTTAGGGGATTCTACAACAGGTTTGAGATTCATCCAATTTTTCTGTCCGTTGGGAAAATACATACAATTCTCAGATCTGCCTAGCAACAAAAAGCCAGCTGCAACAGTCAGCATCAAAGATACTTTTTAAGGTTACAGGTTAGACAAACACAGAAGGTCAAACTCAAGATAACACACAAGGATCAATACGGCTGGATATTTTGCCTTTCTTAATATTTGTTTGAAAGTTGTTTTTAGATAAAGATGCGTGTTAATGTTTTGACATGACCATGAGCCTCAAGTGTGACTGGGGAATCTGGGCTGTGGTCTTTGTCCTCTGATAACTACATGTGAGTAGGCATAGGCATAAAACAACAACTCTGAGGAGTCTGTTAATGACTTCTAACAAATAAACATAATGTATCTTTACAGTCACAACTCAATGGGCTGTGTTATATGAAAAAGTCAGACCTGAGAGGCTCATCTCCAGCTCGGTATCTCTCTCAAGACTGCCAGCGCTGTTCACAATGTTCATCAGGTGGATTGCGGTCCAGGCGAAGGGCATGCGGTAGCGGCCGAGACGTTGGCAGAACTGTTCTGACTGGCTGCGAAGCTTCTCCAACTTCTCTTTATTCTATAACACAAATACAGATTAACTAAAGCTACCAATTTAAAGAAAAAAAACTTGTAAATTATATTAATATAGTCACTAAAACAAGATTTTTCTTCTTCTATTCGGCATCACATAATGTATAAAAAAGAACATACCTGTAAACTTCCAACATTATGTATATACAGTATATTATTGTAATACACCTGAGACAGGACTCATAATGTATTGTGGTCATACCTTGGCAGCGTCTGACTCTTTGAAGACCATGTAGGGCTCAGCACACTCTCCAATATCGCCTTGCTGCAGTACCTTTTCCAGCTGGAGACAAAGTACGTACTTTCAGTCAGCACAGTCACACACAGCAATTAAATGATCATACAGGACAAAGACAATCATATTTAAATTATGGTATAGGCCAACACATAGACAACACATAAGATGAAAACAGAAACAGACCAGGGACTAAATCATCTGCCCCTTTTACATGGTTAAGGCTTTAATGATCTTATCTTCTAGTATTTCTAAAAATAAAAGACGAAATTATATCCTAACTATCTGACCTTGATAACAAGGAAGACATCCTGGGAGGGGTAGGTGATGGAGAATATGGCGGAGCGTGCCAGCGTGGAGATGGCTGCTGTCTGAATGTGTGGACGCAGCATCCCCTTCGTCTGCTCGGAGTTTAGGTCGAAGAAAAAGTTCTCTGAAATCTAAGAGACAAATCCAGACAGAGACACAGTTAAGGATAACGTTAATGTTGAATTGATAGCTATGCCTGCAACATGACAACAATTAGCATTTAATCATAATCCTTTGGTTTTCTTTCCATAATGGCTGACAAACATAACAACATTTCAGTGACAGATGACCCGCTTGTAAAATAATGGAGGTCCTGTGCTGAGCAGTTTACTGTAAATATGAGACATCTGCTTATCAAGGTAACTGCTACCCTCTAGTGTTTGTCAGCTAAAGGGGAAAAACAGCAGAGGAGGGTCTTCTTCAGATAAATACATAGTTCCAGTGATTTACTTGCATTCCTACAAGCATAACAGGACCACAACATAAAATTTTATCGTCCACTCATCAAATTCGTTTTGGCCTCCCAACAATTTTAATGGTTTGCAGAAGTGACCCAACAACTCAGGGCTGAAGAAAGGATAACAGCTTACCTTTTTCTTTTCCTTGACATCGTATAAGGCCAAACTAGCAAATATGGGTTCAATTTCGATCTCGAACCTTCAAGGGGAGAGAAAAGGAGCGGGTCAGCAGAAAGCAGCAGTTAAATAAAAGAGCTAAAAGGCTTTTTTTTTTCTGAAAAAGGCTGTCCACCACTTACTTCAAGGACAAGCACTTGACGAGTAGCCTCTGGCCAAAGTGTTCTTTAGGTACTTCAGGCACACAGTGGCGCTCAATGGGCTCCTCCTACGCATTCACATAGAAGTTCACAAACAGAAATTTGTTAAAACTCAAAATGAATGTGAATTTCTTCTAATATATTCATCACAAAAGAAACTACTGACTTTGTGGGGCTTACTTTAACACAAAAATGTAGTTAATTTACTATAAATTACAAAATGTACACTGCAAATGTAAAAGTGACTTGGATAGAAAGGTTCAGCCAACAGGGTAAACTCTACCTCATCAAGGGCGGGGTGCAGAGCAAAGACTTCGCGGTGGCGGTTGGCCTTGCGCTGCTCTTCGTTGTGCCTGTCAATCTCTTCATTGGGGGCACGGTCGAGGAGGTGAGGGAGGAGGGCGTCAGGGAGGGAGTTTTTCAAGTCAAAGATGCTGCAGGCCCAGCTGCCGCGTGGGGTGTCATCTATAGACATCGACCGTCGCTTCAGATCATCCTACAAGTCAGAAACCACAAGAAAGATTTGAGTCACAGGCACACAAACTTGTTAACTTTTGTATCCAAATATAAATGATAATCCAAACATCACCAATCTGAATCTGCAGCAGAATGTGAATAATTGAATACCTGGTCATCCTGGTAGCTGCTGTTGTCTGGCATCTCATCAGCCTCAAACACTTGTTTTGGAAGGCCTTTCTGACGCTCCTTCTGCTTGTCCAAAGTGTTTGGGTTAAAGCCTGTGCCAAGCTTGTGGTATCTGATAGAGCAAATAGTCATGTAAGACATTGTTATTAGCCTAATACTAACAATAACTAATAATAATAATAATAACACTAAACATAGTCATAATATTTAATAGAAATAATAATACAAAAGAGTCACAAGTGAGATTGGTCGATAAAAACATGAAAAGTCCAAAGTAGCAAAGCCTTACTTCCTGTTGACGACGGCCCAGTCTTCCGTGTAGGATCTGACACAGTCTCTTACATGAGCATCAGTGTCCCTGCAGCCAGACAGACCCAATCAATCAAACAAGCTTTACTTCAATGGCAAGATTCAAGCACATAAATGCATTCGTCTCGGTGAATAAAGATGACAAGCTACTAGACTGACATCATTTAATCTTTCTGGTAGATCACACAGTGAAGCATCTGGTCTGAAATACCAAGAGTCAGAGCTCGAGAGAGTAATGGCATCAAGCCCACAGGTCTTTGATGGTTACACATGTTGTGCAGATTTTACGATAATTAAAAACAGCAATAATAGAGTCTTACAACACACCACATTAGGAGTTACACACTTTGCTTTCTCTCATAAATTTGTGAAATGACTGATCAGAAAATCTGAACAGATAGTGTTAGAAAAAGGAAATGTAGTCATTTGCTAAAATAATTAGAAGAATATATATAAAGAGCTACTCAACAAGCTTTTTTTAAACCCTCTGTTGTCCAGTTAATATGAAAAATACACACTACAAACATTTGTGAGGTTCTCCAGGTCTGACCGAATACTCAAAATGCTCTCATGAGATAACTTGTTACAGAAATAATGGGGTTAAACTGTAAACAACTCTACTCCTGCTGCTTCCACCTCCAGTATTTCAACTCTTACCCTTCCTCTGGGACAGCCTGTGCCACTGTGCGACACTCCCTGGGTGTGTAGATGACCTCAATATCATCTGGGGGAAACTCAATCAGATCTCTTAAGGGACCTGACTCAACGATGGGAGGGTGAGTGATGAGGTACTCCTCAAAATCCACGGGCTCCACCGCCTCTGTGAGGGGAACCTGGTGGGTGATGAGAGTGATGGGAGAAGTTAACCAGCCATAAAGACATAGTCAGCTGCTTAGTTTTCCTGTCTATAACTTATCTAATTTCTTATTCTATATAAACAGGTCCAAAATATGAGGTAATTCCTCCTAATTCTGTGGAGAGAGCAGTTCTAGCTTATTGATCATCTTTAAATTCAAACCCGAAAATCAGTTCTAAGAAACACGTAACCAGATTAGCAAGTGTGCTACTTCAAGCTTTGACTAATAGTTCATGGGTCTTAGACAGCTCCCAAAATAATGAACCCAGGGGAAATATTTGGTTTCAGCAGCTTCAGTTTGTGAGCGCGTGTGAATGTGCGTGTTTTTCTTTCTCTTCCCCTCTTGAGGAATTTGAACACAAATACCTTTCACAGTTTAATTAAAGCCAACAGTAGCCTAATTAAAAGGAGGAGAGGGGGGAGTATTTGCAGTTGTTCTGGCTCAGGGCCGCTGAGGGTCAATTGGCACTACCCCTTTAACAAACATACTGTGTGGCCTCATACATTTGAAACCCTAGAGACACTGCAGCAGAGACTGCAGGCTAATCAATGGTTATCCATCATGGCACTAAGGAGACTTAAGGGACAGTTGTGCAGCCCTTCAAATAAGCACCTTGACTGAAAATGACATCCTTGTCTTAGGTGGGAATATGGGGTAGCAGACCAATGTCAGCATGTATTTCAATTGTTGCTGAACTTGCGTTAACATTGGTCTAGGCTGTACACAACAGACGGGGCCAAATACAAGAGCTGAATTAAGGAATTAAGATGTGATGATGCGTGTCCAAAATTGAACCAATGCCTTCAACTATGTAAATCTGCATTAAAGTTTTCTAAGTATAAAGTGAGATTTCTTTAAAAGACATAAAGACATGATAGAAGACAATTTGTTCTCTAGTGTGTTTGTATCCCAAACACAGCAGGCACCAGGATTGTGTTTGAGCAAATGTGAAAGTAAAATGTCAACTGTTTAGGGCACAGCACAGACACAGACTGACATTTCTATTCAGGCTGATTGTCTGATTTTTTTTAAGGCAATGCAGCCACAGCAGCTGTCAAACTAGTATGACGATCAAAGACAGGAAGTCAATTGCCTTTTTTTCCTACTGCTACGGTTTCTTTTTTTGGTTTTCCATTTTGGTATCACCTCTGCTAAGGTTCACAGTAAGCTGATTCAGTACTCTTGGATTGAAGATGATGTGAAAGCAGTTTAATGTGTTATGAGGATCAGCTAAATCCCACCTAAATTAACAGGGTACTTTCTGCAGTAAAACACCAGGTACCAGGTACCGTGCGGTGGAATTAGTCTAATGATTCAATGGTCCTTGAGATTACTCACTGTGTTAGTTGTGGTGGTCCCTGCATTGAGGTTTTTGAAGAGTTGTGGGGAGCCCCCATACTGGCCTGCTATCTGCTTCCTGACCTCTGCTGCCACAGTCCTGGAGAGATAAGTAGAGGGAGGATGAAGGAGAGTGAATAAAGCCCAATTTTATAAACAGATCATAAACTAGAGTCGGCTTATTTGTTATTATGGTGAAGAATCAGAGCGAAAGCAGCAATACAGTACTATTACAATATGTCCACAATAATGATGGAATTACTCTACAGTACAAAATACTGTAATACACAATACTGAAAACATTCGGCTATGATACATTACAACCAATACCGCAAGGCAACCTTGTACCACATATACTGTCTGTGTAAATTAAGATTAATAAATTCCCCAAATTAAGCAACATAAGCCTATAATTCATGAACAATAATAGGCTTATATTTAAGTCACTTCCACATAACTTCAAGTTTATAGTTCACTTCCAGCCACCTACCGATGACACAACCTTCTCAACTATCTTATTCCATGTCTCTGTGTACACTGTTATCCGTCAAAGGCAAAATGCTGCCAAATTCATCACAGATTGCAAATTTTCAGATTAAAAAAGTAGGGATAACAGAAAGACAGGACCTGTGTAAACAAAAGAAAAACAAAAAAAAGTGACATTGATGCCATTGTATCAACAGTTTTACAGTGCTAGATAGACCAAAATATTATTTGTGGTATTTGTAAAGCACTGAACACAAACAGAAATGCTTGAAATAAAATGCAATGCCATCATTTGATGAAATACTTTTGCATACTTGATATTAAACCTAGTAGCTGTGGTAATAAAACAAAATCATAACTAAAAGATTTGCAGTTTAAAACTGATATTTCTGGAGTACATAAGGAATTGCACTGTTGAAAAAAACAGCTAATTGTGTGCTGTGAACTTAAAAAGTTTTGTGAGATATTCTACAGGAAGATATTTCATAGTAAGATGTGTAATTGCGTGACTTACAGCTATTCACACAAAACAAACACAAAAATTGTAAACCTTTACACAGCTGAGTTGTTGTAACTTTCCACCTTAAATGACTTAAGCCATCAAAGACACGGCTAACTAACAATTAAGATAACACTACTTCTCACTTTGTCTTTGATTCTCTTCTTGTCTTTTATTGCCTGACGTTGCCTCAGACAGCATCACATATTGCAGCAAGACAGATAGGAAAGAAATAAAAACCTGTGGATCCCAGTGGTCAGCACTAATCTCCTCAACCGCTGCTGTTCCCACACACATACACAGGTGCTTTAAATCACAGCAACCACCAAAACAATTCAGACCCTTGCCTTGAACAAAACAACAACGCAGCAAGTCGCCCAAAGTGACACAAACAAATAACAATTTAGAACCAAGGATAAAGGCCAGAGTCTGAAGACTCAAGGTTATATCACACAGGTAACACAGTGGCTACAAGGATCCAACACTTATGATTTACTGTGTCTTTTCATTAAACTTTATGTTATAACCAACAGGGTTTGTCTGTCTGCTCTAGATACTGAAAACAACAACTAGTTTGGACATAATTACAGTAATAAGCAAGGATTAGGCGGTCAGCGAGGTCGCAAGACCCAAAACCTCGAAATGAAAACTGGTTTCCCCAAAGCCACCAATGTGCTGAGTTCATCATTGCTGTTACATCATAAAAAAATACCGTACACAAACAAAAGGATCCTTAAGCCTGTGGCAAGGTTGCAAAATAGAGGAGGTTTAAGATTATTATCCAAAGCAGGAAGGTAAAATAAAGCTGCGTAGTCCGACTTGCCAGGTTAAAATAACATGATATTGTACTGTGTAGAGGAGATTCAGTGGCCTCTGCAGTGCAGTGTTGTCAACACTGGAGAAAGGCAGAAGCACTGAACCGACAAACACATTCCACAGTCCTCTTCAGTCCCTATAACAACCCTTTACTTAGCACTGGTCACTGCACAGAGGAAGACCTTGATTAAACAGACATTTTTGTTGCTATTTCTAGTCACAGCAATAACTACCTTGAACAAAATATAAACTGGTGAGGAACTGAAGGGCATAATAAAAGAAAACGGTTTTACTGGGGCATGAGATTTACACTTCTGGGCAAAGCCACTGGCAATTTTAGACAGTAATTAGCCTGACCATGAGACATAGGCCAACTCACTTCCATAACTTATATTTCAAATGCTTTAACAGGTACAATACAGGTACCTTTTGCACTGCTAAATTAATAACATGAGCAGGGTTAACAATGTCTACTAATCTGAGCAGTCTATAAATGTGTTAGCTGATATTATATAGACATCTCTCATCAAGTCCAAGTTTACATTCCAGTACTTAGATGTGTTTTTTTATTATTTCAAACTGGATTTATACTATAATAGAAATACATACTCCACCAGCTGTGACACTAACAAAGTAATCCTATATGATCATAACAGCGCCAACTTAGCCTAGTGTTTGTCGAATCTTAGACTTTGAGTCAAAGATGCTAGTCTTGAATTCACAAAAGTTAAAATTAAACATAAAACATTTGCATGGCCTTTTGTAATAAACTGGGGGTTATTTTCGGATAGAAATCAACACAAAAGTGACAGCAAGGCAGACAGTCCTACTTTGCAAAAACCTCAGGTCTCATCAATATCTCTAACAGGAAGGTTTTAAGATGTTCTTATCTAGTCCAGTAAAGATGTGTAATATTGGTTTGGAGAAAAAACTGAACGAACAAGCAGGCAAATAAAATGTTTTAGTGTTTATAATTAGGCTACTAGGTTGACTGTCAATCAAGTGATCAGCAATGACAGTATAAAAAATAGTTTATTTTGTGGGAGATAACAGTCCATCTTTATCTATTTATCTATCTATTAAACTATCTATCTATCTATGTTATTCATTGCCTGGGATGATGGTATTTGACAGCTAGCACAAAGCCCTTTGTTAAAGAGATTACTTTGATCCGTCTGAGGGGCGGGGAGGAGATTATAATGTCGCTGTTTGATAGCTGTAGGGGGAGCTTTTATTCCCAGTCTTACTGTAAAACAAATATCTCCTTTGTCAATGGATTCTCGCTCAAAACAGAACTCTACTAAGTTCAGTCACATCTATACCAGTGCTACTAGCTGCCCATGGTTAGCTGCTGTAGGCAGGATGGCTTGCGAACTGTCCAAAATTAACGGTTTTCCATTAACGGTTAGTCTCTATCAATGCGAATACTAAGTGTAAACCTAACGTCTGTTTTGGCAGGATACATTTATTATTACAACGATATTACATCTCGCTTCTTTGTTAGCATTCAGTGGGAAAAATAGACTAGCAGCTAGCTGTGTCGCTGTCTGTCTGGGTGGGTCTGAGCATCTTTGCCGACATTGCTAACAAGCGGTTAGCATGTAGCAGCCAGGCCTCCTTCACAGGGTTCCGTCAGCGATAGTATGCAGCGACCCACATAAAAGCGACTAAGTGCTCCGTGTGAAGCTCGTTTCAGTGCTCTCAAGTCTTTACCTGCTGATTTTTTGGGCGAAGGCGCGGCGTTCAGCCATGGCAGTGGCCGCTGATGTGCTTTAACGGAATTCCCAGGCAGGCTGGCTGCAGGCAGACTCCGCTTTCCACTCACTCACTACGGCCACAGGGAAAACGGGGAAAACGGGAGAATGGGATCATTACCGTAATGATCGTGGTGGTGCGCAACAGTACACACCCATTAAAAAGCCCCTCTATACTGTACTAAGTAGAACAAAGCTAGGACTTTCAGACAGCAGGACAATGTCATTTTTAAGGCTTTCACACAATATCCACAAACAATAATGTAATTTATTAAAACAGATTAATGTAGAAAGAATTTAGAACAGGGAAAATATTCCTTTTTGCATTGTTATTGTCCATGTTGTACTTGAATACTGGGCACCCTGGACATTCATTGCAAAACAGCAATTTCCATACTCTAATTCAAGTCAGTCAAAAATTGCGATAGAAAAATTGTTGCATTTGTCAAACTTAAAAAGAGTTGATGATTCACCTTTAAGTAAAGCTTTGTATTTGCTGTCAAATTGTTGTACATTTACATTTTCATAACTTTATATAAGTCTAACCATTTCCCGATCATTTCATAGAATTCTCATGTTCCATCTTTTTATTGTGCAAAAAATAGATTTTCCCACAACACAATTTTTAACACAATTTTTGTTTAAGATGAATAGTTATATAAAATCCCTACTAACTAAACTAAGTGGTTCCAGCATCTCATTTTCAAGGGAGGCAAGTGTCCAAAATACGCATATAGTATATGCATAGAGAAACACACAGAAAATAAAAGCAACACAAACATACAGAGAGTTTGTTTCAGCTTTTTAAAATCAGTTACAGCCTAATTGCAGACATATTTTGAAAAAATCTATCAAGGTAAATCTAAGGTATATTACACTCAATTGGTAAAATTAAAGAAACGTTTTTTATGATGTGTGATAAGACACAAGTAAAAAGGGAAACTTATCTTTAAGATAATCATCATCACTGCAGACAATGAGAAGGGGAAATTAATTCTAAGTTAAGCGTTAAAGCAGGCATAGCTGCGCTTTTGACTTTTCTATATATACAGTCTTTGGTCTGCCTGCCTTAATACAACGAAGAGCGCTTGTTTTGTTACATAGAATAACTCAAACAAGCGGAGTATTCATTCCATAGCGCGTGAATGCTGTAAAAAACGTTTAAACGCCGCCCGCTCTTGCTACGTTAAGTAATAAATCAAACGTCTGGAGACCAGCCCCCTCCTTCTGGTCCCGGCGGAAGTCTCGCGAGATCACGTGACTTGACTTCTGCTTCCTTAGTGTAAACATTGGCAATGGCAGGGCAGTGCTATGTTTAACGGCTAGTAACAGGCGATGCACTGTATGTTAAACTGTCTTTATAACACCAATTGACGGTTGAACTTTAGTATGGCGATACAAAGCGACTGTAAGTGGGAAAAACAACGACAAAGAATATCGAGGAAGCTGTAAGGTAATGTCGCGCAAATTGCAATCCGTGTTTCATGTGATTTTTCACTTTGAAGTGATAAAGCTTTGTGTATACGTGTGGATGTGTGTGTTAACTCTGTGCACAAGGGTTTATAAGCTACGTGGGAATGGGTTCCATCCCTTGCTGGTCTAAATGGAGAATAAAGGGAGCGACGAGGTGGAAAAATTGAAGACAAAGTTCTTGTCAGCGTGGCACAATGTGAAGTACAGTAAGTTTTTGCCTGAGGCCAGTACACACAAACCCAGACAAACATCAACACACACCAGCCACCCAAGCTTTAGTCCTCTGTGTCCACTTTGTTTCTGATGCTTTCATGTTTCCCTACTGTGCTGTTTCGTCCACTATCGTATATTCTTGACAAAAATAGATTTAAGTAACCGCTATCAACATTGGAATTTGTACAAGTTTAAACAATAAGTAGACTAATCACACACATAAACACAAGCATCATAATTCAATGAGACAACAACCATCTGCGGTTGAGTCAGCCCTTAAAATAGGTCGTTGTCACTCTGTCCACACTGATTTGTGTGCAACATTGTTATCTTTCAGGTCACTCAGGCTGAAGTTTCTGCCATGTTTTTGTTTACTGAAAAACAACACAATGAATGTTTCCTGCCTTTTATGTAACAGGAAGAGAACAATAACAGAATTCTGTAGTAGACAGGGATCCTGAGACTGACCTAGATCATTAAATAATAGGTGTTATAGAGTAGATGCACCAGTCAACTGAGTAATTTGTCTCTAATAGTGTCTTTTATTGTGTCTCTTAGGTTGGGCTCTGAAGTCAAAGACCTCATTCAGTAGAAATTCTCCAGTGCTTCTCCTTGGAAAATTCTACCACTTTAAGGCTGAAGGTATAGTTTCTTTATTTTGCATATTAATTTAACATTTATTTTTCCAGGTTTGCCCGATTAAGATCAGAGATCTCTTTCAAAAGGGAGACCTGGTGAAGAATAGCAGCAACTCAATTCAGACTCTAGAAACAAAAATGTGCACACTGTCCAGAGAAAGGTTGTGATTTTAGTCCTTTAAAATTAAGAGGGAGGATAAGAAGAAGGGATCTTTTTCCTGGAATGGCTTTGTAAATGTTGCACATGCAGTTACAATAAAATACACACTAACGCCACAACCTGTAACTGACACTTGCATATCAAAAGATTTGACGACAAATCCTGAGTGAATCACATGTCATTTGTTTCCCTCAGATGACGACAGTCCTACAGAAGCCTGCTATGACACTTCGGATGAGGACTTTGTCATGGGAAACGTGGATAATTTCCGTAAAGATTTTACTTCCCGAGTGTGGCTCACCTACAGAGAGGAGTTCCCTCCCCTGCCCGGCTCCAGTCTAACGTCTGACTGCGGATGGGGCTGCATGCTGAGAGCTGGGCAGATGATGCTGGCTCAGGCACTCACTCTACACTTCTTGGGCAGAGGTAAAGTAATGTTACCACACTTGAGTTACAGTGAAACCCCCTTGCAATAAGCCAAAAAGGAAATATGAAAAGTGTAGACAAACAAAGCCACAAGAGGAGTTTGATTCTTCTAACTCCAAAGTAACAATTAGTTTCCCCAAGCAGGTGGTCAGAACCCCCCAACAATAAAACTGAGGGTGATCAACGATACAAAAAGTTGTCCTCCATGTTAGATAAACGGCTTTAATAAGCTTTCTTTCAATCTTAGTAACTTTCCCAGGGACTAGGGACTATACTTTATTTATCCCCGGGGGGAAAGGAGGTATATGGTGCGTTTCTGCCCGGACGAGGGTCTAAATAACTCCTTGGGACTTTATTTAACTCTGGAGGTGGACTCGCTTACTGCTAAAATATTTATTTAATTACAACGAAGGTTGGAAAGACTGAAATATTGATTTCTTATTTCAGCACTAGGCAAAACAGGTTGTAGGACTTTTAATACTTAGGGTAATCAGTCATTAAGGGCAGCCTCAAACTACACTATTTTACTATAAAAAAAAAGTGGCTGTGTATAGATTATTTTGCAACAGTGAACTCAGTATTGAAAACACTAGAGAGTTAATGGGATAAAAAAGAGATATACAGCTACAACAATTATTATTGTAGAAAATAAGTAGCATGGTTGAGTTGCAATTTCTCACATCAGCAGATTCCTTTGCCTAATCTTAATGGGTCTTTAGCCCTTGCATGAGTGCAGTCAAAAACAGGCTGGAGGAAACTTTTAGGTCCTTGAGAAGAAGCTCCTGGGACTAAAAGTTCCAGGTATTTTTGATGGTCTTATTTTAGGTTCGTATTTAACTGCTTCAGTGTCTTTGACTAAGCGGGGAGGCTGCTAATTCTCTTAGAAGAACACTTTTTGGAACTCCTGTACATGTTTGTGGAGATTGAAATCATTGATATCCGCAGAAAACCTAAAGAGAACTAAATTGGACAATTTTAATAGCAGTTAATGTACAGAGGCTGAAGTTGTGGGCAGCATAAACATGTGATATGTCCTTGTTATAAAGAAATTGCAAATGTTAATTAATGTTTGATTAGGTCAGAAAATGTTTTGCAATTCACCCCAACATCGTCATGTGTTCAGTTTCTTTGTTTCCTCTCACTTCAGTATCTCTTTTACTCAGCGTGAAGGCAGGCTTCTGAGGCTTCTGGACAGTTTTTCGAGAGCTTCCTCATTTTCAACCTCTGGGAAAGCTTAATTTAGTTGATGCAAAGCATTTAATAAAACGAGAGAATTCCTCATGTATTTGTCAGAAGTGTCCTACATTTTATGGGTTCACATAATGAGATCATTGCCAGTTTAATGCAGTCATTTAGAAAACAATAATTAAAACTTGTTCTTCTGTCAGAGCTAAAATATGTCACTGATGAAATATTTCTATATAAAATTACTAATGGCCACTTAAGGATATTTATTGATCAATTTCAGTCTGATTCGCTTCAGATCAAGGTCATTTTGTTAATGCCTTACACTGTACTCTGGCCCATTTTATAGCCTGGGACACTCCCCTTCTCTCCACCCTCAGCTCCCACCCTGTTTGTAAGGTTAAGGCATGTTAAAGTGAAATACTGGGACACTCAAACTTATAATTGAACAGAAAGACACCTATTCTGTTACTGTGGTGCACAAGGTTCTGTCTGTTGGCAAAATCCTTTATTTCACAAGTTCTGAAAGACATTTAGTTCTTTATGGTGATGCTCTTAAAGGAAGTTGATGCCCTGAATGTTCAGGGTCACAGAGCCTCAGAGATACCAAGTACAGGTGACTTTAATAGCATTCTGTTACTAAACCTGTGGGCTTTTCTTGCACTACAAGTAAGACCTTTATTTTACTTGTGTACTTTTACTTGTCACTTGTGGTTTGAGCATGTCTTATGCAATCTTTTTAATTTAGTTTTTCATTAAGTCTCATCTTTAGAAGAATAGTGTTATGTCAAAAGTGTGTCTAAGAAAGTGCTCCTTCTTTGAGAAAGCCACTTCTACTAAGAAATAAAGCAATTCTTAAATAGGTACAAGTATTATGTATTCACCTCAAACTTTAAATAAGAAATTCTTGGTTGACTTGATTGGTGTTTTCTTGCCAGATGCCTTCATAATCTGTCATAAATATTTTAATGTTTTGCCAAGCAAGCAGTATTGTTATACATTTTTTAACCACAGAAATATACCATATTAAAGGAGAAATTTGCCTCTGGATAAAGCCACTGTCAGTCAAAGCTGGTGTTCTCTGGAATCGATTGAAATTGGCGGCATAGCTGTGGAGTAAGTTGTACAAACAGCTTGTGGTTTCGCTTATTCTACATTCCTACAACACCCAGCGTGCATTGCGCCCCTTCCTCTGAAAGGAACGGCCCAGCGAGAGATGCCGTTTCGCTGCAGGAAATGGGTTAGAGCGGTACAGAAGCCGAAATACAACGAGAATATACCGGTGGATTGTCTAAAAAATCTTCAGGTCTACATTTCAAACCTGACGATTCTGAACGAGACATGACATTGGAGGCGGGCGTCCTAGATTGAGGAGGTGTAGTTTAGTGAGCTCCCTGGCCTCCGCCAGATGACACGTTTTACGTAGTCCGGCGGAGGTTTTCCAGGGCCCATTGGAGAAGCGGATAGCGTCCTCCAAAGGCACAGAGTGAAATTGCACTTTTTTCCCTACCATAATGGCATTAGCTTCCCATAATAGCATGATAGGACTGAGGATGAAAATCGGCGAACTGGCCCTTTAATCTCTTAACTTGCGCTAAAATTTGCATTGATGGGTGATTTTAAAACATGTTTTTTGTCCCTATTTTTAACCGTAGCTGATGTTTCCGGCATGATTTATTCCTCTGCAGACTGGACCTGGTCAGAGGCACTGGCACTCCAGCCTTTAGACACAGAGACGTGGACTTCCTCTGCAGCCAAGCGCCTGGTGGCCTCTCTGGAGGCGACTCTGCAAGGTCCAAACAGACCCTATGATCATGGATCACCACCCATGCACAAAGCCCAGGCAGCGGGATCTGCAGAAGAGGCGGATGCACATATGAAAGACATGTACCACCGCACTCTGGTATCTTGGTTTGGGGACAGCCCCTCAGCTCTGTTAGGCCTCCACAGGCTGGTCCGCTTGGGTCTGACGATGGGGAAACAGGCAGGGGACTGGTATGGTCCTGCTGTGGTGGCACACATCCTCAAGTAAGTCTAAACAGTTTGGTTGAAGAGTTAGTACAAGTTTAAGTCTCACCCATAGACATTTCCTTAATCTCACTTACTTGAGTGTTGGTTAAAATATGTGTTTACAGTTTACACTGTATTTAGTTTCATGATGATATACAGTACATAGCCCCGATGCTTATGTAGCACATTTTAAAGAACCCTGTCTGTCTCCTCTCTTTCTCTACTCCGTCTCTCTCTTAGGAAAGCTGTTGAGGAAGCGATGGACCCTGGCTTGGCGGGTATAACTGCTTACGTCTCCCAGGACTGCACAGGTATGAAAGATGAGCCTGCTATTGATACAACAGGATACTGGGCACAACGCCCAAACTGACCCTTCTTTTTCCACCGTCTCTCTGCTGCTGGGAGGCTATGGAGCCGCTTACAGTACAAGGGTGACAGGATTCTGACTGTGTCTATTCCCCAACAAACACAGCCACTATAAAAAATCTATAACGTCCCACTACACACTCTTTCTAACCCCAATAACTTTTGTTTTAAGACATGTTTGACTTTTCTTTCTCAAGAGCAGCAGATAGCTGGTATGAGAGTGTGCGAAGACACTTTGCATGCAAGAAGGTTTTTTCTGTTCAAGAGATTTAATGCGAAATATTTCAAGATGAAGTAACATTTAATACACATGTAACAAACGTTTACTTACATATGGATAAAATATACATACATTTGGACAATTTTGCTGAACGAATCTTATAAATTCTGCAAAAAAATACAGTCCCCATCAAATACTACAAAAAGGCAGGACTGAGAGGCTGCTAAACAAAAAAGAAGTGGCTGATTGACAGGACAGACAATGACCCCCCTCTGACCTTTGTATTATCGATCCTCCATAGTGTACAGTGCTGATGTCATCGATAGCCACAGGGCACCGAAAGCAGGGCAGGCCTCCACTTCCCCACAAAATGACCAGCCAGCGCCTGCCACCACCCGAGCCGTCATCATCCTCGTCCCTGTGCGGCTGGGAGGGGAGAAGACCAACCCCGACTATTTTAACTTTGCAAAGGTGAGAGATGCGTGTAGTTCAGGCGTACATAAGAGTAATTATAATACTTTAAACAGGAAGTGGGTATTGTTGAGAACCTTGAGTTTGAAATATCTGTTTCACTGTCATTGAAATAAAAATGTGGGAAACAAAATAAAAGTATTTTCCTTGTTTTTGGCCCTTTTTCTGCATCAAGAGCATACTGAGTCTGGATTACTGCATCGGTATCATCGGAGGGAAGCCCAAACAGGCCTGCTACTTTGTGGGATTTCAAGGTTAGTGTTAGCTTAATGCAAAACAGAGAAAGACACACAGAGAGAGGTTGGTGTGAATAACAGATTATTTTGCATAATGTACCCTTCTTATGAGAAGAGACAAAGTAAGTTAATGTATTCCTGTTTGCGTGAGGAAAACGGAGAGGAGTGGAGATGGAAGCAAGTGAAGCAGGGCTTACTTTATTCTCTCTGACCCATCAAAGCCTCGCCCATTTATCACAAGTAAACCTCCCAAGTTGTGAGCAGTAATTGATTTCCATAGGAGGCATGCATTAAATTTCATCCGGGCCCCAAAGTGAGCCACTCTTCATCACCTTCAGGAGCCAGGAGGAACCTTCAGTTGTACATCTTGGCAGTCAATATTTACGCATTTACATTTTACCAATTTGAAATACAGTGGTGGATGATGTCTAAATGACAAGCAATACATTCTCCCTGCCAGGGCGCAGCTCCGTGCCGCATTTATCATATGCAAATGCTCCAATATAATTGCGTGTTTGTAAAAGTAATTCCCCCACACAAAAATTAAATGACAGCCTCTTTTTCTGTGCATGTAAAGAATGTGCTTGTACAAACGCATCTGATTATGCAGAATTTAATCCACCCTGGTGGATATTAAAAAGCAACAACCTTCTGGGAGGCATATTTGACGCACACAAGCCCAACAGTAGGCCGAGCGGGTGACTTTGAGCTACTCTGCATAGAAATTGGAGGGAAGCGCGTTTTTGTAATAATCCGATGTTTTTGAATAACTTGTCTTTTGTTTTGTCCTTGCAGATGACAGCTTGATTTACATGGACCCTCATTACTGTCAGTCTTTTGTGGATGTCAGCACCAGCGATTTCCCTCTCCAGGTAATGTGAAATTACACAGACGAGCTGACTGGGGCCCCAGTAATGTGAATTTAATAGTTTCTGTTAGTACTTAAAGGTATGAATCTTAAAGTAGCCCTCGGCCCAATTACTGAGTCTCTATCTGCTGATTTATTTGCTGCTCAGATGTGCGAAGCTGCCACTTAAGAGAAATACGGCAAATACCGGATCAGGTACTGTGAGTGTGAATATTTCAGGACCCATACATAAAAACCTGCGCACAGCACTGTGTAGCTACTTTGTTTTATGCTTTTGCATGCAGTGGTATACAATGTGACAACACACCAGAGTTGTAAATTTATGCTGTGACAGCAGATAAATAGGATTTCATTCATCACATGATGCAGAGTACATCTTATTCACTGTTGATGCTGCCATGGAGTGTATGTATGCCCTGCGGTTGTTGCACACAATGTGGCCCTTCAGCTTGATTAACATTTTGTCATGTATTTTGTCTTTTTTTCCCTCTTCAGTCATATCATTGTCCCTCGCCAAAGAAGATGCCTTTCAGCAAGATGGACCCGAGTTGCACCTTAGGTTTCTACTCCAGAAGTGTCGAAGACTTTGAGAGAATCAGAGAAGAGCTGTCTAAGGTAAGAAACAGTGCTGCCTTAACAAAAGACTCCTTCGAAAATGTTACATATATTATTATTACCATGAAGGTATATTAATTCAGTTTTCTGCCTTCAGAATGTAGTCAATTTTATTAAATTTGACCACTAGGTGGCACCATTTAGCCATGAATCTGAGTTCTTACTTTGCTCCTCAAACCAGTCGGCATGTTGGGTGGATGTTATAAACCAGACTTCACTCTTAACACGTATCATGCTTCTCAGTAGAAAGTAAACTAAATGAAAATACTGTAATTCCTCAAATTACAGTATTCTTTAATTAATTTCTTTGTTGATCGCAACATAAGAGAACAAACAGAAGATAACCCTCATCAGACGAAGTGATATAAACAGTTATGAATGTACAGTATGATGTAACGGTTGCACTCCTTTGAGACACTGCTGTGTTGTTGTTCCAGGTGCTGCAGACGTCGGCGAAGGAGAAATACCCGGCGTTCACTTTCATGGAAGGTCACGGCAGAGATTACGACCTGCCGGGCAGCCTGACCCCGGAGAAGAGAGAGTGGCCCTTCATCCGTGACCCGCGGAGGACGGTCACCACCGCCGGGGACTTTGTGCTGCTTTGACAGCGCTGTTTAAAAGACTACTGACAGAGAACTTCTTCTTTTTAATGAATCAAACCGCGTCATATCCAAAGCCTTGAGTCTGATCCTGCTGTGACACTGAAGGTCATGGAACTTTTTTGTTTTAACTGTAACATCCTGGAAACTTTGCTGTTGCTGAGTACTTTTTGACAAAACTTTATAGGCTTGTTGCCCGGCGTTGTGAGCTTCCTGAACATTTTGTCAGTAAGCATCGCAACATTTCTTTTGGTTCTCTGCTTTATTTAATGACAAACAAATCTGGAAATGCATCTGGAAAAGAACAATACTAATGGGAACACTATTCATTTTCTGATATTTTTATGGACTTGAGACGAGCTGTTGATACACTCCAGATTTTAGGAGATTTGTTGTAGGATTTTTTTTGCACCTTACATCATGTTGAAGAAGTTTCAAAGAGATTTTCCTATCATGAACACTTGTAAGACTGACGGTATCCTTGAGCAGTAGCCGCTGCACAATATTAGAATATTTAGACAGTTTTAAACTTGGTTTCAGTTTAAGCAGTGTTGTAAACGCATGAATTAATATATACAAAGGGCTCTCTGCAGGTTGATCTAAGTGACTTCCCCAAATGTCCTTGCCTAAAACATTTCATCAAACAACGACTGAAACACCTCAACAACAGAAGCACATTGCAAAATAGTGCCAACATTTCTTTTTACTCACCCTGGAGGTCTTTTATTTCTCGGAGCAATAATATATGACAGTGTCGTGTGATGATGTGTTTGTTTGCTTGCCACTGTGTGTTTTTGAACTGGTATTAATTTGAGGTTGTGCATTACAGTGTTGCACCTGTCGTGACCGGAGAGTTTGTCAAAAGGCTGATGCCGTGTGCTGCATCTCACTAAGCAATATCTCTTACCATTTATAATAGAAACTAACATTAATCCCTTCTGTTCTGGGAATAACAATAAGCAGTACAGCATATATTTCTTTGTTAGGAGTAGCAGTCAGAGAGACCCGCTACATTAACACTCCAAATCAATATTTATTTTTTAACAAATGTAGTTTTTACTTAAAACATTTACTGAGAAAATGTAATGTTAAAATGATTTTTAACACTGCAAAGGAAAAAAAACCACTTGAATAAAGTCAAAATGTTTGACTTCCTTCAGTTTCAGCTTCTTCTGCGTCTTCTTGAAGAATGTGACTCTAGTAGAATAAAACACACAGTTCATTTTCTGTGCGAGATACAAACCTCAGTGGTGTGTTGAAATATATTCAATCCTTTTCTCTCCCAGTCAAATGTTGTAGATTAAAACTAATCGTACGTGCTAACCATCTCTACAGCCCATTAACCAGGGACCGGAAAATATGTGACCCAGTGACACTGGCGGCAATTGTGTTCCTCTGTGGAGGAAAAGAAAATATCCTTGTGTGCAAAGCTCTGTTACCATGGATAATCTGTGTGTTGCCCCCTTAGTTTGAGCTATGCCCGACTGTTTTCCCGCACAATACAAATTCTTGTATTATGATGAGCCTTGCTTTTTAAAGGAGGGAACTGTCCCTTCTGTGAGGGAGCCGGGGCAAGGGTGAGGATGGACAGAAATGAAGAAGAATCCCTCGCCTGTTTTCTTCTGCACCATGGAGAAGCAAAGGCAAAACACATAAAGGCATCATTTAGATCCCCCGTCTGATCTGTGTGTCCGTCCAGACCTTTTCTGTTAGCAGACGGCCGACCGGCTGTGTGGACAGAGCGGGAACATCAAGTATGCAAAAAAAGACCAGCGACATATTCAAGTTTGGAAGGAGGAGATGAGACATTTGGGAATTTTTTTGTCCGAAACATGAAAGAGCATTTGTGCTGGGGGGCACACAGCGCTCAGAGGGTATCCTGTGTTCTCCATGTATTTACAGGGGATGTATGAATATTTGATTAATGAGTCAGGCTCAGGGGAAAGGCAGTAAGCGTGTGGTGGCTTTACAAAGCAAGCCGATCACACGCATACACAGACAGACGCAGACATACAACATGCCCTCCCGTGAAACACAGCTGCCCAAAGTGTCATTGACATTGCAGATTCCTGATTCTGCAGCCGAGCAAATTCCTCACAAAGAGGGGGTCCGCGGGAATCATTCCTCTGTTCCACACGTCCACAGATGGCTGGACGTAGAGAGTTGGTGTGGGGAGTGCACCCGATAATGATTTTATTCTGGTGTCATACACAGGACATGGCTTGTGGCATGCAGCCCTTAGAGTACCAACAAGGAGGGGGATCATGGCCTTCTATTATCTAAAGATCATACCTGTATTTGAAATAGATCCCTGAGTAGGTCCAGTCCTACAACCGCCAACCAGACACCTTTGAGACTTTATCCACAAACCAAGTTGTGATCCAAGAGCTGAGTCAATCTTGAGACTGAGATGAGCTTTTAAAGGAAACGTAGATGTTATTTTCAGGATATACTGCAAAGAACGCACAAAATTACAGTCTTTAAAGATAGGGACAATGTCAGCAAGATTACACACTAGAGGGGTTCTATTTTGATCTACATAAACTGCCTGAATCCAAATCAATTGCATTTTTGTTCTTTCCACATGACATGCATCTTTCATTTGCATCTATGATGATGTTTGGGGAAGGTTTACAGATATGTAATATTCAATAGGACTTACATAACCTTGCATTCTTGCATTTGCCGCAGATAAGGCTACAAACAAACTATGGTACTGTGTGTTAGCATCCCTGACAAATTGATACACTTGCTTTTCCTTTGCGTCGATATCAGTGTCATACCCCAGATCATTTTAGAGAAGAGCCTGCCCAGTCATTGCGGATCCAAATGAA
This sequence comes from Semicossyphus pulcher, assembly GCF_022749685.1. NCBI lineage: Eukaryota > Metazoa > Chordata > Actinopteri > Labriformes > Labridae > Semicossyphus > Semicossyphus pulcher. Next base: position 29,822,777 of record NW_027211715.1, read on the forward strand.
ATAGAAAATGATATAATGACATATCTTTATATGCAGTTGGCTAAAAATCCACAGATGCTCTTACCAGAACTGTGGTCTTTGCAGCAGATAAAACTATGAATCTGTGAGGGATCAGAAACCATGATATGGATATGTGACAGAACAAGACATGAACCTGTATACCACTGGATCTTTCTGCATACAGGTCACTTTTGTCAAGTGAAATTGGGAAGAAAAGACTGTTCTGTAATGTGAACTGAAATGTGCCTCCCTTCCAGGTCTATCGAGGCTGCACATGTTCTCAGTGCTAAGTGGGTTATCTTAAGCTTTAGAAGTCTCAAGCACACAATGACAACATACGAAACAATTCTCTTTATAAAAATAATATAATCAAATTTGTGTCATTTAGTCATACTGAAGAAAGTGACGCAATGATGCACCACAAAATGTTGTTGCTTCTCCCTCTAACCCTTTGACATTGGTTCCCAGGATCAGACCATGATGGATGCCACTGAGAACAAAAAGCAAGAGACAATCTGTGTGGGCGTTAAGGAGCTAAAAAGTGGAGCATCCGGGCTTTTCATAGGTAGTGTGTAAATTTATATGGATGAGTGTGTAGTTTACACATGTACGTCTTGTCTGTAAGTCATTCTAAATCTTAGGTGTCACTCTCCCTCCCTGTCTTCACACCAGGTGCAGGGGTGCTAGATTTATACCCAGCAGCCCCTGCCCACCCTTGTGGAATGCCATGCATCTTCAAACAGGTACTTCACTTTGAAATCTCATCTCGGCGTGATATCTCTAGGCGGCTAAATATATCCGGCTCCCGGATCCCGCAGCCGTCGGAGCGTAAATACCGCCTGCGCTGCATCAGACTTGTGCATTCAGAGTCTAAAGTCTGTCCACGCAACTGTCCACTTGTCTCCACCCGTCTCCTTCTACCAACTCTCACACACACCCCCACCCCATCTATCCTGTTCACAGGAGCTCTTGGAGAAGTGCTGAGGCATTGCATGCCTCACACATCTCTTCTGGGCTGAAGCCAGATACATGTCATGATGCTGTGATTAATCAGCAGCACACGGGACAGCAGCTTTAAGGGGGCTCCAGCATGTGCACATGATCTACTGTACATATCAGGTCAAAGGTTCTCAAAGTTTTTACCCAAATCTAACAGGAGAAACATTTTCATCACAATTAAAACTGCTTTTCTGTTACTCATATTATAATCATAAGTACATGAATGTTTGTACCTTATTCCCAATAATGGTAGAGATACAGGGCAATTAACCCTGCGGAGAGGCAAACAAAGCATGGCTCTCCATTGACTCTGTATGTGAAGATGCCTCCTGGCCCCTTTTGTATGCTACCAATCAACAGTAAAACATCTCAAAGCTGCTGTCTGGTACACATTGTGAGGTAGACAGCAGCTCAGTCTGTAGGGACTTCACTTGGGAACCTGAGGGTGGCCGGTTCAAGTCCTGGTACAGACCAAGCATGGAAATTGGGACTGGTGGCTGGAGAGGTGCCCTCTCCTTTCCTGGGCCCTTCAGCAAGGCACAGAATCCCCCCACTGCTCGGGGCCATGTCCATGTGCTGCCCCCTCACTCTGACATCTCTTCATTAATGCATGTCCACAGAGTTCTGTTTGTGCATATGTTTAATTTCGGGCCTATGTTTGTCATAATAACAGAGTGAGAACATTGAATTTCAGAATTTCTCCTCGGGTATTAATAAACTATATTTTCTTTCTTCTTCTTCACTGTAAATAGCGTTTTTGTAAGCATCCAAAAAGAAAAAGGAAACTTTTGGAGGACAAACTTACATACAGGCGAGAAGACGTGACATCAGCAGGGAGAAAGAGACAACTGAGAGATCCTTCCACTCATTTATTCTTCCGGACAAACTGCAGAGTTTAAAGCTAAGCTAAGCAAGGTCTGGCGTTGATGTTTTGTAGGTTAAATGATCATCTTACCAGGTGATCCATGAATAAATGTAAATTTTAAAGTATGTAACTCCTGGCATTTTTCAGTTGGATCATTTTAACATGAAAAGAAAGGTAAGGACAAGGGCCACTGAAACCGACGCAATCCTAAATTTGTGAATATACTTACTGGTATACAAAGGGCGCTAGAGTAATCCTCTGACAGGGGAGTAACTTGTGTTTTTAGCTAGTTACAATCATCTTGTGCTTTTCTGCATGTTGTGGAGCCAATGTTTTTCTAGGGTGGTGCACTCTGTCTCTTTGGTAGCAGGACGTAGGTGTTCTCTGACACTCTTTTTTTAGGACTGCTTGACTTTATGGTTTGCGACCAACACAAACTGCATCACTTCATTCTTTTTCATTTGTTATAATACTGAGAGGTGACAGAAAATGCAAAAAGAAAACTGTTGGGTATTTAAGATCAGTGTGAAAATCCCTTCCTTGTTTTTTAGTGGGACTAAACATTTAGTCTTTGAATGGTTTTGCATCCTCCTGTCTTCCTACTAAGAGGGGTGCACGATGGCAGAGGCCCAAAGCAAAGCTCCTCTCCCCGTGTTGGCTAACCTCGTCCGGCTGTGACAACAAGAAGGCCACTGGAGTTAACATTTAGATAACGGATGTGTGTGCTGCTTTCGATTTCCATTCCGGGTGACAGGGCATCTTAGGAGCACATCAAGGGTTGGGTTAGTGTGTGTGTGTGTGTGTTGGGGGGGCAGGCGGGAGGGGTTCTCCTGTGTTCCTGCATCTCAGGGGTGATGTGGAGGAACGCCGAAATTCCTCATTCTGCTGTCCTCTGAGGCATGGCCGGCCCTCTGTCAGCTTTTACTAACCAGATGCATCCGAAACACGCACCAGGCTGAAGGCAGGGGATATTGCCTGCTGTGTAGCTGTCGACTTGTTTCTCATTGCATGCCTGTGTTGAGCAGAGCGGCGAGTGTGTACGGTGTGTATGGGAGGGTGGGAGGGTGGAGGTTAGGAGGGTGTCAGTCTGTCTGTGAGTGTGTAAATGTGTGTGGCAGGACATGCAATGAATTTGGGAGTCTGTATCATCCACCACGCGCACGCACAAAGAGAATACGGTAATACGGATTATTTTCATTGATTCATTTACTAACTATTTTCACAATGTATCGATTCATCTTCTTTCTATAAAATCTAAAAAAAAATTGTGAACGAAGCTCATCAAAAGCCCAATGTGACGTCTTCCAGTAGCTTATTTTGTCCAACCATCAGTCAAAAACCCAACAACTTTTTAGTAACTGTTATAAACGACAGAGAAAAGCAGCAAATTCTCACATTTCAGAAGCTGGGACGAGCAAATGTTTGACATTTCTGCTTGAAAAATTACTACACAGCTACACAGCGGCCACAGGTTCGACTCCCGCCCACGGCCCACTCCTGTATGACCCCCCATTCTCTTCTCCCCATATTTCCTGTCTATCTCCAGCTTTTCTTCCAATAAGGGTAAAAATGGCCACAAAAAAATATTTAAAAAAAGAAAAATGACTGAAATTAATAAAAAAATATCAAAATAGTTGGAGATTTCTCTTTTTCGATCAACTAATCAATTCTTTCCTATTGTATTGTACTGTATAAGCTGCTGGAGACTGAATTTCCCAGAGGGAGTCATCCCAAAGGGATCAATAAAGTTGAGTCTAAGTCTAAGTCTAAGTCTAATTGATTAATCGTTGCAGTTCTAAACTTAAAGTGATAATATCTAAGATCTCTGTTTCGTTTTCTTTGGCGGCTCCTTCTGGTCATAAACGGTAATGACAGGAGCACACTTCCCAGATATCCAGACAGTGTTGCATGTGTGACGTCCACGGTTGGCTCTGGTTGTAACTCTTGATTTTCCTCGCTGACAGTCGCTTGACAAATTTGTTACTTTTTTGGGGGATTTTCACTTATTTTTGCAGTTGTATCTGTAGTCATCCATCTTTTCTTTGTTTGTTCAGCCATAGTAGATTACTGTTTACTCGCAACACTTGCAGAGACCGGAAAAGCAGCCGCTTAGCTTAGACAGACAGTTATTTCCATGAAAATCTTAGAGGTTATTGCTTTAAGTCTTAGCTATAAATGACACTTGGATTGTAACTTGAATCAGTCTCTAAAAGTGTTGTCCAGTTAGTATTCCTCTCTGCTTAATGGAGTGTGTGTGTGTGTGTGTGTGTGTGTGTGCCATCTTAAATAAGTGTGGCCAACAGAGAGATATAAATCTAGAGAGAACTCAGGGAAAACCATTCGAGTTTCCTTCTTTTGGGCCTTTTCTCTTTTTTTGTGTGTGCATATGTCAGTCTGTGTGTGTGTGTGTGTGTGTGTGTGCGTGTGTGAGAAGATCTCCCCCATCCTGTAGATTTGTGTCTGTGTGCGATACTTTGCAATCTCATCTCCATCTAAAACTCCTGCAGGCCCCGTGCACCATTATCACGCAGTTGCAATAAAACCCACAGTAATTAAAGGGGATCTGGCTGTAATTGCCTCAGTGAATCAACTTAATCAGCACCTGTGCTCACAGTCGACCTAATGGTGCAATCTAACCTTTTAATACCCCAGAAATTAGAATTGTAAAAAATTATACACCTGATAATCATTCTGTATTTTGAAACTCTTGAGTGGACAATGAGCGGACCATTGTCCAAGGCAAATATTAAAGATCGGCAGACTGCTGAGTGCGCGGATGAGGGTGTGTGTCAGAGTGAGGAGAAGGAGAGGCAGAGGCAGGACGAAGACGGGCTGACCCGCGACAACTAAGTGTTCTTATTGGAACTGAAATGATCAGTCTGTTGATAACAGAACTTCATTAAGCAGCAATTTCATTAATCGTTGAGATTATTTTAAAGCAAAAGACTTATTGGTTCTATTTTTAAGTAGTAATATTTGCAGGCTCTTCTATGATAATATATTGAATATATTCTGATATCTAATTTGACTGTTAAATAGTTAAATCAGCTATTTTCTGAAGTGTGATCTGCAGATTATTCAATAACAAGCTGTTCTGTCACACCAGCTTTTCAAACAAAGAAACTACTGACTGTAATCAGCTTTACAATCAGCAAATTGCTCAAAGCAGCAGTGCTTTCATGCTTTTACACGGAAATTTTAACTGTGACGAATTTCAAACCTTCCTGGCAATGCTGATATTCAAGGGTTGGAGACAGAGATCATATCAACTGTGTCGAAACATTCGATTTCACGTACACCTCTGTTCTTGTAAAAACTGTTCCACAAACAGAAGAGGCACATTTTGCACTCGTTAGATTGTCTGATTGAAGGAGTAATTATCATTTGGCTTTTTTTTGGCTTTTACAGAAAACTTTAAACATACCTGAATTAGAACTTTTTTCAAGCAGATATTTGACTTTTCTCACAGCAAGAAAATAAATAACATGAATGATGTGCCTGTTAACTTTAGCTGTATTAGTACCAACAACTAGCTGGGATGCATGAAAGCAAGTCCCAGAACAGGGACACCAACAGTAACTTTAATGTGACAACTAATAAAGTTGTTCATCAGAGCAGTTGTTGGAATCTTTCATGTCTGCCATGATCCCTGAGTTCTGGGAGGAGCAACATGCACACCTGTGCTGGCTGGAGTTGATTAGACACAGGTGAACTCAGTCTCCCTTCAATCAAGACTCTTAGAAACCCACCTATCAAGTTTGCTCTTCCACCAACCAGACCTGTGTTCTCCTTTGCCTGTCAAGTGCATCAAAAGAGAGTCACAATTTAAGGTTCATTAGTTTGATGATGCCATTTTTTTGTTGAAGGTATAATAAGTAGGATTTTCCCTGCATTTTCTCAACAACACATTCAAACTGGGCCCCTCCTCCTGGGCTCTTCGTCACCAGAAGCTCGCTCTCGCTCTCTCATGGGAGAATACGCCCACCCCGCCAACACCAACAGCATCATGGTAACCTTTGCGCTAGCATGCTAACAGCCGGTTAGCTTTGCGCTTGTCCTACCCGGTTTGAGGCACCTACCTGTCCAACAGAAGGAAGGCCAACTCTGCATCGCTCTCTCGCCATGTTCGCCGGTCTGAATGGGGCCCAGTTGCTAATTTGAACCACTCCCACACTCACCTATACGCTGTGATTGGCTCAGGGAACCACAACAGCGCCGCGAGAGAGACTGAATACGCATTATTACTTCTCTATGCTAGTTAAAGGGCTGATAAAGTTAATTTGAAGAAGGGACAATGTACATTAATCAACATTCAAACAAAATGTAAATGCACCCGAGTTTTCATCGGTAGTTCCTTTTGCCAGACAATTGTGATGAGAGTACCAGGCGCCTTTCATTGGTGGAGCGTCGTGGGAGGGAGGGAGTGTAGACCTGGATGAGGGCGTTCAGGTAGGTAAATGCAGATTTTCTGAGGGGGTCGCCATGGAAGCTACTTCTCAATCACAGGTAGCCACGCCCCAAGAGCAAACCCTACATTATCATTGATTTTACTCTATTTAGGACCGTTACTATTAAAATGAACATCATTATGTATTGAAGACTTGAAATTAGCTATTGAGACCCTAAACCAAATTAAACATACATTTCAAAACCAGAGGCTACGTCCACTTCTTCTATAAAAATGGCATTACACCAGCTCAAGCTTTATTTACCATGAGGTAGCTTAGTCCTTTCGATTTAAGAAGAAGATATACTTTATTTATCTCGAGGGGAAATTACATTTTTGACTCTGTTTTTACAAATATGCTACACACACAAAGATCTGAAATACACACATGCACAAACAGGACCCTATGGACATGCATTACTGGAGAGGTGTCAGAGTGAGGGGGCTGCACATGGACATGCGCACCGAGCAGTTGGGGGATTCGGTGCCTTGCTCAAGGACAACAGAGTTGCACCTCTCCAGCTACCTCCCTCAAATCCACACTTGGTCCGTAACGGGATTCAAACCGGCCACCCTCCGGTTCCCAAGCCGAGTTCAAGTCCCTTTAGACTGAGCTACTGTCGACTAGGGATAGACCGATTATCGGCGCCGATATTCTGCATTTTGACGCATATCGTCATCGGCCTTTTTTTTTTCTTTTTTTTAATCCGACGGCCCATAAGAGTGCAGAGTGCTCAGACACACGGCGGAGAGGAGAAAAAGTTCATTTCTTTGCAAATTGTATTTAACTTTGTTAAATTTATTTACTTAATAAAACTTCAGGAAGTTATTTATTTAAATTTTCAGTTAACTTTATAAGAGATGCTGCTGACCCTGGGAACTCCCTGCGCTTTTTGTTTGTTTGTTTAATAAACATATGCTTAAAGGCATTTAAACAAAGTTAAGTGTTGGAGTTTGTATTATTCAAAATTTTGACGCCAATATTTTCACTTTTACTGCAAATGAATATCGGCTCCAAATATCGATTATCGGCCTCCTTGACTACTAATAATCGGTATCTGTATCGGCCCTGAAAAAACCATATCGGTCTATCTCTACTGTCGACCCCATTTCACTGTACTTGCTCTTAAAATGGACAATGTCGACTGTTCGCACAATAGCGGTTCCCTATTAGATTTGTGTTGTATACTATATATCTGCAACATACCCTGTTTGCTTATCATCCCTCAGGCATGTCGTGCCCCTCTCCTGCTGTCCACCTTTCCCACACTGTCACTGTAAAACAAAGGTAAATGCCTCAAAAGATCTTCCAAAATTCTTCAAATTGGAGTGCAGTGAATGAGCCAATATAACCATGCTACAGTTGGTAGCACCGGCTCCCGGATATACACCTAAATATAGTCTGTAGGGTTCGGTCGTAGCAATGGAGGGAGAAGTGGCTATACTGTGTAGCCTTACAAAAAGTACTGTAGCTTCGGTTTAATGGAGAACAGACGCAGGCTTATTTCCTCCTTGTTTCCATTTAAACTCAGTGATTAAAGAGGCGTTCCACAACAACACATGTAGACTTCAATACAAACAGTATACACTGTTAAACAATACAATAACAAGCACAAGAAAAAACAGGGATAACGACACAGCTAAAATCATGAATAAATTAGTACGCCCATTACTCTCGCACCGCTGGGCCCACGGCCTCATTGAAATATAGGTCTTCTCAACACATATACCTAATATACTAAAAAAGAACATTTAAAATGATTCAGTGGCTTGTGTGAACGCATTAATTTTCAGTACTAAAAATATATTTTTAAGCAGGTCTCGGGCCCTACTTCTTTCTTGTGTGGAATGCATAATGGATTCCTATGTAATCCATTATGGCTGCTGAGGGAGCGAGAGATGAAGAGTCTCCAGCAGCAGCCACCCGGGGTTGTTCTTCTTTAAATGAAGTTTTAATAAAGAACGACGGAGAGGCTGTACAAGGTCAATTATCAGACTTTTACCCATCCTCTGATGCTGTTCTCAGATCCCTGTGCTTAGTTAACCATAATAGCTGTCAGTCATAGCCGGCTGATCTACACGTAAAAACGTCAGACGCCCAGACGAAGGCTGAACCGATCTATCCAACGCCTCTGTCAGTGTACGTTTACTGTTGACTATTTTTCGTCCTGACTGGCACATAAGGTCGCCTCTGTCACAGACGGGCAAATCAGGAGAGCCGACTGCGCTCGACGTTCATTTGTCAGTGCCCTGGTTGAAGAGGATATCTCTTTATGCATCAAGAATACGTTAAAAATCACCGGGGGGAGAGGTGGAGATATTAATTTCGTCTGTCCGTGTGCTCGCTCAGCGTTGAAAGTTGAAAAGCCCCCCCAACCCGTCTCAAAGAGTGAGGTGGATTTAATGTACAGGGTGCTTATGAATACACTTATGTATTCATTTGAGCAATAAACGCCGGGCTGGGTCCCACACAGAAAAACAAACTGCCTAGCTTCCGGCAGCCATTTTAATTAAATGCCATGGATTGTCAAATTTATCGATCCCCCCCTCCCCTGACACAAGCCTGAAGGATGTCCTGTGCCATTTCCATATCTTTAGCGGCTTCTCCTGCTAATGTGAGGTGAGGGATGGAAGGAGATGGAGGTCTGCTTGGCTAAATTGGGTCTGCTGGCTCTCACGCCGTGGAGCTGAGAGAAGGAGGGGGGGGGGGGGTGTAAATGGATGTAGATAGGCTAAAGGGGGGGGGGTTGCACATGTCCTGAAGCGATAGCCTCACCCTCGCTCTCCCTCTCTCAGAGCAGATCTGTGTACAGATGGGCGTCTGACAGGCCTACAGCTGTTCTCCTAATTGTTCATTAAGTGTTCTATTGATTCCCTTATTTCGAGTACATGTGTCTTTCAGCCGCCGCTCTCCATGTGAAGTGGCAGACACACATGCCACACACACTCACACCTACACACGTCCTGGCTGAGACGGCCGGCTGACGCTGAAAATGCGAGCTGCCACTTCTAATCCCGGCCTTCTCCTCTCCGCGGGCTCCGGCAGGGCCTGGAAAGCGGCGCGGCGCCTGACGCACTAGGCTTTTATTTTCCAAACTTTTAGCATCAATCAATTAAAGTGCTGGCAGCAGCATGGAAAAATGTTTAATTCCTTGTTAAGGGGCAGCAGCCTCAGATTGCACCTGGCTGATAAGGGAGCTTGTGTGAGTCTATTAGATCCTGATACTCTTGCCTGATTACTCGGGGAGACTGCAAGCTTTATTTAGGAGGAAACTGATCAAGATCAAGAGGAGATGAGATGAGAAGGGAGGAGATGCAGGGAGTTAGAAGAGGAGGGTTCAAGACTCAAAAGCACCACCGCCTTAAAGCAGTTTCTAATCAGCTGCAGTCATCTCAGATTGTGCATTATGGTGTTCAGGTGGAGCAGCTCTCACCCTGATCTACATTTAATCTGCAAGCAGAGTTGATAAAAATCTTGCCAAGCCCTCCTAAGATGGACTCTCCTACTATATCCACCTGATGCAATAACAGAAACAAATGTGAGGCAGGTAAATGACAAAAAACTTGAAATTATAAGAGTAGTTTTTCTCTGCGTGCGATTCAAAGTGAGAGCATTCAGAGCACGTACAGAAGAAGGCAATTTGTTTCAGCGCTCTTATGAATTTACAGAAAATGCAGCAAATAGAAAGGGCAGTGTCATACGGACCGGTCAGCGCTAAAGAAAGAAAAATCACCAGACAAACTGTAACCATTCCTCTTTTTTCCCCCTTTGTTCTAAGCCTCACAATTTGGCTTTCAAATTGGACTTAGCGCTTCAGTGAGTCAAGTCATATACTCCCGAGCCGGGTGGTCGTCTCCATTTCTTGGGCGAGGAAATTCTGTCGGCACCTCCCGCGTTGAGTGGAGTGATAATGTTCTCTGTAAAACACAATCAGTCACCTCCCTCCTTGCCTTTGTATAAGCCTCGAGGACCCCCAATCAATACCGGCTGGCTGGGTGACTTATCATCGCGGGCCGGCCGCTGAGCTGAGCTGAGGTGAGGCGAGCGGGGCAGCAGACGGTGGGCTGCATCCTGATGCAGACGTGAGGTGAGGCCTGTTGGTGACCTGCCTGCCAGGCACTGACCGATTTGTTATGAGTCAACACAGAGAAAGATGGGGGGAACTCTCCTGCAGAGGGCATTCACTCTGCCTATTCAAACCATTTCCGCCTTAAAGTTATGTATGTATAAACAGTTGATGTGACATTTCAATGACAATTGTTGTAATTTGTCCGTGTGTGTATGGATTCTTTTTTTCTGGAAAAGATCAGTAATGGATAAAAGTGAAATTGAAATTGTTTTATAGAACTCTTCATCCTTTATCAAAGCAGGCTGAAAATATGGTATTTTTTGACATTATGGCCCGCGAAACACGGTAGAGTTATGTAGAAACTGAATCACATTGAAGGAGTTACAACATAACAAAACCAGAAACATGAAAACCATTGCGGGAAGAATAATATGGTCTAATAAAAATTAGGAAAAAGTCCATTAGATTGTCTGCTTTAAAGGTTTATGGGCCCAGAAAAGAAAAGAAATTTGAACTTCCTTTTCCTGTTCAGAGTAATTATATGTACATGTGGGTGTGAGTTTAGCTCTTTAATAATATAGCACTAGCAAACACTGGAACGCTATCACTTCTATCTCATCTCAGCTAATGTGTATGCTAACTGTTCAGACTCAAACATACTGTATAAAGCTGCAAAACGCTGATTGCCACATGCATCATTGTTGTGTGCTGATCCAGGCAGATCCAACTGCAATCTCTATTTACAAGGACGTGGATTTCTGGGATGGCAAGTGTTCTGGTTTCCCTTTGTAGTACGCTTGTAGTCCAAGTAATATTGACCAATCACGTATCAGCAGGCTGCGGCGTATGCAGGAAAAACAGTCAGTGTGGAGAGCAAAAGCAGGCGGAACGTAGTCTGTCATAATGACATCCCGGCTCCCATCTGTCCCATCTGTAGAACACAATCTGTTCTAGATCAAAAATTCAACTTGAGATAAATTCCCCTAATGCTGTGTCATGAAAGCCAGCGTTCAGATTTCCTGACTTCCTCGAATGCATCATGATCGATCCGACCTCCGTTCAACAAACAAGCATTTTAAAAGTAGTTTTCTTCTCCTCTTGAGGACAGACCTGACAAGGCTTCATTTTGACTTTTTACCAATCTGCATCATGATGTTGAAATTTTGGCAAAAGTAAGACCCGTTAATTAAAATCAATCACAAGAAAAAACGATTTATTTTTCTGTCATTTTTTGCTAACCGCCGGCTACATGCCCCGGCATGTTCACAGGTGTGGCCAGAGGCTATATTGATCGATCAAACTATAATCCTCCAAGCCCACACACGCCCCCTGTCTAAACACCAAAATTAGGCATTTTTATCTAAGTTTTCTAGTAGTTATGAATGTTTATTTTTGAGACTTTTTGAGAGATATTTTTAGAATTTCAAGCCATATTCCACCAGGCCTTAAGTCAATGGATTTATTCCCCTTTGAACTTCAATGTTCAAAGCAATGTTGTGCAATTCAGTTTAAGATTACACGCAAAAAGGCACATAACAGCAACGGAAAAAGAAGACACAGTTCCATCTATTCATCCAGACAATAACACTCTGTTATTTCTACAGTATGTCATAAGTCTTACGACAACTTTCCTTTATAAAAGTTATTTTCTGTTCATTAAAAGCACAACAAACTGTTCATTAACAACCGTTTGTTTGTTTTTAAGAAAGTCGCACATTGACTTCCTGAGTGTTTCTCACGAGAAAGAGAATCTGGCCAGTAAACAACCAACTGTTCTTGAAGGCCACACGGGATGATGTGTGATCCTGAACAGGTGACTCTTGGCCTTGCTTGCCTCTGCAGTTTCGTGACGATACTTTCAAGGCCTTTATTTAACTCTATTGTCTTTCAGTTTTTATTTGATGGCGAAGGAAGGGCTAAATACTGAAGATACAATGGACGTGTAAGCCCGAAGCTCAAATATATGTGTAAAGGGCAAGTCTGTAGTTGTAAAACTAATAGCTAATTTCCTAACTACATTTGTATTCATTTTTGTTATGTAACCTTCTGGTGTTTATATTAAACTATATCCATTATCTCACCACTAATTAGCTAGCATATGCAAGATTACCAGCTGTCTAAAGACTCTGTGCAATTGAGTAAATCGTTTGCACCAGTTAATTGAAAAAAAAGTTAATAGGCCAACCCTAAATATGCATTTGAATTCATTAAATCTTTTCAAGCATGCACAATGACGTTAGAATCAATGACGTGCAGATTTCTGCCTACCTTTTTGTCCTTACCACACTGATACGATTTTAATATGAAAAATATTATTTATCCATAATCTATGATGCAATGTTCTAAAACTCAATCTTTTTTGGGCTTCTTCCAAAACACAGTGGAAACTGTACATCAGACGTATTGCACTGCTCACTCAACTCTTTGTTTTAAGCAGATGTTGAGAGTCAGCACCGCAGAACAATACGAGCAGGTAGAGTTAATACAGTCACAGCAATTTACCTCTAAGGCTGAATACACTGTTGGACTCAAGATGGCCGACTGTTTACTAACATTTCAAGTTCTTTGGACCAACAGTGAAAAAGGAGGTCGGATAGATGCTGTGTGGAATTGTCTTTAACTCTGATGATGTTTGCAGCCGAGCCGGCCTGTTAATGGCCTCTAATTGGCTTAGTGAAGAGAACATGTTGACATTTGCAATGTGTTCACAGTCCAGGGCCTCGCTTTAGCCATTATGCTAATTCAACCATTATATATCTGGGGGTATTAATGGGACTGACACAAGTGATGTTACAGGTAAAGGGCTGTGAAATGGTCTGTAAACACAGGGAATTGATTCCAAGGCTGAAGCGATTGTCACCAGCCGGCGCTTAGCTGAACAGCTATACCATCCTCCTCCTCCTCCTCCTCCTTTTGCCTCCCTCCATTCCTCCTCCTCCTCCCACCCATGTCCAGCCTGTCAAATAGTCTCTGACAGCGATCAGCAGAGGCTGTCAGGGGCCATCAAAAAGGTACCCAAACACAGAGGGAAATGCCGTCTGCTTACAAAAATGAGACTAGATCAGGATCAATACAGTTTACCCCGCTCGCCCAACACCAGAGCACATCCATCCAGAGACACCATCACAGAGGGGCCTCAGATTCAGCTGCAATACAGAGTCTGACTCTCTGTGGCTGCAGCCAGCTCCCTGTCATACACAGGCTGCGCTTATTTTACAAAAGCATTGTTTTTGAAAGACTTAAATGCAACTCAAAGCAGATTCACAGATGTATTGTGATTATGACTGCAGGTAGCACTTCTCTAGACATCTATGACTAAACATTCTTATATTGTCTGAAGCGACCGGACAGCCTTCAGCCATAGAAACGGGAAAACTGTTTGGACACTACTGTTTGGTGCATAAAAGTGATGCGTTCAGGGACAGAAATGAGCACCTGCCAAAAGGAGTAAAAATGTTGGTTGTGGTAACTAAAAATTTTAGAATAAAAATGTGTCACTTGTCATCATGTCAGATAGCTCATCTGAAGTTAGAAGTTAAAAGAGATATACGATTTTTTTCTACTGACAGGTACCACTGACTCAGGCTTTACACCCTACTCTTAGTACATAAATATGCTACAGTGGCAGCTGTATTTCTCACCCTGGATGCATTATTGTTTACAAAATTTACTGATTTAATTCTGGAAACAATGAGAGATTTTAATAAGCTTCTGTTTAGTCATACACAACAATACTTATCCAATTATACTTTGAAGCTGTAGCGGATTATCATCACCAACAAAGAGCTGACATATGACAATTAAAACCTCTATATAAAATAGCACCTCTTACACGAGTATAAGTTATTTATCTTCAATACAAACAAAAATATGCTTCCACACATTGATATAAATATAAGGGGTGGGAATCGCAGGGTGACTTAGGATACAATACGCGATACGGGGCCGATGATAACGATAAAATCACGATACAGCGATTCTGTGATAATTGATATATTGCAAGACAATCATATAAGGCTACATCACGATATCTGATTAACTGAAGAATACAAAATGCCCTTAAAGAAGGTGAAGTAAATAAATGTACTTATTCTTTGCAATTTCTGTCAGTTTCCCAGAATTTGACAGAATCTGTTTTCAGTCTGTTAAATTTACAGAACTATCAATGAAATTAGGACTCTGGATTTGAAAGTGTCTGGCGCATCTCTTAACTTCTTTTCACCGCTGTCAGACTTTATCATCATTATTCTTTTATCCTGCTTATAACTTCTTCTTTAGGAGTCAAAATTGCAGGGAAATCTTTTAAGAGAGCCTTTTATTTGTAAATCAAAATATCTATATCTAGCGATAATTGTATTGCACGAGTCAGGGCGATGATATATTGCCGTATCGATATTTTGTCCCACCCCTAATATAAATATATTCTGATTATTTTAATTATTGATTCATCTGTAGGGTTAAATTCTTAAATAAAAGATGAATTCATTAATGTGAAAAAATACACATACTTTCCTAAAGCTCAAGGTGACTTTGCTTGTTTCTTTTCAAAAGTGAGAAGATGGAACTAAAATGTTTCCTATGTAGTCTGGACATTTACTTATAAACAGTGTATCAACATTATACTATCAGACCTGCTTTTGCAACTGCACAATAATAAATATAATTTGAACCCTAGATCCAAATGTTGAAAGGTGTGCTGGCATTTAGTGGCTATAATGAGACAGCCAATAATAGTGCTGAAATTTCATGAACTGATATGGGCTCATTCATAATTAAAAACTGAAAATCCTTTTGACCAAATTAAAATATTGTTTTATGCCTCGTAAACACTCTGGGAACCCCGGGCCTGCTTCGTATCATTACTGAGGCAGCCTAACAGCTACCTTGTAACAACAGGGGGAGATGACCGTCGCCTATCATGTTCATTTAACTGTGGATGTGTTCACAGAGCACAGAGCAGCCTATAAACCTGGGCCTGCACTGCCACACAGTAATTGAATTACTCTACCGGCCAGCCTTGTATTCATTTAATGTTCTGAAATCTGTAAAAGTAAAACAGGATGTTTCTGATGCAATCTTTTACGTCTGTACACTGAGAGAGGTGCTGCAGAGTACATCGCTTTTAAAATAATGGTTTGCAAAAGCTGAGCGTGGTTATATCTGTCAAATAAAAGCCTGCTGACCAGATCTGTCAAAAACATGAGGCTAATAATTACATGCCTCTGCAAAGAGGAGGCGCTGCATAATAAATCTGCTGTATTCATACAGAGAAAATTCAGCTTCTTCACTTTTCTCTCTTGATAGGGTTTGAATACGAAGCCCAGGCTAATAAAAGATTGGCCTGTCATAATGAATCAAGAGGGCCAGTGTCAGGTAGGTAGTGTGAGTCTATCCTCTCACATATCCATCTCTGGAACAAGCCCCGGTGTGTCTACATGGCTGCAGAAAAAGAGACCAGTCGACACCCTATTTGGCTCCCTCTCCACTGAAATTAACTTTAGGCCCAGGAGAGAAAGAGAGACAGTGTTTGGAGCAGCATGGCTTCATTTTCTCCCGCAGTGAGCACCGGGGCCCCAGAGGGACACCAAGACGGATTTGCATGCCACTCGCTATTCTCCGCTACCTGCTGCAAATTTATTATTGTGGCAAGTCAGCTTCCCCAACAGCAACTTGGAGGACTTTTCAAACCTAAATGGTATCTGCGGGCGGTCAGGAGACACATAGAAATCACACACACACATTCCCTGTTTCTCTCTCTCTCTCTCGCTCTGTCGCACACACACAGGCACATAAAGAGGAGGGGGAAAAGTGCATCAAAAAGTAATCATGGAGATCAGAATACAGCTGTCAACAAAAAGTGATGCCTCTGATGAAGTGTTGGACTGTTTCAGAAACAAAGAAACGGTTATCAACTTTCCACCCAAAGTTTGCTGGCTCTGATCAAGCTTCACAATGCGGTCATCACGATGGCCATAGACCTGTTACATACAGAGTTTGTAACATTATGTTTCAACTTAACATTTGTCACAGTTTATCCTCCATCCATCTACCAGTTTCCTTCTCCTTCAATCACTAAAATCAGCCAGATAAATCATTAAAGTAATAATCTCAGAGATGATTATTTAAATAAATGTCTGTTAAGGCTGTTAATGAGGTAACACAATGGTGACTGAGCCTATGGCCCACTGATGAAAGCCTTTGCATTTGCAGTATTACAGACTGGCTGTCTGTGGCGACTGTCGCAGAAAAAATCACAAGCGGCGCCCAGTTAGTGACACGTTTTCCATCAGCCAGCAGTGGTTGGTCGGCGAGAGAGGGTAGGCGGAGCTAAGCGGCTGCTTTTCCAGTCTCTTCAAGTGTTGCGAGTAAACAGTAATCTGCTATGGCTGAACAAACAAAGAAAAGATGGATGACTGCCGATACAACTTCAAAAATAAGTGAAAATCCAAAGAAAAAGAAACAAAGTCAAAGCTCAGATGAAGCAAACAGTCTAAAAAGGAAAGCGACCGTCAGCGAGGAAAATCAAGAGTTACAACCGGAGCCAACCGTGGACGTCACACATGCAACACTGTCTGGATATCTGGGAAGTGTGCTCCCGCGAGCACCGCCAAAGAGAACAAAACTTCGCGATTACAACTTGGGTTGGTGGGCTGCCATTGCAACAAAAATATAAAACTAATTTAGGGCTACAACAGTTAATCTGCTGATTATTTCTTTGACTAAACGACTAATAATCTGATCAATAAAAATCCCTATTACAGATTTCTAAAGACAAAAGTGACATCTTTAAATGTCTTGTTTTAATAATGGAAAGTCCACAACCCAGAGATATTGAGCTTATGATCATATTAAAAAGAAAACAGGAAAGGATTTTGGATTTTGCTTGAAGAATTAATCAACATCAAAAAAGGCGCAGATTAAAAATAAATGCTCTGGAATTTCAATGTTTAAATAACAAACATTACAAGAAGAAAAAGGACTTAAACGGTCGCCTTATTGTCTTATCTTAGATGTCTGCATGTCTGAACTCTCAGTAGAAGTTTTCAAGGTTACAGTAGGTCTGTGCAGGCCCTGGCTAAAGAGCACCTTAAACAAAAATCCCCTGGTGCACATAATACCTGACATGTGGCTGTCAATCACCGCAGACCTGTACTGCGATGTGCTCAAGGTCAAATACCTGTGAGAAGGTCATGAAAGACTGGCACGGAGAGATATAGTTGAGTCAGGGTCAGCGATACCCATTACCTTTCCTTTGTCCCCTACAAATGAGTATCATTCACCTGATTATCTATTATCTTGTTATTGGACGTAAATTTAACAAGCTGTTGAGAGCGCTGGAAAATCAATACCTTTTAAATGCTGTTTATGTGTGATTAACGGTTAATATCCTCACAAATTATTTAATATAATAAGGTCATTTGTCTTTCACATGAGCCCGGTACCCTGCAAAGAATAATAGAATAATAAATGAGGACACTAGTGAAGAGGAGATTTCTGATGCTTTCCCCGGCTCCGTTTTATTACCCATATCCTCTTTACAGCTACAAAGCTGCACTATGGTTATTTTATGCAAGTCATAAAATTAGGCTGAGATGGAATTAGCAGACTCGGGGCTCTTTATAGGTCAAGCCGGTAGTTTATGAGCCCACGACTCCCTGGCACTATTGTCAGGAGGCTAGTTAGAGGGGTCTTTAAGCATGATTTAATATGTCCATGCCTTGGAAAATAGTTAAATAGCTAATTAAATGGAGGAGTTAATTTACATATTAATTGACCTTCCAGTAATATTTATATTGATACCTACATGAGGAGCCCTTGTCTTCATTGCCTTTCATCATAGTTAGTCTGAGCAAATATGGTGTAACTTTTTTTGTTTAAACTCAAGTTTCTTTTTATCGTCGCTGGAGAGCGGCTGTGTATTCCCCGGCATGTCAGGCACACAGCTGGCCGGGCTTTTGTGTGCCGAGGACTCCTTTTGTTGTCGGATAATGGAGGAAGCACCATAAACAGCGATGGGAAGTGGCCTGGGGGGCTTTGCGGGTTGGGTGGCTGGGGCAGTTGGAGTGTGTGTAGAAGGAGGGGGGGTTTAAAAAGTGGGCTTGAGGAGGTGGAGGACAGTGCCTGTGTCAAAGCTGCTCTTAATTATATCTCTAATCACCAATCAGCTTGCCAACAGAACAGCACCCGAGGGCTCGACATTAGCCCAACCTGTACAGAATTAGCACAACATTTCACCTGCAAAGCTTTCCAACTGACACACACGCGTACGCGCACACACGCTCTGCTCGGCCAAGTTGCCTCCTCGGAGAGAGCACGACATAAATCTGTTTGTTTGTTACCCTCCACGCCACCATATAATGCTCCATAAGAGATTTGTGCCACATTCTCTATGATAATAATCTATCGCGCTAATGCGGCCCCTGCATGTTGCATTGTCATGTTGATGTCCGCGTGGCCATCGAGGGGTGATGATGACACGGATCAACGATGATAGATTGGAAGCACATTGTTTGTTTTCGACGGGGGGCGCGGAACGTCCGCGCCGTGTTGTTAGCATGGTAAGTGTGTTTTACAGCCTATTATCAGGTTGATCATTTGTCACCAGCTTGTCTTCTCTCTGTCTCCCACATTCTGTTTGGATAATGGCCCCTTCAAACGGATCTGCATACGAGGCCTGCGTGCAACAATAGCCGTCCTGAAAGGGTCTTTTCAAGCCGTGTAAACTAGAAATGTGGCAACAAATACCCGAGAGAAGGGATTCTGGGATGGGTGAGTGCAGACCGAAGTTTTTTGCAGTTCACCATATTCAAACAGCGGCACATTTTCCTGTGACATCACACTTAGGGTGGGAAGCTTACATGCTGTGAAATTGAAGTTATGCTGGGTTCCAGACTGACAAACTTAACATTTTACTGCTTACGATTGATGAGCAACTTAAAAACAATTGATGGTGAAAATCTCAAAGGGCATTTGGCTATATTTCAAGATGAAACAACATATTTGATAACCAATTAGCCCCTGAAAGACAAGAGCTTATGTTAGCATTCAGTCACTTCCTAGCTACTATTTTTTTGTAGTTTTTGTAGTATTACACAGTCTCATTCTTAGCCAATAAGGTGAGCTAGATACTGGTTAAATGCTACCGTTAGCTGTAGTTTAATAGAACCTAATCAAATACGTTGTTTTCCCTTCATATACGGCTTAATGTTGCTCTTGATTTCACTATCCATTGACTTCTAAGAGCTAAAATTATAACACTAGCATTTACAAGGTAAAGCAACTTACTTAATTAGCTACTATTAAACAGCAGCCAACATTCAACCAACTCCTAGCTAACATTTACCTTGGATTAATAACATGTAATTCTGTCAAAAGGTACCATTAGCTAGGAAATGGCTGAATGCTAATGTTAGCTGTTGTAGCTGTAGCTATTGGGGTATCAAATATGTTGTTTTACCATGAAATATGGTCCGGTATCCTTCCAGATTTTTACAATCCATTGTCTTTTCATTTGCTAATCAGTTTAGAATAATAAAATCTATCTGAATAAAATAAATGTATGCGCTTTGCAAATCCTGGAATACAGCTGTACGACATTAACCTTAACAGCATCTGAGTGTGACGTTGGAAGAAAACAGCCACCGTGTGAATATGTGTGAATAGTCACACGTTTCAGTGTGCTTCTTCTCTGAAAATCTTTCCATTTTAATATTGTTCATATGTTTTTAAAACCTAATTTATTTCACACATTATATCCAGCATCTAAGCCCATCACTTCATCTGTGAGGAAACGATCCTGTGCAGGGTATCTATCTTCCATTATCTTGTCTCCCCATGGCCTCCTCTCCTGCTGCTTTTTACAATATGGCTGCCAGCCTGAACCCCCCCCTGATCCAGCCACAGGCCGGCAGCTGCCCAGCAGACCCGAGCCGCCATCAGCAACACCTCAGGGCCATCGTGTCATCACTCACAGGGGCTAAGTAGCCTGTCAGAGGCGGCTGTGGCTGCAAATTGAATATTGTTATTATCATTTCATTTTGCTCATTAATGCACCATTCATGCTCATGTTGTTAACATGTTGATGTGAGACAGAGCAGCCAATGAGGAAAGACTTTTTAAATATAATGGGCAGATTTGCAGCTTTGTTAGTCTTATGTGGCCGGAAACTGAATACTTAGACAGAAAAAATAGTAATGTCTATCATTTCCAACATTTTTTAAACCTTACAATTAATCAAATAATCAATAAAATAATTGGCAGATTGATCTATGAGAAATAACATACTAATATATTGTCATTTTCAGGCCTATTTAATGATAAAAAACAAATGCATAGTTCTAATGTTATTTCCCAGCAGCAGCAGCAGAGTAAACAGACTAACAGCTGGTCACCTATAATTCCTCTTCTGCTCTGGGTCGTTTGTGTGTCGATTAGCGTCTAAGTGGCCCCGTCCTCAGCACCCTGTCCAAGCTCTGCAGCAGATATCACCTCAGACTCTGGCTGTTAGCTCTGCAGTGGCTAACAGTTAGGCAGAGTCCCACAGCCAGATAGCAGCAGAGAGGAGCCCAGGAGATGTCAGCTGTGCAGTAACAATAATCTAGCCTGGCCTCTCCACCCCATCCTGAGCCTCAGCCAGGGTCCAACATTTCGAACTGAATAAGTCTATAAAATGGACACCTGCCACGAGACCCCGCATGCATCACTAGTGCCAGAGTGGCGAGCACAATCGCCCGGCAGTCACGGGCAGTTGCCTGCTGATATATCAGATGCGATCCCCGGGACGGGGTTCAGTGCCCCAGCCAAATGTTAAAGTTATTTGTTCTTGTCATTAAACTAAACTTTATTGTGACCCTCTCTCGCTGTTATTGAACTGGCAGCGATTCTCCTGGATTGGACTTTATCATTGAGACTGTCTATGAATCTCTGGGGCTTTGGCACTGCACTTCACTGAGCTATAATTCCTGGTTGCCCTTCTGGTCTAGAGGGCCGGAGAGAGGGGAGGAAGAAGAGGAGGACCAGATAACAAGCACTTACTCCTTTCCATCCTCATTTACAAATTACTAATAAGCACTGCCACAACACTGCATAACTGAGATGTATTTATTTATCAATGTACCATGTATAGAAGAAACATGAGCTCTAAATTATCGAAGGTCACTCACTTTTGGTCCATTTGAAAGAATATAATAAAACAACACATTTTGTCCATGCTTTTACTTCAATTTCTTATTTTATTTTAATGGATTCGCACCAGAATATAACACGCAGTCTGTTTTTGGGGGTATCCCAGAGAGAAAAAGGTTCAAAATGTGTAAAGTTATTTCAACACTATTTCAATATATTTTCATTTAAAACACACACAAATTACAGACTACCATCTGTTGTCACTATGTCCAGTTTGCAATCCTACTAGCTAACGGTGCTGTAGCTAGCAGTAGCAGGCAGCCTACGCTAACGTTGATTGTTGTGAGGGTGGCGGCTGCAATGGCGATCATGACGGTGCATGTTCGTGACGAAGCATTAGCAACAATCAAGTTATTTTTCCTCGCTTAAACAGTGAGGAGAACAGCACTGCGGCATATTGTACAGACGTTGTAGCAGCTTGGACCCTGAAACTGTTTAATGCGGAGGTGTGGAGTCACCACTTAACAACCGGGGAAAATACCATAACACAATAACATCTCTCTGCATTTTATACTGGTATATTGGTTGCACCGGTATGGGTAGCCCACTTTTTAGACGAAAATAAAAATTATTATATACACCAAATTTTACAATAAACCCATGACTGGATGTTTTTACACTCGAGTGTGTTGTACGACAGTTGTAAAATCCTGTTTCTGTTGTCTACATTGTTTTCCTTGTTGTACCAATGTTCTTGTGCTGCACCCTTGGTCAGTCGTATAATTTGTTTACCTTAAGAAAAAGAAATATTACGTTTTCAGAAAGATTCTCTGCTATAACCTTTTATTTTCCGTTCTGTAAGAGAGTTCAGAGTGCAGCCGCATGTCTTTAGCTCAAAAGAAAAGACGTTTCCTATTTTTCAGCCTGATTCTAGCTGGATATTCTGCTTTCCGTCTGCACACAGCGACGATCCATCCCATTAATCAGTAAGCACACAGAGAGCCATTATTATTCTTTTTATTATGGAACTTTACATCAAAGTTTTGGTTTTACCGTTTAAAGCTGATGGTGAGAAATGGAAAGTACGGATCCTCTTACAGTCGTAATGAAAAGGGTTGTGATCCATGGGTGTTTGCTTTGCCTCAGTGTGCTTTATCGTTGACGATGAGGGCATCCCTCACTAGTTTAACACACGTTTTTCTGAATGTTTCATTACTCTCCACCTTCCACCTTCTCTGACCCCACATCTGCTGCTTAGAAAAGACATTCAAACCGATATTAGAAAGAAATATCTTGCCAAAAAGTGTTTGTGGATCATTAAGAGGCTGCAACTGTTACAAAAACATTAGCATTGGTGAGGTAGACAGCAGACAAAAGGTGGCTGTTTTTACAGCCTGTGTATTTTCCAAAGGTTCTTGAAAGAGACAATGCGGTCATAGAAAATATAAACTGCAGATAAACGACGTGACATAAAACTGCAGCCCATGTCCTGTCAAGCTCGGGCGGCTTCCGAGCTCAAACTGCCTTAATTTTCACCTCCTGTGAATAGCGCTAACATCCTCTTTCTCCTCTGGCATGAAGAAGGGGATATTTTGCTGTGCTTTAATGAGATAGTGTTATGCCTCGGTTATGCCATTTCACATCTGCGTACATAAATGTGGAGAGCGTATGACACTATCCATTGCAGCACAACTAGTCTTTATTCAGGTCTAATGCTGTCTTTCATCTAAATTTGTTAAAAATTTAACTAGATGTCACAAAATAGATGCTTTAAGAGGCATTTCAGTCCACTGCTGCTCAGGCATTTCTGGCCTGGTAACCTTGAAAACTACCAACTCGTCTCCGATATTCCTTTTTTCCCAATGAGGTAAAAAGGGCAAGTTTTCGCTCTTTAAGATGGCGGTACATAACCCGTCCATGGAACATAAACGTGTCTGCCGGTTGGGGAAGATGGATGGAGGCCCGCATGCCTGCCTTAATAAAAAGGTCTTTAAACCCTCGTCCAGATCTTCTTCCCGAGGAAGCATGATATTAAAGACAGGCAGGGAGCTGGGCTTGGTAAACGTAATGGATCGGCAGGAAAGTTTAAAAGCACCAAGGGGGTAGGCCATTATGCAAAACAGGACTCGCACAAGTAATCTGCACCCTGTCTCTCAGCTGCCAAAGACAAAGAACACATGCAGAGGCCCTGATTGCTTCTTAAGAAGCTCTCCGCGCCGCCATGATGGATTCTGGTATTTTGACTGTTAATATGTTTGAATGAAAATTATTTATACATTTCTGTGAGGTTGAGCGCCTCTCCCTGTGATTACTGCCTCTGAAAATGAGAGCGGAGGAGCAGGAAATTTCCATGTCACAGAGGCCTGATGTATACTCAGATTATGGGCTGATTGCAGCTCAGATGAGCACCGTGCAGAATCGTTTGCCCGCGTCTGTGACAACTCCCCGTCCCTGACAAGGCCTCTTAGTTTTTCTGGTTATTGATGCATTCTGCATAAATGCAATCCATTGATGGCGTCTGCTGCCTGAATATAGGTACGGGGGGAAGGTGGCTAGCTGTGCGTGTGTGTGGAGTGGAGTGGAATCGGGATATTTAATACACTGAGAGGCAGGGAGGCCTTCCTCGATGTTTTTTATCCACCGCCGCACAGAGGAGCTGATCACGAGTGAATCGTGTTGGGGGGGAATCTGCATGTGTGAGGATGATACCCCGATCAACATCTATCAGACCCTCTGCGCTCGTCCAATGGAGACAAGGAAGATAGCGGGAAGGAGAGGAGCCTAAACGACAAGATGGATGGGAAATGAGAGGACATGAAGGAGGTTGTTGAAGGTGGGAGGTGGGTCAAAGGGTCACACGCACACACACACACACACGAAATTCAGTTATATTGCTGTAAATATTCAGAGGGTTTAATGTCTGCAGTTTGTTCCACCTGGACCAACTCAACAGTAAAATGAACATACACATTAATGCATCTGCGTTAATCCATTAAAGACTAATGACTATATTTTGGGTTAAACAGAAGACCCTCAGACTTTCTCTGTCAGAGGTGGAAACAAATGTTTCTATAAAGAAAACAAAATTAAAATGTTTGATTTCACATATTTATCATGGCTAATTGGTGCCAAAAAAGACATTGAAATTTAAGTTATTTCTGTTACTTTTGATACTTTTACACAACTGTTAATATTCAGACATAAGTATAAATTTATACTATGATAGGTTTAGTTGTGATTGATTAGATGATCAAAAAAGTTCCTCATCTCCATCCAGCTTACTTTACAATTAACCATTCTAAAATGCATGACTAATCGGTTGACACTGGAAGATTATGTCCCCTTTGCAACAAAGATTTTGTCTGAACATCTTAATAAATACATATCTCAACATACAGCACACACACACATACACACAAACACTACACTGTGCTCAGAGGGTTCATAGAGGGCACAGGAAAAACTAATTGGACTCACATCATTAATCTTGTGGCTCGAGATATGACCAGAAATCCTCTTCTCTATAATAAAATAACCTATTCACGTTCTGAATACTGAGAAACCTCCAAATGTTATTTCACAACTTCAGTATTTCATTTTTTACTTTGTTTTGGTTCTTTAAAATTCTCATAAACAGAAGTAATAACGCAAATAATCCAAAGTAATTTTTCATTTTCTTTATATTCCTGAAAGGTTGACTTTTGGAAGATGAAAGATGATCATCCAACAGTAACAAGGACTTAAACAGGGCCTCCGATATCCGCCTCCGAGCTCCAATACATAAAAATGATTGATAGATCCACTTACAGCACAACAACCCCCCGAGAACAATTACCACCGCTGTGGTAATTCTGCAATCATGGCACTTGATCATGGCATATCACACTCCATCCTGCTTTGGACCATGTTCAAGAGAAACTTTTGGCTCTTCAGTTGAAGAAAGACTAATGAAAATGTTTCGGAAGCCAACTTTTTAAGCCAATGAAAACCCAAACAGCATGAACGCACTGTTGCAGGAATGGTGGAGCAGTGCCACTTTGCAGTAAAAAGGGATAAGCATTATAGGAAGAAACAAATTCCACACACGCATATAGACACACACTCATGCATGCACACATCCAGTCAGCGCCCCCAGGCATGGGTTCAGTCGTCCCCGTCTCTGTCTCTCTCTTTTGGGGCCTGATTTGAATACGAGCCTTGTTTTATGGAGGAAGGTAATTGGAAGTTGGTGATTTACTGCAGTGTATACAGGGACTGCATCCAACAAAATATCTGGAAGCAGGGAATAATCGCTTTGTAGCCTGCTGCTGCATTTATCTGGACACAGGTATATTTTAACCACAGGGTGTTGACAGTGTTGACTATTAGCCGGCAAATAAATTATTCAGCACTTACAAGAGGGGAAAAAATGGGAAAAATCTCCTTTCTACAGCTACAACAGGACAAAGCAGCGTGCAGCAAGGGAAAAAAAGAGGCAGTCATTTTTTCTTCAATTACAAAAGGCAAATATTTATTATTTATAAGTACTTGCCTTGTATGGGCTTAAATGTTATTTATGAACCTGTTGCATAGTGATTTCCAATGTAACTCATTATTTTTAGCTGGAGGGTGTTGTAAAGGAGCAAGGATATATTTAATGACACTCTGCTAGTCGGTGCAATTACACTGTAATCATTATGTAAAATGTCCTATTAATTAAACCAATTTCTGCTGGGGGAACATTCTTTTCTGCAGGGCCTGCGCCTCATCCTTCAGCCGCCTTGCTGCCTCCTGTTTTTCACCAGGCTCCTATTATGTTGTGACTTCACTGCATACATATTTATAAAAGAGATTTTCATTATCCCCGAGATTTGGAACCACTTTCAGATTAATAAATACAAAGTGCCACAGAGGTTTGAAAGGCAATTAGGATTCTCTCCAATCACACTTTGCGTTGCCCTTTTGATCTTCGCTACAGTACTTCGTACATTTAGAAAAGAATCTGCACTCAAGCACAAATTGGCTCCTATTTCACAAGTTCTCATGTTTACAGAATGGGGAGCTCAACAACTGTGGCGCATTCTTGGTCACAACTTGTCAAACTCTGCAGCTTGGTCTGTGGGACTAAGCTTCTACATCTAGGTACCAATCTGGCATCATTTTGGCACGTGCAGGGCTCTGCGGTTAAGTTACCAATATTATACAGCAATATCTGGTTACATTGTGTAATCAGAGCTTACCAACAATTATGTCTTTCAAAAGACACAATTTTTGACGTTCTTGTGATGTTTTTAACGTTGCAAAAAGGTCACAGTTTGGTTATTTTTAGGTACAAATAACTACTTGGTTTGGTTTAGAATAAAGCTTATAGTTTGGGTTAATCAAGTGCTAAAATACATGCTCTAGTTACATAACTTATTACATTACATTACAAACAACGCTGTCAATGATGTAGCCAATATTTACAGTAAACCGACGTACGTTACTTATAAACGGTTAACAGTCAAAAATAATTATTTGTTTGACATTTCAAACCTCCTGGTGTCCACCATTTGTTTGACCGATCCATTGGCCACGACTGCCACTCAAAATTGACTTTCTTTCTGGGCTGTTAATTCCACGTCCTCTGACTTCAATGCCACATCAAAACAAAGAGCTAAAGGACAGCAGCCAGAAGTTTTTGACGGGTAAGAACGAACTGACGAGTATATAATAATGCATTCATACTGTATTTTAGTAGAGAGATTTCAGTGCAGAATGACAAGTAAATT
Organism: Semicossyphus pulcher; assembly: GCF_022749685.1. Classification (NCBI taxonomy): domain Eukaryota; kingdom Metazoa; phylum Chordata; class Actinopteri; order Labriformes; family Labridae; genus Semicossyphus; species Semicossyphus pulcher. Next base: position 29,850,032 of record NW_027211715.1, read on the forward strand.
GTGTGGCAATAATATAGAATGAGCATTATCATTACTTGAATGACTTCAATTCCAGGAAACAATGGTTTAAAAGTTTCAGTGCTTTGTAATGCAAGAGACTTCCCCAGAATTCCAAATTTGTCTGCCTTTAAGAAAATGTTGGTGCTAGCAATCATGGCGGGACAGAGTAGTTGACCCTGCTGGCTCTGTATCTGCTGCTCTGGCAGTCCTTATGTTGCTGTCGTGACCGGGGGTCATTGGCACTTCCAATGCTCTTCAGACACAATCTGTTTTCTTTACTTCTTGGCACAAAGGAAACGATTAAGAAAACAATTCAATAGAGAGCGAGAACACACTCGCACATCTACATTGCAAATGGAGGCGCCGGGATGTTTGCTATTCAGAGAGCATCGGGTGGGATAGGCCCTCTTTGTAGGAGTGCTTATCCAAGAGGTCCACTTCTGAATACAATAGTCCACCATAATGCTGTGGAGGGGATTAGGCTGTTCATTTGGCTGTAGTGAATACCATTAGAACACCATTTAAATTCAGTAGATTTAACGCAGAATTCAGCAGGATCTACAAACATTAATTAATTTAGTCAGAAGAAAAGATATGAGATATTGCATAAAAATAATAAAATTTTAATAAGCTTATGTTTTTCAACATAAATTTTGTTTCACAGCAACCACAAGGGTTCTCGATATTCAGATATATTTGCTTCAAGGATATAACAGTCCAAATCTCTGAGGGTCTCTCCAAGCCTGACCAGATGGCAACATCTCCACTCATAACCGCCGTGCTGATCTTTTCCCGTGCGGCTTGCCACGTGTCATACGTCCATTCATAAAGTTGTTACTGATGACTATCTCAGCGTGTTGATCGTGTTTGGCCGCAGACAAAGCTGCGAGCACAATGGTTCTGCTCTTATCAGGAGCGAGGATAAAGCTCCTGGCGAGAGCGTGACTAAAGGGCTGACAGTCTGAGCGGCTTATGATGAAGAGTTGTTAAAGTCAAGACACCTGCTGCTAAAGAGGAAGGCCGGACAGCGATTATGAAAAATAAAGGACAAAAAGAAAATGCTGAGGCGGGGTTTTAATGATTGTGGAAAAGAGGCGGGGTGACGATTATTGTGAGGATAGAGTTGCTGAGTTAAGTCTCCCATATTTTCAGCTCCATGGATATGAAAACGCTACTGGCTGAATCATCAGTGCAAAAGATGATGCTTGAAAATATCTGGTTCTTATAATGTCACATCCTGGGCATAAACATATTGGGTAAGATGTTAACTACAACTCCCAGGATGCATTTTGGCACAAAACATCAAATCCACTTTGAATTCTGTCAAGTGCACTGCGAACGACAGGAGCAAGCTAACGATTATGTTGTTTAAAAAAATTATAATGTGATGCACAGTTTAAATCCATCCATCCATCCATCCATCCATCCATAATTATTGCAACAAAGGTGTTTTCACAAAATCAACAAGTGTTTTGAATTTGCTATCGCTCAGATTGTGTTGTATTAAAAGTAGGCTAACTGTAGCAGAGCACTTCTTGCATATTGGACTATTTAGCCCAGTTGTTTACTTACAGACAAAACATGATTTCTCAGAGAGCCTGCCCTCCGACAACGCCAACAGTCCAATGTTATATTATACAAAAATCTGCATGTGAAACTTCTATACTTGTTTCCAAAAATGACGTCAAAGTATGTTAGTGTTTTGCTGAAGCATCAGCCTGAACATATGCATAAATTGCATATGTTTAGACTGAAATAACATCAGAAACACGGCAGCATGTTATCAGAATCAGAAGTTATGAAAATCTGTATGTCCACAAGGAAGACATTTACACTACGGGTCAGATACACTATTATTTAGACTATATGGTCGCTTGTTTGTGAGTTGGATCTAGATCCACTTGAAAATTTAATGTGTTTTTTCTGTGGTCTATGCTACACCCTTACATCAAGGTCATGAAAATCGGGCAAAGAGGTTTTCGGTAATCCCACAGACAGACAAACCTATTAATGGCATCCAAAACATAAACAACTCCTGAAAACTGGTGGGCACGACATGAATTTATGATTGTAACATTACTTTGTTTTTATATTAAGTAACATTTTTTTGCCGGCTTGGTTCGGGTCCACCTGAGGGAAAGGTCACTGAAAATTAATACAAAGTTCTGGTCATTCCAAGATGAAATATTTCCATCCGAAACCCGTTCCGAGTATGAAAAAGATGTGAATCAAACGCTACATCCTATGCAGATATATGTAAAGGTAGACTAAAATACTGCATGCATGCACACATACAGTATATCATGTTCATTAAAAGCCCCACAAAATGTAAAATGGGCAACAAGAGTAGAAAACAAGAACATTTGCACAGTTTTACATAAATGGTGGACGTTCATCCTCTCACAGGCGTCATTTGCAGCCCAAGCATGAATTCACAAACAGCCACACACACATCCACAGACACACAGATTTTTCCAATCTGCAAGCCATCAGCATGTTAAGATTATTATCACACATACGGAGGTGGCACCATGATTCTTATCAGAGGTATGAATTACAATATTTATACTGCGTGCTTTATTTGTGGCTGGCAGACGGATGGCGGTGTTGCGTTTTAATCCATTACACCGCGGTGGGGTGTCAAATTAGGCCGCTTCATTAATACACTATCCACAAGCGGTAAAGAGAGAAAGAATGAAAGCAGAGGAAAAAAAGGAGAAGAACGAGGAGGAGGAGGGGGCAACTGTACATCAGGGAGAGATTATTATTATTCTGTCTCTCACGGAGATGAGAGCAAATTATAAGAACATACACCTTCTTCATCTGTTTGGATAAGTGGGGGGTCGGCGTCTGATGGATGACCGTGTTTACAAATGAGGGTGACAATGTTAAGCAGAGGAGCAGTGCACATTTCCCACCAATGAGGCTGTGGCTGGTCACACACACACACACACACACACACACACACACACACACAAACACACACACACACACAAGAGGCAGACTGATGATGAGAGTCCCTCTGCTACCGGATTAGGCAATCTCCCCGACCGGCAGCAGATTGATAGAGTCACCGCTCACAGACGCAATTGCAACGGGGAGGAATAAAGTTTGGCCTGCTGGTATCATCTGTGCTTACTGCCAGCCTGGTATGAATGTGTGAGGAAGGATGACCTGCGAGTGAGACGAGGCACAGGACGTTCACCTGTTTCCTTTGTATCCATGCAGCTGCGATGGACCCCCACAGTCAGATTACTGTCACGTCTGCAAGAAAACAAGCAAAATTAATTAATTCATGTCATTATTTACGATTGATGTCTTTTAAAAGCACTGATATTACATAATGTTTTGCAGCTTGTAATGTTCTCTTTTAAAGCTTAGATGAGTGTTAAGTCAATTGTCAACAAAATCAACAATGAATTTTGAATGTTGATTAATCATTAGGGATATTTTTAACGGATTCAAATGCTCCAAATGTGTAAAAAAAAAACATATTTGGATCATATTTTCAGGACTGATTTGTGTAATGATGATGACTCTATGCACATGCCAATATGAGGGCACACAAATGTCATGTGTATGGATGATGTTAAAACAGCGCTTATGAGAGCCTACATTACTCTGATTCATACATCCTCAGTGTGGTGTGGTTATAGTACAAGGCAAAAGTGAAACAGCGTCAGGTGGCGTTTACATATGTGGTCGTGCTGTATTCAGAATTTTCCTTAAGCTACCAACATGGATAAGAAGTGCAAACTATATGTATGTTCCCAGCTTCCACGCTGTCTTGGGGAATTTCATGTACATACATTTACGTATGGATTAATTGATTCAAAAGAATATAAGGCCCTAACACAGCTCATACAAAGTAACACAAGGTATTCCTCTTGATTTAGGAAACATTGCAACAAATGTCTGAGTTTAAAGTCGAGGTGAAATGAAAAATCTAATTCAATCCGTTTAGATCACATAATAATATTGTGCATCTATTTGACAATATAGGCCAAAAAAATACAGAAAATCAATCAATTCTTATATCAAATTCTATTCTTATATCAAAATCCAATAATTTTTTCTTCTGGTAAAACTACATTTCACGCGTGCTTACGTAAGTTAGCACCAACAATTCAACCAATCAATCTGCAACATTTAGCCGCAGAGCACCAAGAACGTTCGATCACTTAGCTAGCTACTGCGCTGTGGAGAACGTCTGTCTACGCCCACTTCTCAACGATCAAATCAAATCCCTCTAATGATACGTCCAGCCTGCACGTCCTGTTTCACTCGGAAATACGTCACGATACGGAAGCTAGATACTCTCGAAATGCCGTTTCAGCTCGACTTTTTTAATTTCTATGGACTTATAAACTACAATTACTTTATCTAAAAGTTGCTGTCCGTGGTCTTGTTTTTTCTGATTTATGCTGATATGGACCAATAAGTCTGAGAAAAGAAGTCATTTTATGTATTTATACATTCGTTTATTATCTTTTGTTACAAAAGTGCCAAACATTCACCACTACCAGCTTCTCAAATGTGACAATTTGCTGCTTTTCTTTGTCTTATGTGACAGTAAACTGAATACCTTTGGGTTGCACAAAACTGGTTATGATTCACATTTTCATAAGTTCCTGACATTTTACAGGCTACAGATGAACCAGGAATATAATACGCAGATGTATCAACAATGGAAACAAGCATTAGGCGCAGCTATATTCTCTTTCCTCTTTTAATATAATTTCAGGTAAAGCATCTAAAAAGTTTGAGGAATAGTTGGAAATCAGTGTTTATTTTGCAAACTATAAACACTTAAGTATATAAACTGAAAGTAAAGTAACCCACAGTAGAGACACACTGTACATAAGGTTGTGCCAAGTATAGTACAATAATTTAATAATTATTCAATTCACTTTAAGGTTAAAAATTAAAAACAAAAACCTAAAAAGTATGTTTCCCATCGTGTCCCTTTAAATTCCTCACTATCACAGTGGAATCAGCTAAACTGATTGAAAAATAAATGCACTGAGATGAGTACCCTTAAATAACAGTGCCCTCCTGTTGACTCTAAAATAGCTTAACTCATGCTTAAAGTGCACATTTAGATTTAAAATCATATCTGCGTCACTGATACATTTAAATCATGAAATAAATATTCATTCTGAAATAACTTTTATCTTTACTGTGTGTATTAATTTGTCTTTCTAAAAAAGGAACTTAAGAATTTGTTTGGAGTTACTCGAAAACGGCAACTTTTCAGTGTTTCCCCTGCAACAGACACTTTTTGACAAGTTGGTTAACAAATAGCGCGGCTTGTTTCATCAACAGCCAGACTGAAACGAATGAATGGCCCGAGTCAGTCAAGAGCAATCGCTGGCGGAGAAAGAGGTTAAATGTCTGCATTAGAATGCGTTTGCCCCTCGAGCATGTTAAAGAGCCCTTCTTTTAGGATCCCCCATAATTCCACGGGGGCCTCGCGTGTCATCTTTCTCCTGGGTGTCACAGGAAATAGACTGATGAATCACTTCCTGATGTCACTGCGGTGGACTGGTGACAATCAGCGAAATGATAGTGTCTGCCTGCCTACACATATCTGTAATTGATAGCCCAAACCCCAAACACTCGCCTCTCTCCACTAGCTATGATGGAACATTGGATTGAAATCACTCCGGATGAGGTGGGGTCTGGGCCATTTGTTATTTACTTCCCGCTCGCTTCGAAACAGCCCCCCCTTCCACCACCATCCCCCAAACCCCCTTAACAACACCACCCTCCCTTCAACCCCCACCCCCACTCGTCGCCCCTGCCGCCAGAATTTTTGCCACAAGAACACATTATGGTAATCAGACAGTATGTGTGTATAGGAATCAATCAACAGCAAAGCCCATCGTAAGAGTTATGACACGGTGAAGTCTGTTTGTAACTTTTGATTAATGGGTAGATCTCCTGTTTTTTTCTGGATGGATGTACGACCAGACGCTTCAACATGGGTGGTGTTGGCTGGATTTTTGTTCAGATGTGTCTTTTTAAGGAAGTTGGGGTTGCACCCAATATGGCGACCAAAGTTTAACCCATTTTCGTGACAATAAATGGCTGCAAAGTGGTGATCGATGCCACCTCAGACACCTCTCATCAGCGTTACCTCCACCTTGGCACTGCCTCTTTCTCTCTCCTCTCGTACCTGCCATCCCTGTGCCGTCCTGATTTATAAAGTTGTTATGGCAATTCACTCTAATGTTATTTCCTGCCACATAAATACATATATCTCAGGCAGCTATTATAAGGCCTGCATCAGAGAGAGCATCAGGGCCGGCTCTGGGGATCCTTTTTAGAGTATTTGGCAGGATGTTATTGGTTGTGCTGAGAGAGAAACTTACATTAGCATTAATCCACGAGGGGCGAGATAAAAGACTGCAGGGGCTGTTTTATTATCATCCGACAGGCTCTTCTTTCAACCTCGGCATTTTCCCTTTCGTAAAAAAAAAAGTTTCAAAGCAAAGTTTTTATTTGTTGAGTATATCTTTTTGACCCTTTCAGTGCTACAGTTCGGCGGTACAGGAGTTTGACATCAGCGCATTTCTTTTTTTAAGCATTTTGGTGGCAATTTTATCATCTTTTGATAGTGAATTGTTGAGAGATGACTAAAGACTATATCTGGACTCAGGACGCCTCCTAAGCGAAGTAGATAGAGTTAAAAATAGTTTAAACTTATTTCATTACTCTTTTAATTATTGACTGTTTTCAATAATAATGAACTTAAGTTGTGTAGCACCTATATACAAGAATTGTACCTCAAAGGGCTTTAAAATAGGGAAAATTAATGTCCATGAAAGGATAGAGTGCCATAATAACAGGCTGTAAAGTGAAATGCAAATTATAATAGTTAAAATAAGTTTAAAAATATACATAGAAATAAAATCCATGACATTAGAGGGTAAACCAATTCTAAGAAACAAATACAAATAAAGCTAAAAATTAAATACATGGAATGCATAACATAAGGAAAATAAAACCCACCTAATAACACAAAACTTAAGAATTAGAGAACATAGATTAAGTGAAGTACCACACGTCATAAGAGCCAGTATAATATAATTTAATTTAGCTTATATGAAGTGAAGAGATAAGTTTTAAGCTTTTTTAAGTATTTATGGCAACCTGACAACCTCCAAGAAACCAGCAGCAGATCATCGCAGTGTACTTGAAGGCAAAAAGATAACTACAGAAGTAGAGGTGTAGTTTGGTGCTAGCCAGAGCATTAAAGACTTTTTATACAAGAAGGAGGACCTTAATATCCATTCTAAATGCTACAGAGCAGCTAATACAGGACTGATGTGCTCTCTCCTCTTTGTTCTGGTTAGTACTGCCGAGTTTATGAACAACAATTGCTCTAAGCTGAAGGCCCACAGAGGACTGCGGGCTTTAAGCACCAAAGATTTTCCAATCCATCTTTTGCAGTATGAGCAAACACAAACTAAACAATCAGCCTTTTGGAACTTCTGCAGATATTTAGGTTTGCAAATCCAAGGTGCAAATTGTTTGTGGAATCTCCATCATGCCCTTTTCTAATGTTGTCATTAGCAATCAGCTCACTGGGAAAACAGGACGGCGGGAGGTGGAGGAAAATCATTTGAACCTTCGGCCTCGCCATGGATCCCCTGCACCCGAGGGGGGTCAGGGGTGCCGGCCAGGGTGACAGCTCAGGTCAATACTCAGGAGCTGCTGGAGGATTGTGCAGTGGGGAGGGGGAGTTGGAGTGGGTCGCCCTCAGAGATCAGCAAGCTTTAAGGTGAAGTCTGCAGAATATTGTGAAGACGAGGTGTGTGAGCGCGGTGGAAATTAGGGGGGGGTTGATAGTTGCTGACGGTGCCAGCTCGAGCCAGGAGTTCACACACACACCGTGCGAGCTAATGACAGGCGGAGAGGAGGTATTGAAAGGTGTGACGGCCTTGTCAGGGAGTGTCCTCTGCTGCCAACCTGCCCCCCCTTACGCCACTCAGAGGGCATGGCACACCACGCAAGACTGACACCTGAAATATTGAGTTATCGATACAGTGTCTGCATGTGACAGCGTGTGTGAGACAGCGTGTGTGCGTCATCGTACGAATGAGAGAGTTATTGATACCTCTGTAACATAAGACCACAGCGGGTGTTAATGTGTGTCTATGACTTTTTTTTATGTGCGAGGTGTCACGATATGTGTGATGGAGTTATTGATATTGGAGTCAAACCACTCATCGATTCGTAGCAACACAACACCTGCATGCAAGTGAGGTAAAAACGGCACGCTTCAGAAACACGACTGATAGGTTTCCCTGCAGAATCCAAAGTTTTCAGCAAAGGCATCCAAGGACTTTGAAGATGCATGTTCCTGAAACTCCTCAATCAGCAAACATAATGGGCTGGTTTTATATGTACACAATTGATGACATTAAGGTGATAACATTTGCGTGTGGGCAAAGAAAAATTGAGAAAAAGAAGGGAGAAAAAAAAAGGTGCCGGTGGGTAATAGAAAAATCCAGAGGTATGATGTCAGGTATGGATGTGAGATATACAGACATTTTTTCTGCCAGCCCTATTTCAGCCAGACAGTAGGGGGCTATTTGGAATGGAGGAAAGTAATAACCTCCATTTGTTCCCCCTTGTCCCTCGGCTTATGAAAAACGCCTTTACAACTTGCTTTGCCTTAACTGGGTTTTCTGGGAGATTTTGAAGTTTGGCAACTTGTCACTGGGATTGGAGCAGGTGGAAATATGATGTTCGGGTCATGGCTTTTCTCTGCTAGTTCAATATGTTGGTGTGTGATTGAGGCAGGCTTGGCGAAGGGGATTTGGGCTATTAATAAAGCCCCGGGTGGGCTCGGGGCCAGCACATATTGTACCGCAGTTGTCGGAGAAAAAATCCTACAACTTTTTTTCTGTGAATAAAGCAGGAAAAAGCCTTTTACTTAGTGGACAGCTGAATATGTTTGATTAATTTTAAGTAAAGAAAAACCGGGACATGCAATTTTTTTTGCGACAAAGCAGCGCTATGTATAGTATGTGTTATTCCACATTCTGGTCCGGCGCTCCCCACTGAGCCCCCGGAGAGCTCGGTCAGCCGGCTGAGCTCCCCGCTCCCCCTGTCTCCATCACTATCAATTGTCTTTGAACAGCTCCGATCATCACCTCAATTATCCGTTGTCCTGCCCACCTGATGGGTTTTTTGCCAACTATAACTTCTCCGTGGATGGACAGGGAATAATGACAGCTGAGGCCTCTGCTTGGGTAGCAGGGTGGAATACAAAGAGGGCGCTGCATGGATGTAGATGTGACTCTAAAATCCAGCTTGTCCACTGCACACACACACTGACCCAAACACACTTAGAAAAGACACACACAAACATGAGAAAACACACGTGGAGTGTTGTAGCTGCGTAGACACTCACACAGAGATATCCACAGATGTTGATAGAAGCACACACACACAAACCCCTCTCCCACCTCCTGCTGTAGAAAAGCCATTTACTGACCGAGTGCCGAGGTGTCAGGCTCCAAAGTGAATCTAAGAACGTGCTTGATGTGTTCTCTCTCTCTCTTTCTGTCTCTCTCGCTCTCTCCGAGGCCGAGAGAAACTCATTTACCCTGCAAATCCAAATACACGAGCAGAGTGGGAAAATGTATTCATACCACAGGTGATCTTATTACGGGCGCGGTAAACTGAGCAATGAGAACATCATCCACCGCAAATGACACCTAAACACATATCGACAAAGGAAAAAAAGAAAGGGTGATATCATCTGCATAATCAGAGAAGAGCAGTCGACCAGCATCATCTGGGAAATGGAATGAATCGAAAAGTTCACTGTCAGAGCGTCGTGCTATTTATGCCTGATGGTGATTCGATTTAAAGCCGGCGAGGAATCTCCATGTTGTTAGTGCATGGGAAATAAGCGTGCCGGGGGTGCTTTAGCTATTAGGCAAGAAAAATACAAGCAGAGAATAATCCACTGCTGCTTACAAATAGAGTTTACGGGAAATTGTGTTCGAGACGAGGCAATGGAGCTGACGCATGATCACAACCTCATAAAGCACACTACACATCAAACGCAATTATTACACTTATACACTGTACTTGATTTAGATGGTCTACTCATGACACTCAGCTATGTAGAAGGTAAAGAAAACTACATATGGAAAAATTTGACACTTTTTCAAGGGCAGAAACTTTCAGTTTTGCCATTGATTCATCTGACAATTATTTTTATGATTAACTGATGACTCATTTAGTCCATAAAATACCAAAAGAGATCAAAACCCATTGACTTTTCACTGACAAAATGAGGAAAGGCAGCAAATCAGAATCAGAATCAGATTTATTGGCCAGGTATGTTTGTATACAAGGACTTAGAACCAGCAGACTTTTGCTTGAAAAATCACAGAATTTATTGTTGATAATCAAAATATTCTGCTATTAATTTTCTTTTGATTGATATTGATTATTGCCACACTAACTTGTCTTTACTGCATCCCCAGAAATGCACTTAAAATACCCCTTAAAAGAAGTAACTAACAAGAACTAATCCAAGTCCCAAAACTGATCCCACCCGACCTCACGTTTATTCTTCAAACTAGGAACAATAACCCATTACCAGATTCCAGATAACTATTGATTATGTTTCACAGAAATTAAGACAGCTTGTTCATTAATATTATTGTGGACCAACAGAAAATCATTGACAACTACTGCGATTATTATTATTATAAGTTATTTTTCACGCAAAAACTTTACAATCATTGGATGATTTTTGATGTTTGGACCATTATTGAACAAAAAACGAACTTTGAGGACAATAATTTGGGTTTTAAAAAACTGTAGAGGGTATTTGTTTATATATATTTTCTAAAGTCAGTCATTTGTTGCAACCCACCTTTCACAATACCACCTGAAACTTATCATAGACTGATGAAAGTGAGCTGTGTATTTGCTTTGACTGGACTAAATTGACACATTTTTCAATAATTTTAATGACAAATGTCTTCTGGTCCTGAAACAATTAAAACTTTGGATTAAAATCTACGCTGTCTATACTAATCTTTACTAATGATGTGATACCAAAGCCTATGTTTTATAATAAAGTAAAGTATTTAAAAAGTTGAAGCTATTATAGTCATTTCATTCATGTAAAAGATTTAAAACAAACAACAATAATGAGTGGCATCTGTATGGTCTGGTTTGTATTTACACTTAGGTAATGAAGTGTGAAATGTTAACTTAATGATCACTATTTTCAGTATATACAATTCTTAGAAAATACTAGTTATGTGGCATGTAACATATTTGGAAAATAACATTATCCTATCTCACATTTAAATTGCTGCCATGCAAAATATGAATAAAAAATGCCATGTAAAATTCTGCAGAGCTCATAGTGGGCTTATACAGGATATTATTATTCTGCATTGTCTCAGGGCCATCCAGCCAGATAGCCGAGCCATTAGCATTTTCCTCTTTGTTCCCATCTATAAACATTTTTGTTGTCCTGAAGGGTCATCTCTGTATTCTTCCATCTCTCCCTTCCTTCGTAATGAATGAGTGTAATTACCAGGCCTGATTGGTTGGAAGGTCATTGGGAATCCTGTAATTTTTCACTTATGTTAAGCTTGTGTTTGTGATGAATGTATCCAACCTTTCTGCATCCCTCCTTAGATTACTCTCGGCATAGAAATGCATTCACAAATTAAGCTGTTCATTGAACACTGCTGCTGGCCGGCCATGAGTACGTTTGTACAGATAAACAAATGGAAAGAGGTGGTGCCGTGGTTTTTAATGCCCGGTCTACTGCAGAGGAGGTATATTGCATTTTTGTCGTATTTTTTCATCTTATTTCCAAAGCCTTTATTGAACTATGTTTAGCATTTTGCAGACCTTATTTTCTGTGTTGACTGTATATGATGACAGGATTATCTGTAAAGGTGGTGTAACGATGATTTTCAAGATTCAGATGCAATACTTTTAAGCATATACAGAAGCATGTATCAATTTCCATTTGAAGCCATTTGAAACCCAAATACACAATAGCTTCCTAACTATGCAATATAGGTTCATGTACATGACATAGTTCGAAATATTCTTGTGTAAGTTTCTATAAATTTAACTGGGTATGGATTTGGCTAGCAACAAACAGATATTTATTAATAGTGAATCCTGCTATCTAGTCATAGGAAAAGTCACACAGCAAATATGTATTATGCGTCATCTGCGAGCCAAATATTGACAGACAACAGCCGTCGTTGCTCAACACCTGCATCCACAGTACTTTTGGCTGCAGGAGTTCAATGTTGGCCGTTCATGATCCATTTCCAGTGGGTGTTGAGTACGAGTGGGAATCACAGGGCAACTCGCGATACGCTACGCAATACGTGGCCATCGATAACGATAATATCCCAATACAGTGATTCTGTTACAATTGGTATATTGCAAGACAATCACATACTGATACAACACGATATCTGATGAACTCCGTCTTTAGCCAATTCATTTCTGTTCATGTTGCCCTCATTCATGTCATACTCGCCACCGCGTGGAGTCATGAAGTAGTCTGTTTAGAGCGCTAAATATTTATAAATTAAGATATCGATAGTCAGGCTGACGATATATTGCTGTATCGATTTTTTGTCCCACCCCTAGTTTTGAGTGTGTGGGGGGAGTTTAGTTCCTTAATAATAAAGCAGAAGCTAACCCTACAGAGGCATCCTTAAGCATTACATTCATAGCTTTGAGAACAAATAGGGGCATCTCAGCTAACGTTGCATGTGTATGCTAACTGCTTACTATGACCACTAGTGACCAATTCAAATGAATATTTCCAGATGGCAGGGCCTCCTCTGATTTTGAACTTAAACATATACAGCTGCAAAATGCTGATTTGTTGCATGCACCATTGTTGTGTGCGGAGAAACAGTCTAAACAGTAAAATCAACTAATAGGTTTTCTTATAGTTATGAATTCAATTCTAATTCTACTCTTCATCTTCTCCTCTCTTCTCTCTGAGTCACCCATTAGAACTCCCTTCTTGCATCTCTCTAGTTTTCCTTTCAAAGCAGCCACCACCTCCGTCTCTCTTAGCTCATTTTCCAGTTTTCCAAACTTTTCTTTCCCTCTCTTCGGGACCTATAATCTGAGTGTTTGGTTGAAGTTTTTTTTCTGTCGGTTGAATTAGTGGCCTGTCAGAGATGGTTCTGCTGCAGGGCGCTGGCAGATGCCCCACTCACTCCACGGCCTATCAGCCTCACACTCAGCTGTCCATGAAGGAGGGATGGAAGGACGGAGGGATCATTGGATGAAGTGAGAGTGAGAGAGATCAGGCTTCAGAGGATCAAGGGATGGAGGGATGTGGTAATAGATAGGAGAGTGGGATGGGTTCTTGATGGGAAGAGGGAATGGAGAGATTTGGTTGAAGAATGAAGGGATGGAGAAGAGGAGTGTATCTGTTCAGGGGCCCTGTGGCCAAAAGCCAGGGAGTGAGTCAGTGGATGGGCGCAGAGGCTATACTCTCCTTGTCTTCCTCTTTCACTTTTACTTTTTTCTTTCTCTCCTCGTGTTTCTCTTACAATTGCCTTCCTGGTGGACTCCTGGGTTTCTTTCTCTCTCTCTTCTCTCTCTTTTCATTCTCTCTTTTCTCCCACAATCAGCCGGCTGACAGGCGGACCGGGGCCATGATGGACGATGCCCTCTCCGAGTCCGACAACATTTTCTCTCAGTCCCCGAAGCCAGATCGGGCAGCATCAGAGGTAGGCCGGCGCTGGCCTCTTTCAGTGTTTGTGAGGTCCAATTGCTGTGTTCAGTCACCCCTCTCACGACCCCCATATCAGCCACGCTGGGCTTGTGCAAACTGGAGCTGACCACACGGCCCTGTCTTCTCAAAATCTGCACACCGGCCATGCCACAACATTTAACCACGCTTCAACTCTGTGACTTTTCTCTCTTTCTCTTTGTCACAAGGAGCAAAATAGAAATATGAGATCATAAACAGAAGGAAAAACGTCATATGAGGACATCCAGATGTGTCGGAAAATACGATTTGTCCCCAAGTACGAAAATGCTTTCATAATCAATATATTTTTTAAAAAGTGCACACTAAAAAATATCCTAAATCAACATTTATATAACCAATTAAATGTAATTCTTAATTTCTTACGACTAATTAATCAGTTGTTAAATTCGTTTAATTATATCCAGATAATCTATAAGGTTAATGTTTTGTAAAATCCAAGCACAATCTTAAAATATTTCTCGACTACAAGGACTCTTCCAGCGAGCAACAAAAAACACTCACAACTTAATTCAATCTCATTAATTTGATAATGCTAAATCAATGAGCCCTGCTGTGTTAAAAGGTCTAGTTCAAGCATTGATTACTGTCTTTCAATTCTTCCTCAACAATAAGCAGGGGGAGGCAACTTATCATTATTGGCCTTAAGATGCTTTAATTTGCGCTTCCCGACGTGTCTCCGCCGTGTAAAAAATAGCAGGGTGGTGTAGTCATATTATTGCTGAAATGCAGAGTTTTCCCCCTCCACACATACACACACCAAGTGTTGGTACACTCCTGACCACCCACCCTCCACCTCCTCAGACCCCCTAGCCCCCCCCATCCCCAGCCTTAATCCAATTTGTTCAGTCCCCCTGTCTTCAGCGGGCACAAAATTAAAGGCCTGCTCCCACAAAAACACCTCACATTTCCAAGGTATTGGCTGCCCTGCAAGACTAGAAACTTCATTTATTCTGGCTAACTTCTCAATTATCTTCCCAGTAGTGGAGACGTGTAAAAAGTAGAAAAATCAATAGGATTCCATTCCCCTCGTATTGGAAAGGGGGAAATTAATGAGATAGGACACTCTCTTAATCAGAAATAAATGTTTTAATTCAGATAATGACATAGTTTTCCCTTGCAGAAGGATGACAAATGCCGAGGTGCTGCGAGACCCTCCAAGAAGCCGTTTCAATTTTATTGTAAATATAAAAGGTATTGATCTGTGAGATGTACAAACCCTATTGCTTACAAAAGCCATTCAGGGGGACTGGGAAAACTATTAAGCGGCGGGTCAGAAATCAATAAACAACACTAAGAGGTGGCTGTGCCTGCCCTCTCTGGCAGATCTCTGGAAAGCCGAATGGCAGAGTTAGTGACAGGCGGCTGGGTGGCGGAGCGATGTTAAGGATGATAGGGTCAGCTGGTTAATGCGGCGAGGGCCCTGACAGGTCGGCAGCCCACCTCAGAGCTGGAGGCCTGACAAGCTGCCATTTAAACAGACACTGACTCATCAGCCTGTCGCTACAGTTAGTGTTTCACTGCGGTGGCTCCTCGGCTGACAGGAGCCATTCTGCTGTTTCGCTCTTTCTTTCCCCTTTGCTTTCTTTTGCTCTATTCATCTTCATCTCTTCCTCTTCTTTATTTCTTTCTCTCTTTCTTGCTCTTTTTTTTTTAGTTGTTCCTCTTTACCCAGGCTGCTTTGCATCCACTTTAGATCAGGCAGGCAGCAGTAGTTACATATGCATGTCTGATGTCTGGAATAAACCGGTGAGATAGAGAAAGCTGTTTGCATTTGGATTGCTCCGGCTTGAATGCATAAGTTCAGTGCATTGTCAGTTGACAGCGTTCTGCTGCTAGAAAACACACACTCTTTAAATCAGAAGTTTGAATTTTGAATCTCTGCATTTGTCATGTTTTTTTTTTCACCAGCAATCTTGATCCTGCCTTTCTCATATTTCTTATTATTTCTCTCCTCTGCTGAATGTAAGCAAAACGACAAAAACAAAACACATCCGCGAACAGCATCTATTTACTCTGACAGCACATCGACAGCTATTCCTTTATGTTTCTCTGTTCTTTTATAAATATTTCCTTGCAGAATTAAGTATTTGATGTTTTAAACATAAAGTTGCTGTTACGGATCAAGACTGACAGGAAGATTTAGATGCTTTCTACAGTTTAGAGTGCATTGTGTAAAGAAAAAGTTCCTATCAAAACCTCTAACAAATGTGTTTACACGTATTTGATAAATCAAACTGCATCTGTCGGATGGATTGTGGAAGACCAATATGTGCAGGGTGTGTCAGTGCCACGTGGAAGAGAGGTTATGGTAGGCCTAAGGGATGGATTGATGTTGATTTAAGAGCAGGGAAGGGAAAAGTTGGGTTGTCTGAGCAGTAATTATGGGGAAAAGCAGGCGACTCACCAGCCAGTCAGGTCAGATGACTTAACCTCAGATCCATGCACTCCATTGGACTATCCGAGGGTCAGGGCCCTCTGGCAACTCTTACATCCTGGGCCTTCACTGACATCAGAGCCAGGCCACAACACTGTCTACTAGCATAGGTACCATCTCGCCATTTCCTGTGTTTAAGACAAAAAACAAGAGAATGACAGGTCAGATGAGACACAGAGCAAGAGATGTGCATCACAGAGATGTCTGAACGCCTCAGGAACATGTGTTGCGTCTCCAGCTGTTGAGCCACTGGGACGCTGCAGAAAGCCATCTTAACAAACATTGTAAATTGATAAATCATTGAAAGACGCAGAGGGACTGTATCTGCTGGGAGATGCTAAGCAGGCTTACAGGGGATCAGTCTGTGAGTATTGCCATCTTCAGCAGGGAACATCCGCTACATCCGCCAGACAGATAGATAAATAAATCGAGGCGTATGCGTCTGTATACAAATGAGTGAGCCTGTAAAAGTGAGACATTCAGGCGGCTGGGAGTCCGGATTGGAAAGGGGGGAAAGAGGGATGAGAGGGGATGTCAGAGAAAATCCCACGCCATCTCCCCCAGCGTTGGGACGAGGATGATGAGATTTAGGAAGGGTCAACGGCACCTATCAGTAGGTGAAGTGTTTAGTAGGAGTGTTTCTCCACCCCCCTCCTCCTGGGGTGTCATCCCGTGTCACTCTCATCTCCCCAGCCTGATGATGAGGGGGCTGGGGGGCCCGAGGTGCCTGGCTCCCTCCTCGGGTTTTGGGTCATTTGACCCCGCTGTGTAATTCCTGCCTAATGCCCCACGTACGAACAAAGCCTGCATCCGTGGCACACTCAGACCCCACTTGACCCCCGCAACCCAACACAATGCAATTGGCCGTGTCATTATATCAGGCCCGCTCTGTCCCATCTCTCCCTACATGCAACGCGGGACTGTATAAATTGATTTCCAGCGGCTGGTGAAGCACCTTTGCATCTCTCCCAGCCGGCGTGGGGAAAATGAGAAAAAAAATGACAAGGCAGGAAAGGTCATCTGATATCTTAGATGATATCCAGGGAAAAATGGCTCTAAACAGTCAGGGAAAAAATATTTATCTACAGCTCCATCTGAATTTCCATTTAACAGCAGCAGCAGCGGCGGCTCTGTCTGCAGCAAAATGGTGTTTATGTGTAGCGGCTTTCGCAGACTGGCTGTTAAGACCAATGCAAATAAAGCTTTAATATATTTGGAATAATTTGAGCAAAAAAATAACAAACCTTCTTCTCTAAATTACAGAGCTTTGACTTGAACATATTTTGTACACAACACAACGTATCCCTTTATAATGTAACTACTTATGACTCTCGCAGGTATAAACTTTTAACACTACGGTGCTCGCTCTCCTTTTTGTTTTATAGCAGAACAAACTCCTCATTTTTCACGGCTCTGATGTATATGGTGACCGTGACTAGTCCATAACTCAGGCTAAAGAACACAGGCACTTTCCCCACTTTGTTGTCTCACCAAAGAGAAGACCTTGCGCGGCATGGCACGGCGCAGCGTGCGGCTAGGGGGAGAGACAATTTATGATCCGGTGACACCGGCAGAGGGGGTGATTTATAGTTTAATTTGCTGTGGTAATGGACAGAGGATAATAACATGTAAAATATTAATCAATGTGTAGCAACAGCAGACATCATTTGCTAAGCTTGTTATCCGCTGCTCTGCCCCTGACAGTGAACAATTAAACTGACACGAGGAAAACAAGGCATCGAGCAGGCATACATGGGCCAAGCCCAAGGGGCAGAAGGGGGGGTTCAAAGTCTGGGTCGGGACCTGGAGGCAAGACATGGACACAATGTATGTTGGTTGGATTGATGGTAACATTTGGTAACAATTGCTTGGCCTGTGCTTTTCTATAGGCCTTGTGTGAAACAAACAAAAGATATTAAAAAAATGTCATTAAAGCTGAGTAGTTTTCATATGAGGCGTTTTACGGACAAAATTCTGCTTTATTTACCAAAATAGGGAACTTAAGTCTTACAGTTAAAGCTGTTTAACTAGTTAGTTAGTTTAACTCAATGGTGTACGTGCAAAGCAGATGACAAATTGAGGGTACATAAATTAGCAACAGGATGAAAGAAATATGTAAAGAAGATTATCAAAATAGAGAAAGTGAGGTGTAAATATGCACCCCAAAAACATCCATGAGTTTGCTACCTTTGTAAAACACTGTTTACTTCTCAGGCAGGAGACAAAACGAATGGCCTAAAGGACAAACAGGCTATCTGAAATCATGTCCACCCGGTTGACCTTTTGATTTCTGCGCCCAACACACACACACACACACACACACAAGCACACACAGCTGACAAATGAGCTCTCGGAGGCGCGCAGCCCGCTGTAGCAGTGTATTTTGAGTGATGTCTACATAATTAACGTGCAGTGGTTTAGCCTCAGTGATGAAGTGTGTGTATGATTAGGGCTGTTACGGGGATTCATCTAACCTTGTTCTTGGAGCAGTGGTGAGATAGTAATATCCCCTCTCTGCTATGGTCGGATGGGGCGGGATGATGGATTATAATTTCGCTTTCTGCTGCAACATTAGGACGAGTGCAGGCGTGCAAACACACACATATTTTTATACATGAAATGCATGCAATAATAGGTATAATAAAAAATTGCACTGTAATAATTAAGGATAACTATTGTGAGGTGATGTATAAATGTTTACAGGAGATTAAAATAGTTCCCAAGAAAATCAATAATTCATGAAAAATGAAATCAGGTATATTTCTAATTAATCGCGTTTAAGAAATTACCAACAGCATGTGTACTAACAGGCCTTTTTTTAATACCTAATTAGTCTTGCATGTGTTTTTGTCTGCAAGAATAAATTAGAAAAAAGGAAAATAAATATCTATTTTATTTTGAAATCAGGATTTAGTTTATGTTTATTTTATCAGATACAGAGCTTTCATTTGCAAAGGACAGTGAATTCACATTATATTGAAGCCAGCATGCGAGACTACGCATCCGTCTCTTTTATTCTCTTCTTCTTCCTGCTCTCTGTACTACAATTCCCTTTCACCTTACTTTTTTTTTTTTTAAACGTGTTTCTGCCTGACGCCCCTCACTGAAGGCTATCTGTGTGTACGAGTGCGTGGATGGGGGTTGCAGACAGTCTTTGGTCTTGGATGTATGTAAGGTCACAGTAGGAGATGAGCCCTGGACCACAGGAGAGACTTAACAAGAAACCCCTCTCAAAAATTCAATTACAGCCACAAAGAAATTAATAAATCCCTTTTTTCTGTTGCTAGGAACAAAAATTTGTCAACCTGTCCATTTTTCCTGCATCTCCCCCTGACCCTGGTCAATTACATTGCTTGTAAATAGTTTTTATACATGTTCAAATAATTGCTCATCCTAATGTGCAGTGATCTGTATTCGTCATGCTCCGTGGCACCGAGCCCATCACTCGACTCCGCCACCCGGAGCCATTTTGCTGCCGTGGCTGTAAGTGAAATTGAAATTGAAGTTATAATTGATATCGGGGCCCATCACCATAATGGGTTCATCATAGCGCCATCTAAAATATTAATTTTCTAATTATGGATAAATGATCAGACAAGCTGAGCCGGCGCTGGCTGCGGAGCCCCTGGGAGCTGGAGCGATGCGGATGGGAGGACAGGGCCTTGTAAAGCCCACAAATCTTCTCTAATCCTCTCCCGCACGGCGCCCCGGCTCCATTCCCCCCATAATGGATAAATAATAGTTAAGAATCAGGCTGTTAAGCTCAATTTTCTCTCTCGCGCTCTCTCTTTCTTCCTCTCCCTTTTTATGTTTGTATGGGCTGCCAGTGCATTGTTGAGTGCATTGAGTGATCCTTTTTTTCCACATTTGCTCTCGCTGCCTTCTGTCTTTGCAAAGCCTCCATCCTTTAACCAAATTCTAGCACACACGCAGGGCAGCTGTGTCAGAGGGGGGCCCTGCAACACAATTTAATTGCAATCACTTACCAAACCAATGAGGCTACTTAACAATACATCTATTTGCACAGTACAAACCCATGATTGTCCTGCACACACACACACACTCACATGCAAAGACAGACTTTCAAAGATATTTAGCAGAGTAATTACGCGCATATAAATGGAAGATCGGAAAATTCTGCTACTATTTTCAAAATTCAATTTAATCATATACCCACAAAATTCCCATATTTATTCACAAATGCCGACTGGGTCATTAAAATTAACCTTTTCACTTGGCAGGTAGGAGGCAAGGGAAATGTCCTTTTTATGTGGTTATTTAGGAAGGACGGCACACACACATCCAGGAATTAAACATGCTTTGGCAGAACGTAAATTTCCGTTTTATGTGGCAATACTTTCTGCTAATTGTTTCCCTGCACCCTGATCCCATAATTAGGCCTTTACTGATTACCTAATTACCCAGCAGCAGAAGGGCAGGTTGACGGCAACATTTCAGCCATCGTTCAAAGGCTCATTATCCCTCTGAAAGTCACTCTCTCTATCTCTGCTCCCCCCCACCCTCTACTCTCCTCCCTCTTCCTCCTCTCCTTTCCTTCTCGTCTCCTTGCATCACCTGCTCTTCCCTCCTCAATGCACTGAGGGTAGCAGGGAGGAGGTATATAGTATGTGGACCACGACGCTCTGCCACCCCTCTGCATTTGTCAAGCTGTCCGTTACGATGGCAAGTTTGCCACATTGCAACTGCCCCTCTGACAGCCAAGTTTATATTGCAATGGGAAACCGAACGTTGAGGGGAGCCGGGGAAGGGACGAAAGGAGGGAGGGAGACGCAGGGGTAACAGGCAAAAAAGGGGGGATTGGGGGTTGGACAGAGAGAGAGCTAAAGGGAGAATGAAAGAGGTAATTTATAGGTGGTGGGTTTGATTTGCACTGGCGCTCTTGTCTCACGGCAAGATATATGTCAGGAGAAGGATGGAGGAAGGAGCGGCGAGGGGGAGGATCCTGCTCAGGCTCTCCCACCGCCTCAGGCCCCTCCTGGGCATGCTCAGGTGCACGGAGCCTTTCTCATTTCACTGCACAGTGGGGCCTCCAGACATGGCACTGCTATGAGCCCCGGGGACACCCCCTACCTCGCTGCTCTACCTTCCCTCCTTCAATCCTTTCCCCTGTTTCTCTCAGTCTGCACCCTCTTTTTCTCCCACCTCTGTCCCTTTCACCCCCCCTCTCTTCCTTGTGGGCATCCCTTCCCAGCAGGACGAGCCAGCAGACTAGGCACCGGGCACTTTTAGTGTAGCCACAGCCATTTGACTCAATGCGGGACAACATGGTTAATCACTAATCCAATTTTGGGGGCCCTGTGTGTCAGCAGGGTAGGCTCTGTGCTCCTGTCACACTTCATTAGGGGCCATTACAGGCCATTTTCCTTTTTGTCTGCGGGTTAATGTTCTCAGTGACACATTAAACACCTAGAGGGCAGATGGGGGGGGACAGTAGAGGGAGCTAGAGAGATGTAAGGGGCAAGGATTAAAACACTGCATCTACAAAAAAACACATTTTTGTCTTTTAGACGGCGTGTGAAATGTGTTCACCCACTTTCAAATACGCCAGCAGGAGTTACAAAGGTTTAGAGCTGCAGCGATTATTCAATTAATCGTTTAACCGATCGAAAGGTAATAAATTGCAAATATATTCGGATAATCGATGAATTTCCCAGAAACATGTCAGACAACAGATAAGATTTTTGTCTCTTCAGACAGCTTGTAGTTTGTATAGACTGGCATTCAAATTAAATCGATCACAAGAAAATGCCAAGTTGCCAAAGATTTTGATTATCAATTAATTGATTTTTCAAGCAATAATGTCAAATATTTGCCCGTTCCAGATACTTTTATTTTAGGATTTTTTTGCTGTTTATTATTTCTAAAATCAAAAGTCTTTCGGCTCTGGCTTTTTCCCAACGTTCTGACTTTTATATCTTATTTTATAGACCAAACGATTAATCGATTAATCATAAAAATATTCAGTTTAGTTCGTCAGTTGCAGCCCTACAAAAGTTTCCGAGTTTCCTGCTTGAATTTTAAAAGATTGAAAGTTCATACATGTGACTATTCTATCAGCACAAAACAGCGAGTGTCTAAAAGTTATTTATGCCCTAATTCAATCATTCCTAAGCTGTTCAAAACTGAAACTATCTGTGTATTGTGCAAAGAATGCTTCCTTGTTTCTCCGTCTCCGTCTCCCCCCATGTTGTGCGACCAGGCCGATGATCAGATGGGTATCCCGGAGCTGGCGGAGCATCTGCTGTGACTATATCACAGAGTCTAATTGGCATGAAAAGAGCCACACAGAGCGCTAGCTTGCAAGCAGGCCGTCCTATTATCCCCACGGACATCTCATTTAGGGGGACTCATGCAGGGAAGCCGAGCTCCGACTTGCATGGTTTAGCATCTTTGACAGGAACATGTCCTCCTGAATGCCGCTTTAGTGACGCTTATTCAGAGAGCAGTGGGGCGTGCAGAGAGAGGAGGATATATATTTACAGGGACACACTCACAAAGGGGCTTTATGTTTATGAGGAGGATCTTATTCCTTTGTGGGTTGTGGGTTTCTCATGATAACAAGTTGATGTTGAAATTCAATTGAAGGACGTTAATGATCAAATTAGGCATATTATCTTGAATGTAGACTTTTTTTATTAGAGTTTTCTTTGTGACTCGGTGTAACACATTGTTGGTGAGATGAAAATAAGTCAACGTTTTTGGCCATTGAGAAGATTTGTGTATTCTCTTTGTGTCCATTGATTAAAGTCATTAAGCTCAGTGCGTACTCAAAGTTATCATGTTTGTTAATGATCACTGGATTTAATATCTGCTTCTTCAATAGGGAGAAATACATGTAACGTGTGAATAAAGAGCTCCATGTGAGGAAGCAAGCTGGAGGTCTGGAGAACACATCCATCTCATGCTGTGGGATCAATAGGAGGCAGTGGTGCTGCTGAACAATTGATCCATTTTAGACTATGCTATCAGCGTAATGTACAATTCAATATAATTCACTGGGAGTTTGGAAGTTCACAGTTTCGCAGATTTAAGATGGATTTCATTTTAAATAACTAGTGTCATATTTGTATATAGAAGGATCTGTGCTGCTACAGATTTCTGAACTGATGTCAGGACGAAGAACAAATCTGTGCTCCAAATCTGTCCCGCAAAATGTTTCTACAATTAGTGTTTTAATAAAACAACCTTCTTCTACCCATCCCACACTTTAAGAGACAGAGAAGATAACACATCCATACAAATAAATAATAATCATTATTATACAATTATTATAAAAGCAAAGGACAAATACAAAATCTTAAGAAAATGAAGTAAATTGAAAAGGAAACGCTCAGGAAATGCTCAAGGTGCCTGCTTCAGAGAGTGGATGTACAATTACTTACATATAAATAATAAGGCTGCCATACATACAGTAGAAATTGGCAGATGAACCAGAGGAACATTTCACCTTTTCTAACAACAGAAAGTTTATTAAATCATTTACCCAGGTTGCAGTTGAAGGGGTCTTTCTCCACTGTAGCAGAAAATGTCTATGCGAACATCTGAATCCTTCATAGTGGGTGTTGTATCATGTTTTTCCTGTTACTATAACTATAAAATTAGTCTTCCTTCATACCGACCCATGGTCTGTCCAAACCTCCCTCCCTTTTCCTGTCTGTCTGCTGGGCTAATTGTCATATACTGGGGCTGTCTTGCTGTCTGTCTTCCTGGTCTTTCATCCGTCTATATCTGCCTGCCTGAAGGCCCGGCTATGCCTCCCGTTCTTTAACACACTACCTCATTATCACGTGTAAATAAAGACGGATGGCTGGCGATATTCCTGCAAATTTGTTTCCCATTACAGCAGGGTCAGCGGTAATTGTGGCTGGCGCTCAACTCCCCTGAGTGTGCGTACAGTTACATTCATATTACAGTTAATAAACAGGGGGGGTAACAAATCGTCCTGTAACGTCCCTCCACCCTCTACCCACGGTGGCGGTGGACATTCATTCTCGGTGGTCAGATACAGAAGCAGCAGCAGGAGGGAAAGCGAGAAAAGGACTATCTGGCTAATACCCCCCTTCATTCTCTTTCTATCGCTCTATTACCCCAGAGAGGGCCACGGGGTCTACTTAGCCTGTCCAGGCCTCGGGCATTAGACTTTTGTGTATTGAATTCAATATGATAAATGTGAGAACTTGCATGTGTGCATTATGCAGAATAATTCAGTATTTAATAGAGGCTTACAGTACCGCCATTTTATTTGTGCATGTGTGTACACGTGTGTGCATTTGTGTTTGTGTTGTTCTCACACTGCTGTACGTGTGAGATAATGTACAGTATGCTAGCAAATAGGATTAAGTGTAAATGTGACTGTGCTTCTTGTTCTGTGTGTGTTTTTCTGTCTGTGCTGACAGGCAGCTGCTCTTAAGGACCTTTAAGTGCCTCCTTATTGCTGCCATTACATGAGTCCTCTAAACGGGGAAATATATCACACTGTAAAACATGGCAGGCTCCACTGTGGGATACAGTAAGTCTGAAGGTGAAGCTTCGACACGGTTCTCTGCTGCTCACAGTACATTGTTTTAAAAACGTGTTTGTGCTTACTTCAGGTAAAGTGATAAATAATGTTTGTTGCAGGCGCAGGGGTCGTGCTGGAGCTTTGTGATGCTCATATGTCTTATCACTTATTGGTGTTGTATTACTGTGTATGGAACATGTGTAATTTTTGGTTGGGGCTGGTCTGTGCAACTCTGTTTACATGTTATCAGTGTTTTTATTTATTAATACTTTTGTGGGGAGAATAAATGCTTGCAGCATCGGTGTCCAACACAAATTTCACCAATAAGGTCAAAACCTAGTATGTGGCTGACCACATCAGGTCAATGTGCGCTTTTGTGGGCAGTGTGTTACGAGGACTGTCCTTATGAGGCCGATGACAACGTGTTTGAAAGCAGGTGCGCGCTGCGGACGTAGGTGAGGCCCGCCTACTCCCGGAACAAAGTATCCAGAGCCGTGTAGACAGAGAGTCGCGTCAGTGGAGGTCCAATATGCTCCATGATCCGCCATTGCGATGACGCAACTCTCTCTCTCTAGGGCTCTGAAAGTCTCACTCAGTCAGTCAGTCAGTTACTCAGTCAGTCACATACAGACCCGTGTGTAGAGCTGACCCCGACGGTCAGCCAACTATAGAAGTGTATTGTATCAGATCGTAATGTGCGTTTGGACCACCCAAAAATTACCTTAATATTTAGTCACCACGTTTCTTTTCATAGGAAGAAACGAATCCATTCAGTTCTGTTTGGATGATTATATCAACAATATACTGTCGCTTAGGTTCTAGAGCCTCTGCATGTGGCTTTGGCATTATTTCAACCACAGGATGCAACACAAGATTTTATAAACCTGAAATCGTTTAGTTTCATCTATTACACTGTGCCAAAGCCAGCATTTAAATGGTGTGTTAAACAACTATAATCCGTATAATCTAATTTAACATTCAGTAAAAAACTTTTTTTTTGTCAGTGTAACCGTATGAATGTGCGTGAAGGAGAACTGAGGAGGGTAAAGAGAGCTCTGTCTGTTTTTGTATTCTCCTGCGAGCTCCCATGATCCATTAGAGAGGCTGAGGATGAATGAATGAGCGCTGCACCCGGAGAGAGCGCGGCAATAGTTTCTTCAGTTCCCACCTTATTGATTTCTGCAGGATATATAGAACCCTGGGCGCAGAGGTAGAAGAGGGAGGACCACCCTGATATTAAGTCGTTTTCCCATCTTTTCCAAAAATCTTTAATCAAACTTTAAGTGAAATACTAACATGCCACTTGACGTGACCTTTTAGCCCCGTTATGAATCACCTGTTTTTGAGCTGAGCTGAGTGGCCGACAGTGGTTACAGATATTTCCTAATCACAAATCGCTGCGAGGAGAAAAGAACAAGTTCAGTGGCAGAGTTAAATGGCCACCGAAGGGCTTGTTTGCTGTTGACCTTTGACAAATGCCAGACAACAAATCTATGTTTAAAGCACTCGCCCGACTGGATTCCTTTATAGCGCTAAGTGACTCCTGGGAAGGACGACGCCTTGAGAAGTGACTCCAGCTCGAGCCCGGGAAAGCTCTGCTACACCAAAACAAAAGAAGACACAATGCACTTCCTGCACAAATATGGCTCTATGAAGGGTGATATACTGCAGGATGGGGGCCACACGTCTACAGCGACGAGGCAAACGGGACGATTTGTGAGCATACGTGTGCCTGGCGTGTAATGACAAATATGAAATCAATATAGTGACCTTAATTTGCCCAAAGCATAACTGTGATGTAGTACACGGCGTTTCGATTAAAGGAGGTATAAAAAGATGGTGTCTGTGTGTTGCGAGGGCAGAGAGGCCATGCCCTTTTGAACCCTGGCGCTCACCGAGAGCGTCGCAGCCGTAAAAGGAACAACCAGCCCTGTTTGGTCATTGAATAGGCTCCTTATGGCTCATGGGTAATAATGTCACGCCTCAAGACGTTTTTTAAAAAGAGCCGGCGAATGATAGCTACCAATGTGTTCCGCAACACTGGCAACATTATGGCAGCAGAGGAGAAAATATAATAGCTTGAATATGCTATGAATAACAAAAGCTGTCAATACTCACCTCTAGAAGAATTGCTGATCAGACACAGTTCATGTAAAGTGTACGTGTGAGAGTGAGAATTTATGATATGTGTCCCCATATATGGGAGCGTGTGTGCTTTTTTTGCGTGTGTGAAGAAAGTGATGAGTGTGTATATGTGTGTTTCTGCTGCATTTGAGCCACGTACTGGATGGAGCAAGAATTCACATTAAACATTTTACGACGATTTCTAATTTAGTCTTTGTAAAAGATATTGGTCTAAATATGTATATGTATGTAGTCATCTTTATGCTGCACTTCAAGTGCTCACTGCCAGGTTTACATTTACTCATATTGGTTGCATCTTAAGAAAAAGACCTGAGGTGGAAATGGGGGTAATTTACACACTTTTTAGATGCACTTTTACTGCTTTTATCTTGTCACATTGTTGATTTTGTTTGTACTCTTTGGTAATATGTATTAAAGGTAGCTATACAAACACAGTTTATTATTATTATTATTATTATTATTATTAGCAGTAGTAGTAGTAGTAGAAGTAGTAGTAGTAGCGTTTGTCAATTGTATTATATAGTCTCGGCAGAACATCTTATAGGAATATAATTAGTGTCCAAGGGACGGAGGATTTTAAACTAAGATATGATGATCTGATTTAAGTCTGTTTGTTCTCTATGATACATTTTTGTCAACCAAGTAAAAGAAAGTACGTATAGAAAAAATTGCAGCTTCTAAACTGACCCCCTTATGATGTCAGCACTTAAGAGTTGCTATTCTCGTCTTTAATAACGTGATGAAGTATGGAGCCAACACAACAGAAAATATAATAAATGTACAATTCATGGACTTAATTACACGGACAAAATGGTCAGAAAAAGGGTAAAAGGAATAATAATTTACTGCATGTAAATGTTATGCTCTGGCCACGTTTATATTTGTATTCATATTGATGTAGAATGCATAATCATGAGCAATACTTCCACTTATTTATTAGTACCATGTGCAGCATCAGAAGCAATGTAATCTTTTCTTAATTATTGTGAACAATTACATTCTATATCAATCACTAGCTTTAAATTCATACCCTCGTGCAATAGAAGTTCTTACTATGTTATAACTGTCAATACTACTGTCAATTCACCTGCCACCATTACTTCCTGCCTACCTTGGTAAATAACTATTGTAATGTTGTTTTTCTATCAGGCACTGTCTCTTTTGCATTAACCAATACACTTTATATTTGCACTTATCTTATCTTTACAAGGATCAGATCGTCAGCTACTTGAGTTGCAACTACTTCCATCTTTTACATACTGGGTTTAATTACAGTACTTCAGCTGGATTCACTAGTGTAAGTACAACATGCTTGCTTGTTGGCTTCAGGGTGTATAAGGGCGAGTGACTTCATAATTACAGGCTACACTGTTGTGACATGATTCTTTCACTAGTATAAACAAACAATAAAATCATTTTAAGAAAACTATCACTTGAATGGAGGAAGGGGGCATCAGGCCTTGGGCTCTCACAGGAGACTGAAGGAGGAATTTTAAACTCAAGATGTTCTGTAATTGAGTAACTCACATCATTCACAGCCTCGTTACAGCACAGCACCACTGAGCTCGTCACAGAGCCTGTAAATGAGTCCGTCTTGTTTAGCTCTGCCCCTGGGCTGTTAGCAGCCGAGGGCAGAATGGCTCGCACAATGGAGCCATTCGGTTGGAGCTTAGCCCTTAAAACAACATGCCACTCAATGATCCCAATGATCCTCCTGGAAAACAATGTGGGGACACATCAGTCAGGCCTGTGTGGGAGGGAGGGCGGCAGTGGGGACAATGATGCCCCCGTGGTGCTGTCCCGTTGGGGAGGACGTTCCCAACGGGACGGCTCTTTTCACAGCCTGACCTGGAAGAGATCAGCATGGTGAGGGAGTAGGGGGTAAAACTGAGGGGGATAATGTGCAAAATCATCCGTCTCAATAACTTCTTCCCACTTACTTTGAAACCTACATGCCAGAATCTCACTATAATAAAACAAATATTATATATAAGACAGTAATTTGGGGTTATTTGCTTTAGTATTACAATAACTGGGGTGGTCTGATCGAAGAGAAAATTTAGGACACAGCAAATTTGCATGAAAAGCAAAAACAAAATTATCTATTTGAAATCCTGAATGAAGAAATAAAGAACAAAAGAGGAGTAGAAACACATTTCTGCATCATTTATGGAGCTCGTAGTTTTACAGTTGATTGGTTACCAGTTGGACGATGTACGATGAAGGGACATCTGGTCATTTTGGTCAAATTCAACTTTACCATTTGTAGTCAGTGTTTTGAGGAAGATAAAGAGGTTAAGCATCAGAGATTAAAAAAAGGTGTAAAGAAAGAGAGTAAGGTTTTGGAGTTGAAATTCAGGAGAAGAGGGATAAAGCAGAGGCCCCCTGGGTCATAAATACCATAAAGCCTCCAGCATATTACCCAGTGCCAGGCCAATCTCTGTTCATTACCGCTCCACGCTACTCAGCACTTCATTTAAAACTCACATTCCTCTAATTAACACACACTGCTGGGTACAGATGAGCCAGTACAGAGCCTTGTCTGTCTGTCCCTCTGCTTTAACTACTCACTCAATTATGCGCCTCTGTCATCACATTTCTTTTTACTCTTCTTCGCTCTCGTCATTTAATTTCCTGCTTTTTGGTTATTTCTTTCTAAAAGGGCTACATGGAATCAAGCACCTCAAATATGAAATATGTATCCAAGTACATTCAGTAAACACGATTAGACTCATGATAGCTGTTAAAGATGAGAAGGAAACATGGCTGCATCAGAATCTGAAGAAACAGTTTGTCCAACAAATTGGATGTGGTAAATGTTTACTCATTTATTATATCAACCAATTACACTGCGGCAGAATTAAATTACAAAAGCCGAGTATTTAAAGAAAGAGAGGCACATTGATTTCTAAGATAAGGTTACATCTAGTGACGGTGGGTGTTCTTCATATTAAATGATATCCGGGAAACGACACAAGGTGATCTACATGATCGATACACAAGGCAGAAATGAAATTTAGATAGTTTTCATAATGTCCCCTGTGTTCGTAAGATCCAGAAACAACCAGTCATTCATCTGAGCTCCTCTTGGTTTCACAACACATCGCCTGCTGTTATTAAAGGAGTCTTCTGTGCAGCTTAAAGTAAATGATTCTGCTTCTATCACAGGCGCTTATGTGGATCAGATGATGCGTCTACTGATAGGTTTGTAATGGACTTTTCCTGTTCATTAACTGAGTTATAGCAGCAGGATTTTATGCTTTGCGGTTCTAAATTGAACAATGCATCTCCAGTGTTTAAAGTAATATTAATATTTTCAAAATCAATGTTAGTAAAATTTTATGTACACAGTTGTATTTGTTGATGGCCAGCCGCGGCAAATAAAGATAAGATTTATGAAGGCGAGGGTCTCCGCTCGCTGTACTATTATCACAAGTGAAACGCAGACCATAAAAAACTTTAATTAAAATTTTAATTAACACCGGTAATCAATAGGGTGTAACATAACATCTCACATATTCTCAGTGGCATGGAGGAAAATGTAATCAAACAAATACAGAGGGACCAAATATGATGATTTTATAGGCTAATAAGCTCAAGGTAAGTGTGGCAGGACGAGAGGGAAATGTCACAGGCTTTCCCTTTTTTCCCCTGTGTGTTTGGTAATGTTCTGAAGGCTTTAATGCAGTAGTTTTTTCTTCTCTTACAGACTTTATCCTACTTTGTAGTGGTGTTTTCTACTTAAATCTAAACCACCTTTCAAAACATTTCTTATTAAATCATGTCAATCTAAATGAAAACACTTATCATCAGTAGGCTTGTCCCCCTCACGTTTAGACTGATTCTCTTCAGACCTGATTCAGGACAGGCCAATCACAACTGTTATATGATGTAATATGGGGCTGGTTTAGGGCCCCTGAGATATTTTACAAACAAGCAAGATGGCTGCCACGAATTGGAGCGTTTTGAATCCACTATCGTGTCAGTGTAAAACAAAGATGACGGTAGTCACAATATGTACAAATGTTAAGTGTTGGCTACCGAATCATGTCTTACCAGCTGTCCAGGTATTATGCTGAACCCAACCTATCGACCTTTGTCATACGCTCCTTTGCAGTGACACAGCAATATGCTATTAGTGATTGGATTGGTTGTAGTGTCCAGAGGTATGTTGTTCTACACACAGTGGTAACACTGCTTTAAAATAGAAAACTAAAGGAATCAAACCATAGTATCCGAGGTTAAGGTTCTGTGTTGTTTGTAAAGCTTAATATGAGGGCTACATTGTGTGTTGGTATGAGACGCCAAGGGTCATGACAAAGTGTTGTTATGTAAGTCATGAAAGGACTGATCCACCAGCACAAAACTGGACATAAAATATTGGAATATCTGATGTTTCACTTACATAAGTTGATTGATAAAGAATACCTCATGCCCGTTGAGAGAGAACAGTTATACTGAAAAAGCAGATTAACTCAAAGCTACATACACTGTTTGGGGTTGAAAGGAGCTGGACTAAAGTGTGAATGTTGAAGGAAGTGAGGTCTAAACCAGTGAAAGATCAAAAACAGAGAGAGAGAGAGAGGGAGAAGGAGAGTATTAGGGTAATAGTCCCTGAAGATTGTCTGCCACTCTCATCCTTCCTTTCTACCATTTCTCTCTTTTCCTCTACTTTTCCAGAGGTAATCTCCCCCCAGCTGGATGCAGGCGTGCAGCTCAGCCAAACAATAAATAAACTGGATTGGCCACAAAATGGGAATTGCATAAAGCAATAGGCAATAAAGCAAATTTCAATCATGCTCCATGGGCATTTTCATGTCACTATAGTGGGAAGGTACAGTTGTCAATCCTGAGGTCATGGAAACAGTGAGAGAGGCTCAGCGGAACTTTCTGTTATATTTGTGGCTAAACAATTATCTGACTGGCTGCTTTGTGTCTGTTTTTGGGACAGTTGGGGGAATTTCATTTTACTTTTCTTGACAGAACTCTTTATACTTAAAATACAAATGTATAAATGCATGTAACTGCTACTAGCATCCACATACATCAGTTTAGATGAAAAAAATCGAACAATATATTGAGTAAAACAGGCAATATTATACTAAATCACTTCAGTTGAATAATGAAATTAAAAAATAACTATATAACTATAATAATCAAAAAATAGCTAAATCATAATATTAGCCATTTGTGGGGTTTTACATTGCGATTAAAGTCTTCATATAGGCGCTGAATAACTTAAAACATAACTGTTAGAATCTTAATTCCCTTCATCCTCACATTTCTGCCTTCAAAGAACATAAATCTAGACATTGAGCTCTCTCTGAGCACTAAATAATGTGATTATTGATCTCCACGTGCAAATTCTCCCCTTGCCCTCACCCGTCCTCAAGCAGGTCAGAGGTCAGGCTCTGCTCGCAGCACGCTGTGTGTCTTGCTCGAGGACACATCAGCAAAAAAAGCTGTTTGAACCTGATTTGTTAATGCACCAATTAAGCTGCTGCCGCTATGGTCCTTGCATAACCTTTGTGTTTCATAATTAACCTTTTCAAAATGTGCATGATTGGATGTGGACATCAAATTAAATGATCTTGAGAGCCGACCAAACAAAATCAAGATAAATTTAGCGTTTTTTAAACCTTCAGCCGACATATTCATCTGCATTTGTAGCTCCTGCGTCAGACGCTTTCTGTATTTCCGTAGAATTCTGTAACCTTCGACCTTTCTTCCAGCTGTGTTGTCTCAGTGTGTGTAGGTGAAGGTATGTGAGAGTGTCAGGAACGAGCAGAGACGGTACAGGTATGTGTGTGTGCTCTCCAGACCTCAGAGTAACCCGGCAATGACAAATAGTTTCCCTCTCTCTTCCTCTCATCACTGCCCTCGACCCTAACTGAGAATTTCATCTGCAAACAGCTCGATTTGATGGGTAAATGTTTGCTCAGCTTCGAAAGGGTGTTCAGGCTGAATATTTTTTAAGTAAATGTTTGTGCAGTTGTTTCTACTTTCTCTGTTTTATTTCTCTCCAGTTTTGGTCTTTTCTCAGTGAGAAAAAAAGAGAAAAACTCAATGAAAAGTATTCCTCTTGGGGTATTTAATTGTCATAATGAAATGGGAGCAGTTTCATTTGTTGTAGGGGTTTTGTCTTTGCAGCAGGAGTTAGCATCTTCTCTGTGATGCACGTATACAGCACAGATGGTGAAACTCTCAGTGGAAAAACTGGCTCGCTCCTTCTCCGTCCCCGGTGTCAAACATGCTGGCTAGCTTTCCAATGAACAGATTTTTTACTGCTCACATCTAATAAATATTTAGGATTAACTCAATGAAACGATGCAAACACAAATGAAATGTATTTAATGGGCATCCTGTCCATTGGAGGAGTTTCAATAGGGCACCGTTGAGGTGTGAAATGGCTACAACAGGCAATATAACACTCACATGGTCTCTCTCTCCCGCTCTTCCTCTCTGCGTCTCTTTGTCTCTCGCTCGCACACTCTCCTGCACACACATCCACGAGAAAAAAAAGCACCTAATATTTTCTGTCAGCAAGATTGTGCATACCCCCAACCTTCAAATAATTTACTGCCGTGTGTCTACAGAGTGTTTGGCTCAAAAGTGTCACTAAATCTCAGCCCTCAAAGTCAAACGTCAGGTAAACCACAGAGAAATAATGTTTATTTTCTCTCAGCCCTGGCCCTGTTCTTAACCATGCTGTCAGTGCACCGGGAGCTCGTATATCTCACAAATTCCCCCATGATCTGTTCAAGTAGCCTTTGAAAAGTGACTGAGGACAAACTACAGCTGGTTCTTTATTACGGTAAATCCTGAAACAATGACACACAACTTTTTTCTTACACCAGAGAAGACTTACCAGTTGTCACTGTTGTTACTCGTCTCTAAAAAGCTGTCTGATTAAATGCATTTTGGTTCAAAGCACAGAAATGTCTGTGCAACCCAAACACATACAGCAGTATATCCACAGGTAATTCTTCTAAAGTGTAAAGTTTGCATGTTTTCTGAATGCCAGAGAACTGTATCTAAATTAGATACTCCAAATATCATTGTCTTGAAGAACTGGACTTTAAATCCAGTACAAACGCTTCTGATTGTATCCTCCACTGTATTTATGAAGATAAAAAAGTACTACCAATTAGAGGTCTTCCAGGGTCTAAAATGGCAGCCCTGAACCCGAATGCACACAAGAAACTTCTTCTGTTTTTGCCTCAGATACAACAGACCCAACCAAGTGCATGTCCAGTGGAAGAGAGCCCCAGGACTGAACATTTATATGTCCAAAAAAAATAATAAACATTTTTAAAAATGTAAATATGAACAAAATGCTGTTCTTACGTTTCTTCCTGTTTATTAGGTTTTGACATGTGTCAGATGTCAATTTATATTGTATTTAATTCTACTGTCCGTTATTCTGTTGTTGTTGTTCAGTGAGCTCCTGCCATTAGCTCTTTAATTCAGTCGAACCACAACAGTCCACCAACCGAAATAACGTATCATTAAACATTAGCCCTTTTTAGGCCCCGATCAGACAGAACGCGCTTTGCAGGCT
Organism: Semicossyphus pulcher; assembly: GCF_022749685.1. NCBI lineage: Eukaryota > Metazoa > Chordata > Actinopteri > Labriformes > Labridae > Semicossyphus > Semicossyphus pulcher. The sequence goes on from NW_027211715.1 coordinate 29,884,506, forward strand.
GTAAAACGCGAGGCGCACCGCACTGCCGATCAGACAGAGCGCGTTTTAGCAGCTGGGGGCGGCTTTTTTTCCCTACTGTTTTTAAGGCAACCACCGAATCTTTAGCTGTCATTAACCTAACAGTTATATTGTAAACTGACAGAAGGCTCGCCTCTCCTTTCATCCGATTGGACAATGAAAAAAAATGCCCATGACGTTGGGCACTTTTCTGCTTTGAATTGAATTTTTTTCAACTCGATGCGCTCGTAGCGTTTCCTCAAAAATGCGAGGTGCACAGAGCGGAAAAACGCGTCCTGTCTGATCGGGCCCTTACATGGAAGAATGGTGGGCCAATTTTGTTCCGTATCTGAGCCGGCATCGGAGGTAGTAACAGAGGCTAAACGGCATAGGGTCAACAGCGGAGACGGCTGGGAGGAACAGCGCCGTGTGTGTGTATTTGAAGCACGTGCTGTGTGTTAACACCTTGCGCACGCTTTGCTTCCACACGCTGAACGCTGTGTAAAAACACACACTGGGGCGGCTTTACATCACTGTTGCTTGGTCCAATGTAAAATGACAAAGGCTGCATGACGGCGGGGCTTCGTTACAGCGCTGAGTAAAAGAGTTGTTGCTTTCTACATGCTGCTCATGTTTGTATGTATTGACCGTGTGAGGCGCGCGTTGAGGTATTTGTGTATTTGAGGAACATTAATGACACCTCCTTCTGCCCGAGGATAAACACCAAAACTATTCGCCTCCTCTCTAAATGATTATGTCTGCTTGTGCTTAACCCCTTCAACCCTATTCACCACAGTAATAGAATTTCTCAACCCATCCTGCCCCCTCGCTACCTACCCCCGTAACCCAAATAGCCCTCCCCATTTCACTCAGAAACCCTATATCATAAATGCAATCACACACTGAGAAAGAGAGCTAAACAGTAACCGAGAGGGGGAGGGAAGAAAGCAAGCAGGTGGATGCAAGCACCCAAACAGCCCACCCTCCTCGCTGTCATACATACTTTGTTTCCTCTCCTAAAGATTCACAATGGGCTATTCTCTAATAACAAATCATTTCTTTCAAAGTATGCTTTTTAATCTGGCCATGCTTGACAGGGCCCATCCTTTCCGCTGAAGGGGAAGACCACTTAGAGGCCAGGCCAATAAGGCCCGGCAGCCCCGTGGCCTGACTGGGGTGATTTGTCAGGCCCCTCCGGCATTCCCGTGGTGGTCACACCGATGGATTTATCCCAAGGTAAATGGAGATAGCCCTTGCCAGCCGTGGGCTCGGCACTCTGATTACAGACCCTCTCTACGAGTTGCATTGATAGATGTTGCTTGTGTTTATCTATTTACAATGCCACTAAATCTGTGAATACAATGTAACATGGGTAGAAGGGGTACAGCTTCTGGGGGCTGAGGGAGAGAGCGAGCGACTCCTGCATGGTTTGATTTATGCTATGCTATGCAGAGCAATAGAGAGACAGCACAGATGAAGGGTCTGAGATGAAACAGCTCGGCAGGGCGGAGGTTGTGGTTTTGCATTGGGGTCGGAAGGGCGCGAGGATGAATCTCATGCATTTCTCACACTGGGTGCTGTCCACCATGCCATAAGAATAACAAACACGCAGCAAAAGGAATGAGGGGAGCGTTTCAGGCACACAGGGGAAAACAGAATGTACTTTCCCGACAACAATGTGGAGCCAATCGGAGATGCACGCTGGTGAACATTTATCCCAGCGCTCCCACATCTATGGTGAAGAGTAATTCCATCCAGGGACAATCACTGGGATAGGTTCTGGTTCAGACAGCCTCTTCCATCTCATTCCCATCCAGCCAACCTAAACCAGTTCTGCTCCACAGCCACAAAAAGAGCACCCCCCCCTGGTTACCAGCTATGACAAAAATGTGTTTAAAGGAGACAAATTGGGGGATTTTCAAGCCTTGTCTATACAAGTCTTAAAACCAGCAATTATCAGGACACTGAATACTAAAACTGGAGGATAGCTACTGATGGGGCATATCAATTTGATTAGATAATTTGGTAAAAACATGGTAATCCTGTTAGTTAGATTCAGCAAAGTCATCACAATCATTAAGACTACTGCTTTGACCGCCAGTTGTATTTCTGTTTCATAGAAACAGTTCCATGATCATTTGTTTTTGCTCTCTGGTGAAGCGATGGCTCTTCTGATCGCCAGTGTCTTACTGGCAAACTTGTTTCCTTTAAGTCTTTCAAAGGTAAGGATTGTGAACAACAACAGTTCTGCCTTAAGAGGAATCCACATTATGTTGTATCAAACAATATAAAAAACCAAGACCAATGTCAGTAACATTCAGGATCTAACATTCCCCAGTATAAACACATTGTGACATACAAGATTGTATAAACCTCGCCTTACCTGCCTGTAAGACACTACCAAAATTTGGTCCAGTGTCAATAACAGGTAACAAGTTGAGTGGATAATAAAGATCTCCTCACAAGTTCAACGGCTTTAGACATCCTTGGCACTAACTAGACGAGTGATGAATGCGTCAGTGCAGACACCTGTCAGTAGGGAACCCGCCAGTTGGTCAAAGAAAGCACCCCAAACCTGCTGGATTACCAACAGCACTACTTGAGAATACCTCAGGATCCCCAAGGCAGAGCTAGAGCATGAGTCTGAGGAGAACCACATTTGGGTTTTCTTGTTAAGCCTGATGCCAGGTAAATGTTAGCTTAAATACTTGTTCTCTAAAATGTAATGTAATGTAAAGGGGGAAAAAGATAACTAAGAAGATGACCAAGTAGTGTGTTAAAAACAATATTTAGATGTTGCATCATAAACACCAAAGATATCGTAGGAAACGTCACTTGAATTTCTCTTCTCTTCTGATCCCCAGCTCACTGTGAGGATAACCCTGTTTCACATTAATTTAAGCCTTCTTAGATCCACCTCAAATCCAACAAGATACAAGAATCTGACTTTAAAGTCATCAACAGGCATCATCAGCAATGATAGCCAGTTGACAGCTGATATCCCACCAGTCATTGGAGGCTCCATCATATTCAATCTCAAGCAACTACACCGCCATAACACCAGGCACCCGAGTTGTTCCTATCAACAGTACAGTATCCCCTAACGTACACGCCCACACACCCTAACAACCCCCCTCTTGCCCCAACCTCTTGGAAAGCTTATGTATGGCGCTCTCATTGTTTCCTCAGCCTATTGAGGTAAAGATAACTGTGGGTTGTGAGAGCGCTGAGTGATTATACATCAGTAAAATCACAGGGGGTATATATCACTGCCATTGGGACACACCCACTGGAATGAATTGGGTCAAATGAGAGCAGTGCATCGGGCAGGGCGCATTGACAGTTACTAATGCACCTCCCATGGCCACTAACAGGAGTGTACAAATTGCTGGAGGTTTGTAAACTTTGCCTGTTTAGGGCAGGGGCGGCTTGGGCTGGTAGGAAGCTTTGCAGTAGTGGCATAGGTAGGTAACTAAATCAACACTTTAGCAGTGCAACAGGATGACGGGGCTGGAGTTCATTCCAACAAAGAGGAGGAGGGTTCCTTTCGATAAGTGTTGGCCTTACCTGCAAGACTGATAACAGGGAACAGAGAAGATCGAAGGTGGGTTAACACTGAAAGGTTAAATGGACTTCATCATCAAGAGCAGTCAGGATTGTAACCTTTCTAATGGATAATGTCAGTGACATAACATTTCCCCATTCATACTTAAGATGCAAAATAATCATCTTCCCATGTGATACCTTACTTTGCCTACCCAGATATTTAGGTAATAATTCAAGATATTTGCATAATTACCACATAACCCTATTACCTGATGACTTCTGAGACAGCTGCAAGAAAATACAGTGTACAGGTGAAGCCTTCAGTGTTTTTGTAGTGGAAATGTATGGCACGTCATCTTGTTGTGCATTCAATAACAATGTCATCGACTCACATGTCTTTGTTTTAAAAGTGGTTAAAGAAAGTGGTCGGCGGGGGCGATACATTACATACATTATGGTAGAACATATCTTACACAACTTAAGGTTATACTTAGTTTATGGATATGAAGCATCTGAAGATACTTTAATAATGCAGGCACTGGTTGAACAATTCTATTGCTGAATAAATAAATGAATGCCCAAGTACAATCAATATTTCAGTCAGTACACTGAACACATTTAATTCTGGAGGATATAAGGAGGATGTAGGGAATTGAAGCAGCATCCTTTGTTAAATTATTGTTTTGTTCTGTCTGACGTGAAAGTGAAATGGGAATTTAAAAGTTTCAAAAGCTCATATGAGTCTTAATCTGCGACCAGTCTTGATTCTAAATACTGTAAAATGATGTATGTATGTGTGTCGGCTGAGCCGTTGTAAGACAGACAAGTGGAGGCTGAGGAAGGAATGTTACACCTTGCTCTGTGATCCTGCCACACCACTCAGTTTGTCCTCCCTCAGACCTGTTATTTTATCACACTACAACACCAGAGAACACAGACATGCCTGGATTGCAAAGGCACCTCAGTAACAGAGGGGCATCAAGCCACAGAGCCAGTTCATGTCTTTGTACATTAACCGTATATGTGTGAGGATTTGGATGCTACATACGTGATACAAAAAGACAACAAAGGTAGAATAATCAAAAATGGCATAAGCAAAGAAAATGTGCAAGCTAAGAATATGTCAAAGGTTAAGGTACAACCTGTACATCATGTGTGTCAGTGCTTAGGTATATGTATACACAGGTCTAAGGAAGTGTCTATATGTATAATTGAGTGTGTATGGGCTAAAGAAAGGTATTCAGAGTCACACCTGTCTGCTGCAGTTTGCACTGAGGCGAGGGGAGGCACAACAGGCATGCAGTGTCTATACACGCCTGTGCACCTGGAGAAAGGGACCTGATGGCTGCAGATGCATAGAACATCAACGTATAGAAAATCTAAATATTACACTGCTGTAATGTTTTACATTTTGTGATAATAATTATCCACAAATATTATCCACAGCAGAGCTCCAATTAAATGTCTCCATCTTTGTTTTAACCAAATTCCTTTAAATGTTTTTTATCCTTCAAGTAGTGAAAAGGCTTCATTTGTATTTAAAATATTACATTAATAATTTATATAAAAAAGATTGATTCTGGCATTTATGAATGAATATAACATTACCACACAAAATATGGTGATACTGTGCAGCATTGACATGTTCCCCCACCCCTAATGTTCACAAAGCTACTTTTATATGACGTACGATCAAAACACGGCAGCCTCGGTGGGCTGAGAGGCGAGACTGTCAAGTTAAAGAAGAAAGTGCTCCTTCTGTTTAGTCTAACTCTATGTGCAGCTATGTACCAGTATAGTGTGACTTGGCCTGTGGCTCGACAGTGAACCGACACTCTGAAGACCTGTGTGTGTATGTGTGTGTGAGTGTATGAAGCTGTGACCTCAGATGTGTACAACACCTGTGTCCACTAACCATTAGATGTACTAAAGACCTGCAGCTGCTAAACCATCCCTCTCTCTCTCTCGCCCTCTCTCTCTCTCTCACACAACATTGATCCACACACACACATGCACACACATTCATATGACTTCTCCCACAAATATAAACACACATACGCACACGTAGGACATGCCACTACATAATGTATACATATAGAAAAAGACATATCCAATCACAAATCCTGAGTGTATGTTCACTCTGAAACACACACTCTCCATCCATGGTGGCTACTCACACATACACAAACACACACACATTTTCCCTCTCTGCAGGATTATGACATGTTATTAATTGCCGCCATTATCAGCGACAGCTTGCCAGAGAACTGGGCCCGTCTCTTGGGGGGCGTGAGGCCCGGTGTTGCAGCATACAAAAAAGTGTGTGAGAGAGAGAGAATAAGAGAGAGAGTGTGAAAGAACACAGACACAGAGAGGAAAAGGGCACATTGAAAGAGTGAGTGAGTGATGGAGGAAAGGAAAAAAGGAGGAAGAGACTGAGAGAGAGAAAATGTGAAGGTGTAATGCGTCACGCAGCGCGATGCAACACTCTGCCCAAAAGGGATTGTGGGATTGTGAATAATTTATCAGAAAACATTTTTCTTGGTCCTTTCCACAGACCCACAAATCCTCCCTGAGCTCTCTTTAGGCAGGGCTGCAGATAATCTACTGTGTGTGAGTGTGTGTCATGTGTGTTTGCGGACATATGTGCTGACTTCTGGCTCACTCTCATACACAGCGGACATCCACACAGGAACATAGATGTACATTCGTGAATGCATACGTACGATTAGCTCGGGTACAAGTACAGTGGTTATGAAAAGAGCTATGTTATGCGTTTCTGTTCGGGATGCACGATATCATCGGCACGTTATCGGTATCTGCAGATTATGACTTGAAAATGACAAATCGGTATCGGCAGATATGTTATTTTTCTGCCAATATTTTCTGCTGATAAAACAACACTTTAATTATGCCTAAATGCTTGCTGATTCCCAAGAAAAGATTGACGCAATGCTATGACATTAATTTTGCGTGCAGAGGAGTGCAATATGTCTGTGGTGTGGCAGTTTTTCAAAGTTTTCGAAATGGACAGCAAGGTTGAGTTTACACTGTCTATAACATTCAATTTCAGTGCTGGAACTTGGATTTTTTATTAATACCATAAATGTGCAACTACTAGTGAACTATTGGCATAAACAGACAAGTACTTGGACGACTAGGAAAAGGAAAATCTTTCGTTTTGGGCAGCCCTATTATTTTCCACAAACAAGCACACAAGCTGAAGCTGAGCACCACAAGGAACGCATTAATGGCAACTGTCCAGCCTGTTTGTGTCGCCAAAACACCGTGGATGGTGACTCATACATGATTACAGAACCTTTTTCTTCATGAAAGCAATGCAGATGGTAATTTACAAACTAAGATATCAATAAACTACTAATCTCACAGCTAAATCAGTGATACAGAAATCTCTGAACCTCGTCACATGTTCACTGGCCCGTCTAGGTCTCCCCCCGCTCATATGTAGCGAGAGAGATAAATTGATTGGAATGAGTTTGAAGGAGAATTCGATTGTCAACAGCGTCCTGGCATCAACTCCCCCAGCCCATTCATCTGTAGCAGCAGAAAAAAACAGTTGCGTGAACTGTCACACCCAACTCTACTGTTAATTTAAGGTAATTAGCGAGCGAGTGATTCCCAATACATCATGGTGCAACTGGCAGACTCCACAATATTTCACAGCCAATCTGTTACCTTTGCTGCCCCGCCTCCTCCCCCCTCCCTCCTGCTCTCCATCTTTCTCATTTGAGACGCAGTAACTACACACGCAAACACACTTATCTCTGCTGACAAACACACAATCTCACTGGCCCGTCTACGTATGAAATCATGCTCACATATGCTCAAGGTAAGGTTTTCTACACATTATGCTAAGTCCGTCACAGATGCTGATAATTATATTGTCTACATATGATTTCTGTAAGCTATCTCTTTGAATAAGAGATTCATATACGTATCACAAAGATCCCATTGTTAAACATCAATTAACAAATATAAGGCTCAAAGATACATTGAAGTTGCCTATACTGTACACATATGAGAGTATAAATTAGAGCTGTCAACGTGTTGAATGCATCAAAACGTCACTTTATATTGTAAGTTAATAATTAGCTTTAGTCTAGCTTAAACGAGCAAAAACAACACCCATGTTGCGTGTGGTAATGATGGCGGAGAATTTAAATCCCAGCCCCGCCGGAGAGAGAGAGATTCTCTCCCCCAGCATAAAGACAGGTATAGGTAGGGTATGTTGATTTTTTTTAAGACATGTTCATGTTTATTAATGTTTAAATAAATATACCTGTCACAGCACAGCTCGCTCCGAGTGCTGAATGTCCGTTCTTCCGTAACCTAACTATTGTATTTGTTTATTTAGCAGGATGTAGGAAGCCTATATCGATCTTTTAAAAGGCATGTTTATGTTTAAATAAATACATCTTTGCAGGTAAGTTTCTCTCTTCTTGTACTAGTATGCCGTCTTGTGCACATCTTACGAAAAACTAGATATTTGAATAGTTCGAACCTATGTGGTTTTTTTTAGAGGGAATAATCGAGCGTCATTTTTGGCCAATTCTGACAGCACAAGTATAAATGGTGCAGGTTCATATACCGTCTATTTGGTAATTTAGCTAGCTCTGTAGCTAAGTTAGCCCTGTAAGCTCCCTCCCAGGGTTTAATGTTTACAAAGAGTGTACAATGGATGTGATGTATAAAGAAACACAGAAAGAAAGAAACAACGGAAGGAAGGAGGAAGAAATCCCACATTTGAAAGGCTGGTGAACGTGCAGAAAAGGTGTCAAAATAACAACTCTGTGCTCCGAGGCATCCTGTTCATTTCTGACAAAACAAACACATGTCACATGTGTACTAAACATACCACTCTATGGCCACGAAGTCTTTTAACTCTCTGAGTTCAAAGCTGATGATCTAGAGCTGAGGCACTTTTGGTTTGGTTTTTCATGTCTGAGCGTGTTTGTTTTCAGAGTCCGTGCAGTTGTTAATTTGTGTTTGAGTGAGTCTGTAAATTTACACACAATTGCAAATACAGTACAAAAAAGTGTGTTAACAACGTCCAACATCTGGGCTGTATTTACTCAAAAGCCTTGGATGTAAGAAACGGGGCGAGGGATTTAGAAACAGTTTATATACAAGATGCTATCAGAGTTTTTCAATCAGTTCTTCGAGCACACTTGGGTCAAATGCTCTGAGGAAATAATAAATATTTTTAACATCAAACAATCTGCTGATTAGTTTCATAACTAGTTGATGAATCTTTCAGTCTCTAAAATGTACAAAAAAAAAAAAAAAAAGTGGACTCTTCATTTAATGTTATAAATGACACAGAAAGGCAGCAAATCCTCACCTTTAAGAGGCACTTCACTGAACGTCATTTATCGATTATCAATATAGTTGGCGATTAATTTTCTATCTCTTGAGTCATTTATTAATTATTGTTACTCTGAATTTTCTTGATTAAAAAACATGTCTGCCACTTTGGTTTACGGATTCCTCTTCCTTAAATACTATTTAGCAAAATGATGCAATTTTCAAGACAAGTTGTGCAATGCAATGATATTGGAAGTCTGATACTTAAAGGGAAAAATCTGTGATCTTCAATCTTTGTATCTCTATCTAAATATGCTGCTTCCATTTGAAACAGTAATTGGGCTAAATAAGACGTGCAAATGCTCGAGGAGTTGTGCAGTGCAGTAGTGGCATGGTTCCAGAGTCATCAAGCTAATAGTTATATTATGTCCAGTATGCTAAGGAATGGCGGCATATTACCTCCATGTTCAACAATCGATAAAGAATCTATTATAGAACCAATAGTCTAATATCACATCAGCCATGAGGGAGGCTTAAAGCTTTAATATTTTGTTATAGCCAAACCTTATGTACGGCTCTGCTCACTTTCAGTGAACCAGCAGGCCTCTGTCTCAGACAGAGCAGCTGGGGAGGTGTGAGACTACTTTAGCTCGCTGCACCACATCAATCTCCTCGAGGCTCGAAGACATTCGCACATTCGTACAGCGACACATGCATGTATCACACTTGCACTCGTACATACACCTGCCATGTTCTATAAATGGTACTATGTTGTTATAATGTAATGGATAATAGCTTAAGTTTAACTATCACAGTATAAATAGTACAATGGTACAGGCAATGGTGGCAATGAACCATTTTAATGGCCAACATGTAAAACACTGTACTATGGGGCTGAAATCAGACAAATAGTTGCCATAGTATTATGTGTTAGCTAGATATTAGTCATTGTATAAATAGCACACAATGGGTATGCACGCCTACTTGAATGCAGCTTCTCAGGGCAACTGAATTTTGACCTCCTCCTACCGTTTTATTTGTAGAAGAAGAAGAAGAAGAAAAAGAAGAGGCAATACTTTATTTATCCCAGAGAAATGTAATTTTTTCACTCTTTTTACACAAACACACATGAAATACACACTTGCATTAATGGAGCGATGTCAAAGTGAGGGCGCTGCACATGGACATGCGCCCCAAGTGGTGGGGGATTCAGTGCCTTGCTCAAGGACACCTCGGTGGAGCCCAGGAAAGGAACTGTCACCTCTCCATACTGGGACTTGAGCCGGCCACCCTCCGGTTCCCAAGCCAAGTGCCTTCAGACTGAGCTACCGTCTATCCCTTCCATCAAACCTTGTAAGACCTTGATGCCTTTTTTTTTCCCTCTTATATTTAAACATTACATTTAATAAATGTAAAACTATATACATTTATTGACCAGACTTGATTAAAGGCAAAATAGTGTAGCTAAGGTAATTCACAGGTATCTCTACAAACCTATTTAAAGCAAGAGCAGTACTGTAAGTGTCCAGACAAGAAAATACAACCACCGCCAGCAGGGATTTTGATTAGCAGGTACTCGATAAGAGACAATAAGGCATTGGACTGCACAAACAAGGATGTTCTGAAAGGTACAGACAATAGAGGAAAATACTCAATAAGTCTGGTTTTGGTAAGATACATCCAATCACCAACCATGAACGGCAGGACAAAATAATGAACAACAAAAAGAAAACTAAGACCTTGAAGAGAGTCATGGGACTGACTGCAGAAGACAAAATGTAAAGGCAAGAAAATGCTTGGTAAATATATTAAGATTTACCATTTGTTTCTGCCTCTCATCTCATTTGCTTATGTGCAATCCTCTGTGTGTCTGTTAGCTTTGCTTCACTGTCATCATGCTGCAGTAAGGGGCCTTAAAGGGGCCCTCCTGATTGTTGATTGTTTTTTGTATGTGTGTGTAATCAACTCTACCTTCTTGTGTGGTTAGCAAACACAAACACAGAGAATACCATAAACACTCACCCTCCGTTGGATCGCCAGGGTTTATATTTCCAATGGGCTTGATGGCACCGTCTTTCACAAGGGTGGCACAGATTCACCTCGTAGAATCGGAGTCAGACGGTAAACTGGAGTCCCCACGTCAAGTATCTGAGAAAGAGTAAAGAGAAAGAAAAGTTACCATTTCCAAATAATCTGTTTAAGTACATGTGTGCCGTTCTGTTATCAGTTGATGAGCTGCCAATTACATTTCCATAATGTTCCTTTCAAATTCCTAATACGATGTCAGAGTTGTCTTCTACTTGCACACCAGTTTTTGGCTAGTCATTATGTCTAAGGGTCTGTGGAGCAAGTTTTGTTTAGGTGAGAGAGTAAGGCCCCCTCTTCTTAAAACAGTCCCCTAAGTGCTTTCCTCTGCCTTTTAACTTTGCCTTTAAAGCAGAATAATTGCCTATTTTGTTTACAGTTGGGGCAACCACAGGCCACATTAAGCCTTATATAAAGTTTCCACTGGTTACTGTGAAATTAGTGCATTTTGGTAAGCCTCTAATATGTCACTATTAGCTGTGTCCTAATCCAGGGGCTGCAGCGTTCGAAGGAGGCGGTCTACGGAGGATGAGTCATTCGTAGCCTGCATAGACCGCTACAGCCAAACTCAAATGAGACGGTCTGGTCAATGGAGGATTTCCTGTTTGCGTCACCAGCTGTTCCTGCTGTTACCCTTGCGTCACCCAACGCCACTCCTGTCGTCTAGCAACAGGTAGCTAGCAGGCTAACTACCTAGCATAACTAACATCACGTAACTTGACCTATTATTTTTTTTTAAATCTGTTTCAAGGGCCCTTTCGTTTATCTCTAGCTATTCGATTGAGTTGAAAAACTTTTACATTTAAAGTGTATTCCTCGGCCACATAAGAGTCCGCCATCTCTTTTGAGTTGACTCGCTATGCATCTTGGAAAAGGATGCACCCGATGGATCCTTCGTGGCCGGGGAAAAGGAGGACAAATTTGTCGGCCGCATCTGGAGGAGTCTTCAAATTGGGACAGCCTTCGACGCACCGCTGTGATGCAATCGGCCTTCAAATACGTTCTTCAAAGGATGCAGGCCCTGGATTGGGACACAGCTATAGAGTTATAAATCTGTGAGGACTTTTAACTGGTTATTAAACTGTCTCAATTTAATACAGAGAGGACTAACTATTTTTTAAGTGTAGCATTACTCACCGAAAGATATTCTGACACTTGAACGGATGAGTTATTAAGTTATTAGAAATCCCAAAATCAACGGAAGAGCTTGTTACAAAAGCTGGTTACAACTAGCCTTCATTTAAACTTCCAGTTAGCATGAGTCATTTTAGATTAAAACAAACTAAAGACCTAAATTATAACTTAATATTACAATATTACAGCAGATAGTAACCTTGGGCCACTTCAGGGGGAGCTAGTACATAAAATATTTCCCTCCTTGAACGTTAATTTTACCGTTTCTTCTTGCTGACGTTCGCTGTTTGTAGGAACTCATTCTCCTTACCAGGGTATTTTCAAAATAAAAGCCTCTCCTATCAAAACAGGAAATAAGGAAATAAAAGCTTATCAGTATAAAATGATGAATTAAAAGTGAATTAAGAGTGACTGTTTTCTGTTGGGGCTTAATACATATTTTCATTTAGTTTACAGTGAGTAGTATGTAAAACATATTACACACACATGTATGAGACAGGATCTGCAAAGAGATAATAAGTAGTACTATGTCCACAGTGCTCCAAAAATTATTTTTTATTATAATTTTTTAAGGACAATTTATAGCATCGTAAATGGTATTAATTTTACTGCGGTTGTCAACTTTGCAGCAAAAGTTTGGAAATGAAGCCATACAGAGAATGGGGGACAAAGGCCATGAAAATCAGCAGAGCAGATCTGCCTGAGTGCCCTGCTACTGTCAAAGTAGCACCCTGGAGCATTCACTGTATTTGGAGAATGGGAGATGATTGCATTCAGAGGTTTTCATCAACATTGTCTCAGTGGAAGTGAGACAGAGAGAGAGAGAGGGATTGGGGTGGTCACTGGGGTCTGTAACAATCTTCATCTGATTTGTTTTTCCTCCTCGCTGCCTCTTCTAACTTTCTCATCGCACCTTTCCAGTCTGAGTGAAAATGTGAGCAGACTTAGGCAACGGCTGCTGTGTGCAGGCACGTTGCATTGGGTTTTTGGTCTTGTTTCCGTTTGGTTTCTTCCTATTGCTTCCTCTTATCTTTCTGATCTTCTACCTTTTCTTTCCTTTGTCCTTTCTCTTACCCCATTTCTTTTCCCTTTTTTTGCCTGTTTTGGTGCACAGGAGAGATTTCTGCGTCGGGGAGATGTGCAGAGCTTCCAGCCAGCAGGAGCAGCAGCAGCAGCCGTGAGCATTTATCAAAGCCGTGCTCCGTAATGACCACTCAGCAGTGGGGAAATTGAGCTGACCCCAAGGCCAAGCTGTTAGAGGGGACTGGTGGGAAGGCCAGCGGGGTCAGGCCATCCTTGTCCCACCCACTTAGTGGGCATTTAGCGCTGAACCATTAGTTTACTGTTTGGAGGCCTCACAGCTATCCCTTGCACAGTACACACACACACAAACATGCACACGTACACACTGGTATTCGCACACAATGTGGACAACAACCCCTCCAACTAATCTTCAGCACTTCAATGTTTACCTGACACAAGTTGTAAAAGGAAAAGAGTCAAAGAAACCGAAGGGGTAAACTTTGTTGGCTGCCAGTAAATGCTTAGATTCGGCACTATCAGGAACTATTTCTCTGTTGTTGTACTGAAAGCAGGTCAAGACAATGTGGGCAAAGTAAATGTAGCTTAAATTAACATTTTTTATGAAGGATTTGACATTAAATCCAAGTGAAAATGAAAGAAAACACTGGAATTTAAGACTGTGATTCAAATTTGAGCTGATTTTTTGTTACATTACAGCAGAATTTTGTGGCTGATTGAAATCAGACCTTTTTACTTACACCACCGCAATAGTTTCATTGCCCAACATATAGTAAACAGTTTTGTTTACAAATGCTCAGACAGCAACAGTACAGACACGTTTTTGTCATAATGTCTCACATTTAGTCGCTGTAAAACAATCTTTAAATCAGCGACATAGCGACATATGTGTTGAAAAATAAATTGGCAAAGAATGATGTTCATTAATTTTGCATAAAGCAAAGTGTGATTGTCCCTTGCATCTCATCTGACCTTTGTTGTTCTCTTCCCAGACAATGTGGAGACATGACAATTACCAGAGCTTGTTAGTGTCGGGAAGCTGCATTGAGACAGATCACTGGCCCAAGTTAGCATTATTTAACTAAGCTATGTCTTCAGGCATTTGCTGACAGCCGTCCAGAGGGCGAAACTCGCAGGGGAGCTGCACACACAGACGATCAATATGGACGCAGATGGGAAGAGATGTGGGGGAAGAGGGGAAAAAAGAGCTGGAATAGTCATTTTCGCTTGAGAGGCGCTCCCTGGAAAGCCATGAAATAAAAACCTGAACTTTAAAATTGATAAGGATTGATTTCGCTGACACGGGATCATAACATACACCCCTTTGGAGACTGGCAGCGTGAGGGCTTACAGATGCCTGACGCATAAAGGAGAATGGGGAGGACGTAAATCTGACTACAGCACAGCAATTAGCCTTTTACTGTGGAAAAGATATGGAGAATCTTTACTGTTTCATCAAACGGCATTAGGCACGCTGTGGGCCTGGAGGTTTCTCAGGGAAGACAAATGTTAGAATAAACTTGTTTGGACAGATGGATTGGATGGAATTCTTCACAAAGTTCACTATTTTCCCTCACAGATCCATATAGATCACGAGCGAACGGTTAGTTCATTATGTGCCTTCTATTAAATGTCACACAGTGTTTGAGCAATAAGTACAGAGACAAGCTCACCCTAAATGACATTTTCCACAATGTTTTCAAAGACAAAGTGTGCTGTCAGATACGTTTTGAATAACTTGATCTCAGTGTTTACTGAAAGGAGCTGAAAAGTGGCCGAATGTACAGGAGGGAAGCAGCAACACAGAGACTGTCTGATGCCTGAACTACTAGAATAACTACAACAAGAACCACAGCAGCTATCCGAACATTCATTAATCTATTGCAAATAATCTCAATACTCGATAAAAAAACCCAAGAAAAATGTATGTATAATTATAAAAAAAAAATGTCTTAGTTTATACACACACAGAACCTGCAGATACAAGATAAGATTAGATCATATCTATTATCCATCAATCCATTATCTATACGGCTTATCCTGTTAAGGGTCGTGGGGGGGCTGGAGCCTCTCCCGCTGTTATTGGGCGAGAGAGTATACCCTGGACTGATTGAGAGTCAATCACAGGGCTATCTACTATATTCTTTGCTAAAAAACAAATATTGATACTTCCTTTGAACGGACACTTGAAAAGACATTATCGATCAGGATCTCAATGCATGGTAAGAACCCTTTATTGACATGTATGAAACACATACACCCAAAAATTGTCAATCTGAATGTCACAGGAAAATATGCAAATCACTAAACTGCAGGAAAACAAACTGAGTTTGAAAGCAATGCAAAGTAAATACGAATATGGTTTAAAATTAGAATAAAAATATGCTTAAATATATGTATGTAAAATCACAATTAAAGAATTCTCATCTAAATGTCCTCACTTGAACGAGGCAATGGGATTATTTCTAACTTGGTTTTAGCTCAAAGGTAAAGCTAGGTTTTAGCTTTGCGACAGCATAAAAATTAACTACAAAAAACACCCAATGTTGATCAGCAACAGTGATGTGCTTCTTCATGAGCAGGAAAAAGGAGTTAACACTGACGTTATAAGCAGTCTGTACTGCATTCAGTCATTTTGACTCCTTGGGCCAATAAAGTTAGAATTACTCAGAACTCTTTTGTGTTTTGTCAATTTAATAAAATAAAAATATTATAAAATATAAACACATTCAAGAAGTTAAGGGTCTTATACTTATATTGGCTTTATTTCAAGAAAGGTATTACATTGCAAAATTCAGAAATGGTTTAAATGACTTGACTCGTAGTTCTAGTGTTCACTCCTTTACAGAAATTATAGCCTCACTGTTGTAATGACTATTCATTTGTTAGCCCCATAATCCTGTTATGAATCACGAAACAATATTGTTTTTAATTGTGCTATCATGTATCCTTTTAAAAACAAATATCCCGGCCCAAGAATGCAAATGAAGCACTATTCAAATGAGCAGCGTGCAGCGCAGAACATGATTAGGTTCAAGGAGAAAGAACTTGGTGCTAATTCCTGCTCACATGACTGATTGGGAGGAATGAACAGGGAGGTCCTGATCAAAGCTAACATTGTAAGCTAACATTGTACTGTATGCTGGTGAGCAGATGGTGGGCCATAAATCCTCAGGCAGGCTCTGACACATATTAGCATTCAGTTAGCAGCCCACAGCTTGCCAGCCATTTAGGTAATATCTCCATCAGATCACTTTGGAAATGGTGATGGAGTGAGTTGGGGGGATTTTAATGCTTTCCATGACTGTATTGTGCTTAGTTAGACGGAAGTCTGGCTGTGCCGTGAAGTGTTGCTGTTCACAGCGGTAGGAGTCTGCATGTGTTGACAAATACGCTCATCCCTGCCTGTTTAACTGCATAAAGCTTTCACTGGCTCCAGCAACTTGTTTACCAACATCATTTACTTTGAGTTAATACACAAAGTGCCAATTTACTCAACTCACAGTGTCAGGGATTGGCAACAACATTTAAATCCTGAAGAAATGCTCGTTTAAAACAAGTTGCAAGTTGCGTAAATGTGCCAACACAAACATTCAGGTCAGATAAATACACTGAATGTGTAGTTTTGTTTACAGATGAGTCTTTTTTTTTGTTAATAAATGTATACTTTTTTATTTTAGCAAACTTAAGAACCATTAAACTTGGACAGTGACTTAAAACTCTTGATGATTCAACCCAGTTGTGTAATGCTTGATAGGTTTGCATTAATGTTGACAAGATTTATTCTTAATAAGATGGTGCCCATTTCAAAGTATTAACACCTCCTCTTATAAAATGATCGGTCAATTTGAGATCTGAAACAAGTCTTAAATCTTATAAGCAAAGTCTGCATCAAGGCTTTTATTGCTATCTTCACATCCCAGACAACTAAACTAACTGAACTGAGCATTATTTTAAAGTCATCTGTTGTGTCTAAAAGGTGTGGGTGTTTCTGGAAAAGTACATGTGACCGAGAGCTAAAGCGCTTAACTCTTATTAGAGGTCAATTGTTTGTTTCTTGGCACACAACAAAGATGTACCGGACAGGTTTACAGGTGCTTATTTGATGCTACACCTTGCCTCGAGTTTTCCTAATAATTATTTTTTTACTGTTTACTTGTTTGGCTTTTGTCTGTAACTAGAAACTTTTAATATGAGTTATGGTAATGTGAGTGAGGCTATAATAAGCATGATATAAGATGACTCACTTAAAGATATTTTTTAGTAAAGTATATTTTTAGTATTAGTACATTTCCAGAGCAAAAAATGATTTCAGAAAGTTGAAAAAATCTATGGTTTGGCTTCCTTTGCCAAAAACATTTTAACTGTTTTTCTTATTTAGATGTCAAATTACTGGGATACCGGCAGTGTCATACCCCGTCTTCTGATTTACGGCGACAGATCTCTCCTTTAGTTTATTCTTGGTTTATGAGTTTGGCATTTAAACTGGGGATTGCTATCTGATATAGAAACTAATAAAAACACATTCACATTGTTAATCACCGGTTACGGCAGGAGTAAAAAGTTAAAAATAATGTAAGGTAAAGAGTGAGAGCGTAGAGTTTTATATTGCAACACACACAGAAGAAATGCAGTAAACTCACTTAGTGACACTTTACACACCGACAGACTGAGTGAATGACTCTGCTGCTGCACGGATTGGGTTGCAGGTAGTGAAAGGGCAGCAGTGAGAAAGAGCGAGGCCGAGAGTGCAAACTGTGAGTGTGTGTGTGTGTGTGTGTGTGTGTGTGTGTGTGTGTGTGTGTGTGTGCATGAGTGCGGGGTTAATTGTGGTTCAACTGCGAGGAACAGCTGAGAGAGCTCATATATGGCATAGAAGAACAAGCATGGTGACAGGAGACTTGACAACACAACCTGTTTTATGGTGACAAGTGTGTGTTTGAAGGCGAGTGTGTTTGTGTGTGTGTGTAGTTGAGAGAGAGAGTGAGGGGGGAGGAGAGAAAGTGTGAGAAAGAAAGAGTGAAGAGTGTGCTAAAGAAAGGCAGGTGAGCGCTGCAAGTGCCCACCCAACATGTTCACACGCCTCCTTCAAGAATAGCAAAGAGTCTTGGTAAGCGATTTCTACCCTGGGGTGCTGATGGGGAGGATTCTGTGACTGTGTGTGTGCGTGTGTGTGTGTGTGTGTGTGTGTGTGTGTGAAACTGACTAGAAGAAAGAAAAAGAAGCTTGTCTATCCTTCACCTGTCACCGAAAGCACCAACAGGAAAGGATCTAAGTAAGATCACACACTGTTTCCTGTTACCCATGAGGCTTAGCACGGACGACAGCAGTCAAGGTGCGGTAAACTTTACACCAGGTTGCAGGATAAGTATTTGCCCGGCTTTGTGTGTGGCTGCAGCTGTGTGTGCGTGCGTGTGTGTGTGTGTGTGTGTATTCTCGATGCATAAGCACAGGGTTCAGATCATCAAAGCAGCTCTCCTCAGCTCAGTTTTCAGTGAGCAGCTAAAGGTTAGACTTATGTGTTGCTACTTACAGTAACACACACAGACTGCTTTACACCATATCATTACCACTACAGATCTCAGCCGTCAATCACACACATCCAGAGAAGTGAAGTGGGTCATTTAAAATGAGACACGCACATTAAAGAAGCTAGCACCTAAATATAGTTTTAAAATACATTTCAAAAACAAATATATTGAACATATTTTATGCAATTTTTTTTTATATTCTTCACAGTTTCCCGACAGTAGGAGCACTACTGTTTACTTCCTTTTTATGTCTTCCTCTATTTCTATGTTTATTTTTATGCACCAAAACACCAAGACAAATTCTTCTACGTGTAAACTTACTTGGCAATAAACCCAAATTATGATTCTAATGTTTTGACATATTTTGAAAGCATTTAATCAAACATTGTAAAATACTTTTCACTAACAAAATGTAAGCATATGCCACATTTGGTTACCATCTTTTTATCATCTCTATTCTCTTAAAATTATCTTCTGATTGAATAAAGCTTTAAAGTTTTACAGCAGCATAAAATACCAAAAAATTCACCCACATCTATTAGGATTAATAAATTCAGTAATTTGTAAGCAACATGTCAAACATTTGCAGGTTGCAGCGTCTCAAATGGGGGCTCATTAGAACGCAATGTTGTTGTTTTCCTATTGTTCATTCATCCTCAACAGCATTTTTAAGATCTTACTTTTGGCTCATGAAAATTACAAAAGCCTTTTTCAATAAATAAAACAATGAATTAAAAAAAAAATTATTGTCAGATTAGTCTATAATGAAAACAGTTAAACTTTAACCTAAACAATCCTCTACAACTTATCTTTAACATCTCTTACATGTCACATAGTCTTATATAATTCTGTTATTTTCGTCCCTTCTTGCCTAAATTAAGTCGTAAATATTTGACCACACAACTCAAAGAAATGAGCTTAAACTCTGAAACTCACAGTCATGAAAAACAACGTGTGTGTTTCTACCAGAAATAGACCTGTGACGGTCCTGGGGTCACCAGCCATAGTTTAGGAAATGCTGACTGTCAGTGACTTTAAGACCTGTTTAGCTGTTGTTCATGTAGCAGCAGGCGTCACAGGGAAAAGGTTGAAGCTGCTTCTGGAGTCTTGTTTGTTCTCAATGACCTGATGCCACAGATACATATTATTAAATTATACCTATATATTATACTGTTTATTATCTTATTCGGAATTACTGTAGTGTAAAAACATAGAGTAAGTTGTATATTGATTGGGCACTAATGCAATACTAATAGGTTTTTATTTGGGCGTTGCACAAGCTAGCGAACTGGAATAAAGCAATGGAAACGAGCTGAGAAAACACTGTTTCTAGTTGTGATTATCATTTTGCTGAGGTGGCAAAAGGACACACATTCTTCACTCAAGTAGAAGTACAAGTACTGTGGCGCTGGTTTGGCTCGGTTGGTAGAGCGGGCGCCCCATGTACAGAGGCTGTAGTCCTCGCACTGATTGACCGTTCGACTCCCGGTCTGCCGATCATTTGGTGCATGTCATCCCCCACTTTCTACTCCCGGCATTTCCTGTCTATCTTCAGCTGTCCTATAAATAAATAAAAAGGCAGAAGCCAAAACATAATCTTAAAAATTACAAGTACTGATTCAACTTCTTTACTGAAGTAAAATTGGAAAAAATACTGACTCTGAAATGTCAGGAGCCCTCTGAAGGACATTTCTACCAGCTGTTTCTGTGCAAAGCGAACTGAACCACAGACATATAAAACTTAATCCAATTTTTTCTGTGTTATTGTCCCATCCATTTAGTTTGGAATGAGTCCAGATATCAAATAAAAAATCAATAATTGCATTTAAGCTAAAGTAAGAGGTCTGACGGTCTGAAGGACAGATATTCGTATTAAAATGCAGTGAGCGGAAGTAAAAAGAAGTTTGAAAATGAATACTTAAGTAAAGTACAGATACCTGAAAACTCAACATCAGTAAGGTAACATTTGTACTTCTAACATCTGTCATTTTTACTGCTTAGAAATAATCAAGCTATTTTTTTTACATCAAAATAAAAACTACATTCTTACCACTGTTAGATTTCCAAGCATAATTGAGATTTAAACAGGGAAAGTATCCTGATTAATTTTATTGTGAAGGTTGTATCTGAAATCAAGAACCCAGTGCCATCCCAAGAGAGGTCAAATCAAATGTCATATAAAATAATACTGATGATCTCAATCATTTTTTTTAACTCTCTCTGTCATCCATCAAAACTATTTGGGAACTTGTTGTTCATCAAATAGTTTACACTGACCAGTCATTGGGCAGATAGAGTGACAGCAAGATGTGCAGCAACTGCCGCAGCCCGAATTCAAACCGACATCGTTGTGGTATGCGTCTCAGCATGCTGAGCCACCAGGACGCCAGATCTGGTCTTTGAAGCCAGAGCGAGTTCCCTGAGGCCAACAGCAGCAGGAGCCGGGGGGGTATCAAATGTGTTCGAGCTGCCCCACTAATAAGATAAGTGGGCTAATGCTAGCATAGAGGTTTGCCACTCATCTCAATCTGTCGTGTTTAACAGTCTCACAGGAATAGCTCTCAAATTTAAATGCTGGACGGCTGTTGATGGAGTGGAGAAGTCGAGTGTGTGTGTGTCTGTGTGCACGTGTGTTTGAGTATGTGTTGGTGTGGAGTGAGCATTAGTGGAAGCAATGTAAGACGCTGGCGAAGTCTTATGGAACATCAGTTGACACTAGAAAAATACAGCTGCCGATAAATCTCCGACAACAGCCCCAGACTCAAGTTTCGCTCTCTGATTTATCGGAGTTGTTCCTTTTAGACTTGCCATTTGGGAGTCAGGATCCCTGTAGGTCATTTGAAAAACTAACTTTTCACCCTTAATACTATGCAAAGCAGAAATGTAGGGAGAGAGAAACTAGGCCTTTTAGAAGATTAAACCAGCTGGCTTTCATTTATTGGCTCCCTTTTTTTCACTTATTTCTTTCTTGACTCTTAAAATTGTCTGAAATAATCAGTGATTCAGTCTGAATGTTTATATTTAACCACCGATGCACCCAACAGTTGCTCTTAAAATGTCAAGTGTCTGTGTGAAAACCGGGCTTAATTGGAAAATGTGTGTTTTAAGGTGAAAGCTATTACTCTCATTCAGTCTCTATTGATCTGCACTTCCGGCTCTGATAAGTTCTGCACAATATTTATCAGACTGCAATGGACTTGAGACAAAACGGCCATTTTCTTTTAATAAGCATTTGATCAAAGAAAATCAGTGGTCATGTACAGTATGGTACCACACATAGGTTCAAATCTAGTCCAAAAAGATTGTTACATAAGCTAAGCTAAATAGCAAAAAGGTATGACCCCAATATCTTTTTAATATTTTGATTGATATTGACAATTATCTTAATATACAATTTATATTACTGCCAATGAGAATATCAATTAAAAACAAAAGTGTTCTATCATGTATGGGTCTTTTCTTTTTAAGTTGAGACAATTCAAACTGGTGAAAACTATTTAAAATTTAGAGTTTCACAGCATGTTCAGGGGGCTGTGAGCTGAGCTGCAGTTAACATAAGCTCAAGATTCCTTTAATGTTTATCATTCAAAATGTTTTTAGCGTTAGTTAAGTTATTGAATTAAGTTTCCTCCTCATCACAACAAATGGACCAGGTAATTAAAGCCAAAGAGAACATCAAATAAAACAGTTTCTGGTTAAAAATCGTTGTCTTTCTGATGGTTTTCAGCTGACACAGAATGTCCGATGAGGAGGCTGCTAGCTGAGCTGCCATTCACGTCCATATATTATGTAATTTTGCCTCTTTTTTTCCCAACAATTTGCTCGTCTTTGAAGGTTAACAGGAGTTCACTTTCACCGTCACTTTCAGGCCCTTTGTTTCCACTAATTTTTTTCTTTATTACAGAAGACCTCCGCTTTCTTTACTGGCAGCTCAAACAAATGATTTTAAGTGTGCGAGAAAAATTCAGACCAACTGGCTGTTTTTGTTATAACCCTTCATTGCGTAAAAATGACCAAAGTTTGTCGTATCCTACTCGATGATACTCGACGATTGAAACCGTTTTATTGCCCAACTCTATCGTTACAGGTCAGGAAATGTCCTTGTAAAAACAATGATTTAAAAAATTAATTAATTCTATAAAAGTCTGTGGCTAAATCTGGACCAATTCCATATTAGAAATTGTATTACAGGCCTGACACCCTGAACATGGTTCGCGTTCATTGCCCACATTTTGGCACCAAACTTCATGTCAATGTATCATTAGTCTAATTATATTCACGCTGCTCCATTACATCACTCAACACACAGCCATCTTCAGAGGCCAACAGCAGGTGCTTGCAATCAATTGACAGGAGTGATAACAACTGATTAAATGCAGATAATTCAGGTTTATTATTTAGATATAATAACATCAGCTTATTGCTGTAGGAACTGCATTTAACAATAGTTAATTCTGCTCTACATGTACACTCATTGTTAGGCTCTGCAATCACGGATTTTATTCATGATATTTTTGGCAAACGTTTTTAAAGATCAGTCAAAATAACAAGGACCTGTGACAAAAAGTAATCTGAAAAAATATGTATGAAAGTAGGTAAATCTGACCCACACTGGAATCATACTGTACGATCAATTTAAATCATAATAACTTAGAATCGTTATAACTGTGATTTTATTGGCATAATCAGCCTTCATCATGTCTTTTCCTCTCCGCCATGTTGAAGCGCTGGCATAAATCACTGGATCAGCCTTTAGAGGGCACTGAATTTGATCTAAGCTTTCCCCACCCGAGTTTGTTTGCTAATGGCCGTGTGGACACCGCACACTCTTAACACATTCAAATTCCCCCCATCGCCCCTTCGCCTCCCGTCTCTGCGCTGAGACAACCTGGAAACCACCGTCCACGACTGAGGAAGCTGGCACTCCATAGTAAGCACCTCAATTACAAATGTTATCAATCCCGGGGAAAGAGGGAGCTTAGCACTTGTAGCTGTTTTTCTCATCAGCGGTGGTGGGGTAGCGGCTCGGAGACGGGCTAAAGAGAGACAGGGACAGCAGTTTGTGTGTTCTTTGATGAGCGTACGTGTCTATCCTCTAAAACTCGACCCCCTGCTCGCCCTCCCTTAAATATCCTGTCGCCTTCGGTGTTTCTTTCTTGCTGTTCTTCAGTATCTTGACTCCTTGCCCTCCGCCAAACCTTAAGAACCCAATCGTCTCAAATTCAGCCCACTGAAATAATTAAGGGGTTGCATGCCGCCAAAAATAAGAGTGTGTGTATTTTTGAAGTGGGGAGGGGACATGTGTTTGGAGTCTCGGGATGCCAGGATGCCTCCGGCTGGGTTCAACTTGTTAGGAAAACTGGGTATTGCCTTACACTTCCGTTGACATGACTGCAGTATCAGTGGTGGTGGTGGAGGGTGTGCTGGGTGTCAGCCACCCTTTGGCTGACCCCCCCAAGGATGTGCATGTTTACCGAGGTGTTCTCACAAACATTTGCCCAGCGCAGCGCGACCGACAGGCCCCATGGGCATGAAGAGGTGTTTACAGTTATCTTGCACTTTGTACGTCACCGCAGGCACAAGTACACATTATGCACTTGGAGGGAGTATTAAAGGACATGGATTAAACTAAGAGTGGTTAGATTTTGCTCATTACAGAAACATGTCTGTCTAAGACTAAGAACACACAGACAAGTTGTTTCAGGTACAGATAAGATGATGAAACAGGACCCCTAAAACGGTGTGGAGTTGTTAATAACACTATCAGATCGCCTTTTACAACTTCAGAGGTTGTGAAATTTGTCACAGCGACAAACAGCATTAATCCTCTGTTGCAACAATCACAAAGTTAACATATGTGTGAGAAGGGCTGCCCCCTAAAATTAGAATCATCAGGTCTCTCCCCCTCACCCCAGGACACGGGCCCTGGTTCAGGAACCATACAGGTTCGGGTCCACATTTTAATATGATCATGTTAGTCATCAGATTCTGTTACTGTGGGTCCTATCTCTGTTCATCATTTTGTGTAATACCTGAATGGATCATCCATGATCAGCAATGATCACTTGAGAAAAACACGAGCGCCGAGTGTGTAACATGCATGATGATGAGGCTGGTTTAGAATCAGATTATAAGACCATTCATTGTTGAGTGGCAGCGTGCATGCAAGTTATGGACCCCACATGTTCCATATCTCAGGTCTCTCTCTTTATGGACATGCAACAGTGTGGATTTGCAAAATCACAGGTAAAACTAGGGTGGTATATATATATTACATAGTATAATTTTAAACTTGAACCAGTTCACTCAGAACCTGTTACATATTTCCCAGATCCATTAGGGTTCCAGTCTGTCATTTTGTGCCTTTGACTACTTATACATCATTCGAACATACCCTGAATCGCCTTGCATTATGTCGGTTGAATCTCTGCACTGTTGTATATTAGCTGGGCTGTTGTTCACACTATGGCAAGTTGTGGTGCTCAGGTGATCCATGGTGAACCACTTTTGAAACACATGCTAGTACAACCTCCTCAACTGCCGTTCACTGTGATGATCAGACGCATACTGAGTCTTACATGTAAAACATAAGCCTCTTGTAGGCTGATGTAGGAGTTTAAAAAGCATGTTTTACTGTTGTCTAACTTAACACAGATTTAGGATGGATCTTTTGTTTGGGCCAAGTACGCAGAGCCACTCATTGTAAACACGTAAAAACTGTTCTTTATGTCTGCATCAAATGTTCTCTTAAGATTCACTGCACCCACCCAAAGCACACAACTATGAGGTTTTCCATCAGGTCTACTCCTAAAATTAAAAAAACAGACAAGATCAGTATTTCTATGAGCCCTCATTTCTATTTAGTTTATGCAAATGACTTCCTATTGACTCAAAGCACATTGCCTTCAGTCTTTTCTGAGAACGACTCAAACTATGCTGAAAAATACACAGATTTCACCTGCATACAGATCATATACTATTATTTGTTTCAGTCAGTAATGGGTGAATGCAAAAGAGAAAAGTATATTTAAAATTACTTAATGCTAAGCAATATAAACTACATATCTTGTGCTCAGAAAGAACACTATATAAGTATTTTGTGCATTACTGGCACAGGAGGAGGTCACAGTACAGTGAAATAACCTCCATTGTAATATACAAAAGATGAACAAACCAAAACATAAACACAGACATAATGAAACATGCTGCGCATAAACCAGTATTCATGTTCACTACCAGAGATGAACAGGGAACACAGACATTGTACACACACACACACACACACACACACACACACATACACACAATTCATAAGCATGCAGACTGGGGAGCAGGCGTCCTTTTGTTGGAGGGAGAATGGGGAGTGTGAAGGACGTGACGAGGGAGATAAGTGTCCTCCAGGGCCCTGAGGTTACCCTAATGGTGTCATACATCACCCCTCACAAAGCCATGCAGAGCAAAGTTGTCAATGCATGAATGCTGCACTATTACTATCGGCCATTTTAATCATGGCACCTGTCACTGCGCTAATCAACACCATAACTTCACACTGGAAATCACTCAGAAAAACTCTCCTGTGCTGCTGTGTACCACGAACTGTACACAACACAGGCAGTAAGTTATGCAGAGCGGTCTGCCGGCTGCATGGTGGGCTGCTGTGCTGAGGGGTTGTGACTTTGTAGTGCATCATTGCCCTTGTTTAATGGAGGCTTGGCTTATCCTAAGCAGTTGTTGTGACAATGCTAAATGCCATTTTTATGAACGTGCTAAAAGGGATTTCCTCCACTGTCAACACCCCTCCCCCCACCACCTGAACACACACACAAACAGCCTGTCCAGTGGGGCCTACTAAAAACTCACACACACACACACACACCTGAAAGTCCTCTGCTCCGTTTTAGGCATTAAAGACAAACTAGTATATCTGGCACAACATGAACAACATGTATTGGCATTGACATATCTGACAAATAACTGCAATGATGTCTGAAGGTCTTACTGCAGTTTCCCATCAGTTATCTCACTGGTTCTCTATCCAAAAGAAACAGTGTATTGGAAGTCACATTTTTCCAAATACTTTAATGTAAGGTCGCTCTTTACAATTAAGTAGACGCAACTCATTGAACATTTTACCCCAAAAGCCAGCTATTAAGTAACTTGACATTAGCTTGTATGCTAGCTAGCTTTTAAGTCAAGGTTGTGTCTCTGCAGACCAGAGACTTTGAGAGGACGGGGTAGCTTTCAATCGTTTATTTTCTTTTTATCAATGGAAAGAATAGGCTAACATAAATATAAGAAACTAAATAATTATTATAAAGTGATAAAATACAAGGGAAGATTATTGATTGGGGCGGGGGGGCAGCGGTGTAAAAGAGAGTAAAATCATCATATTATCCACAAACTAAGACAAAAGTCCTAACAAGAGCTAAAACAACATAATCCTAAAGATATAAACTATTTCAAACCTTTCTAAAAGTGGTTTGCACTTTAGCAGTAACTTCCCGAGCTGTTGAAATGTTGTCAAAAATGGAAAGTGTTGTACATCATGATTGATGTTCCACGTCCTCCAGTGGCATCATGTCCCTGTGTATCTTCTTTCAGACTGAAACACTTTGTAGATACGGCTCCCAAAATAAGACGGATATGTTGCTTGAGACACAGCAAAGTAAGAGTTATGGGGGCAGCTGGAGAAGGGCTGGTAAAATATGGAGGATTTCTAACTATAAAGATACTGATATCTCAATGTGAGTGATGGAAACATTCATGGTGTTGGTTTCGGGACGCCCTGTTTTGGTAGCACTGGAGTGACACTGGGTCAGGTTGCAAACTATTAGCATTCCTCTGGATCGAGGCTGTACGACGGCTGCAATGTTTTCACCCTTTACACTGAGAGGAGAGGGACTAAAGTGAAGAATAACTAAAGAAGAGGGAAGACGCGATAATGGAGGAGAGAAGGTCGAAGGTGGAAATTTGGGAAATGGAAAATTTGAAAGCAAAAATGTACTTTTCTCGTGTGCTTGTTAGCTTGTGCGAACCATGGAGATGTGATATCTGCTGTTCAGTGTAATACAAATTCATCCAAAAATAATTACATATTAGATCATGCTGTTATGTAATAGTAGATGACTAAGATCATCATAGTTTTTATTAAGCTAGGAATGTCTGTTTATTTGGATCTTTGTCAAAATCGGATAAGAAATGTTCATAAAAAAACAAACAGTTTGTTGTTTTAGTTTTGTTTCCTTGCCTAGCCGGTATGTTCTAGCCTCATCTTCCTCCAGGACACCATCAGTGTGTCTTTAATGTTTGTTTTTCTCATTTTTCTCTTCGCTTTCTATGGCTAGAAGCATTTTCCGAGCTGTCAAAAACACAAGAGGACCTTGTTTACTGTCAACTTTAGAAATCAGCATGTGCTCTTTTGGTAGGAAATATCTGTTTTTTTAAAATAGTTTAAAACCAATAATTTCTTAGAACAACCTAAATAAGAGTGTAAAATTGGGGGTAAAACAAAACTGGAGCTTGAAGAATCACATTTTGGATTAAAAAAGACACAAAAAAGGAAAACTCTCACGGTTGTGAAAGGGCAGAATGGGGGTCCGGGTACTATGTTCCCCTTTTTCCTGGAAAGGGGATGAAATAGCACACCAAGCTTCAGCTAGAGGGGAGCCAGTTGTTGGGAGACATGTTTGAAGAGGGCTTTTGAGTAGTGTTTCTAGTGCCACTCTGTGTCATAATGAAACCTGTTTTAACTAATGAGATACATTATCGTTAATCACCTACTCATTAGGAGCGACAAGCTGAAGAGAGACTCAGCCATGGCACACTCACTGATACACACATACACAACCTTACAGTGACATACACACACATAACATTATCTGATCTCCAAAGTGTTTTGTTAATTTCTGGGTCCTGATCTCAAACACAAGATAGAAAACTCAATTATACATGCAGGGACCACACTCAGTACACTGTCCTCACTATTGTCCGCAGCTCCAGGCAGCTTAGGTGATCTCTTTCCCCGGGCGAGTGGTACCAAGCCCCGGGTTAAGGATTTAGAGATTCTGGTTAATGACGCCCAAGCCTCCCCTTCCTCCCCAGATGCCATTAGAACCTCATTTTAAAAGAGAGTGATGGGCCAGGCTCGCAGGGTTATCTGGCCTATCTTTTAATCATAAATGAGACCCCTCCCTCTTCTTCCTCCCTTTCTTTACCTACCTCTCTCCTCTCCCTCTGTGGGCTGGGGAAAGTGCTGTCTCAGCGTTCTCCTCTCCCCCCTTCCTGTTCTGTCTTTATGCTTTTCCAGACCATCGCTGATCAGGGGCATCAGTTCCAGAGGGGTGACTCCTTCGCCTTCACTTACGAGCTGAAGAGTCCTCTTCTGTCCGAGAGAAAGGGGGAGATGGAGAGAAAGAGGGAGGGTTTGGAGGGGGAGGTAGAGAGGTAAAAAGAGGGTCATGCCAATGACGGGAGGATCCTCAAAAGTATTGCTTTGTAGCCGAAGATCTTATGGCTAAAACTCTCCTATAACATTATCTTTGCTGAATGGTAGTGTGCTATAAACACTCACGATCTTAGAAGTCTATTACCTCTGCAGTCTGAGCGACATTTTTACACTCTCTCTCTCTCACATGCCTTTTGTACTTTTTCTGCGAGCTATAAAGTTTATGTAAAAGAATTTAAAAAATACACACCCATGCCTGCAAAGTTTTGGAAGAGTTGGTAAAAAAGACAAAGGGTGATAATGCACGCTCACCTGCAGGCCTGGGCGATTATTTCCAGACCTCATCATCACACACACACATCACACAACCACAAGCGCACACACACACACACACACTCACACACTACCACCTCAGTGCCCCCCTTGCCTTCAGTCATTGTCTATCGCTGCAGTCCTGCAAGGGGTAAACGTCAAACTCTCCAAATTGGATGAAACATTATGAGAAATATTATGAGGCAGCCTGCTGCTGTGATGGCTAGGGGCTTCTGGTTAATTGAGTTGTTGCCCGTGCTGCATACTGAACAGGACCCGAGGATGGAAGACAAGTCAGGGGTGGGACACCGGCATTTTTTAGAAAAGACATTTCATCTTTATTGGTGAATATGCAGTCGAGATGAAGGAAGGCTGGATGGAAAATGAAAGGGAAAGAAACAGACTTACCCATTACATTTTTCTGTCAGTTATATAAATCACCATATTTTCAGACAAACACTAAACAGGTGCAAAAGTGTCTCATTTTTATCTTGAAATTCCTTATCTAAAGAAGAGAAATGTTTTTACTTTGGCCCAGTAATTGATTAAGTTCGAAGTCCCAGGACAACTTCAGAGTCATCCCTCCGGCAGTGCTTCTAAAACTTTCTCCACCAGAGACCCTGAATAATTTGGCCTCTTTAAGCCTGACACACAGAAATCTTTTATCCACAATATTAGTCGGAAAAGGAAGACAGAACTGAAATTTTAAAGAGGAGTGAAGTACTTTTGATCATCGCTGCGACAAGGCTGAGAAGTAACATTTAGTCATTAATGTCTAAGCGGATATATATCCCAGGATTTATATATTAGCATTAAGAGAAGCCTATTAGTAATGTGGCTCATCCTTATTCGGGGTCACTGCCAATGAGTAATAATCTTATGCAAATATATTCTGCTGGGGAAATTTTCTGATGATTACTATATGCAGATTCAGCCCGATCTCTTCCACTGGGCCTGAAATGAGCAAAAATGGAGATATCCATACATTGTTCATGATTAGGAAAAAGGATGAAGGAAGCTGAACTCTATATCAAGTTTTACATTATTAAGAAAACAGAGTTTCAGTTATAGTACTGGCCATAATTTCTTACAAAGGCTAACTATATATCTGCTCTGTGATTCATATGTATTACTGCAATTACACTTCTATATCAGAAACTTCAAGATCCTATTGTTACTTCAAATACTGATAAGAATTTTGTCATGTATATCAAAGTTAAAGTTGAAGATGCAATTTAGAAATCTACAATTGGGTGTGACACATGTAGTAGCTGTAGAATCTATTTTCATACTGTGATAATCTATGAACACAGTGACAGTAACACCACCTTATTACCTTATTGTAGATAGGTACTTGTAATTCACAGCGTTTACCTTTCATTCCAAACCCTGTGACCCCGTCCTCGCAGCGGTGCTCACAGACTCCTCACAGACTGTGTGGAGAAGTGCGAGTTTCCAGGCGGCTACTTCATCAACATTTCTCGGTGGGTCAGTGTCCTTCATTGCAGAGCACATCAATTCAGAGGGGACATCGATCACAGCCGCCGCCCGTCACATTGACCAGCTCATTAGCTGGACTTAATATACGCCCAGGGAGCTCTGAGGCCTGCGTGTCAGTCCTGCACTCTGTAGGAAGTTGGCTTTGAGATGGACACATTTAGGATACAACACTAACTTTAGCAATGAAGACCAAGAGAGTGATAAAATTATTGCATGCATACAATTTGTTTGATAGTGCATCATGTCTCTCCATGTACATTTATATTTTGTTCTTCGTCTTTAATGAAGATGAAAAGATGAACAAGAAAAAAACATGATACAGGCTCATTTACAAGCCCAATGTCCTAGTAAATGAGCCTGTAGCCGCCTTAGCTTAGCAGTTAAAGTGGGTGCCCCATGTACAGGGGCTAAGTCCTCAACACGAAGGCCCCAGGTTCAACTTTGACCCTCTGCCTCTTACCGCATGTCGTCCCCACTCTATCCAACTCTATCCGCTATCCTATTGAGTAGGCAAAAAGGCCAAAAACTAATCTTAGCTTGCAAGTGGTTGAATGCTAATGTTAGCTTTTGTCGAACCGCAGCTAATGAGTTATCCATGGTTTTCCAACCTCAAACACAGAAACACAACATAATAAAAACATTTGAGCTTCCCAACCAAATGAACAGAAATTTTGATTTTGCAACAAAACACATATCAGTGCACTTTTTAGGTTTAATTGGTCATAACTGTTTTTAAATTATAGCGCAAAATAACACTGGGATTCAGAAAGGCGAAAGTGAAATTCCCATTGTTTAGAGCTGTAAGGCAACTAGGGTGTGGCAGAGACTAGAGAAACTGAAAGCTTAACAAAATCATTGAAGATTAAAGCCCATGTATAGAAAATTCTTTGCATTATGATTTCAAACAATATTTACCATTGTAATCGCCTGAGAAAGTTGTTTGTGTATCATGGCCTGCGTATTTAAAACAAAGCTTCCTCCCACTCGTGTAAACATCCACTCCAGAGCAAACCAAAGCGCCCCAGCTGACTGCTCGCCTTGTCAGCCCGGCCCACTCACAGAGGAGGGCCACATTGTGCCTATTGTCTGACTAAATGGTGGCATCGGAGAGGAGAGAAGGGGGGAACTTGAGTAAACAAGCTACAGCTTTAGCATCTCAATGTCACTGCATGGGTGTCTGGTGCTGAGCAATGCTTTGTGCATGTTGGCGTAATGCATTCCCGCCTGGGCAAACTTTGGACACAGTCCTGCCCACTGAGCCTCTTCTGAGGATACATGAATACATTTGACAACTTATATCAAAATAGGGAGATGGTTAAGGTCAGAGGAAAATGTATTTAAGTGTTATCTAATCAGGGAAACATATTTACAATTTACCAGCCCAACGTGTATTGACCTCACAGAGAAGCTTACTGTGTCAAGTTGTTTACCTGGCTGGAGGCTACCACATGGAAGGATATTCACAGTACTCAAAGGGAGTTTTTAGCATCACTATAGTGCCCCGTTTTCTCCCTTTCTTTCCTCTTACTTGTATCTGTTACGTAGCTGTCGGGCTGTGCTTTGTATCGAGGCACAGAACATTCGCTGCAACTAAATGAGATCGTTACACTTTAGTGCTGTTGGCGATTCTTTGGGTTTTAATCACAGACGACCTAACAACTGTGAAGTGTGAACACATAAATATATACACGCTCTTGACCTCTGTGTGTCCTCTGTATTTACCTTTTCAGACAGTCAACTTTTAAGAGGGAAACGGCTCTTCTGTCTCCAATAATTACTGGCTAAAGACATTCCTTTATTAGTGTCTAGTTTTGTAATGCTGCCAAATAACACTTTATTGCCCTTTAATTAAATATTAATGGTAGTGTCATTACATCTTCATTCATAATTAAAGAGCTACCAACGACTGATAGTGCATATTAATGTAATTAAACATCCGCACAGTGTGTATTTGTGCCAGAGAGGGTTTGTGTGTGTTGAATTTGATTTAAATGGCAGAAAGTAGGATTTTTCTTTACGATGCATCAAAACATTTTTCAGATATTTTTATAACTATATATTTTTCTGAATATCCTGGCAAAAGTGCAGTGTTTGAACATTACTTTGCCTTCTTACAATTGCATCATCATCCACATTAAAAGTCTTCTGATATGTATTATATCTTTAATAAGATAACTGCACTTTTCTCCACCTCTGACCCCCCAAACATCCTCCTCCCCCACTACCACCAGCTTATCAATGCCCCATTATGAACTGCAGGGGGAATGGTAAGTAAAAAGAGGGTCTCCATTCCAGTTAAACTGACCCCCCACTGCAGCTGTATATTACAGGACCTGCCCCTCACCTCCCCCGCAGTCACCCCAGCTTTATGACTCCCCAAGACATGCTAGGTAGTAGTAATGCATGATAACAAGGCACCTTTTGTTGTTAATCTGGTAAACAGGAAGTGTCTGCCCTGGAAGCTAACATGATGTTGGACACCAGCAGCAGGAGCAGCAGCGGCGGCCATCTTTAAATCCCCTTTGGTGATGTGACCCCTGACCCAGCCTCTGAGAAGGTCAGGCAAAACTTATCTCTCAATGAATAAACTGGTGTCTCTTTTAAAGTCAGCATGTTAATGATTGCCTGCAGCCCATGTCTTGGCATTTTCACACAAAGCGGTACATGTGTTGATTTTTAATTAACAGGCAACAGCAGTAGCAGTTATAATATATAGGCAACTTTTAGATATGTGTGTATGGACTCATTTTTTTAGCTACTGGAAACCCAAGTCTTCCATAGGTCTTACTAAATATGGCATCAACAAGTTAGGAATGAGTTTAAATCTGAATCGAAATATTGTCATTTAGGTTTCTCTCAATGTTTCTGGGGGCGTGGGTATGCTGAGATATTCATTACGCAACTGATTTTGCAATCCAATCAAAGAAAAGTCATACGGCCAAAATTAACTATTTTCACCCTGGACCAGCATCTTTCACTGACAAAATATTAATGGCTGAGCGTTATTACTTACAACTGTGGGTGTTGAGCCAAGGAGATGTCAATCCATCTGTGATGGGCCATGTCTACACATTCACAAGGTAAAGTCTACACAGCAAAATGAGCTTTTTCTGGTCTAGATTTTCTGCAAAGTGGTGCAGCGGTTAGCGCTATTGCCTCACAGCTAGAAGGTCACTGGTTCAAACCCCGGTTTGGGCAAAGTTGGCCTTTCTGTGCGGAGTTTACATGTTCTCCCCGTGCATGCGTGGGTTCCCTCTGGGGTCTCCGGCTTCCTCCAACAGTCCAAAGACATGCTTGTAAGATTAATTGGTGACTCTAAATTGCCCATAGTGTGTTGTGTGGGTGTGAGTGCGAAAGGTTGTCTGACTCTATGTGTCAGCCCTGTGATTGACTGTACCCTGCCTTTCACCAAATGACAGCCGGGATAGCCCCCCCCCCCCTTTGATAATACATTTGCATTTTTCCAATTTTTTACCTAATTTCAAGAGGATTAAAAGAATAATTCAGTTTGACTCTGTTTTGGTATTTTTGGTTAGCAAATTAGCCCATTTTCAAATTTCAGGACATGTCCAGAATGTTATTATGTGATTGATGTTCACAATTGGAAGCTCAAGGAAAATCTTGTAAACTGACCTGCAAGTTGAGGTATTTCATTTTAAATCAAACTTGTAGTAAAGTAGATAAGTTAGACTTTGTAAAATACTGACAATCATCAAAAAAAGGATTGTGATGTTTTGTGTGTCTTTAAAGCCCGTCACAAGTCTGACCTTGTGATCAACTCTGGAACTCTTTCTCACAGAGAAACTCAACAACCAAAAAACACCCTGCTGCCTCATCAATTAGGCAGAATCCAGTGTGTCATGTAAACCATGACAGGAAAGCAGAAGAGATGAGCTAATGTTTTCCACACAGTAATGAAAGTCAAACTCACACGGGTGCTTGGAAGCACTACACAGGCTGCAGCCATTAAAAGTCTATCGGGGTGTCTGCTGCGTAAACAAATAGCTATGATTATTCCAACCTGCCATCCTCCGACAGCATTAAAACATCCTTCAATTAGGCAGCGCTGCAACATACTCAGACCCAAACAAAGCTCTCTCTCCACCTCTCTGTCACGTATCATTACTCCCAACATGCCGCTCCCGCTCCCTCGCTCTCTGCACACCTTTCACTCATCATCATGTGTCAACTGTTTGCAGGAGAGGCAGCAAAGATGGCAAGCTCTTTGACCCACACTAAGATGGCAACGGTGCACACAACACACAGCCTTCATTGTTTGCAGGCTGGATCAATCAGAAAACACCTCAGGGCCTTTTTTCTGAACTTTGGCCACACAGCTGGATGGGTATCGTCAGACATAGAGGGTCAGACGATGAGACTTAGATGAGACAATTTTCAGTTAAAGTTCTCTCTCCAAACCATAACATAATAGTATTTTTTTTTGCTTAAACAAAAACAAACTGTGAAAATCAAGACTCATTCTGCCAAACTGACGTTGTGTGTTGATACCTAGATCTTTACATCATAAGGCTTCGGGCCACAGATCAAGCCGCTGTTTTTGACGAGCTTGGCGTTAGAATGTGTTCTAGCCACAGAACACATTTCATGCAAAAGGCAACTGGACTTGGTTGACGTTCTTGAAGATATTTAGGCCATGTCTACACGTACGCGGGTATTATTGAGTTTTTGCCTATAGAAAATCCCTGTCCAAACAAACGCAAAACAAACACACCAACAGGCGCCGATACAACCCGGTCATGCAAAGAAGAAGAAGAATCTCGGTCAGTCTGAAATTCTATCCCCACGCCTCTGTTCCTCAATGTAGCAGATAAGTAACTGTACATACATGTGTAAACATGTAAAAAGTCCTGTTAAGCATTACTGTTTATGACAAGCCTCATTTGTGACACCTCACAAAAAATGGTCACAAGACGTCACGAGCCAAAAACGCTGTTTACCCCGTCTACACGTCTCTGCGGAATCGGAGTTTCTAATAGTCTTCACTGTTGCCAGAGTTTCACAAAACATACATTTTCAGTGACATGAAACCGCGTTTGTGTGTGGACGAAAAGCCAAACGCAGAGAAAAAGCTACGTTTTGAAAAATACCTGTGTACGTGTAGACATGGCCTTAGCCTCTCATCCGAAGTTCCACAATTGAAGAAGCATTTCAGCAGAACATCTTCAAGAACTCCAACCAAGTCCAGATGCCTTTTGGATTAATCAGAACACATGATGATCTAAATCGACCACAAATGACCACAGTATAACCAGATTTAGATGACATGTATAAATGTGTTTTTCTATTGTTTTACAAAGCTCAATTCATCTCTCTGACTAAATATTATTTGATATCAAGTTACTTGATCGATCACTGCTTGCTGCACAACAAAAACATTGTGTGTCACTTGGTACGTAAGTACGTAATACATAAGTATTTAAATACGTCTTAGTGTCTCTATCACCACTCTGAGTGCATCAGCTCTGAGCCACAATTGAGGCTTTTGTTTTTCTGATTTTTATTTTAAACTTATTAGATTATTTAAGTTCATTTATATACTTTGTGGCACATGTGACCAGCCCTCAGGGATTCAAGCCTGTTGTTGTTAGCGCCAAGTCAAGGCCTACACTAATCCACTTGATTATAATCATGAAAATGTTCAACCCATGTGGTTGAATTTAACAACACACCGAAATTCAATATATGTGGTATTTTATCAAGAAATAAGTCAGTTATTAAAGTGAAATCACATTTTAAAGTACCACAAATTCGATGAGCAGCTATCACAAGTTGGAGATGCTTGTGGTCTTGAATTGGCCAACTCCAGGCATCTTCTATCAGGTGACAATCAGTTAAAGAAGAAAAAAGTAAAAACTCCTGCAACCAGGTTATTCTATAAAGCATGCTGATTTCAAAATAAGCCAATTTGCTAGAAGCGCATATCGTGTAAAAAGGTTGTATTCAAAACCAACGTTGACTTAACATCTGTAACAGCCTTTCGTCGAAACGCTGAATGCTCTATTCTCCTCTAGATACACCACAGTGGAGAGGGATTATAAATTACTCATGGACCTGAGTGGTGAACAAAAACTGCTGCAGAGGCAGCTGCTTTCTGGATAACATAAAAAAACAGCCTGTGAAACTTTGGTGCCTTTTCGTGTACATTAAGGTAACAAGAAACATCTTATAAAGTTTCATGTGGAGCCCAGAGTGGGCAGGTTTTATTTATCATACTTCAATAACCTTAATTGTCCTTTACCCAACATCAAATATAGTCCTCTAATAATAGAGCCCATTAGAGTCTATTTTTGAAAACATAGCTTTTCAATGTGGCCTTTTGTCTACACTCAAGCTGCTATTAGGTAACGGAGAAAAGCTTTGTAAAGCTTCCTCCTGAGTGAAGATGTTCAGTCACTTTGCAGTGTTTATGTGTAGATAGGGAAAACAGCTCGACCTACAGCCACTTTTGTCTTTCTAAATTTTTATTATATTGAAACACTGCAGTCAACGAATACATGGATGTCTTGAGAGTAAAACTTTTGAGATTTACTTCATTTTCACACTATGTCTTCAGTGATGTTTCAATTCAATTGTCAAGGGAATTTTAAGGAAGCATTTGAGATGCTGCAAATAAGAAATGATAATCTAATAACTGCTTGGAAGCCGGAGAATAACAGCCTCATTGCAAACTGTAGTATCATCAGAAGTTGGCGGTATAGTCTACACTTAAGACATGGTCCCACTGACCTTCTAACCAAACAGCAGCAGAAAAAATGGAGAAAAGTTCTTCGGAATTTGCTTCTATTGGGCAATTTTTTGTTGTTCTCATGATTGTAGTGGATCATGCAGAAAGGATCAGTCATGTGATCATTGACAATTGATCAGTGATGTGACATCATTCATGTGAGCAAAATGTCGGCAAAGAAAAAAAAAAACCTTACTTTTTTTTTAAGTTTCAGCTTTTGTCATCGGTTGCCTCAAAAAATATGTTAAAAGAAATTCCACTATTGTGACTGTTTTCACATCCAGCAACAACAACAGCAGTATATCATACTGTCTAAATCAATGTATGCTGTAATGCATCACACTTCATCCAAAACATTTTGGAAAGAAAAGGAATGCATATAGTCTATAACTTAATAATAAGTCAGCTTAAATGAAGTATCTGAGGACATCGGATAAAAGCCACGCGTTTCTCATCTGTAAGCATTCTGACTGCATCAAGAGGTAATTATGAAATGAAGTCTATGTTTTGCTGTGATAAAATAAATAGCCCTTACAAACCAATTCTGTTTGAAAATACTTGTGAAAGCACAGTGGATACGCACAAGACCACACACAAGCTTCTTTCACACTTAACATATTCAGCGTCAAACTAATTTCTGCCTTATCTCAGATCCAAAACCATTAAGTCTCCTGTTCTCAGAATTAGCGTGTTTTACGAGCCAAAGTACCAAAGCCA
Source organism: Semicossyphus pulcher (assembly GCF_022749685.1). Classification (NCBI taxonomy): domain Eukaryota; kingdom Metazoa; phylum Chordata; class Actinopteri; order Labriformes; family Labridae; genus Semicossyphus; species Semicossyphus pulcher. The sequence goes on from NW_027211715.1 coordinate 29,922,883, forward strand.
AATTGAGTGTGAGCTTTTTTGCCAAGTGTGTGTTTGGGACTGATGCGACTCATCTGTGCATGAATAGATGCACTTCCAGCCGAGACTCATGACAGTCGTTGTATTTGCTAAAAACAGCTGAGCCTTTGTTGGTAGATTAACACGGCTGCCTAAATGCCTTATTTAAACAGTCCTTTGGATAACGAATCACCAAGGTGCACAGGAGCTATACATTAATTTGCAACTTGGGCTCCGTGCCAGAGAGGTTTGACGGAGTAACTAAACATTTCACTGTGGATGAGGGCGCTAAATGCATTGTGACAGCCACAGTGGTGTGTTTGGTTTCTTACAGAACGCAGCGCACACAGAGCAAAACAGAGACACACACACTGTATAGTGACACATGGGCATAGACACCTGTAGTACACAGACAGACACACACCTGTGCAGAGTCTGACACACTTTCTCTTTGTCTCTGGAGAAATTACAGACAAGACGATGAAAAATGTTAGGTGTTCGGAGTAATTTCAGATTAAGCTAATGGAATTTGAGAAAAGATTGTTGCAGAACATCATGGGAAAACATGTCTATTATGGAGACATATTAGCAGGTGCGTTTGTCTGAGCTTTATCATTGCTTTTCAATCATTCTTTATCCCTCCTCCTTTTTCTCTTCTCTGTTTTCAATTCACTTCACTTCGATTCAATGGCGGTATTGGCAGCAAAGTTTCATAGAACAATATTGCCAAAGCACAGTTTGATGAATGTATGATCAATACTCTGAAAACAACTGCTTGACTTTTCCCAAACATGCCTATTTTAACAGATTTAAACTGCTACCTGTGTGCGAGTTTGAGTGCATAGGTATATTTAAAATCCAAAACCTGATGGTGACAATATTTCTAAGGTCATACACTCAGCAGGGTTTCAAGTTTTACATATCTCTGCACCCCTTGCACAGAATTGATTTTTTTATAACTCAATAAACTTGTTTTGAGGTAACAGGCCCTTTATGGTAATTGAATAACTAAACAGGATGCTTCAGTGCTGCTACAACAATCTCCACCCAGCCGGGGGCAAGAGGCTCATTTTGATTGGCAGCGAGGGTACTCCCTATCTATTAGTGCATTCAAGGAAACGGGTAAATGGAAAGTTTCTGACCTACAAGCAGTAAGTATCAACACAGAGAGGACAGTGTTGTGAAGAGGACCAGTACAGGAAGCCGAAAATTTACACTTCTGGCTCCCATGACCTTGACCTCTGTACAGGTCAGAAGCTTCTCACGTCCCATCTGCAAAGAATAAACCTTAAACTCCGTCGGGTGAGAGCAGATGGGGGTATTTAACAGGTACAAGTTTAGTTTAGTGTAAGTACAGATACTATATTACTATACTTAAGTTCTGTTCTCAGCTTTGGTATTTATTTGTTTGACAACTTTTCCCTTTTACCCCCATCATTCTTCTACTTTTACCAGTCTTTCTTTTTTTGTACCTCTACTTAAGTAAAGATTGCGTGTCCTTTTTTTGACATTTCGGTGTAGTACCATGTATAATATTTTAGACGAGGTACAAAATAGTAAAATCTCAATGTTACAGCCTACTTATTTGGGGAAAGCCAAGAAAGTTGTTTTCGGAAAATAACCCTTACCTCCATCCTGTCTGACGCCTTCGGGAAGAGAGGCAACTGTAAGCCAGGCCTTGTCTCCAGGAAATCAGTAGGAGACCAGAGTGACGCTCTTGTGACTGAACAGCAGCAAATCCCTGCAGACAGGTTCCAAAGCCTGGTGACAATCCTGAAGCAGAAGAAGAGATGAAATTAGAAATTACATGAGGATGTAAGGTTTGGGTGGATTGCAGATATATGGAAATTGTACCTGTAATAACTCATATTTAAACGTAGCTAATGGAAAAAGAAACCCTGTTACTCCTGTCTCTCTTCACTTAACAAAATCTAATCTTAATAAAGAGAACTAGGAAATCCCCAGGGTATAAATATGGTAACAGCATTTATTTTTGCTTTCTTTTCTGTTAATTCCCTGTGACTTTGAACCATTTATTATCACATTAGGCTCTCACTGCATCTCTAAACACATGACTGAAGGAAACAAAACTGCAATGTTCTTTTAATACTTTCAGGCAAAGTGGTTACTCTTTGATTTATAGTCACTCTATTGCAAACAGGCCTCATTCATTCACAGTTTGCCTATGTGCAGACTATAAAGATAAACAGCCCCGGTGTCTGAAAACTGCCCGATTAACACACAAGTGGGCTCAACATTTGCAATAACAGTGCTAATCTATGCAAACTTTCTTTAGCCTTGTTGCAACGTTGAATGCCTGACCGGCCGTGCAAAGGCGTATGGTAAAATATACTCTGTAAAAATCTGACAAAGGCTGACTTCTCTTCCGGCCAACAAAGAATTCCAAGTTTCGCCATCCTGCCCAGCTGCCCAGAATAGACAACACAGCCTCTTTTGTCAGGGTGAGTCAATCTGTGTGGGTGTGAATGCATTAGCCCCTCACAACAGAATTATGCCCCTGGACGCCCCCGCTTTGCTTTCAAATATTCTGTGATAGGTTCTCGCGGTCATGTTTAGATCACTTCCGGCCGAGGACTTGCCATAAGAGAAGATGAATGGTGGCCATTGAGATGCTGAATAATTATACTTGGACCTGTGATTTGGGGAACACATAACCCTCAGAGGGCAGCATGACAAACATGTTTTTCGGAGCCTGGCGACAAAGAGCATGTTTTGATGTGACTGGGCATCTTCCCTGAATTGAGTCATGCAGCAGGGTTATCGCTGTGGTGCGTGGGCCGTCAGTCGCTGTTTGTCCATCCTTGCACTATGCTTTTCACTGTCTGACTAATTGATTTATGAGTGTGTGCCTGTGCGTGAGCGTGTATATGTATGTGTGGGAGTTAATACTTGCATGCATATGCTCATGTGTGGCGGTATAGAGAATGCATCTGTGTGTGTCTGGTGTTTGTGTGTGTGTCACTGCAGCCTGGGGAAAGGAATGGACCACAGCAGCAGATGACCGCTCAAACAGTGGCAGACTACTCTGAAGTCATCGTTTCCAGCAGCAAGCAGAACACTGGTCATTATCACGCACATGCAGCATCTGTGCAAATGTGAGTTCTCATGAAGCTCCATTGAGTACCAAACACAATTAATCCGTTCAGAACAGCCAGCAGGACCTAATGATCTGTTCTTCTGACCAGCACAGCCCAGAATCCCTGGGAATAACAGTCATATTAAATCAATTTGAAGTGCACAATTTATTTCGATTAATGCAGTTTAAAGGGCAGCTCTGGTGTTTGTCAGTCTGAACATTAATTTTCATGTTTTAGTCCAACTATTTACTCATTGCCTCTGCAATAGAGATTTGGGAAATGCGTATTAGGGAATTTGGAGAGGAGTGCAAGCGACCTACAGCTTTTCTAGAAGGTTAGATCCAACAAAATTAATCTCAAAGCCTTGTCTTTGAAGCTGACAGGATGTACAGAATGTAGTCCCCTTGACATCCAAGTAGCTATAGACCTGCAGTAAACGGTCAATTATAGCTAACTGTAATAGGCTTGTGCTCCTCATCCCAGTGAATGTTGTGCTTGGTGAATTCTAGCTTTCCAAAAAGTCATGAGGCAGTAAATAAAATGTTATTATGACTTAAGGTAATTATGGAAAGTAATATATGAATGATTGGATTTTTACTTTATTCTAAGCAGGATTCATGTAGCAAAGGCAAAGCTAAGGCGTGGTAATCAGGACTGTTTGGGCCTGTAGCACAGCAGACTTTCATGTCAAGTATCCTGTCTCAGACCAACAATTAATCTTACCATTTTTCTTACTATAATCATGTAAACAAGCCTTATTTTCATTGTTTAGTCTATTAAATGTCAGAAATTCGTGAAAAACTGATCACAATATCCTTTGACCTCTTCAAATTACTTCTTTTGTCCAACCTAGAGTCAGAAAACACAAAGACTCTTTCTTTACTCTCACAAATGAGAAATAAAAGTAGCAAATTCTCACGTTGAGAACCTTGAACCAGTCTGACATTTTTGCTTAAAATATGACTAAAACAATTAGTCAATACATTTGCTGATTAATTTATCTGGATCCGTTAATAGATTAATTATTGAAGCTCGAGATTGTTTGCTGATTTGATTTTATTCTGTCAAAATTAATTTACTGTGAACTTTAAACTGTTATTAAAAACATAGTAACCATATTCACGATTATGCACTTGCTCCTTCTTTTCCCTGTAGAGATACTCTCTCATTGTAATTGAATCATATTTACGGGAGAATCATCAACAGCCCTTGATGAAAACAGAATACATTTCCCAGCCTCCCCCTCCCGAGCTCACACACAAACACATACAGTCCCCAGCCTGCTGCAGTCATACACACACAAGCAGACACACATTCACATGCGTGCGTCGCACACTCACAGCTTGGCCCATTAGCGGTGACATGTGACGTTTCGATGTGGCAAATGAAGCTCAACAATTGATGTCAGAGCCTTACAAATTAAACAAATGGGGGACCGCCATGGTGTATTAGGCACCCCAAACCCCCAATGAACACAGGCGAGGCACACGCCAGCAGGACAACATTGTCTCGCTCCCCTCTCCTCCCCTAAACAAGGCTCAGAGAATGAGGGGAACTCTGCCACACACACACACACACACACACACACACACACACACAGACTACAGTCAGTCAATGAGCAAAATTAAACTAACCGTGCATTGATTGCCAATTGAGTCCTTTGACAAGCAAATAAACAGCACCGATTCTGGGGATCAATATGATTGATATGTCATTTGGTCTTTGGTGCAGAATCCTGCTGTAGTGTATGTATACAGATACTGAAAGCACTGTACGTCAACGAATGGATGTCAATGAGTGAGTATTGGTCGCAGGTGAAGTGTTCATCGGCTGTGTATGTTTTATATTGGCATCATGCTGTCAAGCTCTTCAGAAACTCACTCGTGTTTGTATTTTGATTTTTAAACCAATCCTAAGAAATCACACTATTTCTTTATTGAGTCTTTATTGAGCCCTCAGTCCAGTTCATGCCAAAGCAGTAATAGACCTACTGATCCTCAGAGCAGCCATTCCCAAACTTAAGAATGTCAAGGCCGAAATCTGAAAATATTCTGGGGCCCACCCAAAAGTATTTCTCAATATATCTTTATTTAAATCTCGAAGATTTCAGTTTTATTCTCTTTGGCACCTCTAATGGCGATAAATGGTAATCAGAAATACACTTCTACGGTTGTAACTCTTGATTTTCCTCGCTTTCCTTTTCAGACTGTTTGCCTTCATCTGAGCATCAAATTTGTTTCTTTTTCTTTGGATTTTCACTTATTGTTGAAGTTGTATCTGTAGTCATCGATCTTTTCCTTGTTTGTTCAGCCATAGTAGATTACTGTTTACTCGCAACACATGCAAAAACAAGAAATGCAGCCGCTTAGCTCCGCCTACCCTCTCTGGCAGACCAACCACTGCTGGGTGATGGAAAACGCGTCACTAACTGGGCGCCGCTCGTGATTTTTTCTTTGCTTATCTAATGTTTTGGGTTTTATTTTTATGAGTAACATTGATGTTAAAATGTAAATAGTCCGAAGAAGTATATATGAATTGATGTTTTAGCTTTGTCTTTGTTGCTCTTTTGAAACCGAGTGTGTGTATGTGTGTTTCTACAATTGTATATGTGCATGTGTGTGTATCTGAGCATTTGTTAATCCATATGCAAACATATTGTCCTATCGACAGACCTTCTGAGGGGTGAAACGTCCGGGGAGCAGAGGAGAGGAGCGGGGATGAGTCACGATTGGGATCTCTACGATTCACAGCACCTGCACACACTACATGCCAGACACAATCACATCAAATCAAATTCAATGCACGCACACGCACACACACACACACACACACGCACACACACACACAGACAAACAAAACAGAATGTGTTAGCGATGTTAGAGAAGCACCAAGAAGTACAATAAGACCCCCCAGACACACCACAAACAGATATGAGGCTCACAACACACACACCTGTAAAGATGGTTACTGAAATAAATAAGTACACAATACATGAAAATCCTCGCTCCCACACACAATCACACGTGTACACAGGTGTGGCAGGTCCATTTTGTTTTCAATAACCCCCACAGCCCTTTGCACAATCCCCGGCAAATAGAACTGATGTTACAGGGCAGATATAGGTGTACAATTTCTTGTTTGGCTTTGTGAAAACATGGCGTAATGGCAGTGAGAAATTGTGTTGGGAATAAATGCATCACCTCTGTTTGGGAGGGATGCCTCATCATAAGCCATCAGCCTGTATACGTGTTTGTGTGTGTGAGCCTGTGTGTGTCTGTGTGTGTGTGTGTGTGTGTGTGTGTGGAGAGGAGGAGAGGAGAGAGATGGAATATCTAAAAGGGGTTAAGTGCCAGGGTTACCCATCCAAGGAGCATTAAATGAAGGCTCTCACTTTGATGGACACCGGCACCGGGATCCCTGATGTCCCAAAATATTAGGTTTCTCTTCTAATAATGTTGGAAATATTGCCTACTGTCATGATTAATCTGGCTGGCTGCTGGGCCTGATTGCAGGTGACGCGGTCACAGCACAGTGCCTGTGTTAGTTTCCACACACCGTCAGCTTCGCTCCACACAGAGCTGCAGCCAGGAGCAGGGCTGATAGCAGCCATCGCAGCTGCCGCTAATGCAATGTGACAGCAGAGAAGGAAACCTTTATTTTAATTCAAACAACAAAAGCCAAACAGCCAAACTTATCTGCGTGCCAAACATTTTCCCTCCAACACGATGAGTTCCTTTCTTCTTCTCTAAAGTTATAGCACCCCAAGCTAAATAGTGATCTTACTCTCCAATAGATGTTGCACAAAGCTGTTTTATCCAATATTTAGTTTCAACCTAGTAATATAATTAGACAAGAGGCATTCCATGAGTGCTGATATAGAATACAACAGCAGCACTGGGACTTTTGACTATATGCATTACTTCGCCTTAGTTTTTCTGAATACCGTTATCAACATAACCTAATTAACATTACAGCAAACAGTCATCTAGATTGTAGGAAATTTTGCACCACAAAGATACATATTCATGTATCTGTGTTAAGTGTTATTAAATGTAACACACACAAAGTTGAGATTCACAATGACAAACAAGTACAATGTGTGCAGAATAATGTTTTTATGTAGCTTGGAAACAGTCCAGTTGCAGTGAACTAGTTGTGTTGGTGGAGCTAAATGAATGATTTAATAAGCAAAAGATAATAATTTGTTGTTGCCGATAACTGTTAATGTATAAGTGCCACTTGTACAACTGGGGTCTCGGGCCTATAAAGGAATAGCTGTGTAGATATTCAGTAAAACAGCATGCCCTCGTGATATTGCTTAATTCACTGTGTACCCTGTGTGTAGTGAACATACCATAAGAGCAAAAATAAAAGACTACCATCCTTCAGTATCCCCCCTCGAAAAAAATGTGTAATTATATTCAACCACAACTTAAATATTGTATATTTACTTTAGATTAAAAATGACTGCATAACATGACAATTTAAAGATTTATGATGAACCAACTCTCTTGGCAAAATTATAATCTCTAATAGAGTGCTGCAGGTAAGCATAATTAACTTAAAATAAAATAACAAGTAGCTTAACCTTTAAACAAATTCAACATAAAATGTATTTTTAACCTCACAGTTTAGGCACACTTCGTCGCATTAACTTAGATACAAAATGCACGCTCATTAACAGCAAAGCTAAGTAACGCTAATTGCGTGCTAACATGGGACTAGAATTATGGTACATGGAGCTAATATAGCATTCTTGCTAGCTAACATATACATAAACTCAAACTCAGCACAACTAGATAAGGACGTTATAAAGCCATTTAATATTAATGTACATATTAAACGAAAGATTTACAAACATGCTGCCCTTCATGGCCAGGTGCTAAAAATCAAGAAATACGGTATTTCCCCTCGTTTTGGACGACTTACCTGCCGTTAACCGTGCTTCTTGTTTACTCCAACCGTCATTTCCTTTCAAAATAAAAGCACCAGCCTTTATAGCGTCACTAACAGTATAATATTCACAGAGGCTAAAAAATACTTTAACACAAACACAAACAGCAGTTTAATAAGTTAATTTACAAATGTTCTTATTGTCCTTTTTGTCTTTTAAGGTAAATCTTGTGGGAGTCAGTTCTTGCTGGAACAGTATCTGGCAAGGAAAGAGAGAAAGACAGGAGAGACGTGGAGGTATTTGCAGATGTGGAGGAAGGCACAAAAACATTTGTCATATCAAAGGCTTGAATGATTGCACAAAGTAGGGTCAGTTTCACATGCCACTTAGAGGTCCCATTGTACTGATGCTGAACAAGACCCCCTTTATGTGACAAGCTTGAAAAACAACGTTGGCCCTCCTCATAATCAAATCTGTAGATCCCAACAGGCCAGCAGGCCCTGCCACTTGGAATTCTTTGCATTGGCCATGGTCAGGACGTGCCGTTTGGCCCCAACAATGGCAACATTGATTTTAGCGCCATGAGAATTTTGGTTGAGCTGTAAAAACTGGGACCAGGGGGAAAACACCGATCTTTGCCTTTCCTAGGAGGGTGTGTGTGGAGCCGCAGGGGGAAGGTGAGTCACTCTCAGACTCCAGGGCTCTGACCCACTGGACCTCTGGCCTAATTCAATCAGTCCAAGCATCATTAGCCTACCATTATAAGATATTATCTCCCAAGCTGAGCAGGACAGTTATCCCATGCCAGCATTGAAAGAAAATAGCAACACACACACTTCCTGTCCTCATTTTGCATCCCTTTACACGCCTGTGCAGCACAATTGACGGCTGATTGTCTCACCACAATCGGGCCTTGTTGACAAGCATCATTTTGAGAGAGTGCCACTCAGTGTTTTTGGGAACTGATGTTACATTGATGTCTTGTTGCTATGGGGCTGGGGCTAAGGCCATGGCATAAAGGCATGACCTTCCTGTTTAGCCACATAGTAACTTACTCAGTTGATACAAATTACCCCGCTTTTCGATCTACCAATTTAGCCATCGCTTACTGAGCTGAGGTCAAACCGAGCCCTTTCATGTGGGGCGTCTTTTGAAGTGGCTGCAGACTACTGTGAGAATTTAGCACCCAGTGTACTGATGCAGGGGGAGGGAATGTGAAAGGAGGAGAGGCCTGAACAATGGGCCCCCCTTAGAAAAGCCTCTAAATCTCGGTGGCTAACTTCAAAAGAGCCCCCGGTGTCAAAGCCAGTGTTGTGGCTGGAGCTGGACACGCTGTTTTCCCCGGATATAAATGTTTTATTAGAGGGCACACCTCCTCAGGCTCTCCCTGTCACTGTCAGAGGTGGGAGGAGGAACAAGGGGACACTGTGCGCCCCTGAGAGCGACATCAAACATAATGGGCTTTGCATGCATGCACACAGCAACAAAAAGTTATTCATCAAATTGTATCATGTGTTGACTTTCTTACAGCGTTGCTCCTGGGTTGTCATTCTACCCTACAAAGAAGTACTTTTGTTTTTTATTTATTGGTTTTATTTTTTTAATACATGACTCTTTTATTTTTGTATTCCTGTTGTACATATATTTGTATTTCAATTGCTTGTCCATCAGTTAGAACTAGATTCATATGCCTGAAGCATGTGACAATAGCATTTAGAGATGTAAATAAAAACATCTGAGGTTTTTCTTTAGCTTGCATTTTTAAGTGAAGTTAGGGGCCCTAAAGAAAATGCCTCAAAAGGATAATTTGGGTCATAATTAACTTTATCTAAATGCAGTATGTCCATGCACCGTGTTTCCAATACACTGCACTATTAAAAGGAATAAATAGTTCAAACATACTGTAGGCAAATTAAAGCCCTTGAGTAAAAGGGTTGGCTATAATGTGCCACATGCTCACACTGATGATTTGGGTATGTCACATGCAGCATCACGTTGCCAGACAAATATCACAATTTGCTAAAAGTATACATAATTCATCACCAATCAGTCTTGCCTCTCTATGCTGACTCCTGTGTTATCCCTCAGAAGATAGATGTGGGAGCGGAGCCCTTTGAGATCCAGATGGTACATTCCCAACAATAAGGTTTGGGCTTCCTTTGGAAAATGATCCTCTTCCTGTGTGCGACACTCATGTATCATCGTCAGCCGGTAATGAGGTGACGCTCCCGGATGAAAACCTCAAAATATGCATTCTCTTTCCACCTCCAGTATTTCTTACTCTTGTTTAAAATTCTAAGTAAATGTTTCACTTTGTCCTAGCATCTGAATCATGCGACAAACCACATGCACATTAATGCAATCTTTTCCTAATATGACCGGCAATGTGATGAAGACTGCGTGAAAGCAGCCCACTCATTCCTCACGGTTATAACTCTTCTTCTGGGAAAAGCCTCAGCCCACAACATCTTTGTAAATCATGTGCCATTTATCAAAACATTAATTTTCACTGCACAAATATAACGAACAGGGAGAAGAATGTGCAGCTTTTGAAGATGATTTTAATTAGCTTCGTCCCATTAAACGCTATGTTGTTGTGTCTATTTGATGCATTATTGGTTACTTGACCCCAATGTCCTTTTGGCCAAAGCTTTGATAATCTTAATCAAAACCTCGCTTGGCCTCTTCTTTGCACTTAATTTTTTATCAGATTACATCACATGATAATACAGCCATTTCAAAAGTCTTACATCTGCGTGTACTGGCAGCTGCAGTGAATTATGGGAGCTCCTTTACTCCGCAGGACTATTTAGAAATTTCAAATTTTGCTCTCTTTTCAGGGGGCCTTTTGTGACCCCTATTACACATTCGAGACTTAACGTCAAAGAGCGAGGAAGAGATTTAATTTGTTGACGATTGCCACCGATCTCCTTTAAACGGCTTTTAATTGATAACGGCAAGGGAGAGCGGTGAACTTTAAATAGACATTCTAATTATCGGCTTTAAGAAGCAGGGGCTTTTTGGGAAATGTTATGGCATTTGGAATGGGATTAATGGGCGAGCGAGGCGCTGGCCACCCCGCAGCTAAATGACATTAAAGAGGGAGATGAGTGGTGCTGCTGAAGGGAGCAAACCCACTAGTCACAGGAGCCAGGGCGCCCACTGCCTTGGGCTCACACACCGTGGGGTAACGTGCGGGGGAGGAGGAGGAGGGGAGGGGGTATTACATTATCCAGCCCTCTTAGACTTCACCCCACACAGATCAGAGACACTCTGATACAGTAAGGCCATACTTCACTTATGCAGAACTCTTATGGAGATGAATTAAAACCCTTTATGAATACTTTCTGACTTGAAAAGTACTACAAAGTAGAGAATGTTCACTGTAACCTATTTTGTTACTTCACACTGAAAGACAGAAGTTAAACAAGAAAAAAGTGTGAAATCGTTTAAGTTATAAATTATAACAAACTATGATACAAAAAAGTCACATGCCAGAAAAACTGCATTTCAATTAAGTTTGTTACAGGAGGTATATGCATAAACTGAATGAAATAAATACCCCACTAACAAGAGAAAAGTCATCTTTGGTTTTTCTGTACAATGTGCAACAGTCAGACAACTTCCTGTCCAGATTTGGGTATTGTAAGAAGCAGAATAGTTCAGCTCATCATTTAACTTCTTAAAGACAATGCAAGAACTTTACTGAGTAAACTAAATAATCAAGAGTTGACACGTACCATGGTCCTGTTACAAATCGATTCCCATCTGGACTTTGAACAGGGACAAAACTGCGAGGAACATTTATTGTAATCATTCTTTCATTGTTCTAGATTTTGTATTATCTGACTACAGCTAAAACAGTAAAGAAAATGGTTGTACTCGCACCTATTTAGGACAGCTGTGGCTCAGAGGTAGAACGGGTCGTCTTCTAATCGGAAGGTTGGCGCTTTGGGCCCCATGCTCCTGCAGTCCATATGTCGAAGAGTCCTTGGGCAAGACATTGAACCTCAAATCGCAAATTGCACAGGCTTAGTTTCCTTAGAAAACCACACAAACATTGGCAAAAGAAAAATGTAACTACTTGAATCACTATTTATGTAGTTAAGCTAAATGTGCTAAATGTAGAAGCCCCTGGCTGTCTTCTCCACATGTTCTGGTCATGCCCCTCTTCAGTAAAGTTTTGGACATTATTCTTTTAAACTATCTAAGAAGTCATTGTTGACATATTGAAGAGAATCCTTTGAAGGCAATTTTTTGCTTCAGATTTGGATTTGCCGAAAGCAAAACTTAACATGTTGGTCTGTAGCTCTTTGTTGGCTCAACAGGCTTCTTTCAAGTCCTTTTCACACGTGCAATGCACTTCTTAAATGGGTGGGCTGCATGTGTGAGCGCATACGGTCACATTTTTCACCCCAACTTTATGCAGACTTCTTCCTGCCACCCTCCTTGTAAAATGTCCACAAGAAGCTGGGGTGAGTCAATGTATGAAAGCAGCAGGTAATACTCAGGAACATTCTCCACGAGCAAGTCGGCGGGGAGATGACAATTATATCATCTGACCGGTGCGAAACCAGAAGAGCACAACACACGATCATTAAAAACATCTGAGGTTGAAGAAGGATAATTTACAAGATGACAACAGCAAAGATGCCTGCAAGCTGGGAAAATGCAACTCTGGGTAACTCTGGGGAACAGGCTGGCGCCAGTTCCTGAAGTTGTTTGACAAACCCACTTTTGTAAAGTGGCTCTGTTAAGTGTGTTTGGGTAGAAGAATGTGTTCTTACATGGGTTGATAGTTTTTAATTCATTATTAACTGTCTACCTTTGAAGAAGAATAAACAAAAGGCTAATATTAGGGGGCTCATGAGTTAGACTTTTTTTCCCCCCCGTTGTATAAATTGATGATTTCACATTTAAAACACTGTGGAAAAAATGTTCTGTTCTGTTCCATTTTGTTTTCTTAAACCAAATGATGTCAACATAGCAAGTTAACAGGCAGTTACACAACTGTAACGGAGCTTGCAGCTGCAAATTAAACTCAGCATAAATCATCCTTTTCACGGCAAGAAATCAGAATTTTCCATAAGAGCTCATGTTGTTGCCCGTTCAGTTAAGGTGGTATTTGTTTCATTAATAATTATCTTTTAATTATTGTCTGATGACTGCGTGTGGTTGAGCTGCTTAAAGCCTGTGAGAGAGGAACATTTTGAGTCATTTTTCTCCACGAACAACACGTAGATGACGCCCCTATCAGTATAAAACAATATTTTTGTCAAGAGATCACCATGACAAATCCTCCCAAAGCATGATGAGCATGATGACGAAGATTAGGGAACCTTCGTCATCAAGTAAAAAGACACCAATGTTGGTTAAAGAGGTCGTATCACTGCTCCCATTTTTTCCTGGGCCAATGACCTTTACTTTTTTATTTTGATTCCATTTGATAATCAGAAGATTTGTACAACCCACCCTGCAACTTTCACAAAATTAATTAGAGATTAGATTTCTTATTTATATGGCGGCATGTTGGAAAAAGCAGTCAGTTATAACTCCAGCTTAAATGTCTTTTAAAGCATATTTTCAGTGCAATCCTTTATCCATTAATGTTGTTATAACGCTGCAGATTTATTCTTTGATTTATTTGCTATTTAGATTTATCTACAGCACATGCAGTAGGGGCATTATGAGCATGTCTAACCTGCTGAAACAAACAAGTGCTCCCTAAGACTCAATAAGGTCTTCATACACACCTCAAGCACGTTAATAGCCCTGACTAATGCAGCCTGCCTGGCCCTCAGTGGGTCTCAGTGGTCTTGCTGGGTGTTCCAGACAGAGACCCCCGTCCCCTGTGGTCTCAGACTGGAAGCCCCGGGTCTGTAGGGGCTGGAGGCCGACTGGTAGCTGTGATGGATCAGCTGAGGGCAGACTGTAGGGGATCAAGTCGGGCCTCAGGGTTCTATATGTGGCACGATGGTGGGATTGACGGTAAGCCAGGCGGGGAGACTCAGGTGAGATGGAATCATGACTTTATATGTGACAGCACGCATCATATACACGTCATTGAACCAACAGGCAGGAAAGATGAGTAGGAGTGGGACTGACTACTGCATCTCTGACATTTGAACTTCCTGGTTAGGCTCTGCAACTTCTCCCAGTGTCCCAATTTTGTAGTCTGTAACTTTTTCATATGTTTTTATGTTTCTGTGTCATTATAGCAGAAATATCTATCTCATTATATTTCATCCTTAAGCAATAACATTCTCACTCCCAACTCGTCACACATGGCAGCTTTGTCTGTGTTTGTCTCTGTCTGGGCCCTTAGCATGTTTCAAAATAAAGCTTGGCGACAAAACATTTCACATTACAAGACTCTTGCCCGGGAAGCATTAATCATGAACACGTGGTAGATGTAGCAAAATGTTTGGTGAGATTTCAGCACCAAAACGACTCGGTTAGGTGTAGGGAAATGATCATGGTTTGGGTTCAAATAAGTACTAATTTACATACAAAAGTTCCATAAACCACATAAGTTACGTGACTTAGGCTGTGCAGTGCAGAGGAAGAATCTCATATTGGTGTTATATCATTTGTATGCTTGCAAATGCTGTACGAAAACCATACTATATATGTTAAAATATTCAACCTTAGAATTTTGGTGGGAAATTTGCATTAACAGATAGCAAGCGGGACAAGAAAATAGCAAGAAACAAAGCCCTTTGCGCAATACAGTAGCAGTTTGCAAGCCTGTCCATATAATACCTTTTAAAATACTTAAAAGTGAACAGTTTACAAAACATGAACAATAATGCCGTAACATGAACATAACACCCAGATCATGCGTATGGCATGCAATCATAGATCCAAAACTGAGTATAAAAGGCATCAGGGTGTACCAGACCCAAACTGCAATTTACTCCATATGTAGAAAGTGAAATATATAACCAGAGAAGACAAAATCGTCTGACCACAAACTAATCTTTTTATCCTCTGAAACGGAACCAACAGGGGTCGTCTCCTGAAGTCCTAAACCATGTTTGAAGGCCAGACTTGGCCCGTGGACCTCACTTTGGTTGGCCCCAGGCTAGAGGATGAGACCTGGGGAGAGTTGAGATGAGGCTGTCACACTTCCCATAGATCAGTCATTATCACTAATCCAGTCACAGCACTGGGATCAGCACCAGGCCCATTCATCTAGAACCGTCATTAAAGAGCTAAATGAGAGCTGCCTCTGCTAATGAGGTAATGAGAATTTCTGTGCGAGTGTGTGGCAGTATGTATGTGTGTGTGAGAGAGAGAGGGAGAGACAGAGAAGAGAAGACAGGATGGACAAAGAGAAGCTGAACCGGACAGAACCGATATGAAACCAGTGAAAAAGATAAGCTGATGCACAAAAAACAGCCCGTACTCACCTTGAGTCATCAAATAGTTTGGTCAGTGTCCCAACAATTCAAAATATGAAGCTGTAGGTACCTCTCTAACCTCATTTCTAGACGCTGTCCTCTAGGTTATTTTTATAATGTGATATAGAAGTCAGATGAAGTATAAAGCGCTCGAAAGTCAGCTTTAGGTGGAATTTGGGGAAGTGGATGGGTCAAACAAACATGAGACTTTCAGCCAGGAGACCGGGCCTTGACACAAATAGTCAATGACGAGATCCTTTAAGAAGTTGGCTTCTTATCAAGGTATGTTGTTACGTACACTGCATCAAAAGTAGTACACACAATCTATGTCCACAATTTCCCAGTTTGGGATCAATAAAGTCCACCCATCCATCCATCCATTAATCCATCCATCCAGCCAGCCAGCCAGCCAGCCAGCCATCCATCCATCCATCCATTAATCCATCCATCCAGCCAGCCAGCCAGCCAGCCAGCCATCCATCCATCCATCATTAACCCATTAATCCATCCATCCAGCCATCCATTAGTTAATCCAGCCAGCCAGCCATTTATCCATCCATTAATCCATCCATCCATCCATTAATCTGTCCATCAATCCATCCATCCATCCATCCAGCCAACCAGCCATCCATCCATCTATCCATCCAGCCAACCAGCCATCCATCCATCTATCCATCCATCCAGCCATCCAATAATCTGTCCATCCATCCCACCATTAATCCATCCATCCATCCATCCATCCATCCATCCATCCATCCATCCATCTATCCATCTATCCACCCATCCATCCATCCATGCATTAATCCATCCATCCATCCACAACCATCCACTCTTGCATCCGAACTAATTGAACCTTAAACCTATAACTTAACAACTAATCAGGTTTTTTTTCTAGTTTAACTCTTACCATGTTTTTCTTCTGCTTGTTGGGCAGTCGGTGGGAAAGATGGGTCAAACAAACACGGGACTTTCATCAAGGAAACCAAGTTTGATTCCTGTGTAGAGTAAAAGAGTTACAAAACTAGCATTGGAAGTACTTCAGATATAAACCTCAGCCCTGATCTCTTTCTAAAGTCTACCTGGACATTATGTAGGCTAATTATTATGGATTACATAAAGGCGGGGCTCTGCATGTGCAAAACTTACACTAGATTGTTACCTAGATCGTCATATTTTGAAGCTTAGGGCTACAGACCAAGCTGCTGTACAAGTTGGGAGTGAGAACGTGTTGCAAAATAGGAGAGAAAAAACAAATGACCATCTCAGCATGTGTGTGAATCGATTTGCAGCTCTCCCATCAGAGGGACCGTCTTGCTTACCCTCCTCACCCGGCTCTGTTTACTACCCTCCCTCGCCACACGTAAACAAAAGCCAGAGTTGTACTTGTTCGCGATCGCTCTTTAATTCGATGCAGCCTCGCATGCATGTATGCAGCTGTTTTCTTCTGTTAATTGCGATACCACCAGGGTAAACATTATTGTCCTCTCAGTTATACTTCAGCCCGAAACAAAGCGCTGCTCAGGCCGTGTGAAGTGGGGATGTCGTGCTTTGCTGTGTGACATAAATCAATTATTTATGCCGATAAAGCCTCAAAATATTTATCTTGCCTCATGTTATACAAGACTTAGGCCTCAGAAAACAAATAGACGCTGGTATCAAAGGCAAACAAGTGTAAACAGCGGAGAGGAAAGACAATGTACGAGCACCACACGAGGGAGGCGGTGACGTTTGGTGAGAACTTTGGGAAAAGCTCGTCATTGAGGCAAGCTGTTCTTTTGCTCATATTTCAGCCCTTTTACACTGATTGAGTTATGATTGGATAACACAGACACATAAATTCAAAGCGTTAACAAGACATGGTCACTCACAACATGAGCAGGGGTGGTCGAAGACAGATGTGGACACATTAACACAAAGAAGCCATATGGATCAACTATGTAAATATTAATATTGTGATGTAAATATCCAGTTATGGAAAACACACACACACACACTGTTTGCAACTGGCTCAAACTGTGGGATTCAGAGAAAATGGATTTTAAATTCTTTTGTAGGGAAATGTGGTGTTAAAAATAGCATTTATGAGTTACTGAAGCCAGTTGAGCTTCAGTATCCTTATTAGTATTGTATAATGACAGCATTATTAAGGTTTAATGTCAGGGGAAACTACTTTCCCTTGACATTAAACTTTGCGATAGAGCTTCAATTTAGCAACGCAAACATTAAGCAGTTTAGCCGTTACCACTCGCTATTCCTCCCTTTGAAAGGCAGCACTAAGGGAGTTTAGTTTGTGCTCACACGGCAGCTTTTACCTGCTGACCAAAAGTTTTGATGAGCGAGGAAACTGCTCTCTGATTGGTCAGAATTTCCACGTTGGAAAACTCCCTGAAGTAAACAGAGAGAGAGAGCACAGTCCTCAGTAACTCTCAGCATGATCACAATGATCTCAGACTTTCATGAGTTTTTAACCATTTAACATTGTTCCAAAGTTCAATCAATTTTTTTCTCCTTTAGTGTTTCACTGAACAGTTTGATTACCTCCGTGTTCTTGTGCGTTTCGACAAGCATTTGTGAGATTGTTTGGTCAGCCTATATTTCTATCAGAGCCCTCACCTCGTTGCTCCTCCACGTCATCTTGCTGCCTGGCTGCGTGGCTGTCTCTGCAAGTGTCAGCACCCGTTAACAGCCCACAATGCACGGTGTTTTGGTTTGCTGGTCCTACTAAGTCGTTTATGTTCTCACCTGAATCGAAGCAGACCGTGGTTCATTTGGAAACAGACCTACCGACCCATCTTTTCTGGCGGACCATGTTCCAGTTGTTTGGTCCGCATGTGTGTCCTCACCTGTCCAAATGAACTGGACTTGCAGAGTCCGGACCAAAGCTGTCAGATCTGAACGCACCCTAAGAAGAGCTTCCAAGAGTTAAATAAATTAAAAAATATATCTATTAATCAATAGATCAGAAAATAGTTCCTCTTATGGAAATAATCTGGTACAATTTAGGGCAGATTATAAACCCTAAAACCCACGAGGCAAAATAAAGCTGCAGTTCTTCGATTGGCCACTTGAGGCTGGCTCCAAAAGCGAGTTAATCCCCACTAGGCCCAATAATAAAATGCCCAACTTTCCAGCTGAATGAAACTTGTTAACAGCCTGGTACAAAAAATAATATGGTCTCTGCTGCTAATTTCTGTATTCATTCATTCATTCATTCATTCGGACAACTGGGCTGAGTTTGCTCATATTACTCATTTGTTTAAATTATACTTAAGTTAAAAGTTATTCAACAGCAAGTCAGCTGCTGCCTTCAGCTTTTTTAGTCTAATAATCAAAACGTTAGCATCCCACCATGACTTGTCACTTTATCACATATCGCTCTGAAAAGTCAACATGGGAAATGTTGAACTTAAGGCTTCAAAAAGGCGGTTCACAGACCAATGGATGACGTCATGGTGGCTATAGCTGTTATTTACGCAGCCCATCATTAGCACCTGATGTTCCCCGCGCACTCAGCAGGACTTCCAACCTTTAAAATGATAAATTAGTATAAAAATATAATTATTTATCAAAAGATTACAGTTACACAGAAATCATCTGGAAAAATTCTGCTCAAACATTTAAGCATGGCCTCTTGATTTATGACTTAAATTTAAACTGTAACAGTGTTTTCTGTGTCCCAAAGACAAGAAAAACTAGTCCCTTTAAGATTTTAATCTTACAACATAAGATTGTTTTATAACTTTAGCGTGACTCTGTTTAAAAATAAAAGCTAACTTTGTCTTGAATCGTTGTAAAACTAATCTTAAAATGAAGCATTAAACAGTGTTGTGAATTCTTGAGAAGCAGGAATCTTGCTTTAATTTAGCAGGCCACCCAAAGAGAGGGTTAAACCACATTAACAATTACCACATGTCCTGTGAAACTCATACACAATGCTGTTGAAGAAAAGTGTGACAGAAACTCAGGGTGTATCTCTGAGATGCACTTCTATACCAGGCACAGATTAAAAGTACAATAAGTGTAATCATCTTTCACTTTCACATAGACGTGCACGCTGTGTATGTACGTCAACTGAAACAAACATATGAGACACAGCTGAGCCTCTGGCATCCCTCAGCATCACTTCCCCTTGCTGCACACACACACTCGTGCTCTCCCTCTGGACTTGTTAGTGTCTCGGACACGATTCCTGTGGGAATACAAAGAGGCTGCCACTGAACAGGTTTATCTTTCAGTGTTGAAGTGAGGCGTTGAAGATCACAGGAGAGTAAACAGAAAACAGTAGGAGCCTGTTAGGAGAGTAATCACAATGATTTTCTCTCAGTCCTCCTCTAATCCGGGGATCAAACCAATGCAGGATAATGATCTCTCCCCTCTGGCTCTCTCGATGATCCCTCTCTGCTAAACTGTTAACGCACATGCATGCACAAACAAGCAAATATGCAAACATAGAAAATGGAACACAAGATCACAGGAAATCATGCTTAAAATGTCCTGAACATGGCGCTTGTTGGTAGAGCACGCCACCCATTTACAAAGGCTGAGTCTTTATCGCGTCAGCCCCAGGTTTCACTCCAGTCCTCGAGCCTTTGGTGCACGGCACACTCACTCTCTCTTCCCCGTAACTGCTCTCTATCTCTCAGTAAATGGAAAACAAGATCACAGGAAATCATGCTTAAAATGTCCTGAACACGGCACTTGTTGGTAGAGCACGCTACCCATTTACGAAGGCTGAGTCCGTATTGCGTCAGCCTTAGGTTTCACTCCAGTGCTTGAGCCTTTAGTGCATGGCGTACTCACTCTCTGTTCCCAGTAACTGCTCTCTATCTTCATGGTCCTGTCCAAAAAAAAGCAAAAAATTATAATCTGTAAAAAACAAATAAGGCAATGTCGTGAAATACTCGTTACACAATCTAAACATCTTTAAATGGATAAACTCATCTAGGGGAGAGTTGCTGCAAAGGTTAGCCAAAACCTTAAGATGCACCCACAAAACCAAGAATGCATTCTCATCCCAGGTCGACACATACCAACGCTTTGTCACAACTATTAAGCATCTTATGCCGACGCACATGGTAGCCTTTTGTGTCTCTAATGGTAAATGGACTGAACTTATATAGCGCTTTTCTAGTCTTGCGAGCACTCAAATCTGCTTTAACACAACATGTCACATTCACCCATTCACACACTGATGGCAGAGGCTGCTACGTAGAGTGCCCAACTGTCACTTGGACATGTAGACTGAGAAAGCTGGGGATCGAACCGCCAACCTCCCGATTGAAAGACAGCCGACCCTTCCAATGAGCCACAGCCGCCCCTTATGGAATCACATGGTAGCATCTGTTTGCTTCCTGAACTGTAGCCATCCTGACGATGGATCATAAAACCTCCTTTGTAGAGACTCTGGACAAAGAGAAGTTTGACAAAGAATCTCAGATTAATCTGAGTAAACGCAGGAAATAGTCCTCCGAGTTGGCTCTACTTGGTAGTCTCATCTGCTCTGGGACATACTTACATACAGTCTGAACATATGCAATTTTTTAGGTTGAAAAGTTTAACAAACTAGCTCCCAGGCTAATCCTAGCTAGCATACTACAGTTGACAGAAAACTAACAGGTAAAATGTCACCTCCAGCCCTCGCTGAATAATTAATCAACTTTGTTGACTGTGCCTTCCCGAACTGGTTCTCTTTTGTTCAGCATTTTTAGTCCTTTTTTTAACATCTAATCTGGGAAGAAGTTCAACCTGCCAAAGACAATGATGGTGCACTTCTACACCACCATCATTGAGTCACCTGCTCCATCACCGTCTGGTACAGGTATCATCCGCTCTGCAGAGAGGGGGATTGGCTGCAATCTGCCATCTCTCGAGGGCCTGTACACCTCTGGGACCCTGAGGCGTGCAGAGACTGTGGCCGCCCCCCTCTCATCCCGGACACAGTCTCTTTGAGACCCTCCCCTCTGACAAGAGGCATGCGGTCCATCAGAACCAAAAACACAGTTTCTTCCCCTCTTCTGCCAGCCTCATCAACAAGGCCCCGACCCCACCCTAACCCCCCACTTGACATGGACTCTCATCCAGCACCTCAGTCACTTAACATTACACACATGTTAAGACTCTAAATCAGACTCTATGTGTTACATTAATAATTATTTTTTTACTGTAAGCTTTTTGCACTCACCAATATCCTGCACATCTGTACAGTTTTAATGACACCTGTTGTCGTACTTTGTACTACGACCATGCACCAACACCCCTTCACCTGCCTCCTGTCATCTTGCACACAAGACTAAACTGAGTGTGAGCCCGTGCCTCATCACCATGCTAAGTGTTTACAAATTGTTTTGTTGCTCCTCTTGTGGGGGGTTGCTGGCGGTCAGGATGGGCTGCCGTGCGAAGGCTGTTGATCTCTGCATGACACGCCGCCCTTATGGTGTTGCACATGGCCCTCCATTAATAAACAAATGAAGCGCTCACCCTGGAGGTCAGCCGAGCTCAGCTGGCCCATTTGCCACGCCGATCTCTCGGCTCACGGGGATCCAAAATGGCCACCCGCCGCGTCTGCCTGTCAGACTGCTGCTAACCTTGTCTTTGGTGACGGGCAGAGCAGGGGGGTTTAGGTTGGGACATACAAAGGTGGAGGGGTGCATGAGTTGCCCTCCCTCCCTCCCCTTCGCTGATTAGTGTGAGTGACAAAGTGGAGCAGAGAGTCCACTCAGGCCTTCATAATAAATCTATCAGGGAGTAATAGAATTCCATCAATCCTCGCTCTTCAGTCCCCCTGCCCTCCCTCCTGCTCCCCACCCCTCGGGGGGTCACCATGTCGGGGTGTGTGTCTGTGTGGAGATGGTGGGAATGTGTGGAGGGGGGGGGCTCCAATCCTCTGGGATTGTACAACTGTTATTATTCAATTACGCTCCCTTTTCTTCTCAGTTAAAAGACCATGATATCATTATCACTTAATGAATATATATAATTGGATCTTGGCTGCCGCTTCCCCCTGGTCTGATGAATACCACTCACTATTCATTCGACCCCGGCTCATCCTCCTCATCCACCCTGCATCCATTACAGCAGGCTGTGGAGATGATGGAGATGATGATGCTGTCAATAGAGGGGATTTAAAATCATCTTGGTGCTTAGTTAAAAAAAAAACATGGGAGTTTCTGAACAAGTTGTGCCCTCAGTTTGTTGTCTTTTTTGCTTTTTTAACGGTCTAAGTCTTGCATACAAAAGGTGCTAAGATTACATTACAGGCGAATCGATACAAACGAGACTACATTCAGGCATCTTTGCGCTCCCAGCATCGCCAAACTAATTCCAACTTAATGAACAAGGATTTTATTGCTGAAACAATACCTGCATTGTACATGCAATTATTGCAATTTCCATGTTTTGTTTAATAACCCCATGACAATTTACAGTGCAATCGTTTGCGTAAAACTCATTAAAGCCACTGATAGGATCTGGATGTCATCTACTTCTCCATGATGAGCGCACATGGAGAAATTGTTTGAGAAAATCCTGCAGCATTAACGCAAAATAAATTGAGGATGGAGAGATTTCTCCGATCGCGTCGACCATCTTAGACTGTGGCGATTTAAATGTGTTTCCTGGACGGCGTGAGTGTGGACAAACACCCAGAGGACATTAAGAGAAGAGGGGGGGGCGTTGATAGGTGCAGTCTTGACAGTCATGGCCATCAATACCCCCTCAATCTGCCAGGAAACAATGAGAGAGGGGGATAAAGACGGTGATGAGCAACACTAAAAACATTGATTTAGCATTTGTCCACTTCATTTGAAGTGAGACAAGGGGGCGACGGGGGGAGGGAGGGTTGTGGGGGTCTTTGAAGAGTGTAGCCTCCTCCCATTCAGATGTCGCCCTCTTGTTGGAAACTAAAAGCAAGCGTCCCTCCCCTCCGCATTGTTGAGGGTAAATGTGGCATGGCGGGGGGGGAGTGAAATCAGACACGGAGAGGGTGTGTGAGGCGGGTGGGAGTGTGTGCATGTGTGTGTAGGGGGGCATAAAGAAGGCCTACACGCTCATGGATGCATATGGGGCGTACGTATCGTCATCAATCCTGCTTAAAGAAGACAGTGTTGGCAAAGTGGCAGCGCCCCGATCCAGCTGCTCCCCCCGCTGAGACACTCCACACACCCTCCCAAACACACACCCTCCTCTCTTACCCCCTCATCCCCGTCTCCACCTTCGCTCAAAAGCCCCAATTTCCTAACCTACCGCCCAAAACCCAGGACCCCAGTCTCACTCAGTCACCCATCCCTGCCATACATCACTCCAAATTAAATTTACATTAGGCCCTCCTCTATCAAAGAAGCCCAAAGAGAGGCAGAGAGGGAATGAGACGGAGGGGCTGACATCATTACCCGGCAGCAGAGCACATGACCGTCATCTATTAAACCCTTTTATACACATGTCTCAGGATTTTACCAAAGTTCATGCATACCTAAGTGCAAGTTTGTGTTAAAAATTAAAAGCTCTTTTAGGAGGAAAAAGGAGTTTCTGAACTGTTGACTTTGAGAGGGGCTTTATTACCCCCAACCATAGATGTCGGGCATCGCCACAGACAGCCCCCCGTCCCTTCCTCTCTCTCCTCTCCTCTTTTTTTTCCCTCCTACCTCCTGGATCCTGCAGCCTCTTCTTCTGTCACATGCAGGCACTGCGTCAGCGGCCTGATTATCAGAGAGATTATTATAACGTTATCTGCTAAGGTTAAATATCAACTCTGGACTTAAGCATCATTACAGCTCAGACATCTCTCGGCTGCTCATAATGTGTCAGTGTGGGACTGAATAAGGCCTTGTGCAATCTTCCTCTTCCATGTTGCGTGTGATGGAGGACACTATGACGAAAAACATGGAGGACAAAGAGGACGATGAGGAGGACAAACAAGGGGACTGTGAGTGAGCTACATTAACAATGTAAGTTAGCATTGTGGCTAACGTTAGGCTAACGTTAGCCACAATGCGGTTGGTGTGCAAAATTAATTGCACTTGCGTTTTACACTTGGTAACTTTGGTAGCATTTCAATTCTATATAAATAAATCTCAGCTTTCTGTAGTTATATTACTTTTTACTGTTTTTTGGATTAAATATGTGCTGCAGCGTGGTGCAGTGTTTGGCGCTGTTGCCTCACAGCTAGAAGATTCCTAGTTCGAACCCTGGTTCGGACATGTGGACCTTTCTGTGTAGAGTTTGCATGTTCTCCCCGTGCATGTGTGGGTTCTCTCTGTGTACTCCGGCTACCTCCATTAGTCCTGAGACATGCGCGTAAGGTTCATTGGTGACTCTAAAATTGCCTGTGTGAGTGTGAAAGGTTGACGATCAGTCCAGGGTGTAACCCCGCCTCCTGCCCAATGACAGCTGGGATAGGCTCCAGCCCCCTTGTGACTCTGAACAGGACAAGCGGTATAGATAATGGATGGATGAATGGATGGATGGTTCAAATATAATTAGCACCTGCTATAAAAAATTGAGCCACCCCATAGCTTCTCCAGTCACAACTCCTAGCTGCCACTACCGAGTTAAATCCCTGGTTCTGAAGAGGTAGCCAATCAGCGTCAGTGTGAAAGTTGAATCTTAGTTACATTTTAGTTCATAAAGTTACAGTCATAGTAAGAAATGGACACAGCCCCTGCTACTAGAGGGGGTTTCCGACAAGCAGTTCTAACAAAATATATAGCGCTCTGGCATTTGATGACAATAAGAAACATATAGAGTAACAGCTGTTTCATCCTTTAACAAAAAGAAAACACATTTCAGTTGGTGTGAAAAAAAATAATTTACACGACTTCCAAATAATTTGACTGGACTTGAGTCATGCCATGAGTGATGATATAGAGTACAATGGTGCTGGGACATTTAAAGTAATAATCTTAAAGATTTTCATTGAAATAAATGACTTTTAAGTCACCATCTATGGCCGAATGAGGTATCACAATGGTGATTGAGCCTATGGCCCCCCGATGAAAGCCTTTGCAATCTGCTATGGCTGAACAAACAAAGAAAAGGTCGATGACTACAGATACAACTTCAAAAATAAATGAAAATCCAAAGAACAAGAAACAAATACGATGCTGAAGGCAAACAGTCTAAAAAGGAGGGTGACTGTCAGTGAGGAAAATCAATAATTACAACTGAAGCCAACTGTGGACGTCACACATGCAACACTGTCAGGATATCTGGGAAGTGTGCTCCTGCAATTACCATTTATTGCCATAGGTGCTGCCACAGAGAAGTAAGATGGCACCTTAGAATCAAACAGGCCACCAGAGTCACTATCGCACAGACTTGTATTTCACTGGTTGGATGATAAATGTAAACAAACTGATGATTTTATACGCAGCTCTTGTTTGTAATGTGTACTTTGTAATTTCCTCGTGTGTAAATGCTCTGCAGCTGTCTTGTATTACATTGTTGGGTTGTGTTTTCTTTGAAATATTGTGATGCATGATTTTGTGCAGCACCATCATGTGTTGTATCATCCTGCATTGTGTGGTCGTGTTGTGTTTTTAGTGCTGTATTGTATCCTCTCATGTTGTTATCTCGTCATGTCCTCTGTGCTCAGATTGTGTTGTACTCTGTCACGTTGCATTACACTGCAGCATGTCGTGTTGTGCTCGCTCCTCTCACTCTCTATCAGTGATGTATTAGGACAGAGTGTTACCTCCCCTCACCGTTGGGGATATATTTGCATTGGAGCGTCTGAAAGCAGCTGGAGTGAACCAGCTCAGTAAAGGCACCTGAGTGCTGAGCGCTTACTCTTTAATTGCTTCATTATCGTCTCTGCTAATCCCTCTCCAATTTCGACACTCTCATTTTCCACACTAATTTGTCCCGGTCCCTCTCCGGCTCTCTCCTCTCACAGTCCGCAGCGCTATGGCACCTATTTGCTTTCCAAGGCAATGATAACAATTACTGCAGCAGTCGGCGGCGCTTGTTTCATATAAACCTGTTTTAGCCGACTAAACAAGGGGCTGCTGATAAACAGACTCCGGAGCCAAGGCGCAGAGCTTCACAGCACCATTTGTCTCTCTAATTATGCTTTAATTACAACTGTGTATGCTAATACACTAAACATTTGCATAGAACATTCACACAACTTTCTGCTTTGTCTTTAGGAGTGCTGCACGAGGAGGGGGATCAATAGCTGCAGTGCTTATTGAAACAGGCCTGCACTGTGTTTAATTACATATGGGGATTGTGTAGAATTAAAAACTGCTGAGCAGTGCTCTCTGACAAACTGTTTACTTTATACTGTTAGGTAACAGCAAACAAAGTCTGAGTGATTATAGAGTTAGGGAGTAATTCATTTCTTAACTGCAAAACACTGAATTACATTTTACACTAATACAAATGATTATAAATGCTTTTGACAAAAGTACATAGTGGTGTTTCTCAAATTAACTTCCCTGCATTTAAATTCCTCTACAACAGGATGATGTCATAACAATAGCTTTAAAACAATAGGGTGCTAGTTTCACAGCTTCCACAGAAGTGCGTGTGAAGGCATCAGTAAGACTGAGGATGGTTGTCACAGCACTAAACCAAACTAAAGGGCTCGGCCTCAACTTCAACTGATAACAAATGTTCTGCATGATTTCAAGCTCAATTCTGTTTGTTTGAGAAACATAAAACATGGAAACAAGGACACATTTTATAAGTTTCATTGGTCAATTATTTTTCATGTTGGTGTTATTTTTGTTATAAAAACTGTAAAATGGAGCGCCGTTAAAG
The DNA here is from genome assembly GCF_022749685.1 of Semicossyphus pulcher. Taxonomy (NCBI): domain Eukaryota; kingdom Metazoa; phylum Chordata; class Actinopteri; order Labriformes; family Labridae; genus Semicossyphus; species Semicossyphus pulcher. Next base: position 29,950,032 of record NW_027211715.1, read on the forward strand.
TTATAATCTTGAAGATCTCAGTTTCGTTCTCTTTGGCAGCGCCTCTGGCAATAAACAGTAATAGCAGGAGCACATTTCCTAGATATCCAGACAGTGCTGCATGTGTGACGTCCACACTTGGCTCCGGTTGTAACTCTTGGTTTTCCTGGCTGTCGGACGCTTTCCTTTTTAGACTGTTTGCTTCATCTGAGCGTCGAATTAGTTTCTTTTTCTTTGGATTTTCACTTATTTTTGAAGTTGTATCTGTAGTCATCCATCTTTTCTTTGTTTGTTCAGCCATAGTAGATTACTGTTTACTCGCAACACTTGCAGAGAGCGGGAAAGCACCAACCAACCACTGCTGGGTGGTGGGAAACGCGTCACTAACTGGCCGCTTGTGATTTTTTTCCCCTTAAAACTTGTACCAGACGCCCGGTCTGTAATACTGCAATCAGTGGGCCATATAGGCTCAATCACCTCTGTGTTACCTCATTCAGCGATAGATAGTGACTGAACCGACATTTATTTAAATGATCGCAGGTCCGACTCCCAGTCTGTGATCATTTTGTGCATGTCTTCCCTCTTTCTCTCCTCCCCACACTTCCTGTCTTTCTTTAGCTGTCCTATCGTTTAAAGGCAAAATCCAAAAATAAGCCTTAAAACAAACAAACATGCAATCAGGCATTTTACAAGGTCACAATTTAATTTGGCAGACGCTTTTGTTGAAAGCGACGTACATCTGAGAGTTAATTTTAACAATACAAACTTGAGGTAGGTAATCGCTTTTATAGCTTTCTACTTTTCACTTGTTAGCATCTGGCTGCTACCAAAGGGTTTAACGTGTAATGAAATTGCATAAAGCTATGCTCTAATAAAAGTGTTGTTGTTCACATTCATGCTTTAAACAAACTGACAAACACAAAAAGCCTTGATGAGTATTGTAGAGATTGTGTTCATTTCACTCAATTCATTTGGTGTCCCTAGTGTTAAAAAAAAAATTATTTAAGTTTCTTTACCAGAACGCGGTCATAACCAGAGACAACCAGACCCTGTGTTGGTGCAAGTGTGTCTAAATGTATCAGAATGTATTTGTTGGTGTTAAAATAGGAATGAAAGGGATACCACTTCAACTGAAGACTGAAAGCTTCCCTCGAATATAGATTCCATTAATGTAAGATGTGTTGAGTAATTCACATGAGAGGCCTGAAATACTCATATACACACATACGAGACTTACATGAATTGGCTTTGAGAGATGTCAGAGTGATGGGGCTGCTGCACAGTCAGCACTTCAGGCTGTAAAGGGTAGCTGCTCTGAAGCAAATGGAGTCGTCATTGGAGATATTTTTAGGATGATCTAGAAGTACCTTTGTTGGTAAAGATAATGTGAATTGGTCAACAACTTTAGAACAGCTGCTTGTCCTTGGTTTATATTTCTGTGCCTTAAATGAACTCTTGTTCTATTCTTTCGTATTTTACACCTCTGCCTGCATTGCCCCACTCTCCGCTCCAGCGAGGCGTTCAGCTACACACCTAACTTAACTACATGTCATTGAGTCATTAACATACAAATGACCTGCAGTTATCCTGTGATCGGGGCCCTCAAATGCCACCAAATGCTAAAGAACCACCATTTACAGATAAGTGACCCAGCCGGCTCTGGTAAGTAATTCCTCGACATGCCATTTTGGCTAAAATTAGGGTTTTTAATTGGCCGTTAGGAGATATGTCTCTGAGAGTTAAGGTTAGTGGTGCGAGGGATGATAGAGAGAAACACATGTATTCACACACAGTGGTGGTAAACACGACACAAAGCCCACTCTGATATTTGGGGTGATGATCTGTCTCTTTAGGATGATCTCATAGCCGCTGACTGACTCATAACACCCTCAAAAACACAGTCACATGTCTGTCACTGTTTCTGGGAAGAAAAATACTGTACATACATGTCAGCCATTCAGCCAAGTGTTACAGGAAATAGGAGATGATTTCACTTATACAAGACTCCCAATTCATAACACATTTTTTAAAATCATCTCCTTATATTGGGAAGACAATCTTTCAACGATAACTACTTTATAGGTGTTCTGGAGCATTCGGTAGAACGGTCAATGAATGATTTTTAAATCAGCTTACATTTAATTAGTGCAAAACACTCCTTTGACAATAGTAAACAGTACATAATTAGTGACTGCACAACATGACAATGAAAAAAAGTGTAAAGATAGTCAGATCATTGTCACCCAGGCGTCACATTTCACAGATGATCACTGTCAGGATGAATGTGTACCGTCACTTTAACAAGTCAACCTTAATAGTTAATTTGTATAAACGCTGAAGCAGTCTAAGAACTCTTTTACACCTGGTGTTAAAAATGTGAACTGTATGTTAGGACACGTTATCTGGATAAGGAAAAACATGTTAAAAAGGAAAGGTGTTAATGAGTTGTGTTACGTAGTTTGGTTTTCAGATCTTATGTTAGTGTATATTTTTCAGCTGTGACCTCTGACCCCCGGATTTTTTCTTGAAAACAGAAATTGGATCTCATTGAGAATAACTAAAGCCCTTTTTACTTTGCAATTCCGCCTCAGTGCCGTAACAAAGCTCCATGCAAACGCTGGTGTAAAGCCGCAGTGCTCCGGCGTGGCAGAAGCACAAACGTGTGCGAGGTGTAAACAAACACACACGGCGCTGTTCCTCCCTGCCGGCTCCGCTGTTTACACAGACGCAATTTTGCCTCCATTACACCACTGTTACTACCGCCGATGCCGGCTCGGAGGGGGAGCGACCAACCATCCTGCCTCTATGCGTTTCACATAGAAGACAGGATGAAACAGAGGGGGAATAACTCCGGTATTAACTGGCCGTGTATAAGGGGCTAAAAAATACACATGTAATAAAGGCAAGATCAGATCGTTTGTTATCCAGACAGGGAGTCTGGATACAGAACGCATATTTTAAACCAGGCGTACGGAGGATTTATCGCTACTTTCAGACTGTGATTGGCTGCTGTGTTTTCATTTATAACAATGGAGGTAACTGCTACCTGAATAATAATAATAATAAAACTTTGGCTCCACATTCTGCTTCGTCTTTTTTCATTTTTTAGCAACAGTTCCTCACGTAAAATCCTCAACGGGACATTGTGTGCGACACTTGGATCAATATATATATTTGGTGACATGACCCTTCTCTTGGTCCAGGCTGGAAATTTAACAGCTATGAAGTATTTCATCCGGACCGAGCTGTAACCTTTGACCCTGGGTGCAGCTGAGGCCTCTTTGCTCCACAGCAGTAACACTGACTAGAAGTTGTTGTTGGTGATTTCCGTTTTACTTTCGTTCTCTTTCGACTTGGCCTTTACTGTAGGAAACAAATCACTCGTCGGCTTAATACAGATTCACGCTCAGATTTGCAACCATATCCTGAATGTTTTCAGCAAACTTGAAACGCAAATCATAAGGAGCCGGAAGTCTATGAGCTTAATGGATATATTAAGTAATGTAAGCTTAAAATGAATTCCTGTGATGCTTATTTTCCATATTTACATTTATTGCTACTGTTTTTGCTGCCAAAACTAAAGCTAACCTTAATCTAAGATATTGGCACAAAGAAAAGTTGCACAGCTGGCTTGTTAAATGTATTGTACACTAGAAGTTGAGGGGCAATAATCAATGACCCTCTCATCCTGAATTACCACTGCAAATAAAATATCTGTGGTGTGGAGCTGCAGCAGTTTACCAAAATGTAAACAGATCTTCTCTTTTGGCTGCATCTCTCTGTTCTGTCATCAAAATAAAGATAGCAACTCAGAGGAGGACAGGACAGAATCAACACTGAAAACAGAACAAATAATATTTCCCTCGCACATCATCTGTCTGACAGAAGGCGGCAAAAGGAGAGGGGAGAAAGGAGAGGGAACAGGAAAAATCTTTGCCTTTCCGCCAATCTTTCATTCGCTCTGTGCTCATCCATCCTGAGTGCACCTCTTAATTTGGTCCTGCCACGGACAGGGCAACAGAGACCTTCAGCCATTGGAAACAAATGATCTGACCACGGAGGGGCAACAACTCAGCGGCCGGCAGTGTAACTCTCACTCAGCTGCTCGGATTTACTTTGTACTGCCGGATTGGATTTGAAACATTTGCAACAGAATTTATCAAATGATCAAAGACGAGTTTGCTGGGTAATTTTTCTATTCCATCCAAACTTAAAAGGAAATGTAAAGGTTTTACTGGCCTTATGTTGGCTTATCCCTAATACCTGTTTCTAGGCCTGTCAAGCTTTCCATCCTCACATAGCACATGTAGTTTACAACGATAACGGTGGAATATTTACCACTCGAAAGTCTTTGTAACTTTTGAAACAACCAGTCTTAGATTTACATCAGAAGTAGACTAAAGGAGCTTCTAATTTCCAGCCATCAATTGTCAATGTTCCTGGCTGAAATGACAACAGATTATATTAGCTCTAGCTAACTAGCTTAACTATAATTAGCTATATTTGGTTTAAAACACCTACAGTTGTTCTATTCTCCTTCTTCCAGACTTACACTTGTTATTTGTAGTGCTTTATGTATTCACACAGACAAAAATCAAACAAGACTCAATGCAGTAGGAGCACCCACATGGTTTATTCATAACGGATAATGGAGTGCCTGACACTACTCACCCTCAATGGTCGCCATCTTGGCTAGGCAGCGAAAGGGGAGGACACAGCGTCATCCCAGACAGTGGTGTAACTTTTACCTTGCATGATGTGTGGCAGGCACAAAGAAAAAAAGTAAAATTACTTTAATTTTTAATTAATTTTTCATAGAATTGAACTGCAGTCATGTGAGAAAACAAGCTGGTAGATATTGTAGCGAAGACAATCGTGTCAAATGTTGGCAGTTTTTGCAATCCGTCATTCAAAAGTAGAAGAAGAAGCTAAAGTCAAATGTTGGGTTCAACCTTTCGGGTAACGTGCTGGATTTAAAACACCTAAAATTCTAGCCCAACCAAATAAGGTGTATCGTGCACACACAGTACTAGAAGGAAGTTTAACACGAGTTTCAAAATTGAGACACCATCTTCGACCATCTTCATCTGATGTTTCAATGTTTTCAGAAAGCCCATTTTGAACTACAATTTCTTAAAAGTGACTCAGACAAAAGCTAACAGGTCCCAACAAGTCACCAGTTTTATGCAGCCAATAGCTGTAGCTATTAGTCTTCTATTTTAAATTATAGCGTAACGTCTAACTTAACCCTGTTTGACTTATAAGTGTAAACACTAGGACAGGCATGACAGATTAATCTCGTATTTTTCTCTTTCTCAGTTTGATGTCGAATGTTAGTCATTAAGATTTATGAGGAAAAATAAATGAATGATTTAATTGTGGTAAACCCCACATGTTTTGACGGATGACACAGACTGACCCAAACATGCAAGGAAGAGAACAGACATGCCCTAGTAAAAGTCTCGGTTCATTTACAGTAAGTTCTGTGTATTATAGTAAAGTGCAGGGTGGCCACATGGTGACACTTGTGACTCTTTCTATGTCAGACTAATTTTACAGTGAAACCAGACGCCCCGCGTCATACTCATGTGAGAGCTGAGTAACAGGCCTAGAATACATGGGGGAGATGATACCACACACAAACACACACACACACACACACACACAAAAAAAATAAATACACAGACTCGTGGGCAAGCCTGACTGTTTTACACAAGGTAGATTTCCAGAGAAATGGTACCAACATGGTGTTCACAAACACACACATGACTAGTATTTCTCCTGGGGATACAGTGGCATAGATCACGACATAAACCAGACGGACACAAGCTCAGGGTGAACTTTGTGACTCTGAGAGATCAACGGACAGATGCCAACTGAATGGACAGTGTCAGTGCGAGCAGCGTGAGGACATATGACTCCCCAGTGGACTTCTTCTTAAAGTGGACATTAGTGTTGACACTGGGAGGCAGATACTACTATGGGTGTTCCTCAAAAGTAATTTTATTCTGTAGTAATGCTCGAACCTAAAGATGTTCTGCTGGGGTGCTGGTTTAGCTCAGTTTGTAGAGCAGGCGCCCCATATGCAGAGGCCACAGTCCTCGACGCACTGATCGCACGTTCGACTCCCAGCCTGCCGATCGGTTTGGTGCATGTCAACCCCCACTCTCTACTCCCCACATTTCCTGTCTCACTTCATCTGTCCTATCTAATAAAGGCAAAAGCCAAAAAAATAATCTTAAAAAAGATGGTCTGTTGAGAAGGATGATGTTAATGCTATTCTCTTCCAAAATTTCTGTTAAGGACGGAAAATCAACATATTCACACAGCCACCATACTCTGACGTCACGCACAGGGTGGGAAGCACAAATGCTGAAAGGGAATCTGATAAATGTTTATAATTTCATGGCCTTTCAATTGATTATCAACTGAGACTAAGATAGTGAAAATCTGGAAAGTCCTCAGACCATAAGCTAATACAAGCATTCATCAAATTTTGAGCTAATGCTAATTTTGGCTACGGTAATTTACACCTTTCAAATAGTGGCATGCAACACCATCAAACAGAAAGGTAAGCTAGGAAGTGGTTGAATGCTAATGTTAGCAGTTGTCTAGTAGTATGGCCTAAAGTCCTTCCTTATTTTCAATATCTTTTTTCTCTTAATTTTCTGATCAATCAAAGAAGCGATTTGTCAGATTCCCTGTACGATTATTAAAATACAGCAGTAGAACATTATAACTTCCACCCTGAATGTGATGTCAGAGGAAAATGGCTGATGCTTAACTGTGAGTATGCCACTAAAGTCCAAACTGAAATATCTCAACTACTCCATTGATTGCCATGAAATTAATGATCCTCTGACTAGTCCTCTAGTGCTTTTGATTAGGTTGACATTCTTGGTTTGAAGTTAAACTTCTATACACATATTGGATTAATGTCATGAATGTATAAAGAAAAACTGGATACAGTGTCAGAGCTGCTTAGTGGTGCTTGAAACCAAAATAGTTTACAAGTCCTCCATACAGCTTCTGCATCATTTGATCTCTTAAATCCTGCCTCTCCAACCCTTTAGGACTGAATAATTATGTAAGGGTTTATAATTGGAGGCTGATGTACCTCATTAAAAACATCTGCTGATTTACAGAAGACTCTTTTACAAGCTAAGTGGTTCTGAACAAGTCTGTAGGGGAGTGTGTGGATAACGTGAGAGCTAGAACTTGTAATAAGAGGGAATGGACTCTGTCATATTTCCTTGAAAGCTCAACTAATTTCCTGAGGGCTTGATGAATGCCATGAAATTTGGCTTAGTCATGTCCACCAAGTTTGATAACCCAACCAATTAAATAACCATGCGCTTTGATTAACTGAACTTTTTCTTACAATGTAGCACTATATTAGCAATTAGCACACTAATCCAACATGTTGAACACGGTAGGTATGGGAAAAAAACCTACATTAGCATGTTAGTTCTGTCACTGTCAACACGTTAGCATGCCAGTGATGGCATTATTAAGCTCATTGCAAAGTTAGCGCACTAAACTAAGATGGTGAGCATTGTAAAAAAAAAATGTACCTGTTAAAGATATGCCTGTTAACGCTGTGACTGTCAACATGTTAGCTTGACAACATTAGCATTAAGCTCACAGCTTCATTGTGTTTAAGTGCAGCCTCACAGCGCTGCTAGCATGGCATAGCAAAAGTTAGCGCACTAAACTAAGATGGTGAGCATTGTGAAAAAAATTAGACCTGTTAAAGATATGCCTGTTAGCGCTGTGACTGTCAACACGTTAGCTTGACAGCATTAGCATTTAGCTCACTGCTTCATTGTGTTTAAGTGTAGCCTCATGGAGCTGCTAGCATGGCATAGCAAAAATTAGTTCACGAAACTAAGATGGTGAGCATTGTAAAAAAAAAAATTTTACCTGTTAAAGATATGCCTGTTAGCGTTGTGACTGTCAACATGTTAGCTTGACAACATTAGCATTTTACTCACAGCTTCATTTTAAGTGTAGCCTCACGGAGCTGCTAGCATGGCATAGCAAAAATTAGCTCACTAAACTAAGATGGTGAACATTGTAAAAAAAAAAAGGTACTTTTAGCACTGTGACCGTCAACATGTCAGCATGACATCGTCAGCATTAGGTTCATTGCTTGTTTTTAAGTACAGCCTCACAGAGCTGCTAGCATGGCATAGAAAAAATTAGCGCACTTAACTAAGATGGTGAACATTGTAAAAAAAATTATATATGCTAATAACGCCTGCTAGCGCTTCGACTGTCAACATGTTAGCTTGACATCATTTGCATTTAGCTCACAGCAGCCTCGCAGAGCTGTTAGCATGACTGTAGATTGTTGATTTAACATAAAATTGTTCCTTTTGCTTCCACTCACATTAGCTCTAAATTTATATTTTGACCTTATAATACTTAAATCAATGTAGCCTATCACATTTTCCCTCTTCGCTTTAAACTTAATCTGAATTTAGATACCTCCGTTCTCTGTTTTGGGTCTAAAATAAGCTAAGAGAATAAAGAAATAAAGCAGTCCTCTTTAAGCTTAGTGTTTTTGCAGCCTTTACCAGCTGTTATTTGATTTCTCCAAGTTTAGCCTCAGCCGGCATAATGACATTTACTTTACTGCTTGACCAGTGATAAATGAATTTGCTCTTAAATTCAGCACATTATTGTAAAAGGCCAGTGATGTGCAAACACAACTCCTTGCCCATCATGTGAGAGGATGATGGTCAGCCACAGCCGCCCACCTCTCTGATTTCATATTAGTGCAGCAAAGATAATTAGATTGTATGAAGGATTGTGTTTGTACTGCAGCAGCAGCAAAGGGAGGAATTCCTGTAAGATGACTTTGGTTTCGGACAAATACAATTTTAGGCAACTGGAAACGTCTTTGAAATAGATCTAATGTTTACAGAGCGATTAATGGGCCAAATTGAGAGGAATCTGGGGACAATAACCAAGGGTCATGTAAGTCTGTGCACACTGAATCCACTGTAAACTTTACTTTGGAGGGTTGTGAACGGTTGTGCAGTGTAGGACACCACTAAGTTAAAGAAGGGAGCAACATTTTCAATGATAAATGAGCAGCTTTCAACTCTCTTTGTGACCTTTTTGAACTTGCAGGACTAACTGATTATCGGAGCGATACATTTTTTTAAGAAGGAATGAACTAAAGTTGCCCTGAGAAATCGGCAGAACAAAATAAAAGCATTTTGTCTTGTTTGAAGACATAGCATAACAAAATGTGTTGCAAAAACAAGACGACATACATAAGGATGCAGCTAGTTAAGAAACAACTAAATAAAAAAAGAGAATAAAACAAAGCTGCAAGTTTTACAGAAGGACCGAGTTTAAAAATCCCAAGTTTCTAGACCTCAAAAACTGAAACACACTCAGGATTTAAACATGTGTTAGTAGAGCCTGACTCCAAAATGTCGCTCATTCGCCTGAATGAAAATTGCTTCAAGGTCTACAACACATTCAAACTGGGCCCCTCCTCCTGGGCTCTTTGTCAACAGAAGCTCACCCTCACTCTCTTGTGTGAGAACACACCCACCCCGCCGAGCTAACACCGACAGCACAGTGACCTTTGCGCTAGCATGCTAACTGCCGGTTAGCTTGTCCTACCCAGTTTGAGGCACCTATGCACGCCATGTTTGCCGGTCTGTATGGGGCCCAGTTGCCTACCTATACGCTGTGATTGGCTCAGGGAACCACAACAGTGCCCCTCCTGAAAACGTCCTGTACAAAGCAAAACAACAGAATAGGTCTCACAAGGCTCTGCACGCACACTCACCAACACATATGTATAGAGGCCCATAAGTGATGATTTATATTATATTGGTAAAAGTCTAGGAGTCTTTTTTTTTCTAGGAGATCCTACTTATACCTTTAATAACTATATACCAAAAAACTTTTCCTGGTTCAGAGTTAACTTCTGCATTGTGAGTTTCACTGCACATTTGCTATAGCGGCCCCCTGATGGCTTTAGGAATGCAGTCGATGAAAATTTGGATGCACTTTAAAATCTCTTTTCTGGGTTGTTGGAATTTTTACAAATATAAAAAAACTCATTGAAGTCTCTTGTTTCCACATGGAGGTATTAGGCAATCCGTTTTATAAAAGTCTGTGTTATAATGGGGGTAATGTGGAAAAGGCCCTGGGGGATTTTATTTGTTACATTACTGGCATTAATATGTGGAAAATGAATTTAATTGTGCAAAATGAATTTGCAGCCTGTTTTATAGTGTTTCATCTTTATGTGTTTTGACATTTGCATGTGCTTTCTTGAGTTACATGAGCAAAAAGGTTGGTTGTTTTGAAACTTCTTACATAAACCAGATAATTAAGATAATCCCTTCCTGTGTGGTAAGAATTACCTTAAGGGAAAGAGGAGATTTGAAAGTCCTGTAAGCCCACAAACCATAAAACATTGTAAATTTTTTACGTGCAGTGTATCACGAGGAAGAGCGGGCCGTCCGCAAAGTTGAAGTTTGACTGTTTGATTCTAGGCTCCTCCAGACTGCAAGATACTGAACCCCGAATGGCTCCCGAAGTTACAGCTATTAGTGTGTAAATGGACATTTGTGGTGGGAATGCAAGAAAGGCCGATATAAGTGCAGACAACAGATCTTAATGTCACCCGAGTAGATTTTTGGACAGTGTGTCCTTTCAAAAGACTTTTGTTTTTTTAAAGTAATGTTGTATAATACTCTTGTAATTACAGTAAAAACAAAGTAGCAAAACATAAATCGTTAACATGATCATAAAATAAAAAGCTAAACCATGCTGTGCTTGGCAGAGATGAAGTAAGAGATATGAAATAAGACATGTATTCATAGCTCAAATGAACAAACAGGAGATAAGCTCATGCACTGTTCAAATACAGAACTGTTGAATTCTCCACAGGACGGCTGGTCGGCTTGAATCAGATTTTTTTTTGCTCTTTATTATTCATTGTTAATTGTTTGCTGCAGATAGAGAGCTCTCTGAGTTTCTCTCTCTTTCCATTCAGTTGACATTCCTGATGGGGAAAATCCAGAATTCCTAATGAAGTGCAAAACATTACATATGCAGGCAGAAATTTTGGATGGCTCGCAGCTACAGTCTCACAATGCTCCCACTGCGGGGAATCTGCACCAACAACTCCAGAGCCAAAAGAGCACGAAACAGAAATGACATTTGCTGCAAAACTTGAAATGTATGTAACTTCCTCAATATTATCCTTGACTGGCTTGCTTTGTTTCGAATGTGTGTCCAAACCATGTACACAGATGAATGACCCAGCAAGGGAATTCCTGCTGCCGCTCAATGAAATGGCTTATGCAGGGCAAATTTAATATGTGGTTTTGCCGAGACAATGCCAGGGTTTGAGCAGACCTCCTGTGCCCTGGGGCTGGGTGATGAAGAAGAGCAACACAGAGGAGAATGGGGCCTTTGTGAGGCTCCAAAAGTTTGAAGGCCGCCTTGCAGGACACAGTGAAACCTGAAGCATTCAAACACAACTGTGTAGGGGGAATAAGAAGGGTAATCATTACATTAGTGCAACAAATAATCAATAAACAAGTGAACATGGAAGGGTAACTTTGCATCAATGTACGAAAAATCCTACTGCTACATGGTAAAAGAGGAGGCAGCTCTCTGTGAGTGGGTATTACAAGTTCTCAACCAGAGAGATGTATGAGATAAGGTGCACTAAATACTGTAGTTATTTGAGACGTTATGTAAACGCTCATGCATGTCATTATAATTACTCCATGCCTGTGAAATCATAGCTGAAGGGATTGTTTGCATCTATCTGACTTGCACATGCAGTTGTTGCTGTCACTGTATGTTCCGTTCTCTGTGGTCATATCTACATGTGCGTTTTTCCCTTCTTTTGTTCCCAAAAAACCCCGTCCAAACAAGCACGGTTATAAAAAAAAATCCCTGTCCAAAAGAAAACCAAAAACACAACAGAAATGCTGTCATGAGAATGCCACACCCACAGGTGGCGATATAACCCAGTCATGGAAAGAAGAAAAAGAAAATCGCAGCCAATCAAATGTCTAGCCGGAAAACTACCTGGCGGGCTGCAATGGCGCATTGAGGAAGGGGAACGATATATCAATATAGTGGACGAGAAAAGAAAAAAAAAGTCCTGTTAGCAAAATTAGAAGCGGTGCAGTCTAATAGTCTTCACCCTGGCTGGAGTTTTACAAAAGATCCGTTTTCAGTGACCTAAAACGGCGCTTGTGTGGACGAAAGGCTAAAACACAGAGAAAAGGCTACGTGTACGTGTAGACATGGCCTGTATCTCCAAACTGCTGCAAAATCTGTTCTTCTTCCTGCACTAGTACCGTCATTTGACATACTTGTTGGCCTCAAAGAACTTCATGCGAATTCAGCCTGTATTTGCAGTCTCTGCCTTTACTTGTAATGCAAACTTACATGAACCTTCACTACAAACAGCAATAAACTGCATCCGAAAACATGAGCTCAGAGGATTTCATGCACGGTACACAACATACGAAGTGTTTTAGCTGATTTAAATGTTCAGTCAGGGTTATTTCTTTAAGCTGGAGTATCCAGCAGAGGAATTGCAGTGGAGCAGGGGAACTTAGCTTTCCTGTCAAATACAACTTGATTGAGGAATTTATTGCTTTAATTGAACATCAACACTGATTGGACATCCACACCAGAAGTGGCAAATAGTCCTTTTCTTCTGTGTTAAAAAAATATGCATGAAGTCACTTTGCAAGATAGCAAATTGGTAAGAAAAACACAAAATGCTGTTAGGTTTGTGCAGGAAGATTCACTAGTTATCCATCTGTCCTGGTGGCCAAGAGTTTTGATCACAACGTCTTCTTTCATCTGCAAATATCTCCCCTTATTTCAGCTCACATTTCTTCTGTCTAATAAATGCATTTTATAATCATTGAAACTTTTTTAATAACCTCCGTAAATTACAGAGCCCCATGACAATCAACAACAAAAAACTATTATGTTGTTTGTATCCTTGTATCTGTAACCTCTTTCAAAGTTTGTTACCCATAATGCATCAGCAAGCGCCTTAAAGGGAACACGGCTCAGTAGATCTGATTGCATTTTAGCACATTACGCTCTTTTGTAAACATTCGATAACATTCAAAGAAGGTGTAAGGCCGCTCCAAACCACATTAGCTCCACTAACACGAGTCATCTGACAGGAATACGTCTAATTTCTAGTGTAGATTGTTTTCATGCAGAATTCTAACATGATAATTGAATTTGCTGTTCTGAGCTGGCCCGTCACATGGCCCCATTAGCCGTTTAGCTTCCTGCTTTGGTTCTTTAGTTGTGACATTAGGCCAAGAAGAAACCAGCCAAATAACTATTAACTATAGCACTTTGATGATCTGGTAACAAGTTTAAATCATCTGATTCGCTTGATTCTGCATGAGTTCTTTCACTGAACCAGACACAGCTGTCTACAAATAAAACCATCTGGTTTATTTCCAACCAGAAGTAAAAACAGCAACAGAAGTTTATTAGAAGATGTGGATGACTAAAATACGGTATGTTGCCATTTATAGACTGAGTCAAACGCTTTAGTGGACTTTTTCTCATTTTGAAGCAACTTTAGGTCAAGTTTTATAAAGTTATTAAACCACTGTTTGCAAAACTGTTCAAAAAAAGGTAAATTAATGAGCTGAAAAGATTTAACATTAAAGCGTAGAAAATAATCTTTACTATCTACCATCACAAATTGATGTATTCTAATGAATTGATTTACATTGACTGCTCCTCTACAAAACTGCAGTTCCTTGAGTGGCCACTTGAGGCTCGGTCCAAAAGCGAGTCAATCCCCATTAGGCCCCATACTGAAATGCCAAACTTTAAAGCAGAATTAAACATGTTCATAGCCCGGTGCAAAATTAAATCTTTAGTTTCTGTAGCTCATTTCTTTCACTTTGAAACATAATGGTGAGTTACAAAATGTTTTGCTATCCATGTCAAAGTTAGCAGTTAGCATACGTTAGCTGAAATTCCCTATTTGTTCTCAAAACTATGACAACAAGGCTAAATGGCGGTTTTGTAGGGTTAGCTAGTGCTATATATTGTCGCAGAGCCAAACTCCCTCCAGCTGCGCTCAACGCCCGCAGCGGAAGATAGATCAGCAACGTCCAAACTCAAACGTCTAAACTCCTGCAGCCACAAATAGACAGCCCAGTAGGCTATCAACACCTGCGACTGTTAACTATTACTCACAAAATGACGCTAACTGTCGGTGTAAACAGCCAAATAGCTGGTTGAGACTATTCTGCAGAGTTAATAATAAATATCCAAGATTTACTACGCCCAATTCAAACCCAACATCACAATGGTCAACAATTGGAATATGGATGGAAACCAACACTTTAAGATGCATGCTATTATGTCCACTAGACTGTAAATAACATAGTTAGAAAGCTATTGTGCATTCGGTTTTCAGTGGCTTTAGGCTCGCACAGAGCAGTGTGTGTGTGTGTGAGGTTTGTCTCCAAACAGCATGTTTTTTACAGAAAGAAAATGGACAATTGACAGGCAAAGACAAGCAGCAGGCGTAGCGGCTAATCACAGATGCACATGTCACATTTAGCCTAATACATTCAGAGGTATAAAAAGGCCTTAGAATCTGTCGAGGCACAACAGAGAGACTGATGTTACATTTTGACACTGATTCACATGCAAACAGCGGATGGGTTTTATTTTAACATCATGAACACTCTGAGCATTGTGGTCACAGCGAAACATATTCCAAACAACCGCCCCCGACACTTTTCATGCCAGCTCTGAGTCACCCTGACTTTGGACGTCCAAGCAACAAGACCCCCCCTCCTCCTCCACCTCCTCCTCCTCATTTCCTCTGACAACAGCCTCTGCTTATGATCTGCTGGACAATCACACAGTCCTCAAACAGTCACAGAGCCAGATTTTTGCAATGCGGCCATGGCGGTGAAACCCCCCCATTGTGCGGCGGCGTGTTGGACCGGGCCGGGTGTCCTCTCAGTGGAATCAAAGGCTCTTCCTGCGGCGCTGTGGCAGAGCCCACTGCCTCTGGAGCCACTCATTATTACATGCGAGGGGGGACTTGTGATCTTTTTAATTATTCTGCACTTCATTTCTATCCCACCATTCAAAACGCAACATGAGAATTGATTGCCTCAAAGATCCATCTTTATAATCTCCCCCCAGGCCCATAAATTATCCAACATTTTGGGGGCATGGGTGGACGAGGCGTGCAGGCACAAGCAGATCCCTTTCACAGCAGAGCCACATCGCTGAAATCTGAATGGGGCTGCTCTTTTGCGCGCTGAAAATGGGAGGGAAAAAAAGTACACTTGTTATCTTGTGAACCCTCAAACATGTAAGATAGGAATCTCTTGAATGTCAGCGACAGAAATGGAATTAACAAGAGATCTTTTTATTGTCGCAGAAGGTCATTAGGCTGCCAATCGGGGTAATTATGGAAATGATCTCCCCAGCTCTTTGGAATGTTTTCCTGCTTCCATAAGGACTTGAAAGTGTTCAATCAGCCTCTCTCGTGGGAAAGTTCAGCCATAACTGCAAGTGTACCAGCAAAATCAAATTAAGCAAAGAGATTTCATTAGTATTTATAGCCCCGAGGCATTTGTAAAAGTATGGAGCAGCGGAGTAATGTGGGACTGTGGAGGGGTGAATTATTGCTTAATGACAAAGGCCATACCTAGAAGACATACACATGGATAATGAATAGGAGGCATTGATTGCATCTTTAAAGAGGATTCTGGAGGGAACGTAAAATATTGATGCTTGTGTGGCTGACTCTGGACTCCGGTGAGGGTGGGAACTTTGGGTGTGAACACTGTTTAGCTGTTAACTTTATTATGTGGAGATGTTAAAGCTTAAAACCAAAAGTACACACTGTAATATGAGCAAATTAGCGGAATTATACACTGGAAATCGCCTGATTCTGACCCTGTGTTTGTGTTATTTCTGTTTCATTATTTACTCAAACTAAAATGTGATTATTCTGCATTGATTGACAGGAACTGAATGCAAATTTAAACTACTTTTCTAGTATTAGAAGTATTTTCTCTTCAACTCCACTACATTAAACAAACAGCTATCATTAATTGCATCTCCTCCAAGTGTGATTTTACAAACAAAACATTTTAACAACTATAAAGTATGATGTATTGTTTTAGATTATTATGCAATGTTAGATCAAATTAGAACTGAGGGATTGATTAGTCGGTTGTTATGTATTGTGATAACTATTTCAGTTCATTTTCTAAGTAATTTAATGCAAAAATACCAAATATTTGATGGTTCCTGCTTCTCAAAAGTGAGGTTTTTGCTGCTTTATCCTCATTTTAAATGACAATTAATTTAACATGTGTTTTTTTCAGACTAATGGTTAGGCAAGTCAAGAAATCTGAAGGTGTCACCTTGTTGTTTTGACGGCATTTCTTTACATTTTACAAGGTACATCTTTAGAAAGTAAAGAGCGTGATAATTCCAATGAAAAGAGCCAACACTTAAAGGCATCGTGGATCAAATAGAAGAAGATTAGCTGCAGCAGTAAAAAGCTGTCCACATGATTACATTATCTAAATTGAGTACTTCTACTTTTGATACTCTTGAGTCTGAACATTTATGTATTATGTGTGTATTATTCATACTTTCTCTTAAGTGAAGGCTCTTGATACTTCCTGTTAAACTGAGACAGTGTAAAACACAACATGCTCAAGTTTTGCTGGTTATAGAAGTTAATGTATATGACACTAAAAATGTCAAAGGATAGCAGTAGAAAATAGTGACATTAAGATAATCTAAGATAAGATAATCCTTTATTGAGCAGTACAAATACAGAATAGCAAGTAAGTAAGTACGGTATAAAAATAAGAATAGATACAAATAAAATACGAGGTATATACTACTGTTATACAAGGAGGAGTGATTGCAAGATAAAGTGACAGTTATAGGGTAAAGTAAGATGGATAAGGTGCAGTAATAAAGATGGCAAATAACTACAGTGCTGTTTATGACAGTGTGTGTACACCCACCGGCCACTTCATTAGGTACACCTGGAAAATCTAATGTAATCCACTACACCAGCTTAGCCATAAGATTTGCTTGTATGTTGCCTGTAATGTACAGTATAGTATATATATAGTATAGTGTAATATAATATACAGTATGGCATCAATAATCTATAATAACGTAATAATGTATATTACAGCAGCAATACTAGAATATAATATACTATATAATATATATAACAGTAACAGTAGAAATACTAATGATATAATATAGTGCAATAAGTTACGTAGTAATTAGAGTATAGTAGAAGTTATAATGGCACGTATATAAGTGAAGACCAACAGAGAGTCAGTGAGGTAGAGTAGATTATTAGTTTGTAATTACATTTATATTATATTTTAGACTTGGATTTACAACTGTAAAGTTGAAAATAACTAGTATAACTAGTTAATAGTTAACACTAGTTAACTAATAACTAGTGACCCACTGATTGGGGTGTTTCGTGTGCTCACAGGAGGTTCAGATTACTTAAAACACGATCATGTGTCAAGCACAGCATCAAAAAAGTTTGGGTAATAGTAACATCTAAAATAAACTCACTGGTGCTGATTGTTCGGTGCTATATTTACACATTTTGTGTCCATTATAAACCTTCATATGAGAATTAAAAGCCATCCTTAAGAATAGAAGTCTATTGTGTTTGCTACAACCATGTGTTACAAAGTAAATACCCACAGATGAGCTGAGGCCAGATCTCCACATTTATATTTCTCCTTTGTCTGATAAATCACTTCATTGTCTGCCAGCAGGAGGATTCAGGCCACAATGAAGTCAGATAGCCGTGTGCAGTAAATTGTAACACCTGATTTGAATCATTGGGTCTATTCAGTTCACTTAACCTCGCAGTAATTGACAATTTAAAGGTGCAGTCCGTAATTTCAAGAGACAGCACAGAGACTTTGATTAGGATGTGGGATATGGGCTCCAACGCTGGAATAACAGACGAGGACGCTCTTTGTAAAGCAAATACAAGCTGGACATTAAAGGTGGATTATTGTGGTTTTAAGGTGGATTCAATATTTGCCTTCAGGTAACATAAACACTTCATTCGTCCAGGTGTAAGGCCCCCCCCCCCCCTCCTCATCTTCTTCTTCTATGATTCCCGTAATTGGGTTCGAGAGGAGGTAAAGTGTCTTTGTGCAGAACTTGACAGATTATCTGAAGGATTATTATTATGGGCCAGGCAGGCAGGATGTAGGAGGTAATTTGGTGTGATGTTAC
Source organism: Semicossyphus pulcher (assembly GCF_022749685.1). Taxonomy (NCBI): domain Eukaryota; kingdom Metazoa; phylum Chordata; class Actinopteri; order Labriformes; family Labridae; genus Semicossyphus; species Semicossyphus pulcher. The sequence goes on from NW_027211715.1 coordinate 29,968,332, forward strand.
ATATATGTATGCATCAATAAGCAGGAGGATATTGAGTTCAGGGGTCATGCTGAATGAGAGTTTCCCTTTTGATGTGGATTAGATGAAAAGCTGCCTCACATGTAAACATTAAAGGGGAATAACAACATGATTTTTAAAGTGGACACCTCTTTTTTAAGATCCATGTTGAGTTTTTTTGTACAAGAACTATATTTTTCTATGTTGTTAGAGCCCCTGTTCCCAATATCTACTATATTTTACCATCAGACCATCTACAAATCCATGTTTCATCTACAAAGAGACAAAACCTTATTATTTATTTCTCTGTGATTTTATCTTAGAAATTCCCTCCTAAAAATGTTCAAGCTAACACTTAAAATACCCAAATCTTCTTGTAAATTAGTGGCCAGACTTGGCGGATGCTTTTAATTTCAAAGTCACGGCTCCTTTTTGCCAAAATAAAGAACTAAAGATGTGGAAAAAACACGTATCTGCTGATTTTTCTAAATCTGTTGTAGCTCTCCGTTTATTAAGCTCCAAATACCACAACCGTTTAACACCCTATGGGCTGTATTAGCACATTGTTTACTGTCGTTTTACACAGACAATGATTCGGTGCAAAGCCAGGCTGCATGTGTTTTGACACCGTGTTAAATGCCCTCTATAGGCCCAATTTGCACCGTTTACAGCCTGAATCTCTGCGCTCAAACACAACGCGCTGACATACATGATGTGCAACTTTTCAGCCTCGATCTGAATGACAAAAAGCCTACAAACTGGGTGACATTGCACGTACTTAACAAGTACACATTGGCATGGTAATCCGGCTGCATTTAGCAGGAGGTGTCACTTTCCCACCAGCAGCCGGCCGAGGGGAGAGGAGGCTCCCCCCGGGGGCTCCTACTCTACTGACGGACAGCCGGGTGGAGAGCAGCGGAGGACGGGCGGAGGAGCTGCAGGAAGACGCTGCAGTGTGTTTTAGTTTAAAGAATAAGACGCATACAATTATATATTTTATATTAATAATAAGACATAAGAGAAAATGTGTTCCAACAGTCCTGATAGTGACTTTTTTTTTTATTTTTTTTTTACCTCAAATGACGTAAACATAAACGAATTAATATGTAATGACTCAATTAAACAGGGAAATAACAGTCTAATAATCAAAGATGACAACGAGGGAGAGCCTTTGTGACCTGAACACCCACGTATGATTTGCTGACTGGTGTGCACGAGCGCAAAATATTCGTTTAGGTTATTTGACTGACGTTTATCTCCGTCAGTCATTCATGGGACATTTTGTAAAGCTTTTACTCTGAAATTTATACAAACAACATTAATATGGTTTAGAGAAGAAAACTAATTTGCAAAAAAGGGGGGAAAAGTCACACTATTTATATTTTATTATTATTTTAGAGAATTGTATTAGTTTAACTTTTCATAGTAGCCTATAGGCTTACCACAGAATCATTATATGGGTCAAATTCACGCGCTTTTTATCGAAAGTATCCATCTCAATCTTTAGAAGGAAAACCTATCTATGATTTTTAAGATGATGCATGACCTGCATGGCCAAAGGTACACATTGGAAGTGTTAAGCATGCAGGCTGCAATAAGAAACAGGCCGCAGGCGGATGATTGACTATAACTGGCCACTAAAATGCAGGTAGGCCTTTATCAAAGTGCGTCACACCTTTGACCAAATATGGAGCACAATCTTTAAACATTAATGTCTGATATTTAAAAGTATAATTGTCCACTGGCGTCATGCCAACAACGAGCCGAGGAATCAAGACAACAAGATGCGTGAAATTAGAGCCAATCAATAAGTCAGATATCTCAACCAAAATACATGAATATAACCAATAACATCTAAAGTGAGCGGTGAGTCCTTCCGCATCACCTGCTCCAACTGCTATAACTGCACACACATGAAGGCCTACACACGTGCACGTGCGGATCAGTGTGTGTTGGAGGTCTGCTCCGGCTGATGCTGCAGGAGGGAGGAGGGTTAAAAATGGCCTCCATCATATTGTTTGACAGAAACTCGCAGGTTGATAGAGTGGATTCTAAAAGAAGGGCTGAGACGGTGATTTCCAAAATAAAAGCTCACATGCCTTCCTGTAGAAGCCACACTGTCCACCATGAAAAATCAAATAAGAGATGTTAATGTGGTGAAATAAATCTGCTGTTTGGCGCTCAGCTTTAGGATCCTTTTCTTATTTATTTTTATTGAAAGTGACACGCAGAAGATTTGGTTAAATGGTGTAAAATAATTAACATAATGCTCGTAATTACAGGCGCGCGAACACTGCCATTCATTTATCATACCGTTCTACTAGCTGCTGCCCCCAACTGCTCCTCACGCTAATTAATTACATGAGATGCCTTTCAAAATAAAATCTGCTTTCAAAAACAGCTGATTCCGATGCAGCGGTGAGTCAGAGAAGGTCCGTCTGGATTTTAATGACTATGTATTTTGAGCACTTTACATGAGTGTAAATGTCGTGCAAAATAAACTCTTATTTGTATCGCTGATTTTATGGTTGCATTAAGAACACAGAAAAGCGAATATTCATATGTTAATACAGAATAATTCATAAATAATGAACACATAATAAAACTTATATATCTAAATTGTAATAGAAAACAAAAGTGGCTACACGACCCGCTCCACACTGGTGTCAGATAACTGCAGAGATGATGCTGTGCTTTTATTAAGTCTGTGCTGTTTTTGGTTTGTGTTCATTCACTTTTTAATTCGTGTAAATGTTCCTTAAATTCAACTTAATCTTAAATAAAAAGAAATTTGAAGAGACAAACGAGGCGTCCATGTATATCCAAAACATGCAAATGTTCGCCTTTTCAAAATAAACCTCCACACGTTTTTTCCACCACTGACAACCCTTTGCATCAACCCACACAGAATGAAATGCCATAAAATGCCTTCATATCAGTTCCTTATTTGTTTATTTATAATATTTGGTTGTAATTCAGGCTTGGAAATATTTACTTCTAACTTTTAAGGAGTTTTCCTACTAATTATTGTTTTATTTTGAAAATTATAACGCGGAGACATGAGTATAAATCACCTCAGTGGCAGACAAATGCTCCCAGATCAAGTCAGTTTCTTATTGGTGCACTTTTCATGTTTGGTCTTGTGACCTTCAAAAAGACTTGAGAAAGTGTCCCAAGTTTTGAAGACTTTCCTGGTAAATTATTGTTTTATTTTGAAAATGTCAAAGTACAGAAATGAGGGGTGAAAACTTCAGTGGCTTTAAATGCTCCCAAATCTTTGCAACTGTGTGTATTTCTCATAGTTGATCTCCTGGCCTACACAAAGGCTTGTAAATGCATGCTAGGCCAAGTTTTGTAGAGTTTCTATAAAGTGTTTTATTTTGAAAATGTCGAGAAATGAGGAAAAGTCCCTTCAGTGGACGAAAGTAATGTAAGTATGAAACACGTGATATTGTCTCAACACTGTTTACAACATTTAGTCTCTGTCACCTTCATTCACTGCTGAAGTGTCCTTGAGCAAACACCTGCCGTCTTCTGCAGCTGACCCTGACCTTTGACCCCGGGTGAGACAGAGGAGACCTACGGGAGAGGTGTTGGAGAATCACTGGAGCATCACATTATTATGATCACAGTTATTTGTTGTGTGACCTTGCTGCTGGTTTGATCACATGTGCTGACTGTTTCCTCTCCATCACCTGCGCTGCGCGTTTCTGCTGCTGCTCCTGCTGCTCGCGCTTCCTCTTGTCTGTCCCCCCCTCCCTTAATGGTTTCATGCAGGAGCGAGTTGGCTTATTATACTAAAAGGTTTTGTCGCGCTAAGCCGTGCATGTGTGCTTAAAACGTACATTTCATTAACAAACTGCGGAGGAATAAAAGCGGATTTATGAGGCTTCAAAAGATCACAGGAAGGACGCGTTTCAAACCCCCTCTCGGTGCTGTTTCAGGCGGGTTATATCAGCAGTTACGCCGCCTTTCACACAACACTGCGACTCTGGGATTTTTTAAAGAAGATGGGAGGCTGGCTGCACCTGTCTCCACACACACACATGGAGAGAGGGAGGGAGGGAGAGAGAGAGGGTACACACACAGGAGAGAAAGAGAGAGTGTGGTTAAGACAGTGACTCTGTATGACCTTGTGTCCCCTTAAAATGCCCCGAAAGTATCAAACCAGAGCATCCAAATGTGGCTCAAAAAGCTCTTTTATTTAACTGAAATAAAACATGTCATGATCAAGTTTTAAAAGGCCCCCAAAAACGAGGCTTTGGCTCCATAACAAACCTTCCTGTTGAGAGGGAAGAACCATTTATTATTCAAAAGGTCATGGATATCAAAAAGACCGTGGTTGCTTTGAAGGAAAGCACGAAATTTTCCGAAAACACGCACAAATGAGACATACAAATCTTTGTTCAGATAAGTTTCCGATTTGAAGAAACATTCCCAGAACAGACAGCCTGAAACAAAAGTTACTTTTTTCTGACTAAAGGCCTAATAAGTAAAAGGATCGGCGCTGCTGATCAGAAGGATAAAAGTTGCTGTGGTTTCATCTGCTAAGTAGTCCGTATTGACGGAGCTGCAGATCACACAGGTCACCGAGAGATTAACACGAGGAGGGAGGCGAGTCTAATCGGAAGCCATGTTTCCCTCCTTTGACCCGCACTGCGCATTATTAACTATCGTGTCTGATTATGCCCACGTTTAGACCGGGCGCAGAGGTGTCGGAGGGAGGCGCGTGAAGCTGCACCTCTGTGTCCTGTTAAAGGCAGTTAAAGGATCCAATTTAGTCCAAAAGATGTGAGATACAAAAATAATTCTGACTGGATTTTAAAGAAAAGAAAAGAACTGATCTGTTAGGGGAAAAGTGCTGGGGAAAAAAACTGTTTTCTTTGTGTAATTAATATGTCAATTAATGGGTGAAATGTGTAAATTGTTTAAAAATGTAAATCTAACAATTATAATAATAATGTTTATCAAAGGTTTCTTCCTTAATTAAAATAATTTCGGCCTCTTGCAGCGTTTTCATTGCTGAGATTGAGGCTGAGAAATGTCAAAGTATCTTTATTTGTAATTCATTTGTATGTTTTAATGTATTCAAATGAAGATTTGTCAGAAATAATTGACTGCTCTTGATTATGGATAATTTCATTAACCTGCTAAAAGACTTCCGATAAAATCAATTAAACGTGAAGCACGCCGTATATATCTGATTTTAAAGTCATTTATTGTTCATTCCCGGCTCATTTCTTCTATCGTTTAACAGATAAACTCTCCCCTTTTATTTTCTTCCCAAATGTTCTCACACTGCGGAGGAAACCCCTCCGTATCTGAGCCCTGCCTTCCCCGCTCACCTTCATGCTTGTGAATAAATGCTCTCTTTGCATTCCCCCGCTGCCCGCATTTCCTACTTAATTCAAATGTAAAATCATGCAATGATCGGGGTCGTTAGCACCTCTTCAAACTCTTAAGGAAATTCTTTATTCTCTCTCCATTCATTGTCACCGGAGCTGCTGCTGCTGCTGCCGCTGCTGCTTCTTAATATTCTTCCCACCTTCGGCTAATCCTGCGGGAATAAATAGACTTCAATTCATGCTTTGCATTCGCACGACGGGCTGTAAAGGTGGAAATATCAATGCATGCATTTCAGCACCAAATCAGTAAAGTTAAATATCCTTACGCACAGCGAAACTATTCTTTACGCACAGTAACATGCACTGCAAAATGTTTAAATTAAACTGCAGAGTAGTCAATGCATGCACAACCAGAAAGCGAACAATAAAATCCCTTAATAGATGAGTTAGTGAACTTATCTGTCGTCGTTTTCATTCTTCAGCTTTCAACAGAGAAATAAGTTAAATGTTAGGGTTGTTTTTACGCAGCAACGTTAATGCGCATCAGATCTTTCAATCACGCAGGCCAATTTTCTCCCCCCCCCCCTCCTCCTCTTCCTCCTCCCTCTGCCACCGTTAAATGGTCTATGACGGACGAACACAGAAATCAGCGGAAAGCAGCATTGCTGATGTCCCATTGTTGACAAATCCATGAAACAACTCCAGTTTGCATGGTTTAACAGAGAGGAGAGGAGCGGAGAGGAGGGTGCAGAGAGGGAGGGAGGAGAGGAGAGGGGGCGTGTGTCGTCACCACACCACGTGGCCTGCACTGATAGTATATCTTATACTGGGAAAAGTAATCTATCAGACAGTCCTTTTAAAAGCTCCGGCCTTTAAAAGCAGCATGTGTCACCTCGACTTGGCTCTCCAAATATCACTCCAGTAGGAAATACGCGCGTCGAGAAGGGACGCCGGAGCGCTGAAAACATCTCCAAACAACTCCGAGGCAGCTTTTCACAAGGCCTGCAGACTTACCGAGTGGAGAAATATTTCCAGAAGTTGAACTTTCCTTTTGACTTGGCCGTCTCGCTGCAGGTTCAACCGCTGTTAGATTTTTGGAGACACACGATCTCTTGACAGGGGCGACAAAAGTCCAGCAGACTCTGCGTGTGTGTGTGCGCGCACTGACCCATCACACCCGGCTGATTTTGGCTCCAGTAGACTTTTATTTTTTTTAAAAGAGAGCGAGGAAGCCGTGAGATGACCCTGTCTGGAGGCAGCGAAAGAGCCAGCGACATGTCCGGCCAAACTGTGCTCACAGCGGAGGACGTGGATATCGACGTTGTGGGCGAGGGAGACGAGGACATGGAGAGAGGGGACAGCGACTGCGACAGCCCGGGGGTAGGCATCCTGCACGACCTCCGAGGGGAACCGGGCGACGAGGAGGATGTGGATGATGAGATCGAGGTGGAGGAGAAGGAGGAGATGGGCTCCGGCGGAGGGAGTCCGTGCTGCGAGAGCTCCGGGGAGGGAGAGACGGGCACGGGGAAGGGAGAGGGTCACGAGCAGAGCGGCGCGCCGGGAAGCGGGCTCCAGAAGCCAAAAAGCAGCCTGGTGAAGCCACCTTACTCCTACATCGCCCTCATTACCATGGCCATCCTGCAGAGCCCGCAGAAGAAGCTCACCCTCAGCGGGATCTGCGAGTTCATCAGCAACCGCTTCCCTTATTACCGAGAAAAGTTCCCCGCTTGGCAAAACTCCATCCGCCACAACTTGTCCCTCAACGACTGCTTCGTGAAAATCCCCCGGGAGCCCGGCAACCCCGGCAAGGGCAACTACTGGACCCTGGACCCGGCTTCCGAGGACATGTTCGACAACGGCAGCTTCCTCAGAAGAAGAAAAAGGTTCAAGAGGGTTCAGCCGGACATGCTGAGGGACCAGACCGCACTCATGATGCAGAGTTTCGGCGCGTACAGCCTCGGGGGGCCCTACGGGAGACACTACGGGATCCACCCTGCGTACTCCCATCCGGCGGCGTTGCAGTACCCGTACATCCCCCCTGTAGGTCACATGCTGCCCCCGGGAGTCCCTCTCCTCCCCTCGGCAGAGCTGAACAGAAAAGCGTTCAATACCCAGCTCAGCCCGAGTCTTCAGCTGCAGCTCAACAGCCTGAGCACGGCGTCCATGATCAAATCCGAGCCGTCAAACAGACCCTCGTTCAGTATAGAGAACATCATCGGGGTCTCCAGCGCGTCCTCGTCCTCGCCGGGCGCTGCTCAGGCGTTCCTGCGGCCTCCGGTGACAGTTCAGTCGGCCCTGCTGAGCGCGCAGTCCCTCTCTCTGTCCCGGACCTCTGCAGCCATCGCTCCCATCCTCAGCGTGCCGTCAAATATCATCTCTGGACATGTTTTACCCTCAGCGACGGCGGCCGCGGTGTCCAAATGGCCTTCACAGTGACTTTAAGGCGAGAGAAAATAAACTCTTATTTTTATATAAAGACATTATTAACACGGGGAAGTGTGAAGAGCACAAATCAATAAACACTGGACTCTGTAGCCATGTAAAGTCTGCTGAAACAGAGAAAAGAAAAAGGAGATATTTCTGTACAGGTAATATTTGTAAATATTTGTAAAAAAGATTTTACCTGTTTGACTTTTACCTGTCTTTATTTTCATTTTGTTCCTGTTTGTGATTTTCTTTTTCTATTGGGAGCTCAACTGGACACATTTTTGTTTTTGCTTCCTTTTCATACAAGACACAAAAAGCTCTGAAAAAAGTAGTCTGTTTATAATTAAAAAAGAAGTCAAATATATGTAATTCTATGTAGCTATATTGTGTTGTAAACTGAATTTATTTGTAAATAAATCTGGGAAATAATGAAAATCAGTTTTCATTATTAACTTTCTTAAATTGTTTGTAAACAACAACAACAACAACATAACGACATTTGCTCTGGAAAAATATTATTTTCATTTAAATAATCTGATGCACGTTTGGAAAATAAAAGTAAAAGGAATTTAACTTTTAATAATAGACAATATAAACTCATATTAGACATTCACATGAAGGAAAAGTGTTATTATCTTGTGGATATATATATATATATTATATATATTCAAATATATATTATGAATGATCATTTGGAGGCTTATTGATGATCAAAATCAGCAAATAATTTCGGTGTTAAAGTCTATATTTATACATTTACATTTTATTGTTATAATAATTGTCAGAAGGAAAACTAATTGACAAACATTGAACCATATAAACTTCAGACAGTATTAGATTTCTTTATCTAAATACGGAAGAAAAAGATCTTGAATACATTTTCTCTTGCAATTATAATCTTTTAATTTGATGACAAATGTTGCCGAAAGCATAATCCCGTATTAATAAAAATAACAGTTTATTTCTATGGATTTAAAAAATAAAAAATAAGCGAAAGGTGTGATTATCATTAAAAATAAAAGCGTGTTATACCAGGACATTTAGTAATACACCTGTGAGTGTTATTATGGTTATTTCCGGAATGTTTCCATAAATCTGGAATCATATTTCAGATGCTAAAACAACCCGGTGTAAAATACACCAACATTTATGACTTAATAATAAAATAGTCTAATTGTTATTTAAACTGTATTTTCGGTTGTTTTCCTGATAACGATCTCTGCCTGGAGGTCACAGTTTGCACACCTTTAATCCTCCATTACATCACCGCTGCTCGGCTCCGTTTACATGCAGCTCATTCTGCGGCTCGGCATCTATAAAGGTAACAGTTTCGCAGTTGTGTCTGGCTAATCACTTTTACACAAACAGCAAATGGTGCTCGCGCTGCTGTGTGTGTGTGTGTCTGTGTGTGTGCTATATTTATCTGATCCCCATGAGAAAGAGAAAGCAGCCCCTCTCTCTGCTTCACTTCACTGTCAGACACCGAAGAAGGTGCTGATGATGCAAAAGGCTTCTCCAATGTCACCCTGGCGTTTCATTCATTATTGTAACATCGGCCTTTTTGTATTATTATCAGCCTATTATTGTTTCAGATAGGAACCTGGGGCCTAGAACTATAAGTATGATTTAACAATTGTGTTTTAGATTGTATTTAAATACCAAACTTACCGTGTTTGTCACATTAGAGTACGTAATTAATTTTTTTTGTCCCCTTATCAATAGACAAACAAATAATTCGAAAATAAATCGAAAAAATAGAAATGTAGACACTTTATGTTCTCTAATTGTTTCTTTGTAAATTCTGTCATCACCCGGTTTCTCATAATTCGGCTCTTATTTCATCAAAAGAATGACGTAGTAAATATTCACATACTAATCCCTGGTGGCAGTTTACAGAGGTTGCGAAAGAGACGTTCAAGTACAATCACGGACACGTTCAGGATACAGTCTGGATTGAAGGTGCAGCCTTGTGCCATTTTGTGGGTATTTGACGCACAATTTTCTGAAGAGAAAAGATCAAAGCTTAACAGTAATAAATTAAATTTTCACGTCATATGACAATTTTTATTTATTTATTTTTATCTCTAATTCATTCCCCCGCGTGATCCAAGTTCAGCCTCAAAAAAGCAAAAAAGCAAAGCTCTCGTGCTCACGTGCATCATGTCTCACTGGCTCATTGGAGTGCTTGCAATAAAAAGAAAGGGGGGAAAAAAACCCACAATCTCACATATAATAGTCTCAGTGTGATGTCTGTGTGTGAAGGTGCAGCGGTGATGCTGCTGCAGGCTGAAGACAAACACCTCTGAGGAGACGAGATTCAGGCCGCTAGGGGGCGTTCACTGACACCTCGGACTTCTCAGATCAAAAATCAAAGACATATTTAGGAAGACATAACTACCTGGATTGATGGAAGATAAACCCGCACTCATGCTTAAATAATTTTTTTGATTTTGTCTGATAATTTGGGTTGATTTAATCTTTAAAATATCTGCAAAATAACTGAATATTCAGAAATCCCTTAAAGGAATTTCAATGAAGCTCTGGTCCAATCGTTGATTTTTATCCGTAATAGTACTTTTTATAATAATAAGAAACATAATTATGGTTAATATTTATATCCGCATGCCTCACTTATCATAATACAACCACAGCTTAAGTATATACAGGATTATAGTCATACCGTTTTTAGGGCAAATAGAGTTATTTCTCTTTCACAAGGGAATTAACTGTTTTAAATTTGGATTTAAGAAGCGAATGATGGGGAAAGACAACATTAAAACATGAGATATTCAACGTGATCTCAGCTACACAAAAACGTTATTCATAAATTGAAAATAGTGTTCCAAATAATTACCCGTGACATTTTAAAATATATATTTAAATGTGTTAAAAGTACCTGATAAAAGCACTGCAGTTCGCTCTATAATATTTTTTGTTTTTTTTTACCCTTTATCGGTTAGTCATTGATTCATATTTAGTTGTATCGAAATCAAACGCACTGTTTTAATGTGTTTCATGTTATTATGTTGCCAACAATCCAATGTAGAGTTGACAAATACCCTAATTTAAAGAGCAAACAGTCACACTCGCGCGCGCCCACATGCACTCGATAATGACCCATGCAGCTGCACGTGCCTGTGCACAGGTGGAGGGGAGTCTGGACGGAGGTTCCCACAGCTCCAGCAGACAGTCTATATTAGTCTCCTTCGACAGTCTTTCAAAATAAAATGCTCAATGTGTGTTTTATTTAAGCAGCGAGTGAACTCACGAGCAGGTTGAAGAAATTAGCAAATATAACGGCTCATTTAGACTTTAAATCCTTTCAAAATGGATATAAATAAGTATTTTAAATGGATACAACAACAGGAAAGGTTTTTGTTGGATGTGTGGGTGTTCTTTGGTATGTTTCTTCACACGTGGTTGACATTAACCTTGTGTATTTCTATAGAAACTCCACTGAAAGTATGTAAGCAGATTTGGATATCAGAATTACAATGCACCAAAAAAGTTGTGACAAAAGTATCTGGAGAAAACTTATTTGGAAAGGTTGTGCAAAGTCTTCAGGAAAATATGACGGCTACAAGGGTAATCCTTCTGTGGTGAAGCCCACACTGCTCGGTTGTGATTTTAAGACTTTTAAGGCTCTTCGAGGTTTTAGCAAACAAACACAAGACTTAGTCAGCGTGGTTCTACCACAGATACTGTATCTTATGAACGCACTATGGTTTTTGATACTAAAGTGTACATCCAGGAAGGGAAAACGGAAGCACAGACTGATGAAAAGTTACACATGTCTTTGTTATTTGTACCAGAAGTTTACACTATAGTTTCATTCATTCATTCATTGATAATGCTTGGAGTCATGGGCCGTGTTTCAGTGACCCTAGTGAAAAAAGCTTTTGTCCTGTAGTTCCTCAATGTGCATGATTCATTTGAACTATTTATAGCGAACCACAAGAGCTCCATATGTCACGTATTTTACCTGAAGGCACTAATTGTTATGCAACCAATAAACAATACTAAAGCAATCTCCTATTACTGTCCATGCACATAAGCAAACAACCTTATTGAATAACTTTATTCTTTACTTAACTTTACTGAACTACTGAAAGACAACATGGATGGTCAAGAAAGTCACTTCAAACTTATTAATGTTGAGTTTTTGACTGTGTAGTGTCACTGTCATGTCCGAGTGTACAGCATCTGTGTTATTGTTTGTCTATGAGAGATAAATAGCTTTCTGTTGCAGAGTCACATGTGGAAACTTCACATTTTAAGGGCACGTCATATGATCATGGATGAATCAGCTTTATCATAGTGTACATTCACTATTCACTTGGATCTTAAACAACTGGGTGAAAACATATTTCGGAAAAGAAAACAATGTGTCACTCTGACTGTGTAATCAATCACGGCTTGTTGAGTAGGATTGAAGATTCACTGACTTCTGGCCATCGATTAAAAAGAAAAGAATTGTTGCAGCTGTGATGTTGAGTTTCAGTAGAAAAAAACAATTCAAAATCATCATGATACATCTAGAATAGGGAGTAATATGGGGTTCTAAAGCCTTGGAGACAAGGGTGATATCTGTATGTGTATTGCATGAACACCAAACATGCTGCAATTCAGATCATATCTACAGTGATAAAGGAATAGCAGGACTTCTATGTCTTTAGATTGTATTAATAAGATAACTTGCAGACTTATAAAGTCATCATACAAGACCACTACAGAATTGCTTTAACAAAAGAGTGATTTCTGAATTATAGGTCTTTATTTGTTTATATGTTAAGAGTCTAAAGTGTGACAAAAAAGCCAAAAAGACCAAGTCTGACTCGCTGGAGCAAACCCGACAGTTTGTATGATAGACTGCTGTGGCATTGGCGAGCAAGGCCCAGGCCTCCATAACAACTAGGTCATCGTCCACCACAAGCTGCAGCCTTCTCCTGGGCGGAGATCACAGACAGTAAATGTAGGTACAGCAGTTACTGAATATTTAAAAAGGCATAGAGATGAAGCAATAAATGACAAAGTAAAGCTGGCGTGGCCGGGCATTAATAACTAATGGCTACCAGTGAGTTATAGGCTGCTGCCGTTGTAATGAAAATGTCATTGCAAATCAGCAGTTGTCCGTGGTTATTATTATTTATGCATAATTGATGCCACAACCACAAGGAACGTGTCTCAGCCAGCAAATCCCAACACCTTGGGAACAAAGACGACGGCGTCAACAGAAGAAAAGGTCACAGAGGAGAAGATGCCCCTGGGCTGAGATTTACATTGTGAGGGGAGGGTGAGGGGAGGCTCGCACTGTTTAACAAAAAACTGTATACAGAAGGTTTCCACAAACTAGTTCCACTGAATCTACTGCTTAATATTTATGCAAAGAAAACTATGGGAATCAACAAAATCTTCTGATATGCTAACAGTGACAACATGTTAAGGAATAAAAAAATGTGTTTTTTCATAGTCATAACTTTCACTTTAGACTTGGCTAAAAAACTGTTATAAATAGTGCCTATTTATCACATTTATAGTGATCTGTCAATGTCCCGCATTTATTTAAATTCACATTCATAAATTGGCAAGCTTAATGATCCTGATTTCATAACTGAGGAATTTACTAGCAGTAAAAAGAAAAGGGAGAATTATGGTCATCAATTAATCACTTGTATCTTTTTATTCCACAATCTGTATTATGTTATTTGCCCACGCGCTGCTGGTCAAAGGAGACTTATTCATCACATGACCTCCAAATTCAACTTCAGCAATAAGTTATTGAGCTGGACAAACACACTTTTAATAATGGTCAATAGCAAATCTGACATAAATTCGACCTCAAACAATGTTGCATTCAAGTACCTGGGAATTTTTGCTTCTTATATTGAATTTGTAAGTATTAGCAAAAAACTGTTAGAATCACAGTTCATGTAATAATCTCGTTAAACTTTACAGATTTAAATGTGTATCTGTTCCATTGCAGCTGTTAAGACTCGTCTGATAAAATCAAGTAAGCGATCTGCGATGGTAGTCTACTGTTAAATGAAATTGTCTTTCTCTAGTTGTCCCCGAACGCCTCATGCCTCTCAGCGTCAACGTCACCGCGCATTGCCCAATGAGAACGCGAAACGAAGTCTTGGTGACGTATACAGGAAATATAAACAGATTTCAAAATCTGTCTCAATGAAGCGATTTTCCTTTATTTCTTTTCCATAAACTAATTTTACTCGTTGAAAATATGCAAACGTGGAGTCTCGTGTCACTCTGTGTGTTGCTCGGCGTTGTTGCGAGATGGGGCGTTTCGTTAAATTCATATTCAGGTAGGAATTGAATGAAGCTCAACGTTAACATGCAGCATCATTCAGAGACAGCACAACTGTCATGTATGCTAACAACACTGCTGCCTATTTAAGTGTTATTCATCTGATTATGTTTAAGCTATTAACATTAAGTTGTTGTACTCGCACCAACTTAATGTTAATGTTGCTGTGCTGTTAGCGGTTAGCATGTCGTTTCGAAAAGTTCCAGGCTGTTGGGTGTGTGTGTGTGTGTGTGTGTGTGTGTGTGTGTGTGTGTGTGTATGTGGCTCCTGGCTGTCATTCATTCATGTAGTTTCCCATTCACCATACTAACAGCTGAGATATTTTCCTCCAGGGGCGGGGAAACCTCCCATGTTTGGCGACTATGAAGCCCAAAGGCACTGGCAAGAAGTGACCTACAACCTCCCCTCGCAGGAATGGTCAGTTTGAAGCTTCTTTGTTTACACAGTGGAGCAACTTTGGAGTAAAACCCGGAGGAAATATTGTAATGATCTGACTAAAAACACACTCATGTATATCTATATTGAGGCCAGATTCTGTGAATGGCATTCCTGCAATACCACAAGTATTGTACGGGTGCAGCTATCCATTATTTCAGTCATAGAGTATTCCAACAATTAATGGAGTAATCGGATAAAAATACTTTTGAATTTTTAAAGTGCAAGGAAATACAATTCTAAAAAGTATGTATATATAAGTGTATATATATATATATATATATATATAAAGACAAGATAAGGTTTGCTTAATTGAATACGGTGCAGCAATTCAAAGCAGCAATTTTGCATTGATGATATTTATGATCACTTATACAAGTTTGTATTTTGTGTTGTTTGTCGAGGTATCGTCACAGCCCTAAAGAATAGGATTTAAAACGCTTCAATAGATCACCAAACTGATCAAATCTAAGCAAAAACTGCAGTATTTCTCATGCATTCAACAGTTATGTTGTTGTACAAGTATGCTCCATCAACATAACATCAGAGACCATACAATCAATTGCTGCACCAGCTTTCAGTGAGAGTTTGTCTGACACTTTCACAGTTTCAGAACAGGAACAACTAACATTTGTACTCGTCCAGGTACTTTAACACCACTGACAATGACTTGTACTACTGGGGCCTTGACTATCCTCCTCTGACTGCCTACCACAGCCTGATCTGTGCTCACGTGTAAGTATATTTTCTGTTTATGTACGTACAGTATATCGTCACTTACTTGTGTATTCTGTTAAATGTAATATGTGTACAAGTGCTTTTTACAAGCAGGTCCTAATGCCTGTGATATAAGGTAAGGATATAAGGTTTCAGTAATCAAAACCAACATTACAAACAAACTTCCCTCTTGTTCTGGCATCTATAATTTCCTGCAGAGCCAAGATCATAAACCCTGAATGGGTGGAGCTCCACAAATCCAGAGGTTATGAAAGTCCAGCGCACAAGATCTTCATGAGAGCTACAGGTAAAGTAACACTAGGAGGAGGATAAAGTTAAAAAGTTCCGATGTACACCTACAACATGATTTTACGTGCTTACATTACTTAACTGTAATTGTGCAATGATGGTTTAGAAGGTATTTAACCTTCTAGTCTTCTATTGTAATCCAAATAATCCAAATACATGATGCTGTGTGAAAGTTTCTATTGCTTATGTACATTTTATATGTTAATATACAGTTGTATGTTCTGTTTCAGTCCTGGTGGCGGATTTGTTGATATTCTTCCCTGCTGTGGTTTTATACTGTTTTTACCTCACTGATGGATCCTCTAAAAAGAAGGTAACAAACTTATGTAACTTTTCAACTAATGACGCAAATGAGCCACACTTTCCTCTTTAGCCTTTGAACCTGCTCTTATTGTAACTGATGAATTGAGTTATTATTGCAACATATTTGTTGCTATTACATTTCCAAGAATTCATTGCATTTTAGCATATTTTTAATACTGTAGATTCAGTGGAGTACACCACTTACAAGATCAGCAGCTACAAACACATACCTGCTTTTTTTGGATGAAAAGCAGCATGAGGACAGGCTATCCCAGAATGCATTGCCCTTTATTTAGATGGCTGAAGGATGAATAAGTAATAACTAAAAAAAAAAAAAGTATAAATAAAAAACAGAGTAATTTGTTTATATTTCTCCCTCAAGTCTGAAAATAGTTAATCATGTTTTTTTAAACGCAACATAACCCATTATCTTTTATAGTTTTCTGTAAACAACCGATGGACTTCAGTTAGATTTTATGTATGTTTACTTTCAAACAACTCATGAATGCTCTTTTTCTCCAGGTGTCCACTCTGCTCTGCTTCCTCCTTTACCCAGGGCTCATCCTCATTGACTACGGGCATTTCCAGTATCCTTTATGTACAGTCGCATGCCTACTTTCTATTCCCTGTGATATCATTATTATTACCAAAAAATACACCCTCAGCACAATATTGACCTTAACCGTATCAGGTACAATGCAGTGAGTCTGGGCTTTGCCCTGTGGGGGGTTCTGGCTCTTGGTCTGGGCTGGGATGCGTTTGGCTCCGTGGCCTTCTGCCTGGCGCTTAACTACAAACAGATGGAGCTGTACCACGCTCTGCCCTTCTTCTGCTACCTGCTGGGGAAGTGTGTCAAACAGGGCCTGATGGGACGAGGGTGAGTCTGTGTGCTTAATTTTTTTGTTCCCCTGCACCAAACCTTTTTTTTCTTACATATTTGGGAAATGTAAGAAAAAAAACTAGGTGTTGCTGCCATTTTTGCCTCTTTTTGTGAGCTGCTGTAACAACTAAATTTCCCCTGTGGGGGATCAATAAAGCTTATGTTATCTTATCTTATTTATCTGTTACCTTTTGCTGTTTGCTGGCTTTCCGCTCTCTAGTTTTCACACACTAACCTACAGCAACATGTACTCAACAGTATTTTCATTTTATAATAAAGTAATATGAATATACAAAGACATGAAAACAATGTCCGGGTAGGATAAAAAAAACCTCAGGTCTTGTAAAAGCCACCCAACTAACTTTGAACTTAAAAAAGCTGCAAAGTCTTGCCAAAAATGTACAAGCAGTATTTGGCTAAAGTTCCTACAACTCCAAAATAGTGAGCAACAATAGCACAGAGTTACGCCACAGTGCGCTAACTAACTACTACAGTGTGACCGAAGTATTAATCATGTGACAAGTTCCAGGAAAGAAAAGGGGGAATAAAAGAGAGTAACAAATGTGATTCATCATATATCCTGTCTGCTTTAAAGACAGACTGAAAACTTCAAAGTATGGTTCCTGGAAATTAGTCTCGAAAAAGCATCCACATGCACATTTTCTAGCAAAGAAAACGGAGGACTTATATTTGTGTCTGTGAAGTCACAATTATTCAACCGTGTTTTGTTTTGGTTGTGTTGTTTTGTCACTCTGCGTTGAAATGTCAACTGAGCGCTCAAAGCAGACACGTAACGTCAGTGTATGAGCGAGCGGTGTCCTCAGGAGAGCCGCAGAATGACTGAGGTAATCAGATTGGATGCTGTTACTGGTGTGTCCAGTGTCTGTTTATCTAGTAACAATGTACCAAGGGCATTTAGTAGCAAATGGAGAGCTGGATTAGAAGAGCGGGGGGATGGCGGGGAGGAAGATATGTCCAGATGACACTCTCGCCATGCCCAAACTCCTCAGCTATGCCGTGTGTGCAACTTAACCAGCAGCTTCACAGTTACAGCTGACAAGATAGGCTGACCTACAGGGAAGACTTTCAGCTGATGCATGGCTTTCACTGCATTCCTCAACATGAGGGTCAAATCCCAAATTTAGGACTTGCAGACAGTATGTACTAATTGTTTGCGGAGTTCGAGTAGACAAAGTTAAAATTAAGGTAATTTTTTATAGGAATTACGTAAATTTATTAGGAGTTACCATTATAAACAACATAATAGTCCATAACTAAAAACTGATACATCTAGTTTCTGCTTCTGGAAATGGTTATATCTTTGTCCCTTTTGTCAATCTTGTTGTCATTGTTTTAATAGCATGTCTATTTCTGTGTTTGTACGTTGAGGGAAAGGTAAAACCGGAGTCAAATACCTTTTTGGTTTACAGTAGCCCCTTTACAAGGCGGGATTATTACGTCTCTGTTACGTTCCTTCTTCTTTGTAAGACGCACAGAGGCAGAATGGTGGGGCGAGGTCGTTCCGCCTCTGAGCCGGCATCGGAGGTAGTAACAGAGGTGAAACGGCGTCTGTGTATGTGTAACATGCGTTTGTTTACACCTCGCACATGTTTTGCTTCTGTAACACCGGCAAAACACACACTGGGGCTGCTTTACGCCGGTGTTGCTTGGTCCAATGTAAAATGGCAAAGGCTGCATGACGGAGGAGCTTTGTTGCGGCGCTGAGGCGGAACCGCAGTGTAAAAAGGGCTCGAGTTTTAACTAGGGATGAATGATATTATCGGCACGTTATCGGTATCGGCCGATATTGGCTTAAAAATGAACTATCGGATATCGGCCAACACGCCGATATCCCCCAATATAATTAACCGATAAATCACAGCGTGATGACATCATGTCCGTGGTGTGCAAGTTTTTCAAAGTGTCCGAAATAGAAAGCAAAACTGCTATTTGCAATGACTGCTCAGCTTCGGTGATGCGAGGAGGAGCCAAGGCAAAGTCTTTCAATACTACAAACTTGATTAACCATCTCAAGACCCGTCACCCCGACCGTTGTAACAAATGTGATAAAATATCACCATTATACTGTACGCTAATTCCAATACAGAAGAGAGTTGATGATCTCTGCAATTAGGTGTGTGGGAAAAAGATATCGGTATCGGTAATCGGCTAAATGTGTTGTAAAATATCGGCATATTGGATATCGGCAAAAAATCCAATATCGTGCATTCCTAGTTTTAACCCCTTTGAACTTTTTTTTATGTTACAACCGTAAATTAAATAGATTTTAAGATTCTTAAAATGAAATGATTTGAGTGCTGTGCCTTGAACCCCTCACCAAAATCAGCTGCAACAACTTGCCTTCAAGTAAAAAAAAAAAGCCCAAATAAGTTAATATGAATTTCAGGTTGTAACACAGTAAAATGTGCAAAAGTCCAAGAGGGGTGAATTCGTATTAAAGGCACTGTATCTGAACCTCCTGCTCTCTAAGATGATGCTTTTCTCTCTGTGTGGCCCTTCTCTTGCAGGCTTTTCTCGCTGGTGAAAATTGCCTCAACAGTGTTGGTGACCTTTGCCCTCTGCTGGCTGCCCTTCCTCTCCGACCCCAGTCAGGCCTTGCAGGTGGTCAGGAGGATTTTTCCCGTGGCTCGCGGCCTGTTTGAGGTACAGTGGAGTTCCTTAAATTAAAATTCAGCCTGAAAACCACAACCGCACTGAGAACTGTTATCTCGCCTCCGAGACGTAATCTTATCAGGAGAACATTTGTATTCTCTGTCACACAGGATTCTTAGAAAAGCAGCTGCAAACTTGCAATCCCAATATGTCATTAAAAAAACAAGTGCAAGAAGATAAAATCTTATGTCAAACACAGCCCAGAATAAAAGGCCTGTATAGCCTGTACTTCCTTTGAAGCCTCACTGGCCCCTGAGGGTGCACAGATGTTTATCCTCCTCTGGTGGTATGCATCGAGGACGTTCATAGAAATTCATGAATAAATGTGACTTTAATTATAGTCACTCAAATGTCCTAGAATTCCACATACCATGAAAATAATAAAATTGAAGATGTTAGGCATTTTGATTCAATAAGCCGAAGGGATTTTTTTATGCCTTGCATGATAAAATACATATAGTGCCACGTTATGGTATGAGCCAACAGAGGTGCTGTTGTGTGTCTAAAGCCTCGATAATTCAATATCTGCTTGGCATTGGTTTGTGGCTGCTCTTAAGGCATAGATGACTGTGAGATTGCCATCTAAATATTATGAAAAGAAATCCGTGTTTTTAGTCATTCATCAAAGTTAGGGAGTATAGAAAAAATATTAGAAGGGAAGAGGGGTTTAGAAAAAGAGGATGGGGCATGTTTTTTCCCTTTTCACTGAAGGGAGAGTGGTCTCTTCCTTATTTTTGTCATAAATATATTGTTGTGGTATATTTGGCATTTTTCTGACGCAGGAGGACGATACAAAGACAAGAATTTATAATATATAAACAGATAAGTGAATAAATGTAATGTAATATAGCACTTTCCTCACACCAATCATTTTTACAGATCCTTAAAGTGTTAATCTGGAAGATCTCAGTTTCGCTCTTTTGATAAACAGTAATTGCGGGAGCACACTTCCCAGATATCCAGACAGTGCTGCATGTGTGACGTCCACGGTTGGCTCCGGTTGTAACTCTTGATTTTCTTTTTCTTTTGATTTTCACTTATTGTTGAAGTTGTATCTGTAGTCATCCATCTTTTCTTTGTTTGTTCAGCCATAGTAGATTACTGTTTACTCGCAACACTTGCAGAGACCGGAAAGCAGCCGCTTAGCTCCGCCTACCCTCTCTGGCAGACCAACCACTAATGGCTGATGGAAAACGCGTCACTAACTGGGCGCCGCTTGTGATTTCTATCGCGAAAGTCGCCACAGACAGCCAGTCTGTAATACTGAAAATGCAAAGGCTTTCATCAGTGGGCCATAGGGTCAATCACCAATATGTTCCCTTATTTGGCGATAGATAGAGACTTAACTTATCTAAATGAAAATCATTGAGATTATATGTTTAAATTAAAAAATACTGGATAGGACATTGGACAGAGTCGGAAATGAGGGGTCAGAGTTGAACCGGGGGCTGCTGCATCGAGGACTTGGCCTCCAAACGTGGTGCACTGGCGCCCAAGATTTGATTAATTTTACGCTCTCAAATGATGATTTAAATCTGTTCTAAAACAGTAGGTGCTTGTAGAAGCCATATTTTTGCAATGTAGGACAATGCAGAAGAAAAAATTTGATTGTTTTGTTTCGAATAAGTTATCAGATCAGAGCACTGACTAGCACACATGCTGATGCACGATACTGCATTCAGGCAGCATCAGGGGCATTTCTGATACTGTTATTGGAACAACTCTGATCAAATCACACAGTATCAGATCTTTCAATCAATTACTTTGTGATTCATAAGCTGATTTAAATGTCAGTATGTTGTGTGTCAGTGTGATTTAAATGCACATGAAGAAGTCACCTAAAATAATGTAATCCAGTTAAGGAGAGAGATTTTGTGATATGAGATTACTTGGAGATGCTTGATTGGTTGGAATTTTTGTTTGTGCCTTCATACTCAGTACTAGTCAAGCTTCATTATTTTCAGAAAGTTACAGTTTTCTAAGAAATAATTTTGTGGGTTCAAAATTAAAAAGATTAACAGTGCGTGGCTGTAGCCGGGGGCCTTTTTATGAAAGCTGTGTGCCGCTCCTCCTGCCCTGCACACTGAGACATGGATCCCCTGCAGGATCAAAGAAAAGAGTGGAATAAAATGCGGAAAGGTCAGGAGATCGGTTCCAGTCTGCGTCAGGGAGGAGTCTGCGTTCAGGGTGTACAGTCAGAGGATAGAGATAAATCCAACTAATTTATGAGCGGGCTGTTTTCAGCACTTCATAGCACTGCCATGTTCGGGGCCGTATGGACGGATGAGTTGGGCCAACGCTTACACTTACAACCGTATCAGAGCACATCCGACAACTGTTGCCTGAAACAGAAATCAAAGAAGTATGTGAGCAATGTTGAGGAAGCTAATTTGAAAGTACAGCTTTGTAAGCTGCCAATGACTTCACACTGGAAGATGCTGAACTACTGCAAAGTTACCATAGTGACACATCTAGTTTGGTAAGGTAAAGCCACGTGGAAAAAGTAGTAAATACTGTGTAAAAAGGTGAGAAAATATAAAGACAAAAATATATAAAGTACAACAAAGGCACATGCCAGGAAATGCCATTTCAAAATAAAATACTCCAACAGTGTGATGAGCCAATATAACAATTTATAGACGATTTGTGAATAAATATCATTACACAGCATCCAGAAGAAGGAAAATGGCAGCGGGGCTGATCAATGATGTTAAATTAGAGTTCGGAAGCAATGGTAAATAAATAAATACAATAAATAAACAATTTATTTCTTTTATTGTGCCATATAGTTTGTAGTTTTAGTGGTCAACTCCCCAAAAAATGAGTTAGAGTAACTGAACTACCAACAAGGTACTGAAAAACTGGTTTACAGCAGCAGTTTAATTAGTTGTAGTTCACTTCTCCCAATCATTGTAAGTTAGAAGATTTGAGGGCGCGCACACACACACACCAATTTTTATGCTGTGGTAAGACAAACATAGCATCTGAGAGAAAAGGAGACAGGAACATGATATTAATTTAAAAATAAAGTGATAGTTTACGGTGAGAAATGGACTTCAAAGTCTTCAGATTGAAGTGTTGAAAGCTGTCAGAGGTAAAGTAACTGTGTGTGTTTCTGTGTGACTGACAGCTCCGAGGAGAAGCTTTGCAGCTCTCATGTCTGAAACCCTGCACCCCCCCTTCCTCCTCCCCCTGTCCTGTACCCTGAGGTGGCACCCACCGCAAGGTGTCACGGATGTGAGAAGTAATTGAAAATTCTACCAGGGGGAGCAGATGGCAGCACGCGCTGTGGCAGTAGTTGTTCAAGCAAATGATGCAAACATAATACACAGGGTGTGAGAGACACTATACTCCCGTGTGACGACAGCATGAGAGGCTGCTGGGGGCAACTCGTCCTGAACTAATTGTGAAATTGTGCACGTAAGCAGAAGCTTTGGACAAGGGGACAGGGGTGAGAAGGGGGGAAGAGAGGAGGTGGGGGGCTAGTGGCTGGTGGTCGTGGCAGCTTCTGGGCGGGAGCAGTTGTAAGTTTACCCACTGAGCTGCATTCTGCCGTCTCACGTTGCTGCCTGCACACAAAAATGGCACCAAATGCTTCTCCCTGTGAAATTCCATGCTAGCTTATAGGTGAAGTAGCCCCACCGCTCTCTCGCCACCCCCCTCTTCATTCATGTGTTGCCTTCAGGCGGCGTCCAGGAACATTCCCGCAGCGGTTATTTGAAGCAGAGAGGAAAGAGAGAGAGTGAGGGCCCGAGACGACACAACAGTGGACAGTCGAGTGCTGCTGACTTGACTGCCATTAAGATCCACACAGCTGTGCAGAGAGCAGCTGTAGCACCGAGCAGCGAGAGGAGGCCAGAAATAGTTTTTCTAGACAGGGCCACACACTGAAGCCATTCACGGCGGAATCGTAAAGCTGATCTAGGCTCGCTGTGTCTGCGCCGTGTGATATCACGGTGCACGGCGGCGGCTCGGCCCGCCGTATCATCTGATCCCTGCACAACTGCTTAAGCGCTTAAATCAACTGGATCTCACAGCAACGCCCTCCTCAGCTCCTATAAACCACAAGTACTTTCAGGCGGGTATTAAGGTTCTAACATTTCTTCCACATCATTCACAAAGCTTAAAGATCTGATTTTACAGCTTACATGTGAAACAACATAAAGATGCAGCAGTCTGAATGAGAGAAAAGTTATGGTATTTTCATTAGAGCCGAAATTATTAGGAAAGTAATACAATTATTTAAGCAAACAAAAAGGCCAATAAGAGTTTAAACATCATTTTCATTGATATTGAAGGTTTTTGTTTAGTTTTCAGTAAATTAGTGAAGCTTAATGTTTGATTAACGTTAGTTGATTTTTCCACAGTGTCCCATAAATTGAATTATACAGATAATTATATAACATGTTGACATTATGACAGTGACATATGTTTCAGCAGTGCTCTGTGGTTGGTCTGGATCTGCTGCTTATGCAGAAACTACTCTGGTTTGACACTTGACCTTGTGTCCCCAAGTTTACAAATAAGTCCCACGCTTTTTCTGACGGCGGAGTGAATTTATGACGGGGGGGGTTACTGACGTATGAGTGTCCCCTCTGGAATTTTTACTGCACTTTCAGAGGTTACAGCAACATTCGCTTTTAATTTGTTGAATACTAAATTGTGTTTGAGTTTTCATCTGATATAATTGCTCATTTAACCGAGTGGTTCTTGTGTGTGAACAGGATAAGGTGGCTAACACATGGTGCAGCTTGAACATCCTGATAAAGATCAGATCCATTCTGTCCAGTGACACTCAGATCTACCTCAGGTAATCCCTCTATCTCCCTAACAAGCTCTCACTATTTACTCCTCTTATCTTTCATCCTTCCCTCCTCTCTTTATTTCTTTCTTCGACTCCCCCTCGCTCCAGTCTCTTGTTTTCACTCCTCTCATTTCCTGGAAGCTGGAAGAACTTACTGGACTGTGAACAAGAGGGTTGGAAATACAATCAGCCTTTAAGGAAACGTCTTGTGAGGAACCTCTGAACATGAAGTCACAGCTGTTTTTGATGTCATAGAGATAGAAGCAGAATAAATGTGATGGATATGGCTTCAACTACAGATTAGTTTTGTTTTTGATTTATCAGCTGATTATTCTAACGTTTAGTCGATAAAAAGTCCAAACGTTTTGAGAATGCTGAGCACAATTTTCCAGAGCTGAAAGCGATGTTTTGAAATGGCCTCTTTTATCACAACAACCGTTCAAAAACGAAATAACTTTTATTTATAAAATAAGAACAGCAGAAAATCCTCTAATTTAAGAAGCTGGAACAAGCACATGTTTGACATTTGTGCTCAGAAAATCCCTGAAACAATGAATTGATTATTAAAATATGAAGTGATTAAGTTTCTTTTTTTCCGGTTCAACTGTGGTTTATGACATCACGTCTTCCAATGAGGAGAAATGATTCTGCTATGACACAGTAAACACAGAGCTGTAGTTTGATGACTAACTTCTTCTGCTCACTCCTACAATGTTTATCACAGGAAGTACTAGTCTAAGTTATTTCTACCAAAGCTCACAACCTGTCCGATCATGGCGAGAAAAAGTCGACGCAACACTCGTGTCATGGTGGAGCCTGCTTAAATAACCCAGCACGCTAAATTTAGGAGTCCTGTGTTCACAGCATGGACACGTTTTCTGCCAGACTGTTAAGTCCAGGGATCAACTTGGACTTCTTTTACTGTAGTGAGTTTCAACAAATGAAAAACGCTCTTGTGTTTCTGGCGCAGGGAGCGGATTGCTAAACGCTCTGGTGTGGGTGTTCTGTGTACATAGAAAGAATCAGCTGTGAGAAGTGATCCACGTCACGTCTGGACCGCAAAACCCTGCCCGACACATGACACACGCTCGCTTTTATGACTCACTAAATACCAACTTATTGTCTTTTACTAATATTATTTTGTCTGTGTTGAACTTCAAACACATTGTTGCCCTCACGCCTTGGACTAAGTCGCTGCCCGACCTCTCAGCACGTTCACACTGACACATAGTCACTCTCTTCCGGTGCCTCCAACCCCCCGCAGGTGACAATTGAAGGGTTAAAATAATGCCTGCTAACCCTGAGAAGGGGGCCAGTATTTGATCATTTCTTACATAGCAGAGGTCTTAGGCAGTGTCCAAAAATACCACCACGGATCCAGCTTCTTTGCAGTTATATAGTCGTTATCAGTTTTCACATGAAGCCATGTCAACCCTGGAATTATGTGCAAATGCAATTATTTATATTGACTCCACATTGATTTTATACTCTTCTTCTGTTTGATTTCCTGCTGCAGTATTTTGTTTTATCTCATTGTGGATTTTCAGATTATTTCTGCATGTTTGTGTTTTTTACAGTAGCGATAATCTGACACGTTTGTGTTGTATTTCAGTGCTGCCTGCACGATCCTGGCGGTCCTTCCTTCCTGTGTCAGACTTCTAATGAAGCCAACCTTCTGGCAGTTTAAACTGGCCTTGGTGAGTTGCATCCAAAACAATAGCAAGTTGAAGGTACCGACCAGGGTTATTATAGTTTTGAAATTTCCAGTAGTTTTTATTTTTATTTAGTCTCTGTTTGGTTTTTGATTTCAGTTTAGTTTCAGTTAGTTTTACGAGCTCATAAGTAGTTTTATTTTTATTGTAAAATTGATTAGTTTTAGCTCAGCTTTTATTTAGTTTTTCAGGTAATATGAGGACAGCCTTGATTTAAAGAAGCATGCATGTGTGCATGTGTCTGTGTTACTGTGTCATCTTTATTCTAGGTCCTTTATTAAGCCAGTGTCTCTCGTCAAACAGAATAGGACAAAGTTTTGCTACGAAAACGAAGCTGTTTTTATTTTCATTTCAGTTAACAGAAGTATTTTTTCACTGCTAGTTTTAGTCTTTTTGTTAGTTTTTGTTTACTATAATAGCCCTGGCATGGACCCTCCCCGTAGAGATAATAATCATTTGTGGAATCAAATATCAGTAATCTAATAACTTGTAATGTTTGAGAACCTTTTGCATTCCACTGTCTTCTGAAAATAGTATTAAATGATTACAATGTTACAGTTATTTTACCCCCTTTATTATAAATTAGTTTCTTCCTTCACTGCCTTAAATTCAAAGCATGCTATCCAGTATTTTCCTTCAATAACAGAAGTTATTCTAATAATCTCTCTGTAACCTTCAGGTTAATTCATCTCTGGCGTTTTTCCTCTTCTCCTATCAAGTCCACGAGAAGTCCATCCTCCTGGTTGCCTTGTAAGTACAGAGGTAATACCAGTAACGTCACACTAGGTGATTTATCAAGTGTAACTTTTTCTATCTTGTAGTGATATCTGAAATATTCATGAGTATAGATTAAATATCTGCCGTTCGTCTGTTCCCCACCTCAAATCATGGTTTATGTCCTGCAGATTGCTAATGAGTTGAAAACGTGTGCACTCTGTAAAAGTAGCACCGTCCTCCTGCTGTTCTCCCACAGTTGCAGAGGAACAATCTATTTAAATACAGATTTGCTAACTGAGAGGTTATTCACCTCTGTCATCACATTCTGTGCCGCGCAGACACAAAAGCAGCTCCAATTGTCATGATTTGTGCTGTTGTCTGTGTCGTATTTAACACAGTTAATGCTGCACTTTCACAAGCGCATGTGTGTGAGATTCATTACCATTACCCTCCATATGTATAAAGCCGTGGCGGCTGTAGGTAAGAAAGTGAAGTCGGGCAAAGATTTGACAGCGAGGGATTTGGTTCCTAGATCTGGGCTCATCTATTAATCTAGATTAGGGTAGATTGTTGCTTTATTAACTATTGAGTTATATCTCCCACCTGTCCCCCTGAATCAATCAGTAATGCATGTCCAGGGATTAGGAAAGAATGGCAGGCGGCAGCTCGGGGCGTTGTTTGCGCAGGATCAATTATTGGACTGTAACAGGATCGCCAAAGAGCACTGGCTGTAATTATGGGCTCAGGGACCGGCGGAAAGTGCCCACCTCGGAGCACAGTGTACGACTCGCACCGGCTAGCGATGACGCAGGCAACCAGGTCCAGTTAACAACAGGATTTCACTACACAGACACGTGCTCATGCGCTATAAAGTCATGATTTTAACATTCAAACTTCTTGGAAGCATTTCCAGGTCTGAAGCGTTTACATTTAAAGCTCAAGCAAAAGTTTCATTTTTATTTCAGCTGTTGAAAGTTCTAAAACATAATGTGGCACAACAAACACTTGACTGCCTTGTGAGGAACTGTCAATAATCGATTCATGTGGCTGTCCTATTCGGTCCGTTGACTGAATATCATACACACATGATATCAGTTCTTATCCAGCTCAATCCTTAAATAGCCTCACTTCCTGTTATACTAAAAGAATATTTAATGGTACTTATTTAGCGTGTGTTTATCAGTGAACATTTCTAACTGTAATCTCTTCTAGGCCTGTCTGCCTTCTGCTTAATGACCTCCCCTTGATGGTTATTTGGTTCCTGCAGGCCTCTACCTTCAGGTAAGACTTTGCATCAGTAACTAAACACTGGTAGTAGATGATTAAGAGCTGGGGTCCTATACGTTTTGAGTGTATACCCTTATTATTTTCCCCTTTTGGACAAATGCTCATGGTCTATGATCTTTGGATAAAACCATTACTGGTGATTTTTTAATGTAATGTTTTTCTTTAGAAAGTTATTAACACACTTAAGAAGGAAATTAAATCTGTTTAATTTTGGGGGGAATATGCCAAATATCTTTATGGCCTTGGCTAATGTCTGTTATACATATGATGCTACAGCTTGAAGCTGATTAGCTTAGCATTAAAGCTGGAAACTGGGAAAAAATTTGCTAGCGTGTCACTTGAATATGCACCAGCCTGCCCTGGCATAACCACAATGTCTGAGGTTTTAATATAGGATTTCTTGGTGTCATGTCAGCGCTCTGTCTTTCTGCACATCTTTACCGTCTCGCCGTTGTTAACGACCAAATGAGACATGCCATAGTAACAATCCTCAAGAGCCAAATGGGTCTCTGATATGGGTTGAGCTGAGGACCATGAATGGAAAAAGACAAGTAGTGCTGCAAATGTTCGGTCTAACTTTCACCAGCTGTTGTTAAATTCTTCCGGCAGCACTAATTGTTGTGCGTGTGGTTTAGTATAAGGATATCTGGGGATTACATGGCATAGTCTGCATGCCTGCTGTCTAAGTGTGCGTTGTGTAGGGACAGGAGGTCATTCTGTAGCTGCCTCCCAGTACAGTCTAACATGGACGCTCCCATTATCTGCATCCTCTAGAGACTGCCATTTGAAAAAAATACATCTTTTGTTAGCATAATTGGCCAAACGGATGCTTAACCATAGCAATTTTAAGAGGACAGAATGCAGCCAGTCTTTTTAAATTGACCAAGTATGTATTTCAAATTGTTCAACATTTATCTGCTGAATGGAGCTTTTCTGTTGGAGTTCAAGTCAGAATGAGGGGTTTGTTGTGAGCGGATAGGTTTTTACAAGCTGGGGTGATGTGCCATTTACTATGAGTCAACTGTTGTTCTTGTCCGTGCCCCCTCCGCTAAACTAATATAAGCTTGGCATGAATGTCAGAGCCATCTCTTTCCTCAGGGGACGAGCTGCTTGTGCAGGCCTGCTTCTTAAAGGCTATGTGGTTTACTGTTGCCCTTTTCTCAACAAACATGATACTATACTTAATGATGTCAACATGGTGTGTATATTTTCCATTATCCAAGTCTATCAAAGCTGGACCTTGCATGCAGCTTTACAGCTTTATCCGTATTCAACTCTTGCTACTTTGTTTAGAGACATCATTTGTTTAGGGTTATTGAGGATTTCTCCAAACAAAGATAAAAGTAAAAATGCCGAAATTCTAAACAGTAAATTGTTGACTGTATATAAGCAGTGGACCTAGCCTCTTGGTTTCAAAAATGAAGTCAACGCAGAAGTGCTTTCTTATGGCCAGCAGGGGGCGACTCCACTGGTCTGATCGTAGGAAACCAGATGAGCCTACTTCTATCTTGATTTATTACCTCAGTAAACATTTTGCTCATGGGTTTATGGTCTTGATTGCTCGTTTCGAGACTTCTTCAAGACAACATGATGATAATTCCAAAATAAACGGTCCCATGTAGAATTAAATCAATGATAAAGCCGGTTATGCTCTAGGATGGAGGTACCTGTGAGCAGGCAAGGTGACCCATCAACCAGGATGGAGACGCAACAATGTGTATCCACCCTGTAGTCAAGTTATGGTTACTTCTGGTTCCAAGAAAAACAAAATGGCAACAGGTAACTGCTCAACTCAAGGATTCACAAACCAATGGGAGACGTCATGATGGCTACGTCGACCTATATACAGTCTATGCTATAAACGAGCCATTGTTTTTGTCTTTGTCCATCCATGCAGCATGCTGCCTCTGTTTCTGAAGGACGGTCTGCTGGTGCCTTATGTTGTGACCTCGCTGGCCTTCCTCTTCTTCAGCACCTATCTACTGTCTGCACTGGAGCACTGTACAGAGGAAGAGCTGAGACTGGGAGTCTACCACAAGCTGCTGTTCTTCCTACCCAAGATGGACCTGGCGTGTACCGTAAGATGGAAGGTCAGTGTGGTCCGAATCTGCCAGCTTGTGTTGTATTTTCTCTGCCAGATACATCATACATCAGTATGCTACAACTAGAGTTGTCCAGGCCCCGAAATTCAAATGTGGTTTCCAGAATGAGCAAATATGCACGGATCTGTCATCATTTATTACCCGTGAAAAAACCAAGTAGTTTCACCCCAAATTGATTTTATTCCCAGCTCCAAAATAGTAGCTCACAATGGAAGTTAAACGCTTTCACCACCATGGATTTATCATGGCCGCCATCGGCAAAACCTGTTTTCGAGAGCGAAGGAGAACTTGTTTCAGTTCAATTATTATGTGACGCCAACAATATGCTGCTGGCAGACGATAAGCCGGGTTTTGCAACATTTCAGCAATATGGCGAATTTCCACCACAAGAAAGTCCCATCAGTGAAACTACAATGTGATCAGAATGGAGGGCTTTAGCTTCGAGGGGAGGCACGAGTGATGTTGCACAGGGTTAGCAGTATAGGCCTACGGTTGTGTAACAGTAAAATATATATTTTTTATCGCACAAGAATCTGACTGGTACTCTCTATCATCCATTACAAGTTCAGGTTATAGATCAGTATAGGAAAGGAAATAAGGGATATATGTAAATAAAGGAAATATGGTATCAGACCATCTGTATGACTGATGATGATGACTGGAGTAAGGCACAAGATGTTAAGGCTAAACAAGGGTTATATATCACCACCAGAACTGTGGCGTGGGCTGTGCGAAGTGTGCAACCGCACAGGGCCTGGCGCCTCTAAAGGGCCTTGCATAGGGTCCGCAGCAACACAGTAGCCTAATGTACCTGGCAACCCCCGCTTTTTTTACTATATATAATATTTTCAAGACTGTTGCCCACCATGAAGACTCAAAAATCTAACCTGACAAATGATTCAGTTGTTTTTCCATTTTCCATATTGCGTCGTTACGTAGTGCGTGCTCCATCTCGCTGCTCACGGCAAGGAGAAGAGGAAACAATGTCGGCCGATGGAGAGCGCGACAGATTTCAGAAACACGAGTCGGGTGCTGAGAAAAGGAAAATAAATTTTTTAACACTTCCTACCAGGCCTTGCACACCCCCCCCGTGACTGCTCTGATCAGCACCGTATCAAACAAAACTTTTTTTTTAATCCCAAGTTTATCCTATGAAGAGACACAAACCTGTCTGACTAATGCTGAAACCCCCCACACACAATTCGCAAATGACTTGTGTTTCCAAAACATTCTGTAAAAGATAAATGTGATTTCATGGTTTGTATCTGTCACACGTTGTAGGTCATGCTGCAGAAGTTGAGGTCTTTCGTCTCAGAGGTTTCTTTTTCATCAGGTGGTAACCGTTTTATCATTGTGGTTGAGGCTTTATTTTGTTGCCAGTAAAATAAAGGTCATGCAGATTACATAAAGTCTGTTAACATGGATAAAGAAGGCTGAATCTTTTGATTAAACACAAGCGGTGTGTTTAAACTATGATTTATTTTTCTTCTAATAAGACCCACACTCAATGAACAGTAAAGTAAAGTAACAGTAAAAGTAGTGATATAGCTTCTTGATTAAGTTATTAGTCAATGTTTGCTCTTGTGTGTGAGGAAAGGAGGATGTGTAGCTGAACATTTGTAATAAGAAGGGTGCTGATTTCAGGACCCCAGGGTGGCCCGTACTTTGAAAGTAGCACTAGACCTAAATTGCAACCGTGTGAGAAGACATACCCAACTGTATAAATAAAGATCATGTGCTGCTGTAAGCTGTGTAAGCTGTCCGGGGATGAAAGCTGCTGCCAGGCAAAGAATTATTTATCACTTATTTAGGTTTCCACAGCGTCTGAAGTGGCTGCACCGCCGGCCCCTTAGCGACAGGGGCACTGGTAGGGTGTCAGAGATTAAGAGAAGGTGTCTTTTTATAGCATGTGTCATTAACACAGGTTTGCCTACATATATTTA
Organism: Semicossyphus pulcher; assembly: GCF_022749685.1. Taxonomy (NCBI): domain Eukaryota; kingdom Metazoa; phylum Chordata; class Actinopteri; order Labriformes; family Labridae; genus Semicossyphus; species Semicossyphus pulcher. The sequence continues at coordinate 30,000,305 of NW_027211715.1, forward strand.
TTTACACAAGCAGCATAAATAGCAGGGCCTGATGATGGCGATAAGGTTTCATGGGTTTGGGGTGGCGAGCGCATGTGGGTATAAGGTGTTTCCTCCATCGTACTCACTGACTTATCTCCGTGTCATAAAGCCCGAAAAGACAGATGAAAGATCTCCCTGCCAGTTCTGTTTGCAACTCTGTAACAAGGCACAAAGTAGTTATGGAGGCCTTCATTTAAATGGGCCAGTCTGCAGTGTAACACTGCAAGCCTCCATCTCTTTTTTTATAGCACCTCTGTAACGATCCATTTGATGTAAGTCATCCAGTGATAAATATGCACTGTGTCTGAAAGCTCCTCCAAATTAAATCATTCATTGGTCTGATTTTAGTCACACTTCAAATTAAGGGAAAAGCTAACATTTTGTTCTTAGCCTGCGGGGTCCGTGCTTGTGATCATTTTACAAGGACTATCAGTTCGAGATATCTACATTAAAGCGGGATTTCCCCTGCAATATGCGGAACATCAGATATCCTCAGATATCCTCAAATTTAGTCCATGAAATAGGCAAAGCTTTGCAAAATAAGACGTCTAGACCTTACTTAGTACAGCTTTATAACATCTTTTCTAAGTCCCTCTCTGCATGGTGAACACCAACATCCACAAACTCCAAAGCTGAATTTGTAATGTAAGGCTTTCCCTTAAAAAATTTCTCTCCTTATGCCTCTTAAAGTTGAGCTGAAACGGCATTTCGAGAGTATCTAGTTTCAGTATCGTGACGTATTTCCGAGTGAAACAGGACGTGCAGTCGGGACATATCATTAGAGGGATTTGATTTGATCGTTGAGAAGTGGGCGTAGACAGACGTTCTCCACCGCGCAGTAGCTAGCTAACTGACCGAGCGTTCTTGGTGCTCTGCGGCTAAATGTTGCAGATTGATTGGTTGAAATTGTTTGGTGCTAACTTACGTAAGCACGCGTGAAATTTAGTTTTACCGGAAGAAAAAACGATCGGATTTTGATATAAGACATGGATTTTCTGTATTTTCTTTGGCCTATATTGTCAAATAGATGCACAATATTACTGGGGATGTGATCTAAAAGGAGTTAAGACACAGACAACCAGATTGACTTGCTTACAAACCACCGAAAAAAAACCCAACACTAATGGTGCTTGCCAACTGTACACGAACAATTCTTGTAAACTTGTCACAGCCCTGCCCCTCTGGTCGATTGTGATTTTGTGGTGGAGTCTTATAAACTAAAAATTAACAGTGTAAAATGGTTTTTCAGTCAGACAGATGATTATGTTATAATGAGCATGAAAGCTGCTAAAAAGTGTATCGTATTGAGGAAGCGCCTGCCCCTATGCCCTCTAGCCTTTGAGGTCAATATCTGATCTTGTGTCTCATTTTAATCAACTCATTACCCCTTCGTCTGTCTGGCTGTCTGTCCTTCTCTGCAGTTCTACATCAGTGTCGCAGTCATGGCTGTTCTGAGCTTCGTGAGTGTGGCGATGGTTCCTCCACCACGTCTACCCGACCTGTTTCCTGTGTTGGTCTCTACGACTTCTTTTCTGCATTTCTTTGGGACGTGTCTATATTTCAACATTATCCAGTTCAGCGAGCCACCCAGCAGAAAGAGCCAGAAGAAGACCAACTAACTAGTGCCAAAGGTGGTGACGTACTGAATACAGCTAATGTTGCTTCAGTGAAGCCTGTATTACATCATGGGGCGTATCTGATGCCGTCCACTTGTGCCATCAGTGCAAATAGCATGAATGCAGAGCTGAGAGATTAGTCCATTAACAAGGACATTAAGTGTCAACTATTGATTGAATGGATTAGTTTGTTTAAGCCATTTTTCGAGCAAAAACACCAAAAATTCAGTGGTTCATACTTCTCAAATATGGTGTTTTTCTGTAATTCTTTTGCCCTACACACGTTTATTAAAGCATATTGTGGACTGATCGAAAAATCTATTGAAAGAACATGAATCGCAAAATATTTTGATAACCGATGAATCATTATTGTTTAGGATTTGCTGTTTTTTTGTCATTTTGAAACGTAAAAGTCTTCGGTTTTAAACTGCTGTTTTGTCAAGAGACGCAGTGTGAAGAGGTCATTTTGGGCTCTGGGAATAATAATAAGCATTTTTTCTGACATTTGATAGATTAAACAATTAATTGATCGACCATAGAAATATCCCTCAGATGTATCCATACCAAGAAGAAAACATTACTTGCAGCCCTGACGACTTCAAGTGAAAGGAAAGGGTGGTATTATTTCTCCTGTTTGGACCAAATAAACGATTGAATTCAATTTTCTCTGTTGTAAAAAGTACAAAGTTTACCCTTCAACTTCTTCCAATGTGAAAACACATCTCTTTACTTGAATTATTTTCTTGCTTGGACCAACAATTCTGGACTCGTGCAGCCCTCACATTTGAGTTCAGATCGCTCTGTATGCTGAAGCTAGAGGAGGTGGCCACGATAAGACGAACACTTTTTGTAATGTTTAGTTATTGTTAAAGGCGTAGGGAGAGGTGCACTAACTTTTAAAAGCCATAGGTGGTTCTGAAGTTAAAACAATGTAAGGTGTTCCTGTTATTGTGTCTACACTCAGTACTTCTTGAGGGGAATATGATGAACATGCCTTCCTGGTGGGACTGGACTCAGGTCTAGCAGTGACAGTTTATCCTCATCTATTCATGTGAACTTTTTTTTAAGGTTTTCTACTGCATATTTTATCCATTTTGTACAAACTTGTGAAAATAAATAAAAAATCTCAATGACCTAAAGTGAACGTGGGTTTTATGGCCACATTGTAAAATGATTAGATTTTGAGCAGCTTCATATAAACTGTCTACATTTACCAAGTAGCCCGCTAAATCACCCCTAACAGTCTGCCAGAGACAGAGCCAATAATTGGACAGAAATTATATCTTTCAAAGCTTTTACTCAACATCATTAAATATTCATTACAAGTCCTGGATACTACAAGGGTCCTGCACAAAAGACCTGTTCATTTAAAACAAAACCAGCGACGGGACAGGCCTTAAAAAGAGATGATGGAAGGTGACATATCTGAACATAATGCTATAAAAGTTGAAATACCACAGAAAAAGGAACAAGCAATTTCTGTCTCCAATCTCTGAGCGAGTTAATGACGGGCATAAAAAAATCCATTACAACTATAAATGTTATCAGGTCAGCGAGGGTTGCCTGTGCATCTGAGGCTCCAGGCCGGCAGCCGATAATGGGCCACGGGGACAAATAAGAGCCCGAGATCTGAGTTAACTGTTACTACAATGGGGCATGAACACAGGGGGGCAATTAGAGGTGGCGTGAAAGGCGCTGGTTTGCCCTTCTATTACACGTGTTTATTTAAAGCCATGTCAATTCATTTAGAAAGATGATACAGGGCACCTCAGGAAACATGGGACGGTAAATTAATTTTGTTTGTATTTGGTAATTAGTATTATGTTATAGTTTCACAAGTAATGCAGCCGTTGTAAAATAAGAATAATCAACAAATTCAAAAGAAATTATTTATGTTGTACTTGAATGATTTATTACAAGAATATCTAAATAACAATTAGGTAACTATATTTGGAACAAAAGAGTCTTTTTTTATGAACCTCTTAAATTTAGGGATTTTGTGCTTCTTTATTATGTCTTTTTATTTGAGTTTTGTCAGTTAGTTCATCAAAAATGGCAATTTGGAGCGTCACTTTGGAATCCTGAGTCCAACATTTTACTCAATTTTAAAGCGTTTTATAGACTACAAGAGTAATTTATTATTAACTAAATGATTGTAATATTCATTGCTAATGGAAACATTAGTAAAGTTACAAAATGTATTTTACATTTTACATTAAAGTAATAATCTCGAAGATAAATGTCTGTTAAGTCACTATCTATCGCCAGATGAGGTAACACAGTGGTGATTGAGCCTATTGCCTACTGATGAAAGCCTTTGCATTTGCAGAATTACAGACTGGGTGTCTGTGGCGACTTTTGAGGAAAAAATCACAAGCGGCGCCCAGTTAGTGACGCAAGGGTAGCTGCTTTTCCGGTCTCTGCAAGTGTTGCGAGTAAACAGTAATCTACTATGGCTGAACAAACAAGGAAAAGATCGATGACTACAGATACAACTTCAAAAATAAGTGAAAATCCAAAGAAAAAGAAAGAAATTCGACGCTCAGATGAAGGCAAACAGTCAGCGAGGAAAGTCAAGAGTTACAACCGGAACCAACCTTGTTATATTAGGAATTGTTCTACTGCAATTACCGTTTATCGCCAAAGGTGCCGCCAAAGAGACCAAAACTGAAATCTTCCAAGATTACAACTTTAATTTATAAAAGCCATATAACAACTGCAATACACTGCAGTGTGTGATATGTTCCCTGTCACTGTAATAATAAGGCTACAAAATATAATACTCTGTGCTATGTCTGGCTGTGTTTACACCGCCCCTGTTCTGTGACAGATTAGGTTTGCAGTATTAAATATTTTCAGTCTTATGAAGCATCACCTTTATAGGAGTCTGCTGTTTAAAAAATAAATGCTTAACAGGGAGCGAGCCTTAGTCAGTAAAAATAACGCTCCTGTCACCACCTAGTCTTTGACTTGTTAGCTAGAATGCATGTCCACAGTTTCCTCTGCTCTAAACGTTGGGCAAGTATATACTGCTCCCTCCTAGTTTAAAGTCAGTGCTAATGGCAGATGAATAAAATATCCCAAGGAACCCAAGATCACAAACAACATTAGTAGACATAAGAATAAGAGCAAACTGTTTTAGATCTTGTAGTGAAAACCACTGGAATAGGAACAAGATTATTTGATGTTTCAGTGGCGTTAAGGGGGCATTAAAGCACCTCGGATCCTTCTTCAATCTCCAAAGGGGCTCGTATCAAAACATTAGTTTTGTTTATGAGCGTGCTGGCTTTGTCCTTCACGTGGCCTCTAAGGGTGATAAAGTGAGAGTTACACGATCCACCTTAGGCAGAAATAGGAAATGTTGCTGTGAACACCAGCTGTTGGGTAGGTCGACTCGGGCAGTGAGAGGCCTCGGCCTTCCCAGGCGCTGCCAAATAAAGAGACTACTGTGTTGTGTGTGACAGATCGCGCTCCCCCCACCCCCCCCCCCACCTTTACTTTTCGAAAGGTGTTAAACTGCACAGGTGGGAGGATTGCATACTTTTAGCCATAAAGGGGATGAGGGTTGCCATCTGAAAGAACATTATTTGCACAGCGTTGCAGCATTGTGGTTAATGTAGAATCAACATTTGTCAGCTGCCAGGCAGAAGCTCTGGCTGCTAGACGGGGTTCTAACATGTCAGAGGATTCGCTCCCACAGTTTCAGACACTTCTCCCGCAAATGAATGACGGCTTCCGAGACATCTCAGCCTCACAGCTGACAGCACAGTTTCCACATTCATCTCCTGCCTGATCTCCGCGGGATCATACGCACAAGAGGTGAAGCGCAATTTCATTAGCTGTCAACAGCCGAGATGCCTCGCTAACAAAAACCTGGGGGATATGGGAGAGGAAAACATGATTGTAACCCCACTGGCACCCGGTGATATTACACACACCACAGTCACTGTCAAGTTTCAATGTTCACGAAGAGGAGAGGGAACAGGAGGCATATTTTTATTTTGATAAACCGTCATTTTAAGTTTATACTGTGTAATTAGAGTTGCTCATAATGGACTTCAGAAACTCACAAGAACTACACATCTTCACTATTCCTTAAAGAGAAATAATTCAGCTTTAAAAAGCAGCTCCAGTCATGTTTTAAGACATAAAATGCTCTGCAATTTTCTGCAAAATATGTTTAATTACCTTGTAAAAATTCTCCAAGGCATCTCCTCCTTCTCCCTCATTAAAAATTCCTTAATCTGCATAGGCCCCGCCCACTATGCACATTTCCAACCGCCCCCTCCGTCACGAAAACAAAACACATCTCTGCCATCGTTTAGTGGCAACTTGTTGAAACTTAGCGAGCTTGAAACGTAATTAGTAGTAGTAACATTAACGTTAGTCTTCAGTAGTGAGTTTGCACAAACTACAATGACGGTTACAGCTGGCTTGTGCATTGTGGAAGTGGTTGCCATAGGTTGCACATAATGATATGCATAGCGTCACCCCGTCCATTAACGGGATTGGCTCCTTAGGTTTGTGACGTCTCAAACCTGCCAATCTGAAAACGTGTTGTTCAGCCTGTCCTTGGTACACTGCAGTTTAAAAGCAGACAGGCCCAGCCATGGAGATGACTGCTGATGTTGTCCCTGATATGTCTTGTAGCACATGAAAGACACCACATGGAGATGTTTACAAGGTTAAACAGTGGATTTTCACTGGAGGGGATCTTTAAGTCAAACATTTATAAGGAAGTTTAAACCATTACTTCAATAATCTAGGCAATAGTCAAGGCAACACAAGTAAGGGGGCGAAATGCAGAACATCTTAAAGAGAGGCAGCTAAATGTCAAGTCAACTACAATCCTAGAATATTATCCTTCAACGTTGCTGATTAGTGATTTAACACTCAAATATATTGGGTTTAAAAAAAAAATGTATTCATGCTGTGAACATGGTGAAACAAGTGTATTTTTGCACCCTGAGATGAAACACAAAGACATTCACTAAATCAGAAATCACGTCTTCAAAGATGCATACTCTGCAACCAACGTTGTCGATCGAAGGCCACCGTCCACACTTGGACCAAAACAGCCCTAATATACAACTCCCCCCTTTAATTGCAAGCGTGTGTTCAATCAGAAAGCATAAAACTCCCGGTGGGTAGGTGGCATCTGTCCGTGAGGCCTGCTAGGATTGATGTGCCAGAGTGTGAGAGCTGCCGGCCCACGACCTGCGACACAGCCCCATCACTTTTACGACATCTTAAGGAATCTTCTTTTTAATACAGCCCATTACTGCTGACATACAAATCTTCCCCAACGTGGCCCCATCTATGGCCTGATCAATTTTTACTCTGCTGAGCCGTCCCCTTTCCCCTCATTTTGTCATCTCAAAATTCATATTATATAGGATTTTCTTATGGGAAAAACTGCAATAAAAATATGTTACCACCTCCAAGATGCGCACAAGTCAGTACTTGGCTGTTACTAAAAAGCTTTGTAGAAAATAAAATTTGTTTCTGCAGTAAGCAGAACTGTTTAAATGTTATTTATTTTTATGTTCCTAAGAAAATATATTGTGAGGGGCAGCATTGATTTAGAACATAACCACGTCTGGATACGGGTTGGAGGGGCTGAATTTATGAATCCTTTGCACAACTCCTTTAATTGAATTTTCCAAATCTCTCACCACACACAAATAATCAATACCTACTGCTGAGGGAAACTTGCCTCAGAATTATTAGAGCCTTTCTTTTTCAATTTTGTAGTCATCAGCACATACAGACGCTGCGGGTAATGCTGTGACTATACCCAGAGGATTTATGCTCGCCCCGGCCTGATTGCTCAACAAGAGCGACTTCTTTAGAATGCTTACTGAAACTTTTGTTAACCTTAAAGGGCGGTCGTAAGCGCTTCTTAACGCTGCACTCTCACTTTGAGGAAAGTAGGTTTAACTATCACAGCGTAAGACGGTGGAGGTGATGACGAGGCAGGGAAAAAAGGACGGACAGGAGACGTTGGATTGGAGGATCGGCCTTTGAGGTTTAAAGGTCCTTGTGGATTTACTCTGCTGCATGAGCAGGGTGACGGTGCTGGGTAAGAGGGTTGAACCAAGGGGTATAAAGTCAGACATTCTACCTGGTGTCTTATGCTGCCAAGGAGCATTTGTATTACTATATTTCTAAGTGCAGACAAGATACTAGAATCCAAAATCTGCAGTGTTTAAAGTGAGAATATGCAGGGGAAAGTATCAAAATGCACCCCTAATAGGTTTTAATTTGTTTTTGCTGCTACCTCTTCAGCCAGCTGCTGATTTTATGACTCTTTTCTTCTTTTACTAATCTAAAACTATATTTTACCATTATCAATTATACTTAAATGAATAGTTTGTATATTTGCAACTAGTTTTCCAATGGTATAAGACTTTTATTGTAACATAACCCTCTCAGAAAATATCATGGTTTCATGGTGTTATTATGTCCATCGCCTATGGCCAACAATCATGAGCCCTCTTCCATCGTAACATGGTGATTTAAAAGTCAGTTCAATGTCTGTATTAAGTTACAAAATCCAAGCGCAGCAGAGCAAGTTGTAAAGTTAGCATCCGGTTCACACGTGGTTAAGCCAACTTTATTGACAGTCATCATCGGAACAGAGTGTCGAAGCAGACGAGCTGCCCTGCCTCACTGCCTCACATGGTCCAGCTCATCACAGGGTCATTTTGAGTCATGGTTGTAAAGTTTACAAACCGACATCCTTTTGTTACGGCATTGCTCTGTATATAATTCAATAGCTAAAAATCAAAAAATATCATTGTCCATTAAATTTTTTTCACTCTAGACAGTTTCATAGGACAAACTGAGTGGACAAAAACCTTTATTAAAGTCGAGCTGAAACGGCATTTTGAGAGAATCTAGCATCCGCATCGTGACGTATTTCCGAGTGAAACAGGACGTGCAGGCGGGACATATCATTAGAGGGATTTGATTTGATCGTTGAGAAGTGGGCGTAGACAGACGTTCTCCACAGCGCAGTAGCTAGCTAACTGACCGAGCGTTCTTGGTGCTCTGCGGCTAAATGTTGCAGATTGATTGGTTGAAATTGTTTGGTGCTAACTTACGTAAGCACACGTGAAATTTAGTTTTACTGGAAGAAAAAATGATCCGATTTTGATATAAGAATACGAAGAAATTGATTTTCGGTATTTTCTTTGGCCTAAATTATCAAATAGATGCACAATATTACCGGGGATGTGTTTTAAAAGGATTAAAATGACATTTTTCATTTCACCTCGACTTTAAGGGGCGCTGGTTCGGCTCAGTTGGTGGAGCAGGCACCCCATGTGCAGAGGCTACAGTCCTCGACACACTGATCTTGGGTTCGACTCCCGGTCTGCAGATCATTTGGTGCATGTCATCCCCCTCTCTCTCTCTACTCCCCACATTTCCTGTCTCTCTTCAGCTGTCTTATAAATAAAGGCCCCAAAAAAAATCTTTAAAAAAAACAACAACTTTATTATAATTTCACAAAGTGTTATGTTATAATACAGTTGAATTTAGTTTTCTTTATCAACACTAATGTGATTTACAGTAAGTAAAGCTTCATGGGATGATATCCATCAGCTATGGTACACTGTGTAACTGGCAAATAGTGTTGCAGCGTTATACTGTGAAATCAGCTTACCCCTGTAACCCTGTTTAACAGTCATGTGCTTCTATTGTCTGCACATTCGTCTCCTCAATCCAGAGGTCCAAGAGAAAAGGGGGAAAATAGTAACATATCCTTTACAACAGACATCAGATGTTTGAATTGCAGGGGGGCTATAACTCAGTACATGAAATGTTCTCAAAATTACATCAGAGATATTGGTATGCTCAAATTTTGACTTTAATGTAAATAATCTCTACAATTCTTTAAATACTGGGATCCAAACACATCTGTGGCTCAGGTGCTTGGTGATTGGTTTTTGCCTGCCCACTTGAAATGACGTCATCATGATGCCTACGGAGGATTGTGCTCACACACTAAGCTGCTCCACCATGCTAGCAAGTTAAGTAAATTAACTGGTGAGTCACTGTAAAGTGTAGTGAGGGCAAGACAATGCAACTGATAAATTTGACTTTGGGTCTATTGAGTCTGTAAGTGGTAAACAGTTAATTACAACGATTTATCAATCAATCCTTACTGTGCATCTCTAGAAAACAGTTAAATCCATATTTAAAAAGTAGTGCTAATATAAATATGTTAAAAAAAGACACTATTTGTAAAAGAAATGATGTAGGTATTTTTTCATGTATAATAAACTACTTTAATTGTATTTTTATTCAAGTTCAGAGTTTAAAATGATTTATTCCAATAAGTCAAGAACAAAGGCTTACGGTTGAATCCAACACAGGAGGAGGAAACACGAGGAGTCACGAGGAGAATCAGGTATCAGACTTAAGTAAAGCCAGAGTTGAAAAAATGGGTTACTAGATGGAAGGTTTCACTAAGACAGACGATGACAAACTGGCACAGAGACTTGGAAAGACAAAGACTAAATACACTTGGGAGGTGAGGCTAATCAGACACAGGTGAGACAATCAAACAGCAGGTGATCACAAGACGAGCCGGGCACACAATTAGAAAACCAGGAAATGGTCTGAACAATGAAATAAAAATCAAAAACATACCTAAACCAGACTCATGACACTTTTTTCTTATAACTTTCATACATACTCTTCTACACAAGTATATGATTAATACTGACAACAAGAAAAGCAGCTGATACTCTATAATCCAAGTCAGACTTTTCCAAAGAGTTCCTACGTTCCCCACATGCACCCACAGCCTAAAGGCCATAGCAGCATATCTAAACAAACATTTTACACTGCAGCCGAATCATGCTTCAAGATACCATCAACATCATCTGTCTGGATTTCATACTCCCAGCAGATATAGGCCAGAACTCTTCAGCGGCTTTGAATAACAATTTGTTTACTTAAAATGTGTGTCTCAATGCACATAGAGGGCCAATTCTCTCCCACAGCTATCTGCCTTGACATTGTGAAGTCTGTTGTTGTAAGGAGGCTTATGCAAAACTGATAAATTTCACAGATCCACCATGTGACAAAAATGTGACATTCCTGCGGTGTGGATCCACAATGCATCATGTATGTTCAGCTCCCTCACTGGAACTAATTAAAATAATTTCTAACAACCTTATCGGAAAACAAGCTTGCCTCCTGACAATACCCCCTATTAACTTTACACAAGACACCATTGTGTGATTGGATCACAAGAATTGCTCTGCTGCAGGCGTCACATGTGCCTAAAATAATCAAATTAATTCTTTTACCGGGATATCTACTCATTGGCTTGTTTGTGTAGCCATAACAAACTGTTGTTTTTCTCCAAAGGTCGCCAAGCACACGATGGTCAACCCAAACAAGCATCTATTGATGTTGTAAATGTTTATTAGGAAGGAAGATGAAGGAAGACGCAAAACGAAATGTTTTAGTTGTGGATGTCCTGGGGAATGAAGCAGCATCGTGACTACATTTGTTATCCTGCTTATCTAGAAATCAGTCAAACGTTCTGGACAAAAATGTTTTCTTCCTCCTTGCATGATACCCATATTTTTTTAAATTAATATTATTACATTTTTGTTGTTATTATCTTATTATTGTTGTTGTTATTATCTTAGTATTGTATTGTTGTGTTTTCTATTTATCAGTCGATTACCCTTTTTCCTCGATTCTGACCTGTGAGCTGCTGTAGGAAGTACATTTTCCCAAATGAAGGATCAATAAAAATCAGTTTTTTTTATTTTGGTCTTGGAACAAATACTGAGAAAAGGAGTCGTTTTTTCTATTTTTTGGGGGGGTTTTATTTTGAAAAACGAATGAACGAATGATACACGGATTAATAAAGTTTCTTTTTTTATAACAAAAAGTGTGCACTATAACATTCCCAAACATTTTAAACATTCAAGTTGTCCAATACACCTAAATAACCTTTTGAGAAAAAATGTATTGTAGGGGTGGGACATAATATCGATATCACAATATATCGTCGATACAATTATCGTGATGTATCGTTATATGATTGTCTTGCAATATATCAATTATCGCAGAATCACTGTATCGTGATATTATCGTTATCGTGAGCCATGTATCGCGTCTCACATCGTGAGTTACCCTGCGATTGCCACAGCTAATGTGTTGAATTTGTACACTTACCTTCAAACACGTTTCAGCTTTTATCTTCAATAAATCTTGTGGAAAGTTTCAACCCGCTCTTACCCATGGCTATAAAACTTCTCTGTGATAAATGTAATAAAATCAAACTAATGTGAATGTTTATCTTGAGAACATAAAAGCAACGTAGCACACGATTATTACACAATAAACTCTTGTTTACACCAACACTGTGTAAGGTTTATTACATTTAATATCAGGTGCTTTACCTTGTCTGTGATTCATGCGGCCTTTGTTTTGTTTTCAAGATGACTCTACTTTGGCTGCTGCAGACACGAATGCCATCAGAATTATTTGAGAAGTGGGAACAAATAGATATCCCAACCTGAAAGATAGCTTGTTTCATGCATTATACGTCCAATTGGCTGAATTGCAGGTAATAACCTACTTTCTAACAAAGTCATAATTCAGCAGTGCTTTGTGGGTTTGTGCACTTACTCAGCTGTGTCCCCTTGAGCACAGTCCTCAAGCCAAAGGAAGAGCCAGTGAGGGAACGTCCTTGTTCACTGCTGCCATCTGCTGACTTATTAGAAAACAGGATCAAAGAGATAAAAGGAAAAACCACAGAAACTGAATCAATACACAGGAAGTAAATAGTGGAAAAGTTGGGAAAAGAGAGCTCATTGTACTGAAAATGAATGAGCTAAGAAAGAAAAAATAAAGAGAAATCACAGCCCTAATCTGAAAGGAAAAGCCATGTCAGAAGTGAGTATTCAGAATGTAATAAAACCCATTATCTCTCGATCTCGGGGTTTGATGGAGACAGAGACATTTCCGCCGATTGCAAAGAAAAAGTCTGTCACGCGAACATTTCCTCCGGCTCTTTCCTGGCCCTGATGAGTGCACCCACTGATCGTTGCAGTTTGGATCATGACGAGTCCAGTCTGGTCAAAGAAAAAGAAATTGGAATTAAAAAAACACACAAAAATATGTTCAGAAGCCTTCATATCATCATACAGACAGTGTCAACATATTGTATAAATCATGAGCTTTAAAATGACTAAGAACTCTTAAAAGGACTACAAATAACTACTTATTTTCACTAGCGATACTTCTAGGTTAAAGGTAAGTAGCTGTTGAAGCCTGAATGGTCCTATTGGAGAGATATAAAACCACATGGAAAGGCGGATTTCAAATAAATGGTATAAGAAACAATGCAAGACTTATAACATGGCTAACATTATTAAAAGATTAATCAGTGTCTGTCTATCATCCGAACAACCTTCTCTAACAAAAGGATTGTTTGTCTAAAATACCACAAATGCAAACCACTTATTTATTGAATCTCTTATTTCATCATTCAATTGTCCATGTTATTGGTATTAGACTGTTTTGTGAGGTTCCATTAGAACATTTATTTTGAAAGTCACAATAAATTGTGGCCCAAATGACCCTAATATGACATAACCAAGTGAGTGTTATGAAAGTACTGTAAACGGAGCTCATGTAACTTATTAGTGACAGCACTATAAAATTAAAAACTAATGCTTGTCTTGATGGATGGACCCGACACCAAATGTCTGTCTTGACTAAGGAAATGGTTCTCGTCTTAAGTGACTCTAATACAACTATTTTTAGTGCTATGTAAATCACTGATAATTTGGCCCGTGATGGATCTCAGTCATTCCACGTCTCCTGTCATTAAATTCTGATATGTCATTATGACCATCAGGAAAGTGTGGCAATTGAAATATAGCAACTCATAAAAAGGGGGTTCTGTGTAACGGCTAACTCTGTGCTCTACTTAGCTCTTTATGTTTTGACAATTTATGGAGAAAAATAAATTTGCAGCCTACAATATAGATGATTGATTAAAATAGTTAAATGTGGGAAATGCAAAAGCTGTGAAAAAAAGTACTCACCTTTCCATCTCAGCCTTTGGGACCTGTTGTTCATGTGGGTGACTTGTGTGTTGGGTGAAAACAACTTTACAGCTGCAACTAACGATTAACTTCAATTTAATCTAATCTGCACAGTGGTGCAGTGGTTATTTGCCTCACAGCTAGAATGTTCCTAATTGGGTTTTAGAGTTTGCATGTTCTCTCCGTGCATGTGTGGGTTCCCTCCGGGTACTCTGGCTTCCTCCCACAGTCCAAAGACATGCTTGTTAGATTCATTGGTGACTCCAAATTGCCCGTAGGTGCGAATGTGAGCATGAAAGGTTGTCTGTCTCTGTGTGTCGGCCTTGTGATTGACTGGCAATCAGTCCAGGGTGTACCCTGCCTCTCGCCCATTGACAGCTGGGATAGGCTCCAGCCCCCCCCGCGACCCTGAACAGGATAAAGCAGTATAGATAATAGATGTACGGATGGATAATATATTCTAATTTTCACGTTTAATCGACTAATCTTTTAATCTAGAAAACACCAGAAGACTGTTAAACTGTTAGACTCTTAAAATTGCTTATTTTGTCCAACCAACAGTCCAAAACCAAGAGACTCTTCATAAATGGCAATTAATGTGGCAAGTCATCCAATTTAGGAAGCTTGAACAAGTGCACATTTTAAAATTTTAGTTGAAAAATAAAAAAATAAGTCCGCGATTCATTACATTTCAATCGACTTATTGGAATTAAAGCTTGTGCATTGGGGTCATTTCTCTGGCACGCGTAAAAAGTTCAGCTCTTAAAAGAGTTTAGTCATCTCAGTCAACCACCACCCAGGTTATGAACTGCCTGTCCAGGGGAATTAACCACAAACTTGTTAGATAAAAGCCAATTATATTTTTCAACAAAAATGCCCGAGCAATGACAGTTTCAGGCAAAAATGTGTGGTTTCATGCAGGTACTGGTATTTGATGCTTGATGCTTTTTAAGGCCACAAATAAACATGCCATGAATATGACATCTTAAACACAGACAGCATATGGTTACACTTTGAACTTTGCTTTACAAAGAGTTGAGAGCAGCATGTTAGCCATGGCCGATCCATAACTTCATTTGTTACTTACATGATCGGAATTGTCTGTGTGCAGAAGTCTTCTTACCCTGTTACACAAACACAGTTAAGTATCAATTCATTGCTTTATTAAGGGGAGTTAGCTATCTAAGACAACTTAACTTATCTAAGCCGTTTTTGGTGTGTAATACATCAGAAAATCACATTACTAAAAGAATATAAAACATGTATGTGAACCTGCAGCAGCAACATAATGCAGCAAAATTCCCATTTACTGTCCCCATTTTGAGTACATTCAACATTGAGTTAACTCTCACTCTTACATTTCCCAGCAAAACGCAGCAATTTCATGGCAATATTGAAGTAACATGTCATAAGACACAATTAACACACTGAACACAGTACTTACTACTGAAAGTAAAAACCAGCCCCTATTAGAATATATAAAGTTACTGAAGTCAAAACTAGCTAACACTGTATATAAAGTGCACAGTGTGTTGTGATTATATGATAAGTCAGAGAAGCCTCTATTGGTGTCACACAGAAAGGATTCCTGAACTAAATTAGCGTTCAAGTCTTATTAGTAGGCATATACTTCTACTGAGTTAACAATACGTTGTATAAAAAAGATAAAGCGAACGATACTTACGGCATTTTAAGGCTGTGAGGCAAAAGTTTGCTTGTTACAAATGTATGAAACTGGCGCCTTTGCTACACTCAAATAGCTCGTGTGAAACGTAACATGTCCTAGATATAGTTCCGAATGTCCCTTCTGTACAAAAAGGACTCGAAAATCCCAACTAATCGTCTGCATCACTAGATAAAACGTTATTTATAATAAAAATAATAATTATTTATTTTTTATCACATATAATATTTAAATGTGTCATTTTATTAACTTTTAACGATAACGGAATGTTTAACGGTTGTTTCTTCGGTGTCGTTTTTGGTGAACACCAATGATTTTTTTTTTTTTACCTAGCAACAAGCGAGTGATAGCAACGGGGTGTGACGAATGTAGCTAATAACTAACGTGAAATTGGTTAAATAAAATGCATCTAGCAGTATTTCCCGTGATAATTACGATGTGATGAAAGGTAAAAAATAACGTTTCGTCCAGGTTAGCTGCCGTATTTGGCTCTCGTCTGTTATTTTAGCCTGAAAGTGTTAGCTAACGGTAAACCTGGGTCCTTATCCTCCTACTAAGATGTCTTTTCAAGATTCACCTCGTCCTTCTGATGAAGAGGAGGCTTTCTACATACAGTGCAGAGCCGCATATCTAGCTGTTTTCAGATCAAGTTTGACAAATATCGCTTCAAAACAACAGTTATGTCGTGGTAAGCTAACTTAAAACTATTACTAAATATCCCATGGTTAGTCACTGCTGCATTTACTTGTTAGTTTGACAATTAGAAACCCTTCGTCCTCATATAATATTTTTAACGTGCCATAGCAGGAACATGTCGAGAGATGATGTAATCTGGAGACAAATCTCAACAAACAGTATACAGTATGATGACTTCTTGGACCTTAGCAATTAAGAGGATATTAATTTGATTACTAACTTAATACAATGTTATTTCCTGTTTTTCTTCTTCAGCTCTCCAGCAGGCTGGTAGAAATCCATCCCATGCAACTCTCAATAAATACTGGAGCCCAAAAACATCCAAACTCAACTTTGATGATTTCTGTGAGATTCTCAAGTGTGAGAGGAAAACTGAGGAAACTGAGCTGATGAGAGCCTTCAAAAAGATGGATGTTAATGGTGATGGCTACCTCTCACACAGTGAACTGGAGAAGGCCCTTACTAATGTGAGTCGTGTGTTAGACA
This sequence comes from Semicossyphus pulcher, assembly GCF_022749685.1. Lineage (NCBI taxonomy): Eukaryota > Metazoa > Chordata > Actinopteri > Labriformes > Labridae > Semicossyphus > Semicossyphus pulcher. Next base: position 30,016,894 of record NW_027211715.1, read on the forward strand.
GATCAGCAAAAAGGAAGTTTACTTAATGTTTTGCATCAGTGTTTAGGTTTTAGCTATTGTTATTCATTTTGAGAGACATTAAGGGATGTTTATAATATCTTTATATAATATATAATTATGATAACAAATATGTATCAATTATACGCAAGCATCTTAAACTTGTAAACTAAGTTGAAGTAGTTGTTTATTGTTGTTTATTTAGCCCTGTACATGTGTGCATATTGAAAAGCATTGTGTTTTATGACTGTATCTTCCTGCACGATAAGAATAGGCATAATAATATGGTTATTGCACAATATGAAGGATGTGATGGTCTCTGCAATTAGGTGGAAAAATGTGCAAATATCAGTATTGGAAATCAGTCAAAAGCATTTGGAAAAATATCTGCATATTTGAGGCTCTAACAAAATAGAGACATTTTTGTTTTGTGTTTATACTACTTAAGAAATATGTTGAATCTTCCAGGGTGGAGAGAAAATGACCACTGAAGAGGTGAATGCTATTTTCTCATTAGCTGACATCAACAAAGACGGCAGACTGGACTACGCAGAAGTAAGTTTAAACAAACTGTGTACAAAAATATGAAGTGAATTCTATCATACTGAACCTGATACCACTTTGTTGTATATTATACCATACTGTCAGGTTAAGTGTCCAAGTCTGGGAAAATGTAGACTTTATTACGCAAACTTTTTTGGTTGAATTGAAGTTGATTTGAATTCACATCGACACAGAAGAATCGATGATACAAAGTGTCTTTATTTAGTGTCATATTGATACCTCCATCAGCAACCTGGAATCAGAACATTCTTATGAATCATCCTCTTACTACTTGTCTCCTGTTGTTGTCAGTTCTGCAGATTGCTTGTGTCTACAGTCAAGCAGTGTCAGACGGCTGCTTTGGAGAGGCTGGAGACTAACGCCAAGCTGAAGAGACAGAACTTTGGCAGTCAGTCATACAGCCCTCCGAAGAGCTCTGTGTCAACAGCATTATCATCAGCAGCAGCAGCAACTCTCCCACAGCCACCAGAAACCCCCCGTGGCGACTCAGACACGGCACTCAAGAAAGGTACAACATGTGATGTGACATCCAAGAATTTTTAAAACACTTTTTGAAAATCAATTCATGAAAAGCAGAACACAATAACACCTGTTTTTTTGTCCTATTTCTCTTTCAATATTGTCACTGAAAACTATTCTCCATACCATTCAAGACGCGTTCACACAAAACAACAAACTGACACATATTTATAGTATTTCTAACTTTTTACAGTAACTTATAGAAGCCACTTCCTGTCCTCAATGTCCCGAGAAGATGTCCCAAATATGAAATAACATTTAGTTCAGAAATCTGCACTTCATGCACACATAATCTGATTGTATCAACATTTCCACTATACTCACGTATTAAGAAAATATAAAGAGAAGTCACGTGAACGCCCTCTGATGTCAGAACTGCAACTGGGAAAGTCTGTGGAAAAAAAACACTTTCATGACTTGCCAAGTTGACATCATATTATGCAGTAAAAGATTTGAGTTAATGTTGGATTGATTATGAGAACATTTTATACCTTCACAATATTGCATATACATTTGTTGCTCACATGTAATTAATAAAATGTTAAAAAAAAGTCACAGCTAATAGTTAGTATCAATGTAGATTAACTTACATTAGTTAGAAAGTTACTTAGTAGCAGTAGCCCTGATTACATGTGAAGTAAAGCAATATCTTATTTGGTTTTGGGAAAGACCTCATGAAGCAAGTCTGCGACTAAATCATCAACATGCTGGAAACGGGTGTCAATGTGTTGTTTAAACTCTCTAGGCAATTAAATACAACACATACTCTTTGTAGCTTCCATGTTTTGCACATTACAAAGCTCATGAACACACCAACGTTGGAATAAAGACTTCCTGACTCAGGACTATCAGAGGAGCATGTTAAAGGACCCCCTCCAGTGAAAATCAAGTGTTTAACCTTGTAAACATCTCCATGTGGTGTTCTTCATGTGCTACAAGACATATCAGGGACAACATCAGCAGTCATCTCCATGGCTGGGCCTGTCTGCTTTTAAACTGCAGTGTACCAAGGACAGGCTGAACAACACGTTTTCAGATTGGCAAGATTGAGACGTCACAAACCTAAGGAGCCAATCCCTTTAATGGACGGGGTGACACTATGCATATCATTAAGTGCAACCTATGGCAACCACTTCAGCGTTGCGAGAGCCAGCTGTAACCGTCATCGTAACTTTTGCAAACTCACTACTGATGACTAATGGTAACATTACTACATTTCAAGCTAGCTAAGCTTCAACAAGATGCCACTAAACGATGGCAGAGACGTGTTTTGTTTTCGGCTGTAATTTTACGAAAGGAGAAATGTAGTGCAGAGTGGGCGGGGACTGAGCAGATTCAGGAATTTTTAATGAGGGAGGAGGAGGAGATGCCCTGGGAGGATTTTTACAAGGTAATTAAATATTTTGCAGAAATAACATATCAGACACAATTTATTATTTCAAGCAGAGTATTTTATAAGTCTTAAAACATGACTGGAGCTGCTCTTTAATATACCATTTCATCTTACTGGTCTTTGACTCCAGAACATAATTGTAATTTGTGGGGCACACTCTACCGGTCCAAAGTAGCAGCCGGGGGTTCACCTCAGACTGAAGTTTATAGTTTCGCAATCGTACACACTGCTTGCTCCTGTACGCCTCACAGATTAGTTATGATGAATAAATAATAGCTCTGTTATTGATCGATTTTTCACTCCCCCTGTGACAAATCGCCTCATTAAGACAGGCCATACATCATAATAGCCACACAACTAGGGCAGCCTGTTTGGAGGGAGGAGACGGTAAAGCGTTGTGATTTGGCTAATCATTTCTGCCATCAAGAGATTGACAAAAGCTCCATCTACCCTGATGAGAAATGCTGCCTTTTAAGCTAAGGTTTTGGAGTTAAACCTGCTGCCAAAATATATGTTTTTATAGCTTAGACACCCAAGGACTGGCATGGAGACCGGCTTCACCCGATATTGAACAAAAAAGCTTTTTTCTGTACAATGCAGCTGAAGTTGGATGTAAAAATCCTAATTTTTCACTTTAAAACTGAGTAAAAGAAGAAGGGAGATCCTGGATGAGCGAGCCAAGGACAGGTCTGCAATGGTAAGATAGATGGGGTTGATTTAAGTGGTCAGTCCATGTTCATGTTATTGATTCGGAGGATTCCACTACCTCTCACTGGGGAGATGATGAGGGATTAGACGGTTGTGGAGAGGAGGGCCCAGTCAACCACCACTGCAAAAATAAATGAGCTCCCACATAGTTGTCCGGATTATCACATTATTGTGCCTCTCCCACGTATTGATTTATTCCTGCTACACTTTAACAAAGCTCTGACAAGGGATGCAGCGTGATTGCACATGTTGAATGGGTTATTCTTGGAGCTCAAAAACAGTTTTGACTGCTCATTTGGTCCTTCATTTGTCAGTACGAACCAGATCTACCCTGAAAAATGAGTTATAACTGTATGGGTCATGGGTAATTTTGGCTAATTCTTTCACAAATAATTGATGAGATGCAGATGTATTATGTCTCACGTGTTACGTGTCTAGAATGTCTTGCTAAACAGTTAGACCATTGATGAACTGCCATGGTGTTCCTTGGATAATTGATCTATTTGGCTCAATTTGTGCAGTTTTCCAGCACCAGGAAGCTACCAGTGCCAAAACAACACTGCCTTTAAACTCACTCTGAGCTTTTTTTTTAGGCCATGTTTCAGTGCTTCTTTGTCCACAACCATGCACACAACCACATCTGTCATCTAGATAGAAAGATACTGCAATCAATACAAAATAGATCCCTCACACAAAAACGTGACATTTGCCCTATTTTTCTATTTCTTCTTCCGCTACGGTAATTTGCTCGGAAGCCTTTAACAATTATTCGCATCTTGATTTCCTGGGCTTGGAAACAATCAGAACCCCTCATTAGTGAATTGATATTTTCGGGCTTCAATTAGTGTCCTAGGAAAAAAGTTGTGCCAGATCTGAGAGGGTGCTTTTACGTCATTTGTGATTTAAAATACCTCAGTAACTAATTAAATGGCGGTTGAACTTGGAATTACGTTTTCTCAGAACCCAAAAGCAAAGTAGCTTCGTTCACATGAACTTTGGGATGGACTTCTGAGAAGACAGATTACCGTGTCAATTATGTTGTGCACCTCATCTCTCTTTTCAAAGCGTGTTTACTGTTTGGAGAGGGGAGGGCTCTACTTAATCTGTCAACGCTTTCTTTCCTGTTGCAGCAATGTTATGACTTGATCAATCTATGATCATTTTGGATGTCTTTTTTTTTATTAATCTGTGTTTTTATGTAAGCATTTATTTATGTGAGTTCTTTCTCTGTCTCTCAGACAGCCGATCATCGTCCCGTCCTTCTTCCGCTCGCAGCAGACGGTCGTCCCTGTCGAACCCAAGCACCATGACATCCAGCAGCACTAAAGCTGCTAACAAAATACAGGAGCCCTCAGGCTTACAGGTAACCGATTCTGACCATATAACCAGGGGTCCGTTTCACAAGGAAGGTTCAACAAACTCTGAGTCTAACCCTGAACTCTGAGTCGATCTACTCTGAGATAGGAAACTCTGAGTTTTCGGTTCCAGAACAGCTGATCAGAGTTAGTTTCAGAGCAGCACAGAGACGCAACGTTTCTTCTTTTAATTTGGTAACCGCTCAAACACATGCGTGAGACGGGCTGAATGAATGAGGAAGTCGAATTGATAGAATATATATTCTAGAGGGAGGGGACAGAGCGAAACTCTGAGTTTCCTGAAGAAAACCTGCTCGCGACCAGGTTAGGTTCATAGAGTCTGTTACTACGGTAACTGACCGAGAGCTTAAATTACCTCCCTTTGTGAAACGGAAAACTCAGAGTTTCCCTCATTTCAGGGTTAACAGACTCAGAGTTTTCAATAAACCTGCTTTGTGAAACGGACCCCAGGTGTAGTCAAAGGCCCAGTCCCTCCACACAACAAATAAAGCAGTTTTATATTAAAAATCAGGCTAAAACAGGATGTTAGGAGAGGCAGCGAACCGTGGTTGGTCTGCCAGAGAGGGTAGGCGGAGCTAAGCAGCTGCTTTTCCGCTCTCCGCAAGTGCTGCGAGTAAACAGTGATCTACTATGGCTTAACAAACAAAGAAAAGATGGATGACTACAGATACAACTTCAACAATAAGTGAAAATCCAAAGAAAAAGAAACAAATTGGACGCTCAGATGAAGCAAACAGTCTAAAAAGGAAAGCGACCGACAGCGAGGAAAGAGTTACAACCGGAGCCAACCGTGGACGTCACACATGCAACACTGTCTTGGTATCTGGGAAGTGTGCTCCTGCAATTACCATTTATCGCCATAGGTGCCGCCAAAGAGACTCAAACTGAGACCTTCGAGATTATAACTTTAAGGATAGAATTCCTTCAGTGCAGTGAGGCCCCACAATGATAGTGGCCATATTACATCAATAAAATTTTTGTAGTATATCCCACAGCTGTTAAAAATACTACAGGATATATGTCCATTTGTTTTTTTATTGCAATTGTATCGGAGGGATTCTCAGAATGAGCCAGAGTCTAGTCAAAGTCTAGATATTGTAATGAGTATTGGGAAGGAAAAAGCCGGTATAGGAACATCTCGGCACTAAACATATGAGTTGTTTATAAAATCATACCTCACTTTTCAGTCCCAGTCTGTTCCTGACTACTAGTGTTTATTAAATGGAATCTTATGGCATTAAATTGAATATAGTACAGTAGTTAATAGGAATAACTCATCAAGTACATGATTTGCAGTTTACACTATATGAATCTAAACAATAAACAGCTTGTACCTTCACTGACAAATCCTGAAAGTCTCTGTATGTGGGCTCCAGTTATAAACTTCATGATAACTAGACTCTTGCAGTGTCACAGTTACCCGGTGTTTCTGAAGGGGCATTCAGCCCAGGGTGGATAGATATACACCGAATCGATCCCATGCTCTTTGTTTTCACTCTTTTTGGCTTAACCCCGGCTGGTTTGCTTTACGCCAAGAGAAATAAATAAATAAAAACAACAGCCCTCTGCTCCATCTCTCGGGTCCCTAGCAGTGTGTTGAGATTGGAAAGGGCGAGAAATCATCGAGGTAAAAGAATGTGTGTCCAGAGATTACCTCTGAGGGAAGTTTGCTCGCTATACTGGCTGCAGGCTGATAATTGGGAGGAGTTGGGCGTCATAAAAACAAACATAACCTGTATGCAATATTCTTTATACTTATGATTTATTTCTTAAATAATTATAAGAACTACAAGATAAGGTAAAGGTCATACTCTAAATGTGTGTGTGATTGTGTTAGTGCCTGGTGTGGTGTCCCGCCTCCCTCTGCGTCACAGTAAATCAGACCTGTGGCCGGAGCAGGTGACAGCGCCTGTATTAGTCTGCAGGCTGACCCTCTCTCTATGGGGGCATTAATTCTGATGTCTTTAAGCAGACGGCCGGTGCCCGTGGCAATTTCCCTCATTTGATATTGTCTGGACAAACCACTGAAGTGTTATGGTTTGATCTTTTATGCCTCTCACACAGCCCAAGATAAATACTTTGAGAAAATGGCTTTTCTCTAAAGGAGTGACATGTTCCGTCTTTATGGGACTTTCTTTGTTTAACTTGGTGATTTATTTGTCCACTAAAAGGATATATGGCCTATTCCAGACCCGCCTGGCCCTCTGTGTCCTCTTACTGTGTGTCCACACCAACTGTGTTTTCATTTAATGTGTCTCCAATGAGCAGAAGGAAAACTTCCTTGTTTTGATGTTCCTGTTCAATTTCAAATTATTACCTCATTTCAGTCGTGCCGCCAGACGGAGGAACAACAGGATTTCAAAATGGGAGAAATATTAGGATTCATAAATATCGCCAAAGTAGCCTCTTGATAGTTTTGAATGACCGCTGGCCCAAGATTGAAAAGGCTGTATTTATCAAAGTTAAATGGACTCCAATTTGCCACATCAGGTCCTGGAGGGAGATTTACTTCAGCAGCACATGTAACACTTCTGCCCTCCTCTGGATCGGCACCAGTACTACAAGTGTTTACACGCTGCTGAGCTCACATAAATAATTATGAATATGTCCCCCGAAGGTTGCAGTGGCAATTATCACAATGGCGGTTTCTGTTAATCAAGTGAGCAACCTTCCTGTTATGATTGACTGCTTAATCCACTTTTTAATGCCCAAGTATAATTCCCCTGTCACAAGATCAATCCCCCTTTTAATAGGAACTGCAAATTAGTTTTGTTTTCCGTTGAATGAATAAATGCATTTTGTTGTCAGGAAGCAAAACAGTTTTTGTGTCAGGATCTAAACAGAGATAAAACATAACTAAATATATTAGGATACACAAAACTTGATATAATTCAAAGGGCTTAAAATAAAAACTGAACATATCTAAGTGTAATAAACATTTGGAATCACTATTCTTTCTGCTTTACTACCAGATTAATATGAGTATGTTTGAATGTGGTGGGACTGTTGTGAAGCAGAAATGTTATCCGGTTTCAGGAGTGGCATCAAAGTTATGTGAAGGGCTGTTTCTTCTTGGAGGATGATGGGAGTATCAGCTCTCTGCAGTACCAGCTCCATGTCCCCCAGACGACCAACGTCTACCTCACCATCCAGCCGCTCAGCCTCAACCACAGACCTGGTACTGGCACAGTTTTATATTGCAAAAATCACAGAAGAAAGGTGTAATTTTCCTTGCTTCAGTAGTTTTCTGTATTTGGACCTTGGATGCTCAAGATTTTTAGTAGCATACGGTATAGTTTAAAGGGGACATATTTTAGCTATGCAATCCATTTTCTATGATTCTAATGTGTTCTTTGAATCACGTTGGTAAAGTTTGTTTTGTTATAAAAAAGTTATACATACATATTTTAATTTAATTATTTTTCGGAGCCTCTCCTTTCTCCTGAAACGAACAAGCTGTTTTGCCATTCAAAGGTCAGACCTTAGCCACGATTGGCTGACAGAATTTGGAGTGACCGCGTAGCCCCTCCCCCACGTGTGTGATCTTACGTTGGGAAGCGGCTGCACTGCACTGTCACTCCAAAGTTGTAGAAAATTTGGCCGCTCTAGGGTTGGTTATTCGGCCTTATATATACGAGCCAGAATCGGCAGGAGGTATCGGAATGAGTAGTTGAAATGTTGACGACTTGACAACAAGCGAGAGCAAGAAGGCAGCCTGAGGTGAATGACGGTGAATGATGATTGGTCATTTTCAGTAAAAGCAAAGTTCTATGTAGAAACCTGCAGCTGTTCTGAGCGGCCCATTTCAGAGGCGACCTTTTTAAAAATCTCATTCTGGAAAAACATGGAGTTATGCAGTTTTCACTTTTTCACTGTGAACACCAGAAAATGAGAATTTCCATTTAAAAGATATGGCCCCTTTAAAGATCTTTTGTGTGGCATTGTAACAAATAAAGTTTGGGCCCAGTAATGTTGAGATTATAAATCAAAGATCCCAAAGGAGACTGACTTCTTTTCAGGGCCTGTTTACTGTATTTTACTTTGAAATTTGCCAAATTATGTTCCAGCTCCATGCATACTTTTCAGCTCATTAAATTGGAGCATGCATGTAGGTGGTGAAAAGTCACTCCCATATAAAGTATTTGCTTTAGTGAAGACAAAGATCTGAGTTGAAAATAAGATATCCTGTATTTGAATATGTTTGTCATCTTGTATGTTTTTTCTGCTGTCTTTTAGACAAGCCTTCTTCATGGATGACAGTGGACACGGCCCTTTTTGTCATATCAGCTGGTGAAACCAAAGAAGATTCAACTCTAGTGTGTTTCACTGAGTCCAAAGACAAAGAGGTATGTGTGAGAGTGTTTGGGGACATTTGTAATTACATTTGTTCCTGTTCGACGTAAAAGTTTTGTTGATGCGAATATTATGTGTCATTTCACGTACTCTGAAGTTGGTAGTTGATTGTGCTTCATTCCAGGATATGCTCATTGTTTTTCTTTTGCTCCTTTGTTCCTACAGAAGTATGTTTGGAGAGGAGAGCTGAATGCTGGGACTTACTACCTGCTTCCCTTCACTAGTGGTTGCAAACTGAGGAAAAGGAGCAAAAAGAACCCTCCTCATAAACCTGTAGAGCTCATCTACAGGACTGATACTGGAGAGCTGGACCTCACCAGGGAGCTCAGGTTTGTGTGTGTGTGCGTATGTAGTAGTATAAAAACACACCAAGCTGTTTTGACGCCCCCCTGTGGGAATAGTACTGGAGAAAAGACTTGGCTGCTTTTCTAGCTCTGTTACAACCACAGCAGTTGAATGGATGATTGATAGGAGGGATACACGGGTGGAAATTGCGACGGATGAATGAATTTAAGCTTTTCTGGGTTAGGCTGCATCTAAATTCTCCCACAAAGCCCTTCCACTTGGCCCGAGCCTCTGATATGAGTGTTATGGGAGGGTAGGGTGTCCAGTTTCTTTTGGAGATCCAGGTTTAGTGGTTTATTACTCTTAAAACATCCCTCGAAATAGCGTTTTTTCCATTGCAGACTCATTTTAATAACGCTTTAATGCAAACTGAGGGAGTGTTACATGGGACATGGCTTTGGATGCTGGGAAAGAGGCCAGTGTTTTGACAAATAGTCATGAAAAAATGAAACAACTGGTTGGAATATTCTTGTTTTTGCAAAGGAATATGTAATTGGATTATTAAATAAAGCATTTCCAAAAAAATGCTATTCACAAAGTAAATTTAATTTCCTGTTAGCAATGATTTGTAAGTGACTTAGATTTATTTTTACTTCCCATTTTCCCATAACAAGGGATGTCCAACTTCCTGATTAAAGACTTCAACCCCCACGCCTCTCTGTTCTGAAGGGCCACTACCACACTTCAAAACTAGGGGAAGGGCAAAGGGGTTGGAATTGTGAGTCCTGCCTTTGACATTTCCATGTGTTGCTCCCTGTGTGCCACAGGGAGGTGCTGTCCGACATCTTTGAGGTGATAGACATGGATGGAAGCGGTTTGCTCAGTCTGGAGGAGTACAATTTCTTTGAGCTGAGGACCAGTGGAGAGAAATGTGACAAGGACGCCTGGGATGTCTGCAAAGGTAATCACCCTGTTACATTTTCCATTTAGGTAAACAATAATGTAAAGGAGAGAGGTCTAGTGTGGCTCTCATTACTTGTATTGTTGGGTGTGCAGAGAACTTTGATATGAGGAAGGACCAGCTGACACGACAAGGCTTCATGGAGCTTAACCTGATGGAGGCCACGGAGAAAGATGGCGACCCTGCAGATCTGTGGGTCACCCTGGAAGCAATGGGCTACAACCGAATGCTGGAGCTAGTAGAGGTACCACTGATGTAGAAATGTTCTGTGCTAGAATGAAAATGTACTTTTTATGTGACCTGTGCACTGATTTCGCATCAATATCACCATCCTAAGGTACTCAGATGGCTGCTTTATTTAACAAATAACTATCCGTCAAGCTCGGGTGCACATATCTGCTACTAGAGAAAGCACTAGTTGTAGTACAAACACATACAGAGACATCCCTGAACCCTTCTAGCCAACTTAAGTCCTTTACCTCCCGCTCTGTCAGGCTTGTCCGTTCCAGATAGACGTCCACTGTGAAGGCACTCAGCCATCGATCCAGCCGATCAGCCTGGATTCAGGGCCAAAGCTTCTGAACCAAGCTCTCCAGAAGTCCATCACAGCCAGGACCGGGGCCAAAGCACTGAGAGGCCAAGACAATGTCTTCATCTACACCTACAGGGGAGAACACAGGATCTCCTCCGTCATAGCAAACAAGGTAGAAAAGAAACATTTTTGGGTTTCAGCGATTGGAGTTTCGAATATTTTAATCTGATAATGAGAACCTGGGTTTTTATTAGATATGTTGGTTGTAGAGGTTAAAACCCCTCTTTGTAATTGGTATTCAGCCATCGTATTGATTCTCATAGCAACAGGAGCAACTCAGAAAGTATGACCTGTTGATACAAAGGAGCTACTGCACAGGGGTAAAAGTTAGCTTACTCATTGCTTTACATATCAACCTGCAGTTGTGTCAAACATAGCAACAGTTTGATACATGAGATTTTTTTCCTTATAAAAGCACAATGTTTTCTGTTCATTCATAGTTCTACTTATTATTTATTCATTTATTTATGTGTTTATTTGATAGTGAAAGAGTTTGTCAATGAACATCAGAGTAAAAAGAAAAATAGGCCTAATAGAGTCTGAAATATGTATCTACAGGATTCGTCTGTGTCTTTTGTTGTTGGAGCCAATTTCAGCCCCAGCCTTTGATTTTAAGAGAAGAAAGCTAAAGAGTGAGGTGACCATTATCCTCTGTTTCAGGCCAATCAGAAAGTGACGGTCCATGTAAACAACGAGCAGAGCAGGAACTGCTGCAGCAGCAGAGGCATGAGTGTGTTCGCTGTGGAGGTGCCAGCCAGGACTAAGATGGTATAGAGTCTTTATGAAAATGTTGTTTTAGTCATTATGACAAGAATAAATCATAATCCATTTGAAAAAATATTCAATTTCACTATTTAAATGTGCTATTCATTTGTTCAATTTAAGTAAAATGTTCAAAGCCTGACTTAATTTCAGCAAAATGGATAAATACTGTAGTATAAAAAGACAAAAAATGTAAAACCCTGCCAGTGTTTAACTATTATAATAATGTGTCTGGACTAACAATAAAACTGCATTAACATGTAGGCTGCATCTTACTACTGAAGATGTCAAAGGTTGTGCTAATTTTAACTACCTTATATACTGTTGGATGTTTTTATCTCTAAAAACTTTTCTTCCGACAAAAAAAAGTATTTTTATTAGTTTATGTTCAGAGGTAGGAGAAACATTGAAATTCCATATCACAAAATTTGGAGAAAGATGGTTTATTGGATGATATAAAGCTATAAATAACTACAACTGTCAGACAAATTTAGTGGAGCGAAAATTACAATATTTGCCTCTGAGGTGTAGTAGAGTAGAAGTATAAAGCTGCATAAGCAGAAATAAGTAGAGTGCAAATACCTTGTATTTTTTCTCAAGTACAGTACTTGAGTAAAAAAAATGTGCTTACTAATTCACTCCCCCACTGGTTTTAGATACTAATAAAAAGGTGTGTGTCCTGTCTTTCAGGTGTGCCAGCATGTCCTGCCCATCAATGAGAAACAGGATTGGACCTACAACTGTATGGAGACCATACTACCCTGCATGTAAAGCTTTATTCCTATGTAATTGAAAGCTCGACTATACCTGTGATAAAGGAAAGTGGCGGGCAAAAGGTTATTCAACCTTTCAAACAAGTCACACGATGAAAGGTCTTTATTCAGAGTGTGTTTTATATGCCTAAAACTTACCTTTACAATAATCACAAGTTTGAATTCTTTGTAATTCTAAGCTTAATCCAAAAGGCAACTGGACTTGGTTGAAGTTCATTAAAAAGTTTCACCTCTCATCCGAAAGGCTTCTTCAGTTCTAAACTGACTGGTCGACAGAGCTACAAATATTAGCCTCTACTAAGCCTCTACTATATGCAATGCATAGAACCAGGCTTAAATTGCTAACACACGTCACTTTTTTCACAATTCATTCTGTGAATGACGGCAAATGTCATTGACAATAGATTTAATCATTTAAACTAAACTTTCTTAAGATGTCTACTCATGTCTGTGTTGTGCCGTGTAACAAGTAAAAACAATATAGCTGACTTTAGAGTCCTTATGATCATATATAAACAGTGTGTAATTTACAATATAAGTTTCAGGTAGGTTTATGCATCTTCATTTTGGTTCTCAAACAGCATCTTTTAATTACAATTAAATGAAAGAAAACGTCCAGTATAAGTTCTGTATAACATTTTATTTTCTTGTGTTTTCATATATTTTACTTTGAAAAACATTGTTTTACTTTAACACTTGCTCACTTTGCTCATGTAGATGTGAATATTTTTTGTAATGTTGCTTTAACAGCTTTCTTTATCTCTGTGGTTTACACATTTTTATACAGAAAATGTGACAAATAAAGGTAATGGCTTTCAAAAAGCACTCTCACTGTGACTTTACAGTGCTTCCCTTTGTTCAGGCAGGCTTACAGTGTTGGAATTACCTTCCCTGGAAAGTCGCCACAGTAGCTTTGTGCAAGTTGGATCATGGGAAACTGGATTTCAGCTGTCCTCAAAACATAGCCAATATATAGCTATTTAATGTTGCTGAAACAATTATGTGTAACCTTTTTTAAACTAAACTTAGCCTGGTTTTAACAAATAAATCGTATGACCTGTCAATATAAAATGATTATACAGTACTTTTTGTCTTTTTCAGCCTGCTGTGTGGCTGTTGCTCACCACTCTCCATACTGTTAATACAGTAGGTTTCTATGGGGATTTAGGGCTGGCATTGAAATGCATTCCTCTGCATTGCGCTCAGGTCTAAACTTTATTTGCCCTTGGCCTTTCCAGTCTGTAACAGTCTTGACCTGCTATTTATATCCTTCAGGCCATTATTTGCCCTTTGACTTTCTCTGCTGAAACAGTAGAGCTGCTCACTAAAGGTCATATGACATGTGAGATGTATTTAATGTCCCGAGCCCCTGTCTGCTCTTCCTTTCCAAAAACAGAGGTTTAGTAACACCTCAGGGGTTTTGAGCCAGTTTCAATACCTACTAAGAGAGACTGTCTTTATCTGTTTAAAATAAAAGTGCAATGTGTTTATAAAGAAAGATTATAGTGTTTCTTTACCTTGCTGTAATTCTGCTTTAAAACATTTACATTGCAACGTCTTAAGTAACATGATTTGATTACATTTTTACAAATTACAATAAATGTGTGATATGTAATTAATTTCCAGATAAATCAGCTGGAAAGGGATTCATTCAAGTCGCTAAGTTCTAGGTTTAAGTCATGCAATCAGTTGGTATAGCTTACGTAAATCGACTTTGCCCCTGGTGTGTATTTGTTCTGCTCTTAAGGCTATTAAAAGATACAAATATTTGCATACACATATTAAAAACATACGGCCATATATCCTCGCTAAAAAACAACCTCCACACACACACACACACCCCTCTATCATGATGGCAGGTCTGACGTTAAACTTTGTTCTGCTCATGATGAACAAACACACTGGTGATGCAACAGGCAAACAGCAGAGACCTGGAGTGGACGGTTTCACAATATTCGCCCTGCAAAATTTCACCCTTACACTCAAGCAGGGCTGCATTGCAATATAATTTTCCACTTTTGTGACTCACTTTGTTTCAATTTTGTTTTCACTACAATCACATAAGCAATGGTTCCATTGGGCATTTGTTCTTTTTTTTTCTTTTTGGAGCCAGAAGTGACCAAATTTGGACGACGTAGATACTCATTGTTATGTCTCTGTCTTGGCAGACTAGTTGTTGTTGTAGTGGCATGTTAATCAAAGGTAGCCACACCCAGGGTGTATCTTACTTTATAGACCATTTTAATCTAAACAGAACAAATTTTTAAATATTTAAATTGATTCCATACAGCTGGACTTCCTTTACAACCAGAGGAGTCACACCCTACTGCCCCATTGACCTTCCCTTTGAAAATAAGTTGGCTTTTTTTTTTTCAAGGCATAACTCACCCTCTCCCCTTATTTCCTCATTTCTCTACTATGTCTTGTCAAATATAGACAACAAACATTTTATACAGGTGGTGGGGATTTGTAGGTGTACGGAAGCCCTTAGCGGACATGCATCCATACATTTTATTTACTCCGTTTTCCCTAGATTTAGAGTTAGATAGAGATAGATTAGAGTTATTTCTGGTCATTTTCTCGAGATCTCGACTTATTTTCTCACCATCTCAAGAAAACAAAGCTGGTTTTCCCATTATAACTGATTAATTTGGCTCATTAACTCGAGATAACAAAGCTTGTTTTCTTGTGATAAGTTCATTTCAGTTGTTTTCCAGTTGTCATATTTTTCTCTATCACGGAAAAACGTGTAAATAAAATGTATGGATGCATGTAAGGGCTTTCACACAGGTACTTCCGTACTTATAAGATCGTTTCTATGGCCCTGTGCTCCATAAAATATTATTAATAAATTAATTTTTTTTTTTTATCCTTTATGTTGTTGAGTATTAGGAAATCCTCAATGCTCCTTACTTGCCCTTTAAACCGAGAAGGCGGATCTATGAGGGGGGAGTTGTCCGGTGTATACGTGCGGCTGCTTTGACACTGCAGTCGCCTGCTGCAGACTGCGGATCACACAGGGCGACCATAGGTACTCACTGGGTGTCAAAAATGGTGAAAATAACAACAGTGAAGACCAAGCCGTACACGGACCAGAAGCCCGGTACGAGCGGCCTGAGGAAGAGGGTGACGGTGTTCCAACAGAACCAGCACTATGCGGAAAACTTCATCCAGAGCATTATCTCTGTCATTGAGCCAGCCGAGCGCCAGGCTGCCACTGTGGTGGTTGGAGGTGACGGCAGGTTCTTCATGAAAGACGCGATTCAGTTGATCGTCCAGATCGCTGCTGCCAACGGGGTCAGTTTGAAAGAGACATACTGTTTGTTGCCCCCCTCTAGTGAGTGTAACGTTAGCTGAGTAAGCTAGCTAGGTTAGCTAAGAAAACACCTATTGCCTTATAGACTGTTTATCATATCAGCTAGCAAAATAACGTCACGTTAGCTGACAAGTTTGATCAACTTTAGTCTTTAGTTACGTTTGTAACACCAGGGTTGTAGAAGATGGTTATGTCTTTCATTCACTACTCCGTACTCATAGGGAGTTCTCCATACATTCACTTGCCGTTTTAACAGTCGGAAAAATGATGCTCCGGATATGAACTCGTAACTTGAAGCCTCTCTCGGGTTGAAGGGTTAGAGGGACAAAGACTGGTAACCGATTTGCCGAATTTATAAAATAAATGTCATGTTGCAGAGGAAAATGATCAAACACTTTTAATTCACGTACTACCAAACTTTTTGGCCTCTGAATAATGTGTTAACCGCACCTTGCTGCCCACGTTGACTTACCTAGTTCAGTTCTGAACGATAAAATATAATAGATCTCTTTATTGCGTCAATGGTGGTTCCATATGACGGTTTAAAGTTTGTGAACACACCGAAGTTGGAAGAACGACTTGTGAACTTAGAAACTCCGAGCATCCAATGAGCACGTGAATGCAGCATCTATTTAGAAGAGTTTATACTAGATATATTTGCAAAATCAAGCTTATAATAAGCAATGCAGTTACTCGGTCAGCTTACAGGAGAGGCTGGGTGGCTTATTACTAACTGTAACGTTAACTTGTGGCTGTTTGTAATGAAATGACGCAAGTACGTAATGTCACTTATGTAATAAATACATGCCATGAATTGTAAGATGAGCGTTTAATTATGCGGACACGTGAGGCTTACGTTTGCCATAGTCAGTGTTTTGTTTGAGGGTTCAAATGTAGTCAGTTGTTAATGTATCTGATGCATTGCTGTGAAAGTCTTATTAAGCTGCTCTTGCATCATTTCCCATATTCCTCTGACCATGCAACGAGCTTTTGATTAAGCTGCTTTTTAAAACTGTTTGTTTATTATAAGGCCCAGAGCATTTACTGGACCCTCCACTGCATGTTAAAACGATAACTGTCAAGGTTTTACTGCACTGTCTCCGATGATATTTTGGATGAAGTGCATGAAGGAGGCCACTTGGATATCATACTGGTTACCTTTGACATTTAATGCAACATGCTGGTCCCAAACGGTACCTTCTTTGCTTCCGCGAGAGATTTAAACCAGTGACAAGATTCGTCTTGCACAATCACACCAAAGAGCATAAAAACAGGTTTGCTTGTATCTGTAAAAGGAAGCATTTTAGCATTTTAACGTGCTGTTGTTTCATAATACGCTGATGAGATACCACTGGCTGCCATCACTCTGATGCTGCTGCAATGAGTTTGGGCAAGCAGGGGGCGTGACGTGCTACGTGCAGCTGGTCACGTTGCCCTGCATATGTCTGCGCTGCATCAGGGAGACCGTGCAGAGATAAATGAATGGTACATTCAGTGCCATTGCATTTTATTAAACATAAAAAGCCTTTATTTAACGTATGCTCTTATCCCATCTGTAGCACGTTCAATTTAACATAAGGTATACTCCTTATATTGGAATATGTGGAAGAATTTTCGGTTGCTGTCTGGACTCAATCTGTTCCGTGACCTTCTCTTTCATAATTTGGCAACTGGTCTGTCTCTTGTGTAGCTACTGCAAAGAAACTGTTGGTAAATGCAGCGTTTTTTAGTGATGCCTGTTGCACAAATGTCTGATATAACTTGCAGTTTCTCCACAAGTGGTTAATATTATGAAATGAAGCAGTGGGGAAACTGCAAAGACAGCCACACTTCTGTTTAGATGTTTACTTAATGCAAACTGCTGCATGTTTAAAGAAGATATCCTGGATTTCTTAAGTGAAAAAAAGTAATCAACAAGATATACATTTAAACCAACACATTACCTTTCTTGATAATATGTTCCTGTACTTTTAAAACAGCTAGTTTTGCTGTTTTAAGTAATTCAGCACTCATAAAAGCACTACATTAAATGAATATGAAGCAATGGTGTCATTCAGATGATTCTGATCTGTTGACATTAGTAGTATTGACAGAATTACCGAGGATAAACATGAGAGTGGCTCAGTATCTTAGGAACAGCCTACCAAAATTACTTTAATTAAGGTAATGTTGATAAGGTGTGCTTTGTGCTGTCCTAAAGGTCATAGTCAATGGCAACAAATGAAAAACTCAAAGCAAGGAGTATGATGAGAGGAAGTCCAAATCTGTACATCTTTAAATGCGGTCCCAAACATTCTCTTTTCATGTGTATTTCTGCATTAATCTGTGTGTCCTTGTGTGTTTACGCTCCCTCCTGCAGATTGGTAATCTGGTGATTGGTCAGAATGGCATCATGTCCACCCCAGCAGTCTCCTGTGTGATCCGCAAGATAAAGGCAGTGGGGGGCATCATCCTCACAGCCAGCCATAACCCCGGAGGCCCCAATGGAGACTTTGGCATCAAGTACAACATCTCCAGTGGAGGTGAGTTGAGACGACACTGTGCAGTCGAGTAATCTTCTTTACTTCTTTACTTTTAAAGTAGTTTAAAAGTAATCTGATCTGATTACGAAAATAGGATGTTAAAAAGATGTTAAATCAGATAAGATCACGTATTACAGATTCTGTTTTGATCTGGATACAACTTTCAGTATGTGTTGTTAAAAACTGCGAGCAACATTCCCAAGGGACTCTGCCTTCTATGTCATTGTTTTTCGTAACAGCTTCCTCTGTATTTGCCACACAGTATATTTGTTAGCACATAACTTGTCTTAAACAGCCTTCTGCTTTGTCTCCAGGACCTGCTCCAGAGGGCATCACAAACAAAATATATGACATCAGCAAAGGCCTGCAGGAGTATCACATCTGCCCGGAGCTGAAGGCAGATCTGTCCAAAATCGGCAAACAGACTTTTGAAGTGGAAACTTTCAAGCCCTTCACAGGTACGGCGTCAGACAGAGCCCGATCCCACCTGAAAGAAACAGTTTGTTTCCTTGCTGTCAGGATTGAAAATGAAAACCAGCGACCTGCAGTGTTGTGGCTGTTGTTTGACTTGTAAAATGACATCGTAATTGTGTTTAATCTTATAATGCTGTTTCCTCTTTAATCGCCTCAGTTGAGATTGTGGACTCTGTGGAGGCCTACGCTGAGATGCTGAGGGGCATCTTTGACTTTGCTGCACTGAAGGAGCTTCTCTCTGGAGCCAATCACATTAACGTCCGCCTGGATGCTATGCACGGAGGTAGGAAACAGGACAGTCGAGAGGGTGGAAACTGGTTGCCTTGACGAAATGAGATTGCTACAAATAACTCTTTTGTACAGTGTGGGGCTCTTTGTAGGAGTGCAAAAAACGATATATTTAAATATGATATTATGTATTGATGGAGTTTCTCTCTGCTTCCAGTGGTTGGTCCTTATGTGAAGAAGATCGTCTGTGAGGAGCTCGGTTCTCCTGCAAACTCAGCAGTCAACTGTGTCCCTTCAGAGGACTTTGGAGGACACCACCCTGATCCCAACTTGACCTACGCTGCTGACCTGGTCAAGGCCATGAAAGGAGGAGAGTATGACTTTGGAGCCGCCTTTGATGGTGATGGTGTAAGTCAATTATTTTACACGCTCCTTTTATAATCACGCTAAAATAAAATTATAATAGCTCGAGCCTTCATTGTTTTTGCAGCCATAAGCATATATTTGCGTCTTTCATGTCACCACATTGTATGTTGTTTTAAAGACGACATTCCTCATTGTTATGTGCGTAAAGAATGGCGTGGCAACACACAGGTGGCGAAACATAATTCACAGGGATATTTCCTCTTTCTATTTAACCATTTAGTACCTCACAGGAAACAAACTAAATCTCACATTTCCTTTCTTTCCTTCAGGACCGTAACATGGTTCTAGGTAAACACGGCTTTTTCGTCAACCCCTCAGACTCGGTGGCCGTCATCGCTGCCAACATCACCAGCATCCCTTACTTCCAGAAGACTGGTGTGAAAGGATTAGCCCGCAGTATGCCCACCAGTGGAGCTTTGGACAAGTAAAAACCACACGACGAAATCTAAAATGTTCCTGTTTCTGGTAAATCTGTCAGTTGCAGATCTTTTTCTTACATGATTTATTGTGTCTCTAAATCTGCTCCAGTGTGGCTAAAGCTCTGCAGATGCAGCTCTATGAGACTCCAACAGGCTGGAAGTTCTTTGGTAACCTGATGGATGCTGGCAAACTTTCACTGTGTGGAGAGGAGAGCTTCGGCACAGGTAAGCCCATTATCACAGCAGAAGTCCAGTAAATTACGACAATGTTCCTCCTTCACTTAACCACTCGTCCCCTCTTTCCTCCCCCTGCCGACCTTTAAGGCTCGGATCATATCCGCGAGAAGGACGGCTTGTGGGCGGTGCTTGCATGGTTGTCAATCTTAGCCACCAGGAAACAGAGCGTGGAGGATATCATGAAGGATCACTGGCAGAAGTTTGGCAGGAACTTCTTCACCAGGTCAGAAATGATCCCTGTTCGGTTCAGTTCATCTTTATTGTCAGACTCAAGGTCCATCAGTTAAAAAACATACAACAAAAACAAGGTACAATACATACAGAACTATATAGTAGTGTATGAAATTTGAGCTAGAATAAAAAAGGCCTCTCAGGTATTTTTGGTCCCTATACTCTGATGGCATCAGATTATGCAGGGTTGCCATTCTTTAAAATGTTCTCTGGCACCCTCTAGTGGTAAATTTGAGAACTGCAAACTACAAAAGCCTGGAGACAGTCAGTTCATGAAGCTGGGTTAAGTTATATGTTATGTTTTATGTTATACTTTTGCATCTAACGTGACTTCCAGATACGACTATGAGGAGGTCGACTCTGATGCTGCCAACAAGATGATCAAGGATCTGGAGACGGCGATGTTCGACCCAGCCTTCGTAGGGAAGAAGTTCTCATCAGGGGATAAGACGTACGAGGTGGCTGTCTCTGACAACTTTGCCTACACAGACCCTGTGGATGGAAGTGTGTCCAAAAACCAGGTGAGAGGCTGCAAGCAAGAGCAGTTTAAATGTTTTACTCAGTGTTCTCTCTGTTTTCCATCTGGCGGCTGATGTTTTCCATGACGTGGATGAAAATCTGGAACAATGTGAGAGATGTTTGGAGGAAGCTGTTGGAAGAAGTCACACTATGAATCTGCACAATTTAAAATGAAAGGGCGGAGCTGTATTTCCAAAATCATGAAGAAATCCAAGTTTACTAATTAAATATATGTATGTCTATCTGTCTGCTGATCGATTGATCTTTTGAAAAAGAGAGATATTGACAGATACACAGATATATAGATATAGATATTGTTATAGAGCAATGACACGTCACCATCTGCTCTCACTGTACAAAATTGAAGCCAAAATAGCCCCAGTGATAGGCGCTGCCATCTTGTGATGGTGACGTCAGTTAAAGCCAGAGTTGCCCAGTAGAGATCGGCGTGTGGAGCCGCCGTAGCCACTTCAGCTAACCAAAACACACACACCTACTGAAAAAAACAGCAAAGATCTCACACGCCGGCGTGTTTAACAGTAGAAGAGCTTCTTTGTGTTGGTCTGAGTTTAACGTTCACAGAAACTTCAATGACTGTAGTGATTGTTTTACATCTCCTCTCGCCATTCCTCCTCCACTCTGCTTATCTGGAACAGATCGGCTGCAGGAGTCGGATTTGTCAGCAGAGCTGTCAATCATCATTTTTACAGCATCAAATCACTAATTTAAAATAAATGTGTCATAAAAATTAACACTTGGACATAAATCAGCATGGTAAGAACTAACTATAATGACAGAAACCATGTTTGAGAAAAATGTATTTGACGTGTATTTTGATTTTATAGTTTGACTCATGTCCCATCTGTTAACATGGAGGAGGCGGGCTTTATGACCTTTACTGCAGCCAGTCAGCAGGGGGCGATAGAGAGGGTTTGGTTTCACTTTTAGGGAGCTGTCATGTCATGCATCTTTTTATACAGCCTATGGGTATAGATTTATAAACATATAGATATATGGAGATTCCTATCAATCCTTAATAATTTGGAGCAATCCTGGCATATTTAAAAAATATATATTTAATTCTAAATTGACTGAAACGACATCATAAATTCTACCTCCACATGTTTTCCAGGCCCATACATTTTATCTATCCTAATCTTTTTTGTCTCTTTTTTGTTTCTCTCTCACTCCTCTCAGGGTCTGAGGATCATCTTCTCCGACGGTTCTAGGATTATTTTCCGTCTCAGCGGCACAGGCAGCGCGGGGGCAACCATCAGGCTCTACATAGACAGCTATGAGAAGGACCCCCAGAAGATTTACCAGGACCCACAGGTCAGGACGATAAGCAGTAATCCCAGCCAGCTAGATCCAGTGAGAGAAAGGCCTGACATGAAGTCATCAGATAGGAGAATAAAAACTTACGGAACCAGCACCAGATCTTCTTCACTCTATAATATTTGCCTTAGAATAGGATATTAATATAATCTGTCACCCCACCGAGGTCAAAGGTCAGCCAGCTCACATGGGCCCCAGAACAATCTGTAACCTGCAGCACAGCCAGCAGGCAGAGGGTGGAGTTCCAGAGCTTTGATTCAACGTTACAGATGATGGAGATGTTTGGCAAAATCTTGAGTTATAGCAGCTTATCAGGGCCAGTATGAAGAGAAGGAACTGTAGCACAGGGGAAAAAATAAGGAGTGTGAGCTCCAACAGGACACTTCATAAAGTCGTATTGGACTGGTGCAGACAGGGAGGTGGTGTCGAACAAGAAAGTGAGATGAGATCCCAAAAAAAAGCAAATTAAAGTTCTTCTCCAGCTTCTCCATGAACGAACAGATAAGCAGAAACACATTGCTTCAGAATCGTAACTTGACAGACAAATGACCGGCGGGTTAATGGTTCAGTTGGCCGGCTTTGGGTAGGTTTGATTTACACACCAAGAGCGTTGACTTCAGAGTTATTGCCAGGTTTTGAAGAAAAGAGGAAGCCCCTCACTGCCAAGATTTCATATTTCCTGAATCCTGAATATTCTGCTCTTTCTCTGAATGACGTTGTGTGTGTGTGTTAGTATTGTGGCTTTCACTTCTTGGTGAAATATTAATACCTCAAAAGTTCAAAAATGTTCCTTGCATGCCAACTGATGGCGATAACACGCTGCCTGCTACAAACCAGTGGTGGAAACTAACGAGCCAAGCCTGGCTATAGTCAGAAAGCACAGGGGAGACTTATTGTTGTTCTGCTCCAGGGCCGAAGCTGTAGCTAGCTTCGGGGATAACTCCGTCACTTTAATACTCAAGCAGTACGTAGGAAGCAAGACAGGGGTGCACGGCTCGAGTCTTGAGGAGTCGTAGTCTTATTATGCCAAAATTGCACATTAGTTTTGTTGTTTATACAGCTAGTACCGATCGCTCTTTTCTCTGCTTTTCTGCTGCTCCGGTCCCTGACACTTCACATTACGCGTGCACACACACTTCCGTTCTCTCCATTTAAGTGTTCGATATAACTCAGAACTAATTCCATATCATGTTGAATTCATTCAAACTTGATTTTTGGGAAAAGTAACAGCCCTACTCAGTCTATTGTGTAAACTCTTGTACAGTATTGTAATCTAAAAAATTGAGAACAACTTTAACAAGAAGTTATTTAACTCATGGGTCCAGGCAGTCGTCAGATGTGCTTGCAGGTTTGACATTCAGCTAGGCTGTCAGCTCAAAGGAAACCCATGACCATATCCTTTAATGATTAATTGTTACTTTATTGATCCCGAGGGAAATTGAGGCATCCAGTAGCTTGCAAGACACATGACAGGGCAAATCTTTCACATATAACAACACCTGCTGCCCTGCCCCCCTCCTCATGTTAAACCTGTAAAGAGAAGAAAATGAAGAGACGTATGCTATTAGAAATACAAATACACACTGCAACATTGAGCAGTGACTGTATGGAGGAAGTGCAAATTTAAACATGATGAGCAGAGCAGTGCAAAAGGATCTAATAACCATATAAGTGAGTGTTAAAGTGTCAAACTGATTTCAGATTGGAATATTTATATAAAGCTTTTTGCTAACGCTTTTTACTGAGGGTAATTTTTTATTATCATTATCATTTCAGTAAACTTTATTGATTTCCTGCCAAGAGTTACACAGGAAGGTTGGGAAATGTGAACCTTTGCACACAGCTGTTTTAGCTTAGCTTGGCACAAACTTAAAAAACATGGAAAATGCTAAACAACCACAGTTTCTCCATCCATCCGGATATTATGTTTTCTAAAACATTGTGGCGCTTGTTGATGAAAACACAACATGTGTTAATCAGTGAGCTTTACACATGCTGATGGATGGTTTTCATCATCTTTGGACCAAGCTACAATAGCTTTTTCCAACAGCCTGCGCTCTTTGGGCTAAACCAAGCTAACCAACTGCAAAGAGACAATTCGAAGCTTAAACCAACAGGCAACTGGACTTGGTTGAAGTTCTTAAAGACAATTCACCTCTCATCCGAAAGGCCTCTTCAGTTCTCCTCTGACTGGTGGAGGGAGCTAGAAATATAAGCCTCTGTAGGTCATCAGTATGGCAACGAGAGTCGTTAACACCCTCTCTGTATACAGACAAGCATTTTAATTCCTAAAGACTATAAAAACACATATTTTAGAGGCTGTATCTGAATAGCATAACATGTACATGAAGTCGTATGTTTTGTTTCCTCGTACAGGTGATGCTGGCCCCTCTGGTAGACATCGCCCTGAAGGTCTCCCAGCTGCAGGAGAAGACTGGACGCTCTGGCCCCACTGTGATCACATGATTCCTCTGCCACACTGCCTCCCTCACACTGCTCAGCAACAGGATACCTCCACTCTCTCAGGGGTGAAGCTGCCCCTGAATGCTGTCTTGGCTTCAGTTCCTGGCCCTCTTGGAAACTTGATGAAAAACTGAAACTCAACATGTACGTTGAATACAAGAAAATACATGAGGTGCTGTTGAAAATTATGCACTGCCATTGCCACGTTCATAAATATGTGTAAAAACAAAAGCTTAAAAGCTTAAAGGGAATGTGCCTCATGTAATTTCTGGAACCTTGTTTAACTATGTTATCGTCCAGATGTGTTTAAACATATCATTAAACAGAGGAACAGCCAAACTGACCCTAGATCAGCAATTTGGGACACCCTCACCCTCCAAGTTTCCCTTAGATGACCTGGTGCCTTCACCTTCCCCCTGATATCTAAAACCACCGAAATAGCCTTTAAGCCTGAACCATGAACAAACACACCCAACATTAATAAAATAACCTTACAAAAACGAAGTACTGTGGTCATGTTTTGAATCAGATTTATATGTGGTTGCACAAAATGTGATGCATTTATTTCCACACTCCTCTCTGTCATACTAATCTCTATTGCAGGGACGTGGATTAGGGATGGTAAGTGTTCTGCTTTCCATACGCTTGTAGTTCGAGTAGTATTGACCAATCACCTATCAGCAGGCTGCAGCATATGCAGATAAAACAGTTCGTGTGGAGCGCAAAAGCAGGCGGAACGTAATACACCGTGATGACATCCTGGGTCCCATCAGTGTGATCTGACCACGATTTAGTTTCTTATTAATCTATATAAACAGACATCTGCAGCAAGTTCCGATAACAATCAGCTCTAGATCTAAAATTGAACTTGAGATAAATTCCCTTGACGCTGTGTCACGAAAATTGTTCAGCTTTCAGATTTTCCCGACTTCCTCGAATGCATCATGATTGATCCGACCTCCGTTCAACAAACGAGCATTTTGAAAGTCGTTTTCTTGTCCTCTTGAGGACAGACTTGACAAAGCTTAATTTTGCCTTGATGTTGAAATTTCGGCAGAGGTAAGACCCGTTAATTTAAGAAAATCACAAGATCAATCACAAACGGTTTCTTAGTCTTGACCGGAAGTCGTTTATCGCTAACCGCTAGCTACACGCCCAGCATGTTCACCGGTTTCCCCAGAGGCTATATCGTCATCATGCTATAGCCGATGGGATCCGAGATTGCTGTCATGCGTGCTTTTCCTCAAGAAACCAGCTGCTGCTCGACTAAGTGTTTGGCCCGGCTGTAATAGCCTGAGCAGTTCTGACCTTGGGTTTTAAAAGTGAGCATTCACAGGAGAGACTGAGACAAGAGGGGTGGAATTAATGATAGGGGAAATTATTCTAGATAAATGCAAAGATCCGGTTCTGTAGCAAGTGAGCCAAGTTGTAGGGAAAGCCTCCAGGAAAATAAAGTGCTTCGAAAAAGTCTGAGCCTTTCCAAAGAGACATTCCTGAGGCAAGCAGAGAGGCATAAACGAAGGATTAGCTCTCCTCCACTGGCAACTCTTCTTTTGTAATGAGATAGTCACTGAAATCCTGATTAATGATTCGGGTTATAAAGTGTCTGGAGGTCAGGGGATGCCACAGGCTATATCTGAAGACAAACAGGCAAGAGATGAAATATTGACTTTGAAATGTAGAGTTTACACAAGTGGAATTGGTGAATGATGTTTGATGTCTGAGACTTTACAGGTATTGGACTGGTGTCAACTTCTTCCTCACACAAATACCATATTAGGATCTAAATTGGCTGCAATTTAGTTAATAGGACTGTGCGTGGAAAATCAGGTGCATGGGCGCGCAGCAAAGGGAAAAATTGGCCTCAATCATAGGTCTATTATGTTTAACACATTTGCAGGCAATTTCTGTCAAATATGTCAGCGTCATTCAAACTCACCGACATGATCAGTTCTGCCTGTTTGCAGTAATAACCTCCAAAACATATGGTAAATAGTAAGAGTTCCTGATCTGGAACTAATTGACCGTTCAAGCTGTAGTTTTGCAGATATGTGAAGTATGACAAAGTTAGCTATTTTACCTTTCCTGTAATTTAACTGACATGAGTTTAGGTTTAAAAGAAGTGGA
This sequence comes from Semicossyphus pulcher, assembly GCF_022749685.1. Classification (NCBI taxonomy): domain Eukaryota; kingdom Metazoa; phylum Chordata; class Actinopteri; order Labriformes; family Labridae; genus Semicossyphus; species Semicossyphus pulcher. The sequence goes on from NW_027211715.1 coordinate 30,043,474, forward strand.
GACGTCATTCGTGAGTTTTTGCTAACCCCGTCTTGTTTTTTTTCTGGGGGGAGGGATCAGAAATGGCCATATTTGGAGAACAGGGTACACCTATTGCTTTTTTGGTGAGAGGACAGCTGAAAGTGTTAGAAATGGGGAAAGAAAGAAGGGGGCATGACACATGGCAAAGGGCAGAGAGTGGGAGTTGAACCCAGGCCGCAGCATGGAGGACTATGGCCTCTGTACATGGCCCGCCGATTTAACCACCGAGCTAAAATGGCGTCATAGGAACGCATTGTTACGTGTGTCCTGGTCGCCAGGCTGTAGTGGAAGCACTTTTTCCAACATAGATAGCCAAGCCTTAAAGCATACCCTTCTTAATCATCAATTTCACTCTAAATGGGACCATAGGTTACAAAACAAACATCATGCTGTATTAAAGAAGACTTTGAACTACATATTGAGACCATAAACTCATTAGGACAGCTATTCCCAAATTTACAATGTGGCAGCCCAGTTTGTTATCATTAAAAATATACTGGGGCACACCTTAACCTTTAATCACACTCTGATCAACTCTTGAGAATAGATAAAGTATTTCCCAATATATCTTTATTTCATCCATCTATCCATTCATTATCTATACCGCTTATCCTGTTCAGGGTCGTGGGGAACCTATCCCAGCTGTCATTGGGCGAGAGGCGGGGTACAACCTGGACTGATCGCCAGTCAATCACAGGGCTGACACATAGAGACAGACAACCTTTCACACTCACGCTCACACCTACGGGCAATTTAGAGTCACCAGTGAACCTAACGTCTTTGGACTGTGGGAGGAAGCCGGAGTACCCGGAGGGAACCCATGCAAATCCATACAGAAAGGCCCACTACATCTGAACCGGGATTCGAACTAGGAACCTTCTAGCTGTGAGGGGACAGTGCTAACCACTGCACCGCCCTGCAGCCCGTTTTTTATGTGAAAGTGGGGCTAATGCAGTGTAGTGCAAATAAATAATCCATCCATGTACACATACTAATGTGTTAAGTAACAAAAGAAATGCAAATTGTATATTGTATTATTGAAAAATTAAGTGTTTCTTTTAAATGACCTCACACAGACAACCAGCGGGGCACTTAAGGTCAACTAGAGGCTGTGGCTCAATCTTTGGAAGTCAGAGCATTAAGAAAATGTTAAATCAAGAGAGAAATATTGATACTTTTCTCATCTGGTTTCATACAATCGGACATCCTTTTAAAACCAGTCGAGTCGCCCCCTGCTGGCTATTAGAAAGAATGCTGATTTAAAGCACTTATGCATTGGGCTCACTATTAAACCAGAAGCTACAACCACTGCTTCTTACATACAGTCTATGTTTGAGACAGACATTTTAAGTGGCAATGCTACTATCAACAGTTAAATCTGAATATATGTTTCTAGTCTTTTATCTGTGTTTACGTTTTAGAGCTTTGAGGCCTATTTACAGCCTTCAAAGGTTCAGGATGTATAACTGCCCCAATCAGTTCCCCGAGGAGTTACAACAACAGCGTGGAAACGTTTTTCATGTTGCATTGTTCAGACCCCATCAGGCTGACATAGTGCAATACATAATGTGTTCCTCTTGTTCGCCTTTTAATAGCTTACAGGCAGTATTTGGATTGGCTGTCATTACATCAGGTAATCACAATAAGGCTTACATTAAGCGGGCCTGGTCTGCAGCTATTAGATGTCCAAATGGCTTTCCCTGGAGCTGGCATGGAGCCACGTGTTTTTAAAGCGGCCTGTTCATTGCTCAACTGCAAGATGAGGGCAACGTGGCGGACAAAGACGTCATTCTCAAAGTCCCCAAATGAGGAAAGTGTAGGCTGTGGTTTTGCACTGTGCAATTTGCTTCTACTCTTCTGGTTCTTGCGGTTCTTCATGTTAGTCTTTTTTAGGCTAATGAACAATCTCGTGTCAAGTGATGCAGTATTCGAGTAACAAAAATTGAAGTAACACCTGACCATGTTAAATCACTTTTTCTCAGTCAGTCTCTTCAAAAAAATAATAATGAACTTCCCATTTTATGTCGTCACAACAGAACTTTAATACCCGTCATCTTCAGGTTTCTGCCAGTTAACCATATCTACAGGGCAGCCATGATGTAAGGGAAAACATCACACACAGGATGGGAAGCTAAAATTATGTCACAATGTCGTACTGCTGCGTGTTTGTTTGCAAATCCATGATGTAGGGTTATGATGTACGTTAGCATTCTACTAACTAACTACTAACTAACTAACATTACGTTTGTAAGTGTTAGACGATATGATTGGAAAGCAGTAAATTCTTCGCCAATGGTATTGTCAGCTAGCTAACTGTGATGTTAGCAAGGAGCTGGTTTAACGCTAACGTTAGCTTTTATAAGTTAACTGTTGATACTTAAAGCTCTTGTGAGTAGTTTTTCACAAATTATGAAACCGACTAAAATTAATTCTGATTACTCTGATATGAAATAAAGCAAACCAGACCATCAGCAACATGATTGATTATTTCTCATTCTTAATGCCTCAAACTGCTGGCGGGGGGGGGGGGGGGGGGTCAGAAGAAGCGATTAACTGCACGCTGCCTTTGTCTACATTTTCCAGGGTGAAAATTTAAAGTGAGTGATACAAATGACTATTAAAGAAAGCAGGATACGATTTGTTGTTAAAAACCACAAGCATGTACAGGACAAAATCAGCAAAGAGATAAGAGGTACGGCTTTGTCCACAGGGGGCGCCAAAATCAACACAAACCGAAAGTTCCTCACAGCAGCTTTAACCAAGTTTGTTGTTTTATCGCGAAAATTTGGCCAGATGTTTGTACGATTTGCAAACCTAGAACAGAAATACAACATTATAAAACCATTTGAGCTTCCCAGCCTGAGTGTGGCGTCAGAGGAAAATAGCCACTGTGTAAATATGGTGAATGGCACTATAGCTGCGTCTCAATCCGTCCGGTCTACGGAGGATGTGTCATTCGTAGCCTGTGTTGACGCTAAGGTCGAACTGAAATGAGACAGTCTGGTCTACGGAGAATTTCCTGTTTGCGTCACCAGCTGTTCCCGCCCTTACCCTTGCGTCACCAAATGCAGCTCCTGTTGCCTAGCAACAGGTAGCTAGCAGCCTAACTAGCTATCATAACTAACGTCACATAACTGAACCTATTATTTTAAAGATAATTTGTTTCAAGGTCCCTTTCATTTTTTTTCATTTGTATCGCTAGCTATTCAATTGAGCTGGAACCAAAACTGTATACATTTAAGAGTCTATCATCTCGTCTTGGCGCGCAATGAATCTCGGGATATGTTGGGCCACAAAGGATGCATCCAAGGCATCCGTCGTGGCCTGGGAAAGGGAGGACGCATTTGTCAGGGGGAATCTGGATGATCCTTCGAGATGGGACAGCCTTCGACACAATCAGCCTTCAAATACACCCTTCAGAGGATGCAGCCCCTGTATTGGGACACAGCTTATGTTAGCTGGTAACTGTTTTTTGGACTTTGCTTGCCATATTTTAAAAACTTAAATGATAACTATTCTCTCTTGCTAAAACAAGATCCGCTCCAGCACCTCGTCTGTATGTGAACAAGATCTGACAGAGTGTATGAGGTTAACAAAGTCTCGATGTAGGGGCTCCACATGAGTCATCACCATCTTAACACCCTCAATTTTCTGGGTCTGCGGGTCCAGAGTGTTCACAATGATGTGTGAGGCCATAAAAAAATGTTCAGCAACGGATGAGATGAGATGACTTGGAACATTTCTGACCGCACATTTGAGCCGAGCAGTGTGGAAGAGAGGCTGGCGTGTGTCCACAGGCCGCTCCGAATCCTCTCATCCATTTTTCTTTTGGCTTTTAGTCAATACGAAGACAAATCGTCCAGGAAACACCACACTCCTATGGCCCCTGAAGTGTGTGTTTGATGTAGGACCTTTTCTAGGAATTGAGCTGAAACAGAAACTGGAGATTAAGACTTTAAACCGGAAGCACTCCACACGCTAACATCTTTAGTACACTCTGATTTAACCTTGAATTGGGGTATATTATTCTGAACTAAAAAGCTGTTCTCTTGTTGCCTTTTTTCCATATGTGCTGCATTAGAAACATAAACAAAATATGGGACATTTAGTACACAATCAAACCCATTAATGATGTTTGTTTTACACGTGTCTCACTGCAAGCAATTATGGTTCTACTGCCGGAAACGTCCCTCTGGAAGGCCCTCTGGAGAGGGAGAGTTGTCTTAGCATCAGTGTGTAACAAATTTACTTGAAAAGGTTTGTCAAACACATCTTGCATAATTCAGTGCCAGTTACAGGGTTATGTTTGCTCACAGTGAAGATTTTTCTTTCTTTAGATGTAGGGAGACAGCTGTCTTGGCCTGCTTGCATCCTGCATTTGCTGCAGCATTCTGCTTTAAAAGACATCTCATTGGAATAGAGGTAATAAAGGTATGAGAACTAAACCAATGCAACATTAGACCTTTATTTTGACAGGGATGATGGTTGGACAGGCCGCTGTTTAGGTTTTCAAAGAATGTATCAGGCCAGTATTGTCTGTCAGCCATTTGATGATGTCTAAACTGGGACAGGAACTGTCTTTGAGTTATCCGCTGATTGAAGAATGCACAAAATGCTTGCACATTTGCAGAAGACTACAAGGAAAATCAGACTGAAGCACAAGTGATTAGCATCATGTGAGGATGAGAAAGAAAAGAGAAAGTTTTGGGGAAACATAAAAAATACTGAGAGGATGTGGCGGATTTTTTTGAAAGGCCATCATCACCCTCATCCTTTCATTTTCTTTTATTGACTCCGACATCGCTGCCAACGTTGCAACAAAGGGCCTCCCTGTCCATGTGCCGTGGCCGCAGGAGAAAGCCTCAGGGATCTGCTCTTCAAAGGGACCTTCAGAACCCTAATCCACTCCACCATGAAAGTTAGAGGACTTTCACCACGCATGGTTGCAATTTTAATAATCATATCCTACTTTAGGCAAAATGAACTCGATAGACATCAAGGAGGAGAAACAGGCCAATGTCAGAACTAATCTCGCTACTTGATCGACCCAGTGGTGAGGTCTTTTCCCCTCTGAAACCCCCCCCCCCCCCCGCTCCTCCGAGGCTCCTTATTACGGGGAAAACCACCGAAACACAGCTTTGGTTAATTTCATTTGGCTGCTTAAACAGCAAATATCAGAAGGCGCCTCAGTAAGAAACACAGCTGACATATGATGTACATCACCTCACACATTTCTCCAAACCGTACGTAATCAGGCATGTCCAATTTCATTAATTTGACACTTATTATGAGTTATTTTGTTGGAGTTTGGTCTCTCTGGAGCACAAAATTCATTCTGTTGTGTTGATTGAAATGTGATGTGAAATCATACACAAGCCATGCCTGCAATCTCACACACTTTACGTCCTCAGACGCCGACCAGAAATTGATATTCGAAGCACTTTAAGCTTGATGTTAGACCTTGAAGTTACACACTGCAGTTTGTACAAGTTAGAGCAAAGAGTGTACAGAACATAATTCAATGTTAAGCTCCCTTAAAATGCAATTAAATTAACTCAAGAAGAAATTACACACTTACAAAATAACATGCATGAAAGGAAAGTGGGAAACGAGGATTGGCAGCGTCCACTGGAGCAAGAAAAGCCTCCACAATAACCTGGGCAAATTCAATACAATATGCTTCACACATAAAACACAACCTATAGACTTAACTTGATAGCAATGTTTCTCCCCTGTGTCAGCAATTTGTAATGACCAAAAATGATATGATAATTATGTGATGTATTTTCTATTTCTTCCAGCCATGCTTACAACTGATGCATTCTTTATTTGTAATAAATGTTATGTTTTTTCTCTAGCAACTATTGTCATTGTCGACACTACAATATATCAATGCCAATATTTTGATTTTATATAAATTGATGCATTATCATTATGTTGAAAATCTATTTTGTGTGCATGTGCATGTATACATACAGCTCTGGAAAAAAATTAGAGACCACCCCAAATGTTCCTTTAACCAGCATCTCTCTCTACATGTCATGGCCAGCCCAATCCAGATCTGAATCCCACTGAAAACCTCCTGAATGTGATCAAGAGGAAGACGGACGGTCACGAACCGAGCTGCTCCAAGAGCGGCCTAACGTCACCCAGCAGCACCGTGAAAGTCTTCCAAGATGAACGAACGCTGTAATTAAAAACCAGGTTATTCCACCAAATATTGATTTCTCTTTGAACAAGGCTTATTTATTAATATTTTTTCATAACAACAGAGAGTCGAGACATACATGAATACACTCATAATAACTTTATTCCCCTCTTCCCCCATCTCCCTGATTATTTACCCTCCCTCTATTACACCCTGAAACCCACCCTCACCCCCGTCCCCGGAAAACATGAAGGAGAAACTTTCAAATCAAGCCGATCCAAATTGGGCCGGGTAAAGCAAACATACAAAACATGATTAGATAAAGAAAAGAGTAAAATACACAAACAAATAAACAGCAACAACAACAGAAACAGACAAAGAAAGGAGGGGTAAACAATAAAAGAATGAAGTAAAAGGTTGCCATGTTAAAGTAAATTTGACGATTGAGCCGTTGACTGTATGTTGAATCTTTTCTAATTCAAATATTGATTTCTGAACTCTTCCTGAGTTAAAGCATTCGTATTCTGCTGATTAAACATAAACTTGTTTTCTTAGCAGTAATCGACGTCTGAAAAACATCTTTTTTAAAACTTTTGGTTTTCTTAACCAGTCGTCATTTTCTGCAAATAAAAGACCTCAATAAGAATGTGTTATTTTGTAGTTGGAGAAATGTTGTTTACAATAAAACAAAAGTTCATTTTACACAAACACAAACTTAGGAATGGTAGATTTTCTAGAACCAGAGAAAATCACATTTTTGCAGCTGTCTCTCTTCTTTTTTTCCAAAGCTGTGTGTATTTTTCCAGTTCCTGGCTTTTAAAACACCCACATTGTGTTTTTTCTATGTTGTCATTGCATTGTAAAATGAGCATCTTGCAAATAGAAAAAATATATTTACAAAACAAGCTCGAACAATTACACCTCTTTTACAACCTATTAAATCTAACCTATCCAAGTGAGACTCCGTGCTCGATCCTCATTAGCAAACGCACTGCAGACTCTGCGTACATGTTGAATCACTCGAACTGACTGCAGCCCTGCTTTTGATCAGAGTTTTGGCAGCTAGTGCAACCTGCTGCTTTGTGTCCTTCAGCCCTCACATTCACTGTATTCATAAATTCATCGACCGCTTGAGTAACAAGGACCAGCGCAAGGACGTGTTGACATACAGTGAACAGTAATACAAGACTTCTTGAACCAGAGAATCAAACTCATTGACTAAAATCTGGAAATTTAATGGTTTTAAACTGTTAATAAGAAGGGTACCTCTTCTTTCGTTTCATGAAGCTAATGGGGACATGAATTTAATCTACATTCTTTTTAATGGCCAGCAGGGGGAGGCTCCACTGGTGTCAAGAAGAATTAGGATCGAATGAACCTCAATAAGCATTAACCTAATGAGTGTATGGTCTCAGTCATGAGTTTAAAGTCTTCTTCACTACAACATGATGTTCATTGTTGCTACCTACCAACCTTTCAACCAGGATAGAGAGCTAACAAAGCGTATCTGCCCTGTCGTCCAAATATGGTCACTTCTTTCTCCAAAAAAGCAAGATGGCGACGGACAAATTGACGACCTCAAGGCTTCAAAAGGGGAGCTGACAAACCGATGGGTGATGTCACAGTGGCTACACACACTTATTGTATCTTAGGGTATGCAGGAAGCGTGTGTGTTGTTATCTCTAAGCTCTGGTTAGCAGCATCTCCAGGGACAACTGTAAGTAAGCAGGGAGAGGAGGGGACTGGCAGGTTTTGATTAGGAGTCCTCGGGCTGCGTCCCGGGCCTGACGAGGAGCAGGGATAATACCAGAGGTGAAGCCCGCTACGCCTCCTCTCAGATCTTCAATCTACAGTAATCCAGTCTAAAGCATTATTCATACATGCTATTCCTGCGCTGTGTGGCAGTTAAATCAAAACATACTTCAGAGAGGATGATGTTTCCCTCTAATGAGCAGGGCCAGGTCACAATATGGGAGAACCGGAGATGCTAAATTGCTACCATTCTTCTCCCGCTGGTATTAGTGTTTCAAAGTGCTCTGTGCGAGCAGACACACACGCAGAGACAAAGTGTGTGTCAAAATCCAGAAGTGAGTGCTGTAAAATGAAACAAGGTGTGGAGCTATGGAGGGGGAGGTGAGCTGGGTTAATAATGCTGTACAGCTCTGGGATTAATTATTGTATAAATGTGTGTATGTTACTAATATTTAACATGTCATGAAATCTTATTATCGTCTCTTTGCACTTACTCGTGCTATCTTTATCTTTTACAGCTTATGCATTAATGTAAATTAAATGAGGTTTACTGTGGTTTTAATGTGCCGCGTAATTAATCTGGTCTTTATACAAAGGCAGATCTCCTTGCCAGAGAGCGTTAGTAGAAATTCAGCTCCATTAAAGCAAGTGCTTGTTTAATTTAAAAAGTTCAAATGCTCTTACATCCTGAAATAAATCAGTACATTAAAACAAAAAGAAAAAAAATCTTGTAGTTGTGGTTGGTGCAGGCCTGTAAATTCATCTAATCCATAGACTTTGTATAAGAAATAGACGTAGCCTTTAGGTTTCAAAAGTGAAGCCATGTTTACGTTTGTTCTTTAAAGTTTACATGCCTTAAACCGGCGTTCTTTCTTATGGCCAGCAGGGGCTGTTACGACCTTAAAGTAATTTTGAACACAGGGTATGTGTCTGGTGGCAACTTTAGCGGACAAAATCACAAGCGGCGCCCAGTTAGTGACGCGTTTTCCATCAGCCAGCAGTGGTTGGTCTGCCAGAGAGGGTAGGCGGAGCTAAGCGGCTGCTTTTCCGCTCTCTGCAAGTGTTGCGAGTAAACAGTAATCTACTATGGCTGAACAAACAAAGAAAAGATGGATGACTACAGATACAACTTCAAAAATAAGTGAAAATCCAAAGAAAAAGAAACAAATTTGACACTCAGATGAAGCAAACAGTCTGAAAAGGAAAGCGACCGTCAGCCAGGAAAATCAAGAGTTACAACAGTTGTTAATGTTTGGTTATCTGGGATGTTTTCACCTGCAATTGGCTTTTATCGCCATAATGTGCAACCAAATACAACGAAACTGAGAACTTAGAGATTATAACTTTAACAAAGGCTCAGAACAACTAGGTCGAACATGAATAAGAGTCAGAAGAGTTCAGAAGAATTCAGTTGTTAAATTTCAACTGAATAACAACAAAAACCCATACCCAGATCAAACTAAACAAAGAGCTGATCGGTTGACCAAACCAAACAAAAAGGATCTGAGTGCTTCCCTCAAACCTAAACCCAGAAAACTAAAAAAGATTTTAAATATGAAAGAGAGAGAAACCTGTGACTTTTCTCCTCCCCCCTTTATTGTGTCTCCTCCTAATCAGCTGTATTGGTTAACTTTGGCATGACTCAGAATTTCTCAGCGCTTGTCTGCCCACCCAAAAAAAGCTCTACAAGTTTTAATGTATCTCCATACAATTCCTTGATTAAATTGCCTCTGCGTTTCCCTTTTACAGTTCCCGCAGTGACCACAGGGAGGCGACACGGAGCTAATCAGAGCCATGTGGCTGCTGTGGGCACAAACCTCTGCAGTGAAGTTTGTAGGACTGCGCTCAGTTGGAGAGAGAGACAGAGGGGCAAAGTGAGCTGGGCTGCAGCGAGGAGGAAAGACACAGAAAGCAGCAGAGACGGAGACAACTTTCTTCCAGACTCTCACATTTTTGTTTAAAGGATTTTGTGCGCTTTGTAACAAAAGAGCAGCGGAAAACAGCGCTGACGCATCTGTATTTTGAGTTCATTTTTGGAGGGGGCTGATAATTTACTTTGCGGGTGAAGTGGATGTGAAAGCGGGCAAAAAGTTTGACACATAACCGGAGGAATGTATCCAACTCGGGCAGCGGCGAGTCTCTGGAGATGTCCAGGCTGCGCGCTCTGGATCGCCCTGCTCTTCCAAAGCGTAGACCTTAACGCGTCTGGTGAGTCTCAATACTTTTCTCCTTCCCTTGGTAATCGCTCCCTTCTTTCTTTCCCATGCTTCGCTGTTGGCTCTGCTCACTCCGTGGTACATCCCAACACGCGTGGATTCAACGATGCAAACTGTCAGCCTTGATGAAAAGTCTTTCTTGTAACTTTTAGTGGCGTTTTGGTGACTTTGTCGCACTTTAATGACACTTTAAGTCATCCATCATGTTATTGAGGTGCATTTTATAGATCCCCTTTTTGAAATCATCTCACAAAGTGCTGTTCCACCCATGTAAAGCAGGTCTGTTTGCCATCATTCAGCCTGCTCTCTCATGTAAATGATAGTTGGTTTTCAGATTACCCTCCTATTGTCATTCTGAAGCGTGTGCACGGGGAAAGACTTGACTCCATTGGCAGACAATAGAGGGGCTCTTAGCTAGTCAGCTGGAGAGCTATTGTGCCCCCAAACAACCACCGCCCTCTTTAAATGAAATCGGTTTAAAGATAAGAGATGTAAGAGTCTTAATTGAAGGCAAACACATCTTGAGAGTAGAGGCTGTTTGATGGAGGAAGATGAGTTCAACTGTCGAAAAAAATGGGCCTGCCTGTCTGTGGCCTCTGGGAAACAATACTGCAATTAGTTTTAGCTGCCTTTTTACAAAACACAACCTGAAATACATCATCAGTTTTTGTGTCTGTGTACTGTGGTTATAAGTTTGTTTTCTGCTCGTTCAACAATCTCAGGAGCCGCAGTATATTTCCACTGTACAAGGCTAAGTGTGTGGTATCTTAAAGAGAGGATACACTGATGTAACGGGGCTGAAATAAGTATGATTGAACTCAGTTTGAATTAAATTTGAATTGTTTATGAAGCCGATGTTGGAAAGCGCTTTCCGTATTTCTGTGCTGTGGGTTTAAGTGGACAGAAAGTATAAAACAATCCCCCCTTACATGATGTATAGTGATGAATCATCTCCGGAAGGTTCCTTTAGGTTTGTTTGGATTATCTCTGTCCTCCTTAAATGCTTTGGGCTTTTATTTACAATGGAGATGTACAGTATATTCTGCATTTAGCATAAACTTTCTGCCTTGGAGTCCCTTCTTCTCCATACCTCCCCGCCTCTATTTCTTGCTCTTAAGCAGGGAGGAATAACTGGAAGAGTCCGCTATAAAATCTTCAAAAGGAGAAAGAGTGTCGAGCTGAGCTTCAGCCTTCACAGAGAATGCTGCAGTTTGCCCTGAAAATTTAATTTCAAATGCTTATAATGTTCATAAAGCAACACTGATTCAATTTTACACTCCCTTCCACTGCGGGAAACAAGAATGCATCCGTTCAACTTCAGCGGCCGCTCTGTGTAATGACTTTGATACCCACTTTCTTAAATCCAAATAATCTTAGCTTCACTGTAGTTTTAATGGTTATGGAGAAGAAGATGACACCCATTAAGATGCTTGAAATTTGACCTCTTGTTCACCTCAAATGATGCAGCTCTGGGATATTTCTGTTGCTGATATAACTGAGTGTTTTTGCTCCTCTGGACGGTCAGAGAGGGTCAACAGCGTGGTTATTCTGGTGGATATAAAATTGTCTGTGTTGTGGGAAAAACTGAGCCATCGTGATGTGGAAGAAACTGAAAGGAGCTGATGTTTGTCTTCGCTTGCTGCTGTCTGGTTTACTGGTCAGTCTGCAAGTTTCAAGTCAGAGGTCAGAGGTCACTGTGGTTCAAATGCTAGAATTTCCAGGAACGTGCAGGGCTTCCCCCGCAGCCACAGGGAGCGACGATGTAAAATGAAAAACATATATTCATGCATGGTGTTTGCACCTAAAGAAGATGTATGGAGAGTTGTTCAGAAAGAATGATACACTTGATGACACTTTTTACTCGTCTCCTCTTCTCTAAAATAGTAGCTACAGCGATAATAAAGCAGCTACTGTTACAAAGCAGCAAAGAAGGACAGTGCGCTGCTAGAGAGTTCGTCAGAGCTGGTAAACTGTAAGCATCATTGTTTTCTAATCAAATATTTTAAGCCTGTATTAGATTTGAATTCAAAGTCAAGATCATTAAAAACACAAAAAAAAGCAGTGTAATGTTTAAAATGTGTTTCTCTGAAGCTCTTTCAGCAGTCACAGGAAGTCGGCCGAGTTTTCGGTAACACTAGCTTAGCTTGTCTTTTTGAGGCCGGCTTGTTTCTAGTTTAGGCTTCCTTCAGCGTGCTGAGCCCGGCCACACAAGAATGAAAGCAATCTTATCACATCCATACACGTTTAGTATAGCCTACAGCTGTTGAATACTAATACAGGTAATTGATATCGGGAAGAAAAAACTGGTATTAGAACTGTGACTGTAATTCAGTTAGAATCTCATACTGTCTTAAAGGAAGTTTTCACACCTAGTAAAGAGCAACATGCATGCCATTTCCTGCTGTGACACTGTCACGGCAGGTGGGTTTGTACCTGTGTTCATCAGATCTACTCCCTTAAGCCTGAGTTTATGTGCACTTTATTAGCCTTAAGTTCCCCCCAGCCCCTTACCAGACGCCACTATCAGCTGACCAGGTGCTCATCTAAACAAGGATGGAATCATGTAGAAGATTTGTGTCCCAAAGGCACTCTGTCCTACTCTGGAGGTGTTTTGAATTACCGTAAAATCCAGAATATAAATTGTACCGGAATATATGACACAGTCTGTTTTTGGGGTGTATCCCAGAGGGATTTATTCATACAAACGTGTATACAACTTATGTCAACATTATTTCAATTAACTTTTATTTAAAACACATTAAAAACACAAATTATAGCCTAACATCTGTTTTCGCCATGTCGAGTTGGAAATCTTGCTCGCTACCGGTGCGGTAGTTGAGCTCAGCCTTCAGTAAAGTTGATTATTGTCAGGATGGCGGCTGCACTGGCACATGTCCGGGACGAAGCTTTGGCTTGATTATAGTGCTGTCGTCTGCGTAAAATACTGTAACCCAAGAAAATACCTCTGTCTGTATTTTATACTTGTATATTGGTTGCACAGGTATATGGGGCGCAGCCCACTTTTTAGATGGAAGAGTATGTATTAAAAGTGTGTTTTATACACTGAATATTACAGTAATTAGTGTGAAATTAGAAAAACAAACAAAAAAAGCAACATGAAGGCTGACATCCTGGTACTTTTTACATAGCAGCGATCCTCCTGTGCTAACAGTTGACCTGAAATTGAACCCGGCGTTTGCGGCATTGAAATCAGATTTCTGCTGAAATTCGGACACAATCAGATCATCGCAGTCAAAGTAAAGGCACCCGTTAGATTTGTGCAGGTTTCTAAAGTCTTTCCATCTTTCGGCTTTTACCCTTTAGCTCTAAAGTAATAATTTGTCACTTGTCCATAAAAATAAATGTTGTTTAAATGTTTTCCGAACGTGGGACATTCACCTCTGAACTGTTTAGAGTTTCATTTAGCCTTTTAATAACACTCAGGAAGACGATAAATCACGAAGGGTGGAACTGCCTCGGTGCAGATTTCAGCAGGACACTGTGTTGACATTAAAGGCACTTCAGCCTGGAAAAAAACCCCTCAGCGCTACAGACTCTGAGTGTTGGAGCTCGTCCCGCTCTCCCTGCTACTGAGATGTCTATCTGTAGGTTTTATTTATTATTAAGACTCATATTAAAGGAGGCGAAAGAGACATCAAAGTTTATGGTGGAATTTTTTAATGCACCCTTGTAAAAATGTGAGCAAATCAGCCCCTCCCTCTTTTCATCATTGCTATAATTTCTCCTTTATTAAGCCTTTTTATATTTTATCCAGATGCTCTTTCATGGTCTGAGTGCTACATCTCTTTCAGATAGATGACTCCGCTGTGTTTTAAACTCACCTCCCACTCTGCACAGTGAACGCTGCACTAACTGCAAGTGCCCGTGCATCCCTGAAAGCTTTGTGCAGACACAGAAGAATGTGGCAGGAACTGTATGTGTGAAGCAGATGTATAGTCCGTTTCTGGAAACATAGGGGGGCTGATTTTCTGTGTTTTTGACTCCGTTTCGAGCGTGTGAAATGGGAAGAAAGTCATGAACGTTAATTTAATCAGCACGCAGCCATAAATCACGCGCTCCGACTCTGTTTTATGTCACTGATTTAAAACATCGGTGTGTAAACCACGCCGTGCACTCGCAATTACCTACTTCCCTCTCGTTATGATGAAGCACACATGTGTTTGCCAAGACTCAGTGTTGCTGTAGGGCGAACTGTTGGGAGAATATGGTGTGCTAATTGTTAAACTGATGTATAGCTTGCAGGCAATTTGTTTGGAATGATATAAAAAGTATCAGGATATCAAATTACACAGGACCTGTTCGTTTTTTGTGATTATTTTAGAAGTTTTAATCACTTAAACACAGATTTAAAGAGAGTGGGAGTGCAAAAGGGGGCTGCATGAGAAAATCTTCCATCTTATATTCATGCTTTTTGAACATGTATTTATTTGCTTCTCTGTTAAATTTGCAGTCATTATTTATTTTATTTTTTTTGTCTTTTAGTGATTTAAGTTCAAAAATGTGTAGTTAGCCTAATCAAAGTTTGCTGCATAACAACAAAACCCTTGATAAGGATGGGTCATGAATTTCGAATAGCCATTAAAAAGATGCGATACTACCGCCAGACGGTGGCTGTAGTGCAACTGAAAGCTGTTTAACCGCAATTAAATAACAAAAGAAGAAGAAAGCATTAGCGCTAAGATGCAGGTAAAGACAGGTGCAGTGCTCTGATGCAGCCGTCAAAGAGTTCTGTGTGGTACTCGTCGAAATAATAGTCAAACAGTAATCTTGTAATGCTCGTTCCTAATCCATAACCAAATGAACTCATGTATAGCTCGCAGGCAATGTGTTTTAAACAATATAAAAAGTGTTAGGATGTCAAATAATTAAAGACCAGTGTTTTTTGTGTGTGATTATTTCACAGGTTTTCATCACTCGTGAGAGTTGAGAGTGGGAGTGCAAAAGAAGCTGAATTAAAAGAATCTTATATTTATACTCTTAACGTTTCCATAAAATTTGCCGTCTTTATTTTGTCTTTTAGTCCGTTTAAGTGCAGTAATTTGTAGCTGCAAAACAAGATATGTTGTGCTAATTGTTTAACAAAGCTATTCAGTGATATGTTTTAAAGGAGGATATCAAATAGGCCTAACTACAGACCAGTGCTTTTTTTCAAGTTTTCATCACTCAGTTATTGTGGTTGATGTTTCCTACCTCTTTGATTACTACAGAATTCACATAATATGAAGTTTCCTTATGATGTGCGCTGCCAGTAAAAGGCACAGTTGTTTTCCACTGAGCTGCCGGCTGGAATGTCCAGATAATATGTCGTCAATGCTTGGTTGACGGAGGAATTTTGGAAGCGGAGCCTGATTTTGGTTTCCCTTCTCCTTCTTGTTCCTCTGCCAAGTCAGGCGAAAGCGTTCCTGTGAATGGTACGAAGTGTAAATTTCCTGCATTTGCGTAATATTGGCAGAAAAATGCTCTTATTCCCACAAACCAGGCTCTGTGGAGCGTGCTTGTTTTTTAGCGGTCACAGTCCCTCAGAGAGAGGCAGCGTTTAATCAAAGGCTAAACTCAGTTCACTCAGATCCTCGCTCGAGACGTTTGATAGGGTTTCTGCCACTACAGGCTGAAGCCGAGCGTGAAAAGCCCCTTTCCTGCAATTTAGTGTCTGCGCAGGAGGTCAGTCTGTTAAAGAGAGAGAAAAGGCTCAGCTGGGTTCAGGGAAATGCAGCGCTGGATTAACAAAGGACATGAAAAAACAGTGTATAGATGTAGCACTTCAGGCTGGAGCGAGTGGGGAAATAAGCTGCAGCAAGGTAGCTTTAATTTTAACAGTAAAAGACTAAAATTATATCTGCCCCTTTCCGTCCATTGACCGGCTCTGTTTTCTGACTTCAAATTAAGTCGCCTTCTGTACTTTCTATTCAACACGTTCTATGTTGATGTCTGTCCACGGCTGTCTGGAAGACAAATTACGCCCGCCACATAAATAATGTTCTCCGCTGTACTCTATACACGCCGTACAATGAGGCCTTTGCTGCAGTTGTAAGGCAAGCTGTAAGTGCGAGAGCGTGCTGATGACAAAGTGACACTTTAATGAGTCTAATGGAATAAGCCACACATACTGCATATCAATTTCCCATATGGACTTGGCACGGTTTATATTGAGGACCGCAGGGAATAAAACGGGCTTAAAGAGCTCTAAATTTCTCTGCGACCACTTATTACACTTTTATCAAATTACTGCTTCACTAGCATCCTCCGTGGCTAGCTCAATATGCAGAGATCATGCTACAGTTCTTTTAATAAGGCGTAGGATAAAACATGGCTTTTAAAATTCCTCTATATGTGTCAGAGTAAATCTTTTTAAACCCTGTTTGCTTTGCATTAAGGACCTCAGTGCCCCCCACTGCAGGCAGACGTGCAGATCTGTGCACCCACAATTAGGTCTTTGTGCAACGCCACACTCCTCCCAAGGTATTAGATACCCCCAACTTTATGGGCCTGCTCTGCCTAAAATATTAGTGTTTGTGTTCCAAAGAAATTGTGTATGTTATCGCTCAGTGGAGGAATTTTTCACTTCATCAGATTTATTCTCCAAAGATGTTTTGTTGGCCTCAAATCAGCTTTTTAAGTAAGTAGCCATTCTGGGCCAAGTAGTCGGGTGAAGTAAAGTGCAATTAGCAGTCACACTGAAAATAAGTAATGAACTGTTATCTCAGGCTTATCTACTACATGTAACTAAAACTAAAACAATTATTTTGTGAGTGATTACTCTGTGGATTACTTTAGCGATTAACTGATTGTATCGTTTAAGATGTGACAACACTGGGAAAAATGCTCACCCAGCAGAGCCAAAAGTGAGGTCTTCAAATTGCCAACAGTTCAACTCAAAGACTCTTCATTTACAAATAACAAAAAGAACAAATCCTCACATTAAAGAAGCTGGAACCAGCAAATGTTTCATTTCTCTTCAACGATTAATCGCTTCAGCTCGACTACAGTAAATAAAGTGAATTTGCTGGTCGCGACAGATGGCTGTCCATGAGTGAGTCTGGTGCTGCTCGAGGTTTCTGCCTTTCTTAAAGGAAGTCCTTCTCTGCCACTGTTGCCAGGTGCTTGCTCATTGGTGGATTATTGTTGGATCTCTGTTAACAATATTTACATAAATAGTTCCGACCAAGTAATCTGATTGGAAAAAAGGCGTTTCATGAGTGCTGATATACAGTAGAGTCATCACCGGGACTTTTCACTCTGTGTATCACTCCACCTCAACCACATGTTCTGAATACTGTTAGTTACCATTACAGCAGACCGTGTATGTTTACATTGATCAAGCTGGTAGCTCTGAATCACACAGCACACTCTTAATTCACTGGTTGATGATAAATTAAAACAGATAACTGTACATGATAAAAACAGCTGATCTGTGGTCACCTGTAGACACAGCGTGCAGGAGAATTTTTGGGTTGCTTAGCAACAAATGTCAAGTTTCAGTTAAGTTGTGGAACTAGTTCAGTTGGTGGGGCAAAAAGTAATCAGTTTTTACTACTATTTTCCGCTTGTATAACTGTTGTATAAAAGCAATATCACACTTGAGGTTGTGATGTTGTTCTGAATATCAGCACGGCTGTGATTATCTGTGCTGATACCCTCTCAAGTGATATTGCTAAATTAAACTTCTGTTCTGATTTGGTGCTATATGAATAAAAACTGATTGAATTTAAGGAGGTCGTAATCTAAGTTACTCTAATGTCAGTGAAAGATCAGAAAATCTAATGTACGTGCTGTTTAAAGACTTGAATTTGAGGTACTTTGTGTATTTTACTCCTCGGGAGTGTACGTACAGTAGAACTTCCTGCCTGGGAGAGGATAATGGAACCCCTCTGTAACCCCACCGCTGTCAGCAGGACATCAAAACTCCTTGGCACTCCTCTTATCTGGCTGGCACTCTCCCTGTTTTTCATTTTTGCTCTTTCTTACTTTCTTGGCCGCCTCTCTCTTTCACACGCACACACACACAGCCTCTCCCCTCTCTGTCTGTCTGTAGGTTCATTCTGGCGGTCGAGTGGCTCCTCCACTTGGCCCTTCTTGCCTGGCTGACTGACATGCTGCTCTTGGCCACTCTGTGCGTGTTTACTCTACAATAAGTGAGAGCGCGGTGGCTCCACACCAGCTCCAGCTCGTGACGACTCGTACTGGACTTTTGGTATCTGTTTGAAAGGATTTAGCATCTTTTGATTAGAGCTAGAGACATCTTTATGTGCTGTCAGCTGACGCAGGAACTTTGGCTCAGTTATTTTATGATCACGAGAAGGATGTTTAATCAGAATTTGGCTCTCTCGATATCCGCCCTGATTTGTCTTTGTGTGTGTGCTCCCTCGCCCATGTGGAGCTGTGGTTACCATCGGACCATCAGCTCTGCTGAGACTCTTGTATACACGTATCACTCTGCAGTTATTAATAGAGAATCATCACATGAATGTCTTTCACAGTTGAGTGATTCTTGGCAGCTCCGTCACACAAATCTCTCTTTTTCTTTATTTCCATCTCTCCTTGTTTTTTCATGCCTCCAACACGCGGATGTAATGTAAATAGCAGATTTCTCCTGTCGTGCTGTGTGATGTGGAAAGAGCTCCGAGTACGAACTTCACTCAGCGTTTTTTGGACTGCAGGAAATGACATTTTACAGGGCATCAGATGATTTGTGTTCAGCTTAAATGAACTGAAACACGTTTAGTGTGACTGTGTGTGAATATTAGAACCTGACTGATATGGGATGTTTACACAGCACTGCCAGTTTTAGAGGGAAAAATGAGCTTACTGATAAGTTAGCCGATATTTTACGGTTGATTGTTTTGATTGTGCCCTATTTTGGACAGATATCACGAGGTGTTTAACAAATAACCATATTAAAGAATATTTCACATGAAGTTTCTTGCGTAGCTGTTATGTTCTGCTACACGTGCTGCAGAGAGGATTGTAAACAATGGCATCAGAGAGCTGAAAAACTCCTTTAATAACATCTTTTCTTAATCACCCTAACCATAGTTTTCTGCATAATGATTTTACTGTTAAAAAGTTTTAGAATAAGGTAGCGAGTAGGGATGAGGACGAATAATCGAGTACTCGTTGTTGATGTCATTATTCGAGTAACGTTACACTACTCCTGCACCCGCGCATGCATTGTTTTCGGCTAAAGTAGTTGAACTCAGTTACATGCACCGTGTCAGCCGTGACCAGTAAAAGTGATGTCTGGAAGTACTTTGACAAAAAAGATGATGATGTTTTTTTTTTACGGTAAAAAATATATAATTTGCGAGTACTAGATTACTCGTTCATGAGGTAATTAGATTACTCGAATATTGAGATTACTGGAAATGCCCATCCCTAGTAGCGAATATATAAAATAAAAAAATAAATAAAAATGATACCGATATATCTGAGATACATTTCCCCATATCGGCCTGATCATAGCAGTCGCTATCAGTACATTTGGGCTATATAAATTAAAATTGACTTCACTGTATATATACTTTATATAAACTACTTAAAAATGGAACAGTGGAACAAATATAATTCACATGTTTTTTATTACCACGGTACAATGGTAGAATGGTCTGGCCCATTCCACTGTTGTTGTGTTTGTTCAGTGTAGGAGACGTTCAGCGATCACTATCCATACATAAAACATAGTTTAACTTTTAAGAACTCGTACTTTTATGATGGACCAGTCGTGCTGTTTAAAACATGTTGTAATGATCCTTTAATCGTTTAAGAAGTATTTTTATGTTGTTTGATTTGCTTGTCAGAGTGGAAGCTTGTGTGACCTACAGAGAGATGTTTGTTAAACTGTCCCTCTGTCCTGTTGTAGGCTGAAGTTGAGGATTAGTTTTTGTAAATGGGTTGAAGTTCAAAGCTGCTGGTTTAACTCGTCTCCTGTGGCCATTAAACGTATTTGGGGACCTGCTAAAGTAATAACAACAAAGAGGTGAACGTCTGAGCCTTTTTCCTTTTCAGTGTTTTCAGGGGGGAGTCAAAGTTGAGATGTTTCCGGAGCGCTTTTTTAACCTACAAACTGAAGAGATAAAGCCTGTAACCAAACTCTTTCACTACTTATCACCTTCATTTTGTGATGTTGTCTAATCAGAAATTGATTCTTCATGGGTCCAGCTTTTGGACGTCCTCAGCACTCCATCTGTGTGCAGGTTTCCACACTATCAGCGTAGACGTAGGTAGAAGTCTGCTCTGAGTGTTGCAACAGATTCTGTATTTATTGTTGCCTCACAGCGACAAATTGAAGCTCTTCCATGTTTCTCTTTGTCCATATCCCACCAGACCAGTCTCTTTGCTGCGGGTACTGACTCTACGTTGTGCAAGATGTTTTTTCTGCTCGGCAGGCTTATATGTGTCCCAACTCTGAGGTGGTGTTTGACGAGGATATAGGATTTATGGTAAACAAATAATGGTGTTTTTCTTCCCATTTTTTCCGTCCATGTGTTTTTTTTTAAAGGAATCAAATTAAATTTTAGGATATATAGTATCCATATAAGGCTCAGTGGTCCTAAACAGTGTTTTAAATGTACCCGTGTAAGTGCGAACATGACCTTAGTGTGTTTAACCAAAGGCTTAATGACACTGTTCTCTAAGCAAAGCCCCTTGTTAACCAGCAGCTACTGTTTGCTCAGCCACTTCACTCACACAAAGGACTGAAGAGGGGCCGCGAACTGGTGGCTCAGTGCTGTTGTTCAGGGGAGCTCGAACTTTCACATCAGGCAGACAAGAGCTGCTCTTAACTCTTTGAAAACGGATCACAGCCCAACTTTAAAATGATGCTGTTTAAATGGATCTAAATGTAAGACTATAATGGCTTAAGCCTTCATAGCTAAAGACTTCCCTCTTTCCTGTCACATTCGTTGACGGCATGACAAACCACACGTCTGCGAGATGGCCAAGGGACATCGTTTTTTACGTGATGCTCTTTAAATAAAAACTATATCAGTTTTAGCCTTTATTCTTTTTGCAACAGGAAGCAAAGGTTTCCCACTTTTGTGTCATCACGTTGTACGTTTGCTGACGGTGTCATTATGTTACTTTGCATGTCGTGTATAAGAGGTGAAAATGTGCAAGCATCATGGACGACCGCAATCTGGCCTGGAGAGATTGTCGTTGGAATAATCCTCGTTAAAATTATGTGAAATTAAAAACAAAAAAACTAGCTGGAGAGCAACTTACAAAACTTATACACCCTTTATGATGCACAGATCTCAGGGATATAAAGCTTTTTAAGAGACTGTGAGGAATGATGAATTAGCAAGATCTAATTAAACTAAAAGTCTTTATTTTAAGACTATTATTATAGTTAATTGGCTTACATAACCTTAAAGCTTAGGTTGTGAAGATTCTTAGGATATGAAGGATCTGAAAATACTCCAAAAAATGACATCATAGTAGGAGAGCAAGAATACATGTAAGCACTGGCAGACTCGTCTCCTGAAATCCTGACAGAACTCAGTCAGCGCAGAGCGTAACGTCTCTTTAATTTGCCAGCTCGGTTGCTTAAAAAGCAGTTTTTATTTGTCCAGCAGCGCCGTAAATTGTGACAATAATGTTCAGGGAAAAAAACCCAGATAGCGTAAATGAAACCATGACTTAGCACGGATACAAAAAGCACAAAAGACCATCAGAAATTTGACTTAAATGGAAAATCCCTTTCTATCCTTTCTAATCCTGTGTTGACCACACTGACCGAGGAATCTGGAGTTAAAGGGCTCACTGGCTGTAACTCTGAAGTACCCTGAGTTAAATGCCCGTCTACTTAACCACTGCTGGCCAGTCATCTGCCTAATTCTGCACCGAGCAGGAAATCTTTTCCCTTGTGTGGCATCAGAAGCAGCCCAGGATGGTCTCATAAATCAGTAAAAATGTCAATAATCAGGTCAGTCTTCTGGTGAGAGTCTACTAGCTTCTTCCATTTGCATTTCTCAAAATCCTCGTTAAAGGAAAATAAAGGCCATGTTTTTTTGTTCCAGAAACTGAAGCTGGGACTCTGAGAGTCTGCAGATTATTGTATCCTCGACACCCAACGTTTTGGCAACCCCTCAAAGCTTTCTGCACAGTTTCAGAGAAAAGCTGTTACCGTAGCCACACACTCGCTACAGCCTCTTAAATCTGTTTTGGCCTGATGGCCTGACCATACGGCAGCCTGGTTCAAGGCAGAGTTATTGACTTCTGTTTAAGTCTCCAGATTGTGGGTCTGTTTTTAACGGACACGAGAGAGTGAAAAGAATAGCAGGACCGAAGGACGCAGTCAGTCGGAGTGTCCAGATGCGTTAACCAGAGGCTCGGAGAGTCGCTGTTTGATGTCTGAAAGGCTGAGGGTAATAGAAGGGTATGGGATAGTCATAGAGCAGGGATCTGTCTTTGTGTGAGTGTGAGAAAATTACACCATCTCCTTCAACTCTCTCGTCCCCTCATCAACTGATTCAGAGAGTTTTAGGGGCGAAGAAGAATCTCATCAACTGGGACGCTCCAGAAATTCAAGCTGTTTATCCTGTGGGAATGAAGAGGCGTCAAAAGCACTCAAGGTCTCTACTCAAGAAGTACAGATACTTCTAGGTGTAAAAAACGACCTTGTTACAAGTAGCTTCAACTTCTTTAGTGAAGTAAAAGAGAAACTAAAATAATTCGAACTGCTAATTAAAAAAAAAAGAAAGAAAATGGACATTATTTTGCTCTAATATGCAACTTGTTGGATGAGGACTGTCTTGCTGCTCTCGTTTATCTGCTCTCATATTGTCAGTATTGTTGTCCGGTTTACTTTCATCCATGTTTTACTGCTGGTCAGACATGTTTACTAAATGCCTCTTCTGCATCGTCAACTTTTCCTTGCTCGTCTGTTTACTTGACGACTTGTTACTTACTCAAGCCGGACCCTCCCCACTCACGCTGAACTCCGTCCCACTCACAGCCGAACGGAGCGCCCTTCGTTTAGGTGAAGGGATTAAATACAGCGCTGAACTCTCCTCACTCTGGTGCAGACAGGATATTTGTGTAACCATAATTTCATGTCATACAGTTAATAAAAGTTACGTAAACACCTATGCATTATGAGGAAAATAAACTTCGTCCTGAGCTTCCTTGGTGGCTCTGCTTATCTGTAAATATATTTTTCAATCTGATGTTTATGAGTTTTTATAACCGTCCCTGTAAATATAAACACTTAAAACTTTTCCCTTATCGTTTCTAGACAAGAAAACACTTGAATATATAAAATCTTGAATATAACGTTAACTTTTAGACAGTGTCGTAAGTTTATTGTTTCATGTTTCTTTATTAAAGCAGTTTCCAATATTGGTAATGACATGGAACTTTAATTTACGTCTCTTATCTCATGAGGAACATGAGAGCATGTTGCACCTGGTCAGTAAGACAGCACTCGATGTGAGCTGACCCTCTGTGTGAGTGCGTAGGGGGAGGCTGTAAGGCCCTTGATGTTGGGAAGGCGGCCGAGCAATGCCGCAAAATAAGAATGATCAATGATGCCTCAAAGCTAAAGTAAGGAGCCTTTTTTTTTATTTAAGAAGTAGAAAGTACAGATGCTTTTCTTAAAATGTTGGAGGTTTGCTGATTCCAGCATCAGAAATTCCCAACAATACAGCCCCAAATGCAGGATCGAGGATACCTGAAAACTCCACTTTAAGTACTGTAATGAAGTATTTGTATTGTTATTTCCCACTCCTGGGGCATGCCTCTCTTCCCTCTGCAGTATCTGTTGAAAAAACGTCGGGGAGTGTTGAGGGGAAAATTGAGTTTACCCCTTAAAGCACCCCCTCCTCTCTTTTTTCATATTTCCACTTCGAGCAGTCATTTAATTTCCCCGATAGATGTTTATCAAAGCTGACACTGACTTGGATCCAGCCTGGGTTTAAGTTTACCTACGAGTGCGGTTGTGTCCTGCATGCCAACAGTCCCCTCACACCTCTGTCTCTCTACATATCTGTCTCTTTCTCCCCCCCTCCTCCCTCCTCAGAGAGCATAGATTTCAGCAGGGCAGGAAATGAAACTGCATTGCCCCGCGACTCCCAGCAGGAGAGGGGGACCCGGGGAGGGGAAGAGGAAGAGGTTCACGGAGCAGGAGAAGTCCTCTATGAGTGTTTAAAAGAAAGGGATGAAAAGATTGATGGTCGGAGGATGTGAGTGGAGACTGGGATGGTCCGGGCTCGGCGAAGAGAAAGCTGAGAGGGCTAGGAACGAGAAAATATTGTCACAGAGCTGTTTGACTGACAGCTTAAATGAACTCTCAGCAAGTTTTATGAATCAAAGTGCTGAAACATTTGACTTATTAAAAAAACACGACAGAAAAAAGGCATAAACTGCAGTGAGGAAAAGAAGGCTGTTCTCATTTAAGGTTCACACTTAATCGTACGAAAAAGTTTTGCACTATAATTTGTCCATCCTCAAAAACTCTCATGTAACTCATGTAACAGTGAGACCATATGAACCAAATGTCTCCAATGGTAGACGTCAGAACACCTGCTCCGGCCGTCCAGCATTTGGGAAGTGAAGTAATTGTAAGACATATTTCAGATGCATTTCCACTGCAGGAACTTTCTCATAGGATGAGGGACTTTTAAGGGTTTTGTTTGGCCGTTTTTATGCCTTTATTTTAGAGAGAGGACAGTGGATAGTGTCGGACATAGGGGAAGAGAGAGTAGGGATGACACATGGCAAAAGGCCAAAGGATGGGAGTCCAACCCGAGGCCGCCACATCAAGGACCGTAGCCTCTGTACAAGGGATGCGCGATTTAACTGCTGAGCTACGCCGGCCTCCCTGATGAGGGACTTTATGGTGAAACTCCCACCAAAAATACAGTCCTGGGAACTTTGTTACAACCCCAAAGGTAGTACTTTCCAAAAGTGCAGGGACTTTGCAGCGCTGATTGGTGGAGTACAGATGTGGCTTCTTCACACGTCAGCAGACTAATTTGCTTATATTCACAGGTCTTTACACCTTCAAATTGCCTGGAGGAACATTTTAGCCCCCTTAAAAGAAGCTTTGGGGACTGACAGTCCCGGGTACTTCTGGTGGGAACATGGCTTTAGTCTGCCTGGGGTGATAGCAGGGCGATGGATCGGTCAAACAAAGCAGGCTTCATCCCAGGGGTACCGTGTGAAACAAAGAGTTAGCATCGTTTTCAACCAAAACTAACCTATGTATTTTAATTTGTGTTAACCTAACCAAAGAGTTGGTTTCACAATAACCAGACGCAGAAACAGACACCCTGTGTGTCTCTATGAGACACCAAAGGGCCTGAGATAGCATCGGTATTCGTCGACTGCTGGACTTGGACATATGATTAGACACTAAGAATTGTGCATAACTTTTCGTAAGATGTCAATTGAACCTTTGTATGAGCGTGCGTTAAAGAAAGGGGTTCTCACTAGTCAAAGAAGGGCGACTCCTGACCTCCATCCCTCTATCAGAAGTCAATGATCTTCTCCTCAGAGGGGCCTGAGTAAGAGGCTTAGACCCGCGTGATCCCGCTGCCTGTTTGTTTAACCTCTGCGTGGCCGCTTCAGCCGCGCAAAGCTTTCCCCACAAGAGCTCATTACCTCTCCGCCCAACATCTCACTGTTCCAACCAGGAATATAAGTTAAAGAGCCTCTGATTGTGTCCACTGTTAAACTCTTCACACTAAAATATGAGCTTCTTACAATATAAGTTTATGTCCATCACTTGTGGTTGCAGAAAGGCAACATTTGCAGGATTCAATTTTGGAAATGTTGAGCAATGCATTCAGGCCATATTGTTTTGTAACAGATTCTCAGCATGCGATTGTCCCACAGTGTTCTCTAATGCAACATAAAACCTGTCGTGTCATTGCACCCATAATTGTACCAAAGGAGAGATGGCAAAGCTTCAGCGTGTTTCCAGACCTTTCGCCACAGCTGGGCTGCCCTTAAATAGCATATTTATTGAGCTTTTCATTGAGATGAACAACTGTTTATACTGTTGCATGCATTGTGTAATGATGTTTTGCAACAAGGCAGGGGCCCGTCCCTGTACATGTATACAGCCTGGAGGGTTCTGCTGCATTTAAAATGAAGTAAACTCTCTGCTATGGACATTGTGGCTTATTATTTCTGCCATGCTCTGTTTGAGCTCAGATTCAAAACGGGTCGGTGCTGATAATTCGGAGCGAGACAGATCGGTGTGGCTGTGATTCATGACTGTTTGAGAGGGAGTTTAAACAGTCGGGACAAAGTTACCCCGCTGGTACCATTCAGCAGTTTGGAGGGACTCGTTGTTGAGTTTGTTTGCTCTCCTTCTTCTACACTTTCTCCTGCCTTTGTCTGTGTCTCCCTCTCCTCTTATCTCCTCTTATCCTCCCAATGTTTCTCCAAAACAGAGGATTTGTCATGAAAAGTGTTTGTATCCCAGTTATATCCCGGAGCATGTTCTGTTCTGCCTCTCTGTTATTGTGCCTTCTTTAGTCGTGTCTGTGTGTTCATAACCAGACAGCAGTGACCCCGTGTCCCCCACTGCCCTCTCTTTGAACCCCAGGCTTATAAATCCATCGACTCTTTAATTTCAATTTGATTTAACTACAGCCAGCTGGTGAGCTTAACCTCTGCTCAGGACGGGCCGGAGTAGGAGTGGACGTCATCTTTTGTCTTGTATTGT
This sequence comes from Semicossyphus pulcher, assembly GCF_022749685.1. Lineage (NCBI taxonomy): Eukaryota > Metazoa > Chordata > Actinopteri > Labriformes > Labridae > Semicossyphus > Semicossyphus pulcher. The sequence goes on from NW_027211715.1 coordinate 30,070,301, forward strand.
GATGGTGTGCAGGCTAAATTGTGCCTCTCTAAACGTCTTCTGCTCCCAAAGATCTGATTTTGTAACGGCTATAAAACTCCGGTTGTAACTCTCGATTCTCCTCGCTGACGGTCGCTTTCCTTTTTAGACTGTCTTCCTTCATCTGAGCGTCGAGTTTGTTTCTTTTTCTTTGTATTTTCACTTATTGTTGAAGTTGTATCTGTAGTCATCCATCTTTTCTTTGTTTGTTCAGCCATAGTAGATTACTGTTTACTCGCAACACTTGCAGAGACCAGAAAAGCAGCCGCTTAGCTCCGCCTACCCTCTCTGGCAGACCAACCACTGCTGGCTGATGGAAAACGTGTCACTAACTGGGCGCCGCTTTTTTCCGTGAAAGTCACACCCAGTCTGTAATACTGCAAATATAAAGGCTTTCATCAGTGGGCCATAGGCTCAATCACCATTGTGTTACCTCATTCGTTGATAGATAGAGACTTAACAGACATTTTTTTACATGAAAATCTTCGAGATTATCACTTTAAGAAGCTGAAATAAAGTTTTTTCCCCTTAAAAAATTACAAATACAGATTAATCAGTGATCAAAATGATTAATTGAGATTAATGTTCTTGTTGATTGGGACGAGTAATTCCTCTCTGATCAGACTCTTTAAAGAGGAACACTGTGACGTCCTCGTGTACATTCTCTTATTTTCTATGCCTTGGCTGGTTTGATTTTTCGTGGTTAACATTGTTTAAGAAGAAAAAAATGTGGAAAAAGCTGCACAGCTTGTTAGACGTCGAGTGGAAAACATGGAAATGGAAAATGTGGCGGTAAATACAGATGTAATTTTTGATGACGATGGTAGATTTTGTGGTTTTACGATAATTGCTTTAGGAGTGCAGGGAAATCAGGCTATTTTGGGAGGAAAACATCAGACAAACATCCTGTTTATAACACAGAACCAGTCACTTATCACTGCTAGAAACAGCCTTGAAGGATTTAATTATTTGGATTTGATTTTATCCTTTAAAATCAGGTTGGATTACGTTGTTTTATCACTGTCAGATGAGCTCAGAAATGCTGCACTTCCATTATGTGTTTTATTTTGAAACTACCTCCGTGTTAGCAGCAGACCTGTGAGGTAATGTAAGGGAAAGGACGATTTTCCTGCCCACTGCCCTCCGTGTTTAATTGGCACAAATAGCCCGTTGCTAATGAGTGTGCTGTAAGCTTGTTAAACGCATTTAGGAAGTCACAGTGAATGACTTACATCACTCTGTGGTTTACACAAGGTGCCTGCAGAAACATGAACTGAAGCCTCCTTACTTTAAGAGTGACAGCCATGCTTTTTTTTTTACACACATAACACGGCCTTCCCCGATTTAACAGTCATAAAACGGAAAGAAAAACAGTAGTTAAGCGTCTCAGACAATAGAGCAGAAGGATTTTACTGCTGGTTACACAGCAGATAGCAGCCTGCATGTTTGCCCTCGGTCTGTGCTCACACTGCACTGCAGGCACAGAGAGATTGGTGGTATGCATTTGAAATGTGCACGCCCCATGTCCCAGTGTTGGTGGTCTTGGAAAGCCACCAAGATCACCCGGCTGCTCTGTAATGTGAAAGCAATTAGCAGCCAGCGGTTTTACACAGTTTTACTCGGGAGATGTGTGCAGCAACAAAGGGGATGTAGGTCAGCAGGGAGCTGTAGGTGCACGGAGGGGCCTTTACATGTCTTTGTGACCATGTGTGGTCAGTTCAAAGTGGTAGGATGCGGTACAATCTATTTTTAAAGGTTTGTACGGACTTATTTTTCCTGACTACGGTATATGGTTAAAAGTATCTTTGGCTTTTATGCATTAAGTGGGAGGGAAATATAGATTATTTTTATTGGTCATCATTCGGCGCTACCTGCAAAATATCAAGCCAATTTCAACCTGAAAAGATGCTTCCTTGGCTTCTACTTTAGTGCACTTCATTCACAACAGTGACATGGAAAATTGAGGTAAAATATGTGTCAGGATGAAAAAGACAAGAGAGGGAAACTCGGTTGCACAGCAGAGGCGTCTGGAGGCGTTTTCTATCTTGTTTGAAATTGGGATGATTTAAGTTTCATCGTCTCCCAAACGTGATGTAAGGTTCAGTTAGCTTTGCATAGAAACAGCCGGTAGAAAAGTCCTCTTTACGTTTCACTTTTGTACATTTCAGAGAGAGTGTCTGTACTTCTACTCGAGTAAAGAATGTGTACTTTAAAGTCATAATCTAACCCTAACCCTAACCCAAACAAACTCAACGCTCAGATGAAGCAAACAGTCTAAAAAGGAAAGCGATTGTCAGCGAGGAAAATCAAGAGTTACAACCGGAGCCAACCGTGGACGTCACACATGCAACACGGCCTTGATATCTGGGAAGTGTGCAGTTTATCGCTATAAGTGCCGCCAAAGAGAACGAAACAGATCTTCAAGATTACCACTTTAACCATCTCTCACTGCTGCCACATAACTGTGTCTTATTATCTGTTAAAATTTAGCAAAGAACTGTCCTTTAAGATGTGAAGTTGTGTATCAAAATACCAACTAGGACTCTAATAAAAGGGTATTTTTCAACTTTTTCAACATGTAGGAAAATCATTTTTTTACCTTCGAAGGGTTCATAGTGAATTCCTGACATAAATGGGTTTATAGTGAGTTTAAACCCAGATTTATTCAGCTCCCTGCAGACCCCTTTGATGTCTTCACCCTCCGTTTACTTCATCTGACATTCATTTTAATGAGACGGACATTCCCCCCGATACAAATCTGCCTCCGACTTTAGCTGGAGTACAGTAAATCGGTGCCACACACACACACACGCACCCACGCACACACATTCACCTCGGGTTAGGTTGCCCCTGTGTGGGAGTCTTTCTGTTGTGTGTGTGTGTTTACAGTGTGTGAGCAGGGTGCGTGCCCTCTGTCACATCTGGCAGCTTGTGGGTTTTTTCATGGACTGCTAAATGAGGGGAAAAATACTCCCAGCTGCAGTCAGGAAAGCTCACCTGGTGTAGAGACGTCTGGCTTCTTTGTTTTCCCTCTTGCACTTTCTGTTGCCTCCAGAACTCTCCCTGTTTCACATTGTGCTCCACAAAACATGCAGATAAACACACGCACACAGAAACACTCTCTAAGCAGCCTATTGTGTTTGCATTTTTCAGCCTGGTTTAGGGTGCACAGGCATGAAACCATGCAAATGTGGCCTGGCTTGAAACATGAATATAATATGCATTAGCGTCCTGGTATAACCTCCACAGTCAGATTAAGATGAGACAAGAAGGACAGTTTGGCAGGGCTTCATACACAGCGGGAGCAGCCGCAGCCTCCTCACATGGTAGAGTCATTTTCACCTCGGCCGCTGTGGGAAGAGGAGGCCAGGAGCAACATCCACCCCCTCCCCGCCCTCACCTCAAACCCCCAGCCGGCATACTTCTGCTATCTGCAGAGAGCAGAGCTGGGAGGTATATCAGCCCTGAGAGCTGAAACGCAGCTTTTGTCTCCAGCGACCCGCCGAGACCTCTGCCTGCCAGCTCTATCAGCGAATCATAAAACATGCGGCGCAACTAGAAACACAGGAGTTCACGACGAGAGGAAGAAAGACGAGGGGAAGAAAAGGGAGGGAAAAACAAGATGAACACTGGAAATGCAAAGTAAACAAAGCGGAACAGTAAGCCAGCTTTGGATCAAACACCAACAGTCGTATAAATCACTTTTTACAGAGCGTAGATAGAAGACGACCTTGACCGACGAGAGGTCGTCAGGGGTTTGGCTGCATGTACAGCAAGCTGGAGAGTGACAAGTAGATGGTTTCAAGGCTCTTTTAACTCCTACGTTATGCTACATTTAACATTTCAATCAAGTATGTCTGCACATTTAATAAACTGAGGTGAGATGCAGGAGTCTCTGGCTGTGTTCCCACCAAGAAAATGCTCTGATACGTTATCAGTTTTCTGTCTTCGGTCTGGAACGTACCATTGAGGGCTGACATTCAGAAATGGGAGTCTCCATCAGCAGCTCTCTGCACCCGTCACTCTCCCTGCCTGTAAAAACAATCTCACTGGTAGGCAGACTCGTCCTCTTTCTTCTCCTCTGTACCCTGTGTTCAATCTCCTGCTTGCATGTCATATTAAAGCACTTGGCACACACTTTTTTTCCTCATCCTCTCCAACTCTTTCCAGCCTGGAGAGGAAGGAAAACTACCTCAGCCACGGAGTGATGTTAAGCACCATGTGTATCAAAGCAAGGCTCACAACTGAGATTTAGGAGGCTTACGGCCTTACACTCTTAAACCGTCATGTACGGATTTCCAGTTTTAGCACCAGACGGGTACTAGATAAACAAAGAGCTCCTGTTTGGAGGGTAGTTGGATAAGATTTAGACAGCGTATACATCAACATTTTACTGACAGCAGTAATGTGGGCGTTGTACTGGATCGTCATGGTGAAGAGGGAGCTGAGGCTGAAGGCAAAGTCGATCTACGTTCCAACCCTCACCTGTGGTCACGAGCTTTGGGTAGTGACCGAGAGAATTAGATCGCAGATACAAGTGGCGGAAATGAGTTTCCTCTGAAGGGTGTCCGGGCTCGGCCTTAGAGATAGGGTAAGGAGCTAAGACATCCGGAGGGAGCTCGCAGGAGAGCCGCTACTCTTTCACATTGAAAGGAGCCAGTTGAGGTGGTCAAGCATCTGATTAGGATGCCTCCTGGGCGCTTCCCTTTGTCGGTTTTCCAGGCATGTCCAACTGGAAGGAGACCCAGGGGCAGACCCAGAGCTCGCTGGAGGGATTATATATCCCGTCTGGCCTGGGAACGCCTCGGAATCCCCCAGGAGGAGTTGGAAAATGTTGCTAGGGAGAGGGACAAACTCCACACATCTGCAGCCATCATCTCCAAATGTTGTGGTTTACCTTTGTACTACTTGTTGGCAGTTTAAGCTGAATCATCTACAAGTTGCATAAATCATAAGTCACCAGGGTGGTGTAGTGGAGTGAGGAGGAAAGCCCCTGTTTGACCACAGGGCCTGGGCTCAACAGCTTGTTTTGGTGAACACCCACGCCCTTCAAGTTTCCTTAAACAAGACAGTGTGAGCGTACTGGCCCTCTGAGAGCTCTTCATTAACTGACCCTGCACGCCGACGTCCCCGTAGAGAGGGCGAAATGAAAAGAAAATGTCTCTGCTGGGATCTATAAAGTAGCCCAAGCAAAGCGGAACACTTCCTCAAATTTAACTTGGTGTAGTCCCAACAGTGCCACCGGACCACCAAGCTCTTACTCAGCCTCCTTAAACAGAAGCTGTGCAGACGCAGAGGTAATCCTGACGCTACTTAAGTTAACCTCCGTCCAGCTTCCACACGTTTGTAAATGTGCATGTGTATTTTTGCTTTATTCTCTACATATATTCACATATATCGCTCTGACCTGAGTTTCACCTTCTGTGGAAAATACTTTGAATTCAATTAACGTCTCTGTGAGGCTTACAATAATAAAGCTTGGAGGAAGGCTATTTTAGGAGACGTCAGGAGTCAAAAGGTCGAGAAACACAAGCAGCTATTGTGTCATTGAAACAAAAAGGATTACCAAACACCAACAGCTGCCTGCGCGGTCTGTTTGCATTATCCTGTTTGGTGTTTCTATCTTTGCAGAGCTGTCAGATGACCACATTTAACTTCTTAACAAAGATTGGACTTGGCATCTACGTTAAAGCAGTTACTTAGAGGTCCCTGCATGCTAATGTTTGCCTACATGGCCCCTTTTTTGTCTTTTTGTTTGTTTGTGATGTTTTAAAGGGAACAAGAGAGATTCGCAGGACATTAAAAGCTGCTGGGTCGGCAGTCGGGCAGTGATGCATTTAAAGAGAAAGGGAAAGAATACGTGGAGAGTGACTGCATTCCAACATAGAGTTGAGTAGAAGAGAGAAGTATGTGTGTCTTGACAACAGATTCTCACTGCCAAGCGTGGTCAGTGGGAATATGAACATCAAGGTAGGAGTTTAAAACCTGCATCGTTAAGCAGTCAAGTTAGCGATAATAAAAAACGTCAGGTTAGATGTATGAAATATAAGCCCTACTTAGTCGTCCCGCCTCTGAGCTGGCATTGGAGGTAGTAGCAGAGCTGTAACAGAGGCGAAGCAGCGTTTGTGTAAACAGCGGAGCCGTCAGGGCGGAACAGCGCTGTGTGTGTACATTTGAAGCACGTGCTGTTTGTTTACTCCTAGCGCACGTTTTGCTTCCGTTGCGTGGCCCAATGTAGAATGACAAAGGTGGCATGAGGACGGAGCTTCGTTACGGAGCTGACACTTAAAGGGCTATTGATTGCTGACAAACATTTTGCAAACTTTGCAATAGACTTTGGTAAGTTTTTGCACCAAAACAGACGCGGCTGTGGCTCAGTGGTAGAGTCGTTGTCTCTCAATCTAAAGGTTGGTGGTTCGATCCCTGACTGCTACGGTCACATGTCGAAGGGTCCTTGGGCGCTTTGGACAAAAGCGTCTGCTAAATGAAATTGTAACATTGTAACTTAGCTACTTTGTCATGTTTAGGAAAGAGATCATAGTTTGGGTTGAAATAACTAATGCATGCATTTATGTATGTAACTTAACTAACCTATGTTACATAACTAATGTACATTACATAAATAACCTCAAAATATCTAACTTAAACAGATGTTATGATTTGTTTCAGAAGGGAACCAATCCCAGGTCTCCTGGATTAAAGTCCCGTTTTTTTGTTACAATGTAAATTTCATTTAGCAGACGCAAAGCGGCGAACATCTGAGAGGTAATACAACACAAGATTACAAGACAAGACGAGAAGAAACAATGTTTTGAATATCCATCCATCAATCTAGATCACCGCCCAGCTACACTAGTGACTAACGCATCAATTGTCACATAAACAATGTATGCAAGTTACACAACTAACATATGTGACAATACTAACGTACATTATGTAACTAACTTGCACTACGAACTTAAACTTGCATTATTATTTTTTACACGGAAACTGAACCCCTGTCTCCTGAACAACGATCCCATTTTTGTAGGCCCCTCCCTCGCCCCTGACCCTCACCCAAATATGACTTTTATATCCGCAATATTGCATCCTCTGAGTTGAGGGCCACAGCTAAACAATAAGTTTGAGGTCAGCATCCAGAAACGGCAAACTTAAATACATATTGAGCAACTGGGATCAGACTTGGAGGCCAGCCCTTCAGATATGTGGTGGTGTTTTCAGCTCTATCTGTAGTTAATGTCCATGAATGGAAAAGAGGAGAGGCCGGCAGAGGGTCAAAAGGGGCAGCAGGCAGAGAAGAAAGGGAATGAGGATAAACTGATAGATAGTTCTTGGTAATTATTTAGATTTCTCGCATTTTATTGGGTTGATGTCATGTTGATGGCCGCCAAACACCAGTACACGAGGCAGTAAGGGTCTATGAGAGGTAGTTAGTGGAAGAGGTGAGGAAAAGAATGAAGGAGGGAGAATGAGCAAACAAGAGAGTGAAAGAGAGACCGGAGGGTAAGTGGGGCGGCGAGGGGCAAATCTTTTATGAGGCATGGAAAACGGGGTGAAAAGAGGAGGGAGGGGGGGGCCGGTGCCTGCGGTGGGTCTGAATAGGGGGACCCCATGTCCTCTTTAATGTCAAATGAATAACTCCTGACCTAACACAGGACATTAATTGGGATAACCACCAGTTGGATGGAGGGTTTTGTTGGTTTTTACGGTGTGAAAGTTAGAAAATGAGCAAATTCTGTCATCGGCGATTCAGAGTTTATAGTTTATGTTTACAAAAATAATATAATAGATCTGATCTCTGAGTTTTAGAAGGTTTTAGGAGTCCAGTTCATTATAAGTCATTCAAATCACTGATACTGTTTGCTAGAGCTGAAAGAAAAGCTCCGCTCACTGCTTGACTTGTCGGCTGGATAGTGAGGCCCCTCCTCAGCCTATAGGACCCTCCTATATTTTGGAAAGAGAAGAACCCTCGGGCCCGTGAGCTGGTAGGATACTCTGTGCATGAATGACGGGGCAGGAGAGGGGGGCGACGGGGCAGGAGGAGAGGAGATGGCTGAAAGAGGCAGCTCATGCAGAAAGACAGGGAGAGGGGTTAAGTGGAGGCAGGTGTTCCATGACAAACCTTACAACCCCCCACCTCTCCTCTACTCCAGTTCCCTCCACCGAATCTGCTCCACCGAGACTCCAGAAAACCAGCACGAGAATAGACACTTGTTAGTCACTTCCCTCTTTCTCTGTTACCTTCTTTTGTTCGCCTTTATCCAACCACCTTATCCCTCTGATCCAATCTATCCTTCCAAATTGCACCCTTTCCCTTTGATCCCCGTTTTCTTTCCCCCCGTGCGCTTTCCCCGCTCGCTGCCGGACCACCTGGCTTTGTGGTTTGAAATCGTATAAAACTCCTGTTGCTTTAAGCAGATGGACAGCTTTCCCGCTGCTCCACTCGGCCTGACCCAGCTGGCAAATTAATTTAGATTGGATTGACGTAAAAAACGTGTTCTCTCATCGTGTTCCAGCGGCTGTTAAACTCCAAACTCAGGAGCAGAGTCGGACACAAATCCAGTTTTGATTGCTGGAAAAAAGGGGAGCGCCTGATGGATGTCATTCAGTCATTTTGTTAAATGAAATGAAATCAGTCTGTGATTGTACATTTTGCCCTTGTAAATGTGATGTAGTTAGCATCGTTCCCAAACGGCTTTTTGTGTTTGGCATGTCACCATCTCATTTGATGTGATTTAGATGCCACGTTCTGGTGTTATAAGGCGGTCTCGCTCCATGTGGCACACAAAGAGATCTCAGATTTCATCGATTAAAATTTGATTAAATTATGTAAAATGATGTGTGCTATTAAAAGAGTTTGCTTGTTGGCTTAAAGTGATAGTTCGGTTTGTTTGAAGTGGGGTTGTATGAGATACTTATCAATAGTAAGTGTACCACATACAGTGGATGCCGGTCAGCACAGAGGACACTGTTGTCCTTCATGTGTGAAGTGTTTTATGTCAGCTGTGTAGTCAGTGTGTGTAGCACAAACCGAGCGAAAACATTGAATTTCCTTGCGGGGATTAATAAAGTATATCTTCTTCTTCTTCTTCTCCTCCTCCTCCTCCTTCTTCTTTTTTAATTTTAAACCTCAGGCATCAGTTATATTATTTATAGCCTTTTAATGACAATGATCTATGACTAAATTATAATATTAAAATGTTTGTTGTAACCAAATGAATAATAAAAAGTTACATTTTCCAAAGTCAATATTTTTCCCTGACACAAAATGTTTTATTACATGAAGTTTTCTGCGGTGTGGACCTCTGAGACGCGACTGATTCATGCCCCCCCTGTAAGAACTGCAGTATTGTTACAGTAAAGTGTGTTTGGATTGATGAGTCAGTTTCAGACACCATAACTTTCATTTGACCTCTCTACATGAAGAATGACTCACAGCGCCTCTATTGTGTGAAAGCTGTGTGTGAACATTTCGGATCACTGGAGTGCTCTGAGGTTTTTGTTGTGACTGACTGTTGTGAATTGTGTGTCCTCTCTGCACACACGCACTTCATGTTTTGGAAGAACAGAGAGTTTGATGTTTGAGGCTTTGTAAAACAGTTCCTTCTCATCCCACAGTGACTGGTTCTTGTTGTTGTGTCCCAGACAAACTTCAGACATCAGTCAGCTCGAGTGAAACATCTGGAAGAAAGGCGTGCGGCTGTTTTTTTTGGTCTGAATCACCGCTTATCATCGCACACACACTTAGATCATCAAGCACCAACAGCAGACCGAACCCACAACCCACTTCTGGTCTGCTTTCACTGACAGCTTCTTCTTTGGTAAAACGAATGGATTGTAGTATTTTACGCCTCATCTCTGCACTTCTGTCTGTCTCCTGAAGCCTCTTCCCTGCCATGGCGGGAGGACGTTTCAACAGTGCTGGGGACTTTTAAGTACTTCTAAAGCATTGTTATCCAAGTTAACAGCTACTTCACCCTGAAAGAAGGTAGTGAAAAATGATTAAGTTGAAAAATAGTGCTGCTAGAATAGTTAAAAATGCAAGATGGCAGTAAAAAAACAAACAAAAAACCCCCCAAATCAATTAGCCGAACAACTTCTTTCACCTTTTTTCAACTACTAAATAAAGTCTAAATAATAGTCAATAAAAAAGTGCTAATTTAAACACGGCTAATTTACACCTAATAACTTTAATCTCACAGATTCTGATTAAAAAAACTAAAGAAGTATTTTTTCACAGCTGAGCTGACAATCTGGCTTTCTGGAATACTTCTGCGACTTTTACCTGAAAGAATCTCATCAGAACTTTTTACAGGAATAAAAGTGCAAGAAACATAATCAAACCTGGATCTGACTACAACTAAAACAATAAAGAAAACATATTTTACATGCACCTTTCTGTTTTATAGCCAAAAATAGCTTGCAGTTGCACAGAAATTGTTGAAAAGGAATTAACCACTTATTACCAATATAAAAGTAGTTGAACTGCCAGTAAGCCACAGCAAAATGTAGTTTAACCAGTAGTCTAATAACATGCTGCTAACTACTACCCAGCACTGCAGTTCAATACTATCTTTTTTTCTTTCTCATGATTTTATAAGGTTACACACACACACACACACACACACACACACACACACACACACACACACACACACACACACACACACACTGAGTAAAGTGTTTGTCCAGTCAGCGAGCAGCCACGGTTGTTGGAGGCTCCAGACCGCTGAAGCACTGATAGACTCTCGTGGATAAGATGAACCCAGAATAGAAACAAACACAACAGTTTACGACCACGCTCCTGATTAAAGACTTTGAAAGAATGCAAAGTTTGTCTTTAGTCTGCGCGCTGGGATTTATCCTCGTTGTTGTTGTATTAATTTAGACTATTCCAGAAAGCAGATTTTTGATTCCAGCAAATCTAAATATCTCCTCACTTCTTTAACAATCTTATTTACAATCCTGTCTTTGCTCATTCTTCTGAGATGCAATATATTTTCTCTCCTCTTTCTCTTTCTCTTTCTCTTTCTCTTTCTCTTTCTCTTTCTCCGTCTCACTCTCACACACACACGCCTGCAAGCCGAAAAAAGTCTTTCTACTTAAACTGAAATCAGACAGCGATAACAAGGTCGCCACTTCATGCCTGCCCTACTACCTTAACTGGTGTTCCCGTGTGATAAAGAGGCAGACCTAATCTATACGTTATCAGCCACAGGAAGAGAGGCAGCATGCCAGACAGCAGGACTTACACAAGGGTGGGAGGGGTGGGGAGGCTTTGTACAAATCCCTTTATATGCATTATGAAGAACAATATTTCAGTCATAGTTTTTGTTTTATTCCTTCTTGATTAGACAGGTTAAACATGTGTTACTGTTCTTCACTTTAAAAGGTTTTTTAGGTGTTTGGAGTGTGTCTCTATTGCCAGACTGTTAAAAAGCACTTGATCAAACTTGTCAAATCTAATTTTAACACAGCTGTGTACCAGTGTCCAGAATAATTTAACCCAAGTAAATTCCCAAAGAACCCTCATGTTTGGCCAGATAACAAAATGTGTTTAACTCTGGAATCAAAGCTGGGCAATAAATCAAAGTAGTATATATGATAACGATAATGTATACAACTAAACCTGAAATCATCTAGGATTGTAGTTGTTGGGGGATACCTGGCTCCAAATGTTGTAAATCAAATCACATTTGACTTCACTTTGATTTGATTTGAGTTAACTGAAGTATTTTTGTCTGCTGGTGAGCTAATGCACGAAACCCACATAAAGAGTGTCGGAGAGCCAATAGCTGTGTCCCAATTCAGGGGCGGCATCCTTCAAAGGTCGTATTTGAAGGGTAATTGCGCCACAGCAGCGCGTTGAAGGCTTTCCCATTTCGAAGGCTCCTTCAGATCCAGCCGAGAAATGGCCACAAAGGACCCTGTGATTCATTGCGCTCCAATTCAAATGAGATGCGGACTCTTAAATGCCCAGGAATACACTTTAAAATATAAAAAATTGGGGTTTTAACTCAATCGAACCTAAAATGATCAGCTAAGTTACGTGGCGTTACTTATGCTAGCTAATTAGCCCACTAGCTACCTGTTGCTAGGCAACAGGAGTAGTGTTTGGAGAGGCAAGGCTAAGGGCGGGAACAGGAAATCCTCCGTAGACCGGTTCGGCCTTAGCGTCTACACAGGCTACGAATGACTCATCCTCCGTAGACCACGTCCTTGGATGCAGCCCCTGGATTAAGACACAGCTCCTGATTTTAATGTAAAACTGTATGTTCAGTGTTTCAGGAAGTTTAATTTATTGGGTCCATTTGTTTCGAAGAAGAAGAGAACACTGCGGATAGTTCGGCTCGAGGGAAAACATTTTTTATCTGCACAACACCGCATCTTCAAAAACAATATTCAACTGATGACACTTCCCTGCTCACGTTTAGAATGATAAATTTTTAGGGGGCAGTGCTACTTGTGTTTTAGTGCAGTCACTTTAAAGCTAACCCAAGTACATTTTACACCATCTGTTGTACCTACAGTGACGTGTACAATGACAGATCTGTTGTTACGAAGAGGTTGTGATAAAAATTGAGCCAGTTTTTGGTCTGACCTTCCCTCCAGAGTGTGTGTGATTCAGACCCCTGACTCAAAGTCTCTGTTTTCAGAGACGATGACCATGTACGGTTTAAATTTTAGGGGTGTGTGTCGGTGACCATGCGTCTAATTCCTGCATTACCAAGATCAAAGATTTCATACATGCACATGTACAAATGCTCGTATATGAGCCTGCTTTATTTCTGTACGTTTGTGTAACACTGCGGTCCTGTGGCTCAGTCAGTAAGTCATTACAATAATGTTACACGAGGCATGGGAATTATGAGCGAGACAGAGAGGGGAAGCCAAGATGGAGTGAAAGAGTGAGACGTGAGAAGCAGAGCAGCTCCAGAGGTGATAGTGATACTGCGCTGGAGGAGGAGAAAGGGAGCAGGAGGGCAGGAGGTTATTGGATTGCTCCGGTCAGCTCCAGAAATGACTTTTCCATGACTCCAGGTATGTGATCCCGGCTGAGCCTGGGGATATCCTCTGTTTATGCTCAGGCAAAGACCCGCAGATTAGGCGGCCTGGTATTCACCTGATTAAAATGACCTTCTTGTGTAAACTAAGCTGGCAGGTTGAGAGCAGTGCTCACATATACAGGACCTTCAGGGACCCGGACGGTGTATGAACAATTCCGTCTGTGTAATTAACACACACACCCACGCAGACACGCACACACGCACACGGACTGAGAGCAATGTGTGTTCATATTGCAGCAGAGCCAAATCACCATGGAGATTAAGAAGTAAAGCTCTATGGAAGAATCTGTGCTACTAATGAAACTATTATCCACTGAAGCCTTTATAAACCATGAAGGGCAGGTGTTCCTGTACCTAGAACACCAGTGCTTATCTTACCTGCAGTATAGACGTTTGTGTGTTTTCTACTCAGACTGTATGAATAATGGACGTAGCCAACAGGACGTCACCCTTTAGTAAGTTAACAGCTGTTTTACAGCCTTCATTTCGGGATTTGGCCCCCGGCCTCTTGGTTTTTTGGAGCCTTTAGTGACCATATTTTGTCAAGAGGGTTACGCTGAAGAGGAGCAAGGAGTTGGCCAATGCCAGGTATTCAAAGCTATGCAACTGCCTGTGGCTAATTAATTAGCTAGCTGATTAGCTAGTTCTGTTCTGGCTAATTAGCTAAGTGGTGGTAGCGGACTGAGTTATTTATTCAGAAGACTAAAGAAGCTAATAAAGCGTGTGGTACGTAGTGGACTTGCGGCTCACTTTTACATAAAAAGCTAGCGAACTGACTTCTTGGACGACCTTTGCACTTCAGTACAATGAACAGCAAAGTAACCAACATTATTTGTCCGATATTTGCGTGACGTTTTCTCCCAAAGGTCATAAACATGGCTGTGTCAAGTTCATAAACAAAATTTAGCTGAGGTGACACCTAGCAGACAGCTAACAGCACCCATCTGTCACTCAAAGCAACCAAGCCCCTATTCAAGCATAACTTTAAGCCTTAATATAACTTAGATAGATAAGTTAGATAAAAATGTAACTCCTGTACAGTTGTTCCAAATCGAAATAATTAGTTAGAGAGCCCAGAACCTTTCAGCAGCAGGCTGTGAACTTCTTTAATTCTGCTGCAAAGTTGGGCATTTTAATATGGTACCTAATGCGGATGGACTCACTTTTGGACCAGCCTCAAGTGGCCACTCGAGGAACTGCAGGTTTTTTGGAGCTTCTGTGTTTGCTTCAATTTTAGCCCTGGAGGTTGCTACTTTTTTTTCTATAGTGTATCTGTGTGTGCGTATCTGTGTGTGTGTATGTGCACACAGTTGTTAAGGCCAGGTGGAAGGATTAAGCAGAGATAAGCCCAAGGCCAGCACACTCATTTGTTTGGGATTCTCCATCACTCATCTGTCTTCCTGTCACCGCTGCTTGAGCTCATGTTGCCTTCTGTCTTCACCGGTCTCAAACATTCTGCAACAATATTTCTGTCTTACTTTTACGGCATCACCTAGCCCCTGTCTTTTATCTGTCTTTCTTCCTGTTGTCCTCTACATGTCTGTTTTATGTTCTGAGGTCAAGTGGCGTGAATGCAAAGAGTTCAGCCTAGAATATGAAACTAAAACCAGCCATCTGCCTGCTTTTCTCTGCAACATGTGCTTTTCAGGTTTGACTGTGAGTGTGTGTGTGTTTGCTAGCTGAATCCTGTGGCTGGTATATCATTGCTGACAGCTGTCATATTGTTATAATGCAGCCTCTTTCTTGAGCGCAGCTGGCTTTTATACCTGTTGTCTCCTTATCCCCTGGATGCTGTAAATCCTTAGCTAGTTCGAAGCAAGGATTAGCTGTTTCTATCTACTTGTAGAGCGATTGTCGTCGCACCACTACAATAACTGCATTAGGCTTAAACTTTAGATCTTTAATTGTCTTTAACGTGTAAAGACACTGGGCTACAATTGAGATGTAAGTAAATGAAGATTAACTTCAGGTTGCAGTAGCTCCATCCTTCAAAACTCCTGTGGAAAACATCGCCACATTATGCATGTGAAAAACCAGATGCCTCTGATAAACATTTTTCTTAGTCACAAATCTGCCTCTGACTTACAAAGAGCTTAAACATTACACACTTTGGCTCAAGAGTTTTGCCAGAGGGGAAAAAGAAAAACATTCGACTATTAGACCTGCAGCCAAATTCTTCGGAGAGGTTTACGTGTGAGATGGAAATATGCAACAATGAAATGTTTTATTTAACTTTGATAGCTTCTGGCACTTATTGAAATGGATGTTTTGTAAAGGGGATCAGGGGTTATTTCTACGGTCAGAGGAGGGGGAATACGATGCGAATCATAAGACCTGTTCAGTATTAAAACACTGAATCGATCATATTTAAACTCTCAAATTAGGCGCCACTTCCCTAAACTGAACTGACGTAATTACATTCTGGTGGAGAGTAACCCAACTTTGAAGTGCAACTATTGGCTGATAACGTTGCGTTGCAAGTTGGCAAAAAATAAGAGAAACATGGCGCCTAAACTTTGAGTCCAAGTTCAACACAAACACTAAAATTGGAGTAATAGGATTAGCACATGGCTGCAACAATATGCCGGCCTTCCCTGGTGGGGCACAGCAGTATTGGGTACAGCTCCCCCACCATTTCTGACTGTGTATCAGTTATCTTGCCCCGTATGAAACCTCACAACAGGTAGTCCGCAGCGCAAAACTGACTCCAGATCAAAGTCGCTGCAAGGGCACCCCCGACCTCGAGTCTGAATTGAGCAGGGCAGCAGGGCTATAGGCATGACCTTTCCTGTGGACATTCAAAGGTTTAGATCTACCGACCTCTTTGATCCACAATCCAAAAGTTTGTCGACCTTATATTAAATCAATTTATCCTTTAATTCTTGTATTTTAATCAAAAAATTGTTTTCATTGGAGGAGAAAAGACCA
This sequence comes from Semicossyphus pulcher, assembly GCF_022749685.1. NCBI lineage: Eukaryota > Metazoa > Chordata > Actinopteri > Labriformes > Labridae > Semicossyphus > Semicossyphus pulcher. Next base: position 30,086,314 of record NW_027211715.1, read on the forward strand.
GAAAAAAAACCTGTTGCCAGTTGGTGGAACAGTTGGATTTCTCGGTTGGACCGCAGGGCCGCAGAGGACACTGGGAGGAGTGGGAATGTCAAGACAAAGACTACCAGTAGAGAAGGAATGCCGGTGTCCTGCTGAGCTAATCCTAGCTGGAAGAAAGGAGAAAATGTGGAAAGCGAGGGGAGAGAGGGAGGAGACGATAAGATGGCAAAGGAAGGTCCCAGGGTTTGGGCAAGAAATGGAAAAGGGCTGCTTGAGAAAAAACTCCTCTTCCCATTCAGCAGACTCTCTCTAACTTTCACCTGCTTTCTCTCTATGGCTCGTTTTCGCTGGTGGTCCAACTGGTCTCTGTTCGGTTATGGAGGCATTTGGAGTTAATGAGACAGCTGTACCATTTGAGAGGTGAAGTCCTTTAGATCAGCTTTTCTTAGTCTGCATGGCCCAGCGCTCCCTTGTCTTTTTAGTCCTGAGGGGAGTGAGTAATGCCATTTTCACCCTCAAGGGCCATTTATATTGAAACAAATACCTACCTCAGCTTGTTTTGTTTGAGACTGGATGGAGGATTGTAGATTACCTCAGACCTTTTCACTAAATCAAGTTATAAGGATTCCCTGTGCAAATTGGGGAGATTACGCTGAGAATCCTCAATCACCTCTGTTTGTCCAACTTTTCTTTCCCTCTTCAAATCTTTGATTATTTTTTGCATTATGGGCACGTAGATATTTTATGAATCTGCGTGTGTGAGCAGTTATGTTTTCAATCCAAGCATGAGACAGAACAGAGTCTGACCCTTTTGGATTTAAAGCAGATCTTCAAAGCCTCTGTATAAACGCAGGACAGGGCTGCGGCAGCAGAATGAACCCGAAGATAGGAACCAGACCACTGGGTGCTGAGGGAACTTGGACTTCCCCCAGAGCTAAAATGACTAGAAAAGACATTTTTAACTAACCAGACATGTTGAACAGGTATCAGAATATTTGCTGCCATTGTTTCTATTTCACCCTCCTGGTTTTGTATGTTGTCAGACTATTTGTTGACTACATTTCACAGGATCACCGATCCAACTTAGTTATCTTAAAGGGCCGGTTTACTCTTTATTACCTCAGCTATGCCATATTAATGTTGTTGACCAATGACAATGCAGCAACACTCAACAGTGATAAACAAAGACAACTGGAACAAAGCCAGGAATATTGATTTTTTTTTAACTTAAAGTTATGATCCTTAAGACTTTCATGAAATGGGATCCAGTTTTTGATGTGATTTATGGTCAGCGTTTTTTCAGCAATTGCCATCCAGTGTATATTTACATTCTTAAAATACCTCTCTATGACAGGCTGTATATGTATAAGAAATGGACATGAGACCAACCATTTGTTTTTGAACTACTGTTTTGAAGCGTCTATCTTGGTATTTTCATCGGGGCTATCTTGGTTTTTGGAGCCAGAAGTAACCATATTTGGACAAGAGGATGGGACTGGAGAGGAGGGAGCAGAAAATAGGTTCTCAGCTAACACTTACACTAGCACTTGCTTGGCTAGGAAGGTTCATATGCATTCACTGTCACTGTGATTAAAGTTGGGATTTAAATTTTGGCTGCCGAAAACAAGCATTATGTCAAACAAGAAGACATTTTTCAGGTTACGGTCACCTTGGAGGTGATACACTATCGTTAGTGTCACCTCAAATGGGACCACATTTGTAAAAGAACATCATGTTGTGTTGAAGAAAACATGCAAGTAAGATGTTAGAAAACTGAGACCATAATCTCATTGTGAATATGTTGACTGAGTTATTTAATCAACTGAGAAGTATAGGCTCATTTTATCATTCAACAGAGAAGACACCTAAGACTTTAAACTTTGGAGTACCGCAGTTGGATATTTTGTTCTTTGGTTTTTCATTGCCAAAGATGCACTTAAGTACAATCAAATTCCTTCACTAAGATGAGCAAATTAATTGATCAGCACCGTGTCAGAAATGGCGATATTATGATACATCTTGCCCACTCCACATGTCGGAGAAGCCAGCATGTTGCCTCACCGGCTGAATCTGAACCATTTCCTGTCCGACTTCCTGCGCCCGGCCTCCTGGTTCTGTCCTCTCTGGTCCAAGCTTGAAGCAATTACGAGCGGCTCAGGGGAAATCACCCCCCGCCCTCCTGTGCTATATGCTCTGGCTCATTTTTCACAACACCGCCGACTCCTTTAAAGTGTTGACAGAGACATTAAACACGAAGGCCTCTGTCACTGATGAGAGGTTTTGGGACGAAGTTTCAAATAAGCTGGAAAAAATCAAGACGCTTCTTTAAAGCGGGAGAAGATGGAGAGAAATTGTGACATTGAACATGTAGGAACCATCTTTAAAAGGGGAAAAAGTCCATTAAACAGTTTCTTTTGGCCGGTATAGTACACATATAAACATGTTTTTTCAATGATGACATCCAGTATTTGTTAGTATAAGCTGTCAGCACGCTTTTTGGCAACTTTTTACCGTTTGATTTGTCTGGAAATACATAAAGCGTATTTTTATGGAAGAATACTCTCTGGAAAAAAGAAAGAGACAACTATCTGCTGATTTATCCCTTACTTAAGACTGCAAGTTGAGAAGTTTAAAAGTATTAACTGAGAGGAGAAAGTAAGACATGTGATTCATGGACAGCCGAATGTTTGTTGTGGTGACTGCTCCAGACGGATTTCCACAGCGGACGGAAACTGAAGACAGGATTTTTATGATCCCGCCACTTTTCACTCCTCACAGCCCATCTCACACAAAACAGAGGTCGGCTTTTTCCTTCTCCCTGCTGTCTCTGCTTTTCTTCCTTCCCTTTATTGCATGTCTTTTTTGATTTCTGCCTTTCTTTCGGTTTTTTTGCTCCGCTTTCTTGGCTCATGAAATTAGTCTTACTCAAATCCAGAAAGGCCGGATGATTTAAAGCCCTCAGCCCGCTGTAGGCAGGAAAAGGAGAGTGAATTTATCATAACCACGAGGATTTTCTGAACAGAGAGTGAAGTTGGACAGCAGCAGTCTCAAGTTGGCGGTCTTTGTGTGTGAGGCTCTATATTTTGCTTTCAGATACACGATTTGTAGAGATGTTCTTCCCAGCGATTTGTCTGAAACCAACTTCCCCTCTGATACCAGTGTAAAAAAAATATTTTTTAAACAGCGCTCTCGTAACGATGATATTATTTATATCATTAGTTTATTGCCAGGCTCAATACACTAAATAAATAGCCTAAAAACAGGCTGAGCATTTAGAAACAGCTGAGCTGAGCTAAAGTTAGTCTTAGCTCGGCTAGTTAGCTAGCTCCTGGCGACCTTTGCCTACCAAAAAGTGTCAGAGAAGCACTGATTTAAAAGTGATTTAATTTGCGTTTGATTATGTTAACTTTAAATAGAAACTTTAAAAAATACAGCCTTAAAATGTGTGATTGAAAATCACTAATAGCTCGCATATTGCTAGTAACGTGAAACTCCTTGCTAGCCCTGCACTGTTGTTTGCTAATGTAACATGATAATTTACATGAAATCAGTTCTTCTTTGTCACTCAAACATAAGTTGCTAGTGGCTCACATAATATATATATTATTGCTTTGTAGCATTCTGTATTGAAGAAGAAGAAAAAAGTAGATTGTTGGGGGCTAATAAACAAACTCTCCGGTCCCCGATTTAACCTAGTGGCATTTTCAATACTAGTGTCGGCATTGGAACGCCTCTACTGAATTCCTCGAAGAAGTATGAATCAAAAGAAGAGGAAGAGGAGGGAGGGGCTGTTGGCTGAGAAAGACTGGTGAGACATGGATTTCATTAGAGGTCCCTGTGTGAACGGTTCTCCTCCAGGAGAGAGGGCATTGTTCTGCTCTCTGCCCCCAGCTCAGAGCTCCTGCCGTGGGCAAGACTTGTTAGAGAGACAGCCTCCTGTTGAGGAGGCTGGACAAGGGTTATCAAAGGACAAAGACCCTTTTGGTGTGCTGACAGGCGGACAGGTCAGACGCCTCACTGTGTGTGTGTGTGAAGGAGGGGGTTTCTCTGATGTGTGCGTGTGTTTGTGCTCGGGTACAGGAATCCTCTCTCGTGTTTTTACGTGTGTGCTCACAGCAGTTGGGTCAGCGTGAATAGAGGACTGTTGATGGATTGCAGGCCGATCAGCTCTCAGGAGACACACATCCTTGGTGTGTGTGTGTGTGTGTGTGTGTGTGTGTGTCCTTATGGTGCACTGATCAGAGCTGAAATGTGATAAGGGGTACAGTAGGAAAATGTAGAGCAGACCTTTGTTTATTTCGCCAACAGCCTGAATAAACCGACTAATTTACCAAACAGCAACAATAAGTCAAATTCCCACATCTGCTGACATGTTTATTGTAGGATTTTGCTTTGTACACAGTCAGAGGATACAGAAGAGCATCTGTAAACTGTCATTGTCAATTCCCATGTTTAGTAACAAAGGATGGTTACAGTAAATAGAGTTACATTTTTACTGGATCAGACTCTCACTATGGGACTCCCTTTGGTACCTCGCCTTTTTTAATTACTTGCAGTAGCAGCTTAAACGCAGATGTGACCCCGGCTTCACAGTGCGTCTTTGCTAGTCTAAAACCTACAGGAAGGATGCCATCAAATTGTTGCCTTTAAAAACCCATGAGAAACCTGCATATTTAAAGGGATATTTCACAGATTTTCAACCTTATCTCCTAGGTTAGGTATGTGGTGTGAAATTACCTGTAGCTGTAGCTGAAGATCTCTGTCTCTTTATGTTGTTCTTCTGGCACCAGGACTATCATTTGATTGTTGTTTGTCCAAAAGAACTACTGGCTATTTCAGCTCAGATTTCTAGTCTCTACCTTCTCCTGCAAAATAGCTACAAAGCTAAGAACATCAAAAAAGGGCAAAACATGAGTGCTTAGGAGTTACTGACAGGGTGTTTTGGCTAACTCAGATATTTAGTTGAGCCAGAGTATACTGCAGAATAAACACAGCTGAGCAACACAGAGGCTACATCTGCTGGCACGAAACGAGTCCTGATACATGTGAGCACTTCCAGCAGAGCTCCACGAGCAGGAGATCTCAGCTTTCTGTGCAATTATGGCACACACGGATGGATTTACTGCTTCAATTGACTTCAACACTGATGGGAAATCCATGGCTACAATTCCCCTCAAGTATGATTAAGTTCATCATATTTGATTTTAGGAAAGATCTCAGTTTGTCTGTTTTTTAAGGTCTACTTTGGCTGCTTTAGATCACTCATCATTGGCACAGCTGATTTGAGTTTGGGTCACATTTGGTTGAATCTGAGATTAAACTCAGGTCCCTATAGAAACCTTATCAACTGAAGGACCATTGAGGTGTGGTGTACATGATCCTTATCATCAGCTCCCATCTCTCTGCCATCCAGCGGGTGTTTGGAGGAGCTTGGCTTGTCATATAAAGGCTTCAGTCTTGTGAGAGTTCTTATTAAAACCAACAGGGCGCATTCCACATTCACAGGCGTCTCTTTCTACACGCCAACCTGCATATGTTTTACAGCCTAGTTGGTCTAAATGAAATCTCTCCATTTCTTCTCCCCGTCTCCTTAATGTTTGGATCCCCCTGCTTGTTACTTCCATTGGCCTGACCCACTTGAGCTCATCCGCATTCCAGGAAGTGAACTTTTAGTAATCTCATTTCTTTATAATTACACAAGAGCTATGCTCTTTTAATTTATTTGTGGGTTATGCAAACAGTGAGAGCATTTTTTCACGTCTGTGTGCAGCCCATTGTAGAGAGCACTCGTTGCCTGCTGCTGTATGCTCTGGTATTTGCTTCCAAATACAAGTTTGCTTCCAAGTACGAGTCATTTTAAGTGTGTTTTATGGCGTTTTGGGGAAAAGACAGCTTTGAAAGACTAAATTATTGGTTGATAAATTTCCCAGTTTGGTCTCACAGAAAAGGGTGCAATGACTAAGACCTCTAAACATTGAATTATGTGGTGATGGAAAGTATTGTGTTAAATTTACTTGCCAGCACCACAGAAACCACGACAATGCAAAGTCAGTTCTTGTTTCGTCTCGTGGTGGACACAAATCCTTTACAAAGGCAGGTGATATTATGTAACTTTGTAAGATTTAATGTAACCAGAATCACAATCTTTGTCTAAAACTTCCCAAGCTGTCTTCAACATTATGATACAAGATTAATGTTGGTTTTTTAAAATAGAAAATATGTTACACAAACTGAAGCATTTCAGTGTAAGTTTGTAAAACAAAATCATGTTTTTCTATCATAAAAGTTCCTCCAACTTCGCTCAAGATAATGGCTCCTAACACCCTCCATGCTCGTCCCTTTTAAATAAGTAGCACTTTGTGTGTTGTGATCAGAAAAGAAGGGGGAAGTTTGCATAAGAAAAGAACACCAGTAAAGGGATTATGTATTATAATCAAGGGTCAAACCCGCACGATGACTGGCACACTATATATGCTTTAATCCACAAAGCCTTCATTTGCTCTGGCCTGTTTATTAAAGCCTCTGTGCTTCCAGCGGTGGCAGCCTTCAGTTCTGGATGCTGGGGCACCTTGATGGATTTGGTATGTTATTGGGGGAGACACGGGGTGTTACAGCCCAACCCTCCCACCACTGAATGTGTGTGTGTGTGTGTGTTTGTATGACTATTGAATTCTCCCATATTTTACCCTCAGTGCTGTGAAATGGAGCCATTGCGTGTCTGTCCTGAAAGTTCCAGCAGCTTTGACGGACTTTGATTCCGTTAGTGTCCTAATAGATCTTGATAGTTTCCAAACTACTTGCGGTGAACACGGATATTTTAACATCTACATCATGTCTCACATGTTGCGTCTCATGCTTCGTAATCCATTGTTGCGTGTCACACAACAGGACAGAACCTTTTCTCAGTATGAGCACAATTTGCCATGTTCGAATGGCGGCAATTTTCCTTCCCAAAATGATGTAATGCTCATTTTGGGAACTGCTGTTTTAATGTCGCAGTGCTGTGTTCCAGGTTGCAGAGCATTTACACCCTTCCACAATAAATGTGAAAGTAAAAGATGATAAGTAAGGAAAAAGTGAGAAACTACATATTTGCTAACCAGTAAGATACCAACAGCTAAATTCAAACAGCTAACATTAGAATTCAACGAAAACCTAGCTAACATTACAGCTAGCAAGGAATTCAAGCATTGTTTTGTGATATGTAACACTATCAAACAGCTAACGTTAGCTAGAAATTGATTAGGCTAACGTTAGCTGTTGTCTCATGCTAGCTAACCCCAGAATCAGAATCAGGTTTATTGCCAAGTAGGTTTACACATACAAGGAATTTGTTTTAGTGCAGAACACACAACAACTTACAACAAGTCCATAACTGGGCAGATTTCATTTGTTTATACGATTAGCAACATTAGCGCAGTAGCAAGACATTAAAACAGGATTTGTGCTTCCCCCATGTGCATGAAAATGGCTGACACATGAATACAGTGAATGTTTTCATCTGTAGTGTTGGATGCAGTCACTTTCTAATCGCCACCAACATGTTTTCCCTCTTTGTCCTCTCGTCCCTCCACAGTTTCTCTTTCGCCCCATTTGTCTTCCATCTGTCGTGCGTTACTGGATCATAGCTTAAAGGTCATTAATCATGTATGCATGATGAATGGATTACCCTAAAGCTACTAATCGCAAGTTTCAATTTGGACATTGTGGGAGAAATATCACAAAGAAATGCTTGTCTTTAATGCACTGAATGACCTTCTGTGTTAAATGTGTTAAAAATGTGTCCGAATGTTTGACGCTCTGCTTTTCAGAGGTTCAGTTTGAATTCATGTGAAGCTGCCTAAACTTTGGCTGTTAGTTGCTGGATTTAACTTCCCCTAGGACTTAAAATGTGCTGACTGCGTTTAAAAGGTGCCGCAAAACATTGTCCTTTCTGTTTTTTTTGCTTTTTGAGGGCAGGTAGGTAAATCTTATGCCCTCTCTGTTGCACTGATTCTGATTAATCACGGTACTGCCATGTGTACAAGCCCCATGGCCTCTGTTTGTCCTCTTAAACAGCCTTTTCCAGAAGTGACATTAAAAAAATCAAAGGCAGCCACGAGTGTATTTGGAGGCTGTGGGTTTGGTTTAAGCGTGCTGTATGTTTGCAGATGTTAAGTTTCGTGGGAGAACGCCTGTCATGATGTGTGCTGAACTTAAAGAAGAGGTTAAATCTTCCCTGCACTGCGTGTTCTGTATGTTGGTTTCCCATCCCTGAGGAATATACATATATATCACATGTTTCACTTGAAGAAACATCCGTGTTAGTAGAGTAGAAATGAGCTTTTTATGAAAGGGAAAGATACATAAGCCTTTCGTGTCAGTGTGACGGCTGTAATATAATATGGTGTCCCTCGAGGAATTCAGTGTGAAGCTATTCTGTGAGAGTGAGTGACACGAAAAGGACCACCCATAGTCTTCTATGATAAACACACAAACTGTGCTCTACACACGCATACACACACCTCCACTGTGGCATTGATTCAGACATGCAAACACACTCTGATAATGGAGGTGGTGTCCTGTGTGTACACACAGACGCATGCATTATATCTGTTCACACATACACGATATGCAGGACTTAAACACACACTCTCATATAAACATGTTGTTGCATAAACGTCAATCATCTGATTCAACTGCTCCGCTCACCTACTGTTGGCAGACTGAGTGCCGGGGGCGATGTTGCGGCATGACCCTGCATGTGTGAGCGGTTTACAGTGTGTTTGAGCTGCAAAGCGTTCAACCATCACTACATTTTGTTTTGTTTTGTTTTAGGTTGGTCATGATTGTCTAGATGCATCAACACAACACAACACAACACAACACAACACAACACAACACAACACAACACAACACAACACAGGCAAAAACAAGGGAAAGCATCCGAGCTTCATAAAGCAGTGCTGCATGAAATGTGTGTTTGTGTTTTAAGTCACAAAATAAAGCTTGACTGTTTGACTCGTGGTCTTAAATTAGGCCGAAAAGTGTAAATTTATATGATCAACTGTTTTTCAGTTCAAAATGCAAGAAAATAGAGAAAAATTTCCTTTATGATTCATCAGAGCCCAAAGCTACATCCTTGAATGTCTTAATCCAAACAGACAGTCCAAACTAAAAATATGTTCATGTATATTTTTATATTGGACTAAAGCAAAGGATAATACATTCTTTTATATAATATTTTGCCATAATGTTACAACAGTGTTAAAATTCCATTTATTAGACGCTTTTGTCCAAAGCGGCGTTCATCTGAGAGTTAATACAACACAAGCAACGATCAAGACAGGAGGGAAGGAAGTCAGTAAGAGCCGACAAACAGCTTCAAGTGTGATCGGACACTGGTGCCAACAGGCAGTGTGTAGGACGTTTTTTTTATTAAAATTATAATAATCATCATCAGCAACATCAACAAGATCAGTTTAGTCATCATCATGAGAATCCTAGTCAGCATAAACTACATCCTCGATGTCTTCATCATCAACAGCATCAGTATCATTGAGGTCAGAGGTGTTCATAAAGAGCTGGGTCTTTAGCTTCGTCTTAAAGGTGAAAGGGACTCTGCGGACCGAATGGAGTTTGGTAGCTCATTCCACCACCGGGGGATGACTGAGGAGAAGAGTCTAGCTAGAGACTTAATATATGACAGAGAAAAACTATAAATCCTCCCAAAGGAGAATCTTAAAACCAGTGGATGCTCGACGTTTAATTGATAAATGACAATTACCCAAGCATAGAATTGTTGCAGATTAATGCAAATTATCATATTTAAGATGTGTTTTAGATGCAAATGGCTACATGTAGGATGTGTTGGCTCGTATAGATTTCTAGCATGTAATTAGCTCTGCTAAAATTAAATTAGTACACAAAATAAATAATTAAACAAATAAATTATTTTCAACTTTACTTTTAATTGTTGTTTTGATTTGTTTGAATGCAACAGAGGCTTTTAGCTGCTCACTTATGACGCTGTATAATCTGCAGTATATAATCGAAGATGGACTTTGTTTCTTTTTGTCTTCCTTACACGTGCAGACCAAATTAACCACCTCAGATTCCAGCGGTAGGAGAAAAACACAAGCCGAGTGAGAGTGAGAAGTAGTGATAGACAACTGCACTTCATCTGTAAACTGAAATGGTTCATAAACAGTCGCTCATCTGTGGTTGATATCCTTCTTGCTCTGCTTTATTTTCCCTGTCTCCGCGGCTCCACGTCTGTAGTCTTTAGAGATTTGAGTTTGCAGCAGTTCAAGTGGAGCTGCCATATCACGCTGAGGGCCAAACAAACACAATACAGCAACATGTGGACTGCACATGAAAGTCAAGTCATAATACCTTATTATGTTTCTTTATGCCTTCAAATCTCCCTCTCTCTCTCGCTGTCTCGCGCTCGCCCACTTGCCCTTCTCTCCGTCTTTGTTCCAAGGCCCTTTGAGGGTGTTTTTCAAAACAGGCGTTATTGACATTGAAACTTTAATCAAATGCAGGCATCTGTGGCTAACTGAAACCATGAAGGGAGGGGGAGGAGGGGGAGACAAGGCGAGGGGCTTGGCTTCAGCATTAAAAGGCATAAAATGATTTGAAACACAAGCAGGGTCAAGTGTACTCCAGATCTGTCACTGGTTTCAATTGAAGAGGCGTCATGTTTGTGTTTGAGAAGGAAGTTTTTTCTCTCCCTGCTGCTCAGCATTTGTTGGGAAATGATAAAAATATCTCATTGAAAATAATTCATAATCTTTTGTGAGCTGCAGGTGTTTTTTCTACACGACTGTGGTTTCTATTTCCCTTTTTTAACCAAAATGAGGTCATTGACTGCGTGTTGTGATTAAAATCCCCGGCCTTTTATGTCTTTACTAAATGCCTTCACCCATTTGGGAACATGTTCAAAGCACTGGGATAGGAACCTTTAGCAGGGGAACAATGCATCTTTATCCGGGTTTACTCCTCCAGATATTTTGCCTGTTTGATTTTGTTTAAGTGGTGATTTTATTGCACGTTATGTTGCAAGGACATGTGTAAAACGTCTTGAGAGAGAGCTTTGAATTCAGTGACAAGTCCACTTACTTGGCTCGTTAGCTCAAATTAATGATCCAGAAACTAAAACATGTCTAAATTCATTGAGGCCATTGACTGAAAAGGTTCTTTATCTACAGCAAATGTAGTCACAGTCAACAAGGTGACTGTGATTACATTTGCTGTAGACAAAGGATCTGTAAATATGCACACTTTGATATGCATTGCATGGCATGTCGTCTTCAGGGCTGCACGGTGGTGCAGTGATTAGTGCTGCTGCCTCACAGCTAGAAGTCGTTCGAGTCCCGGTTTGGACGTAGGGGGCCTTTCAGTGTGGAGTTTGCATGTTCTCCCTGTGCAAACTCTGAGTGGTATGCATCATGGGTGCATCATCACACTTTTGAAAAATGCAGATTTTCCTCCTATTGTGCAGGCCTATGAAGACAAATAAAGCAAACTGTGAGGAACTTTCTCTTTTGTCAAATCGTAAGGCCCTTGTGAAAAAAGATGTACGTCTCATTTCTTTGCTGACATGGTGTAGGTCAAATAGAGGCATCAGTATTAAATAGAGTCTGCTTCACAACTGTTTAAAAAGGCATTTATAGAGCGTCAAGTTAAGTTTCCTTAACCTCGAGTTTCCTTTTCTGTCTAGTCTTCTTGCAAACGTCTACTTTCGGCTTTAGGCGCTCTGTGCAAACTCTGATTTATGTGTTGCTGAGATGAAGAGAGACACGCCCGAACCCAAACGCACATGAAGCATGTGTTTTCATAAACAAACTGCATCATGTAATGTGTGTCCTCTCTTCCTCTGTTTGTCCTACTGTTCTGTCATCAAAGTGCAAATAATGTTACATTACAGACCAAGAGTGGGCGTTCGGCCTGAGCGATGACACAGAGGAGAAGCTCTGTCTGTACATTTCTCTGAGGGTGGTAGACTCACAGGACTGTAGGTTCAATTTAAACTCTCTGTTTGGTTTCGCATCGTCTCACAGTTTATTGACATTGCTTTGCACGTGTGTAATGCTACACACACGCACGCACACTGCTGTTTTTGTTGGACTCTGGAGGCTGAGACCTGCGGAGTGTCACTGTAGAGAGAAAACCAGGTGCATTGTGTCCCTGGATGAGAGATAGGCTTGACCTTGTGAGCGCACCGAGGTCTCCCATACAGAACAATCATTCTTTAACTCACAAATTGGCCGGAGCTGCAGAACATAAGAGCAGCATTAATTCACCATCAAACTATTCTGCTTTATGTCACTCTTAGCGTAGTCAAAGAGGCACACGCACTCTTAGAAACAGAGGTTATTCAGTGGAAAGGAGTGTGTTTGTGACTACTGCTGAGATTAACAGATGGGAGCGAGGAATGTGATAAAGGTCATAAGCTGGATTTGAAGTTAGCGTAGCATGAACACACGAGGAGCACCTTAAACGCAGCCTCGACCTTCACAGGGGGGAAGCACACAAACCACGCATGACCACGTTTACAAGCCACTTCAAAACGGTCCAAATTCTCCTGGAATGACACTTTTTACTCGTCTGACAAGTCGTCTTTTTCGGTTAAGAGCTGCTCCCAGTGTGCAAGTTATCTTTGCAAGGGTGCGTAATGGAAGTTAAAGTATGTTTTAGAAACCACACATACACAAATTCCACATGAAGACATTCCCAAACTGTGATTAAAAACACACACACACACACCCTCGATCCAAAAATGCACTTTTACTCTCCAGGCTTTGGTGGAAGGGTGTAATGAGTGTGTGAGTGTCTTGTAGCTGCACTGTGAGCTAAATGACAGGGCGGCTGCGCAGGATGACAGCAGAGTGTTTGATGGATGGGATGTTAATGAGAGGAGAGCCGGGCTATCGCAGAGGAATGAACCTCTAATACCAAACTCACATGAGAACAGAGCTTATGGGAACTACAGGACATGTTAACACGGCACAGTGTTGCATGATATATCTGTATGCATTGACTTAATCTACACAGGCCTTAAGTATACTGATAAAGGCTTAAACCAAGGATTTATGATCCTATTAGGTGTGGTCAATAAAAAGATTAGATGTATTTATGTATTTATCCAGTATTATGCCAGGCTCAGTCAAAGGGAGATTTAGAGTGATTTAAACCTAATTTAAAGGGTCAGTTTGCCGATTTTCAGCCTCAGTCCTATCATGCTATTATGGGGAGCTAATGCCATTATAGTAGAAAAAAAAATGCACTGTGCCTTTGGAGGACACTATCTCCAATGGGCCCTGGAAAAGTTCCACCAGGTGACGCGTTGTATGCTCCCCAGGGAGCTAAACTACACTTCCTCAATCTAGGACGCCCGCCTCCGATGTCATGTCTCGATGTCAATATCGTCAGGTTTGAAATGTAGACTGCAGACCTGAAGATTTTTTTAGACGATCCACCGGTATATTCATGTCGTATTTCAGATTCTGTACCGCTCTGACCCATTACCTGCAGCGATCAATGTCCTTGACTGGTAAACGGTAGTATTTCACTCCAGCGTCTCTCGAAAATATGTTACACAAACTGAAGCATTTCAGTGTAAGTTTGTAAAACAAAATCATGTTTTTCTATCATAAAAGTTCCTCCAACTTCGCTCAAGATAATGGCTCCTAACACCCTCCATGCTCGTCCCTTTTAAATAAGTAGCACTTTGTGTGTTGTGATCAGAAAAGAAGGGGGAAGTTTGCATAAGAAAAGAACACCAGTAAAGGGATTATGTATTATAATCAAGGGTCAAACCCGCACGATGACTGGCACACTATATATGCTTTAATCCACAAAGCCTTCATTTGCTCTGGCCTGTTTATTAAAGCCTCTGTGCTTCCAGCGGTGGCAGCCTTCAGTTCTGGATGCTGGGGCACCTTGATGGATTTGGTATGTTATTGGGGGAGACACGGGGTGTTACAGCCCAACCCTCCCACCACTGAATGTGTGTGTGTGTGTGTGTTTGTATGACTATTGAATTCTCCCATATTTTACCCTCAGTGCTGTGAAATGGAGCCATTGCGTGTCTGTCCTGAAAGTTCCAGCAGCTTTGACGGACTTTGATTCCGTTAGTGTCCTAATAGATCTTGATAGTTTCCAAACTACTTGCGGTGAACACGGATATTTTAACATCTACATCATGTCTCACATGTTGCGTCTCATGCTTCGTAATCCATTGTTGCGTGTCACACAACAGGACAGAACCTTTTCTCAGTATGAGCACAATTTGCCATGTTCGAATGGCGGCAATTTTCCTTCCCAAAATGATGTAATGCTCATTTTGGGAACTGCTGTTTTAATGTCGCAGTGCTGTGTTCCAGGTTGCAGAGCATTTACACCCTTCCACAATAAATGTGAAAGTAAAAGATGATAAGTAAGGAAAAAGTGAGAAACTACATATTTGCTAACCAGTAAGATACCAACAGCTAAATTCAAACAGCTAACATTAGAATTCAACGAAAACCTAGCTAACATTACAGCTAGCAAGGAATTCAAGCATTGTTTTGTGATATGTAACACTATCAAACAGCTAACGTTAGCTAGAAATTGATTAGGCTAACGTTAGCTGTTGTCTCATGCTAGCTAACCCCAGAATCAGAATCAGGTTTATTGCCAAGTAGGTTTACACATACAAGGAATTTGTTTTAGTGCAGAACACACAACAACTTACAACAAGTCCATAACTGGGCAGATTTCATTTGTTTATACGATTAGCAACATTAGCGCAGTAGCAAGACATTAAAACAGGATTTGTGCTTCCCCCATGTGCATGAAAATGGCTGACACATGAATACAGTGAATGTTTTCATCTGTAGTGTTGGATGCAGTCACTTTCTAATCGCCACCAACATGTTTTCCCTCTTTGTCCTCTCGTCCCTCCACAGTTTCTCTTTCGCCCCATTTGTCTTCCATCTGTCGTGCGTTACTGGATCATAGCTTAAAGGTCATTAATCATGTATGCATGATGAATGGATTACCCTAAAGCTACTAATCGCAAGTTTCAATTTGGACATTGTGGGAGAAATATCACAAAGAAATGCTTGTCTTTAATGCACTGAATGACCTTCTGTGTTAAATGTGTTAAAAATGTGTCCGAATGTTTGACGCTCTGCTTTTCAGAGGTTCAGTTTGAATTCATGTGAAGCTGCCTAAACTTTGGCTGTTAGTTGCTGGATTTAACTTCCCCTAGGACTTAAAATGTGCTGACTGCGTTTAAAAGGTGCCGCAAAACATTGTCCTTTCTGTTTTTTTTGCTTTTTGAGGGCAGGTAGGTAAATCTTATGCCCTCTCTGTTGCACTGATTCTGATTAATCACGGTACTGCCATGTGTACAAGCCCCATGGCCTCTGTTTGTCCTCTTAAACAGCCTTTTCCAGAAGTGACATTAAAAAAATCAAAGGCAGCCACGAGTGTATTTGGAGGCTGTGGGTTTGGTTTAAGCGTGCTGTATGTTTGCAGATGTTAAGTTTCGTGGGAGAACGCCTGTCATGATGTGTGCTGAACTTAAAGAAGAGGTTAAATCTTCCCTGCACTGCGTGTTCTGTATGTTGGTTTCCCATCCCTGAGGAATATACATATATATCACATGTTTCACTTGAAGAAACATCCGTGTTAGTAGAGTAGAAATGAGCTTTTTATGAAAGGGAAAGATACATAAGCCTTTCGTGTCAGTGTGACGGCTGTAATATAATATGGTGTCCCTCGAGGAATTCAGTGTGAAGCTATTCTGTGAGAGTGAGTGACACGAAAAGGACCACCCATAGTCTTCTATGATAAACACACAAACTGTGCTCTACACACGCATACACACACCTCCACTGTGGCATTGATTCAGACATGCAAACACACTCTGATAATGGAGGTGGTGTCCTGTGTGTACACACAGACGCATGCATTATATCTGTTCACACATACACGATATGCAGGACTTAAACACACACTCTCATATAAACATGTTGTTGCATAAACGTCAATCATCTGATTCAACTGCTCCGCTCACCTACTGTTGGCAGACTGAGTGCCGGGGGCGATGTTGCGGCATGACCCTGCATGTGTGAGCGGTTTACAGTGTGTTTGAGCTGCAAAGCGTTCAACCATCACTACATTTTGTTTTGTTTTGTTTTAGGTTGGTCATGATTGTCTAGATGCATCAACACAACACAACACAACACAACACAACACAACACAACACAACACAACACAACACAACACAGGCAAAAACAAGGGAAAGCATCCGAGCTTCATAAAGCAGTGCTGCATGAAATGTGTGTTTGTGTTTTAAGTCACAAAATAAAGCTTGACTGTTTGACTCGTGGTCTTAAATTAGGCCGAAAAGTGTAAATTTATATGATCAACTGTTTTTCAGTTCAAAATGCAAGAAAATAGAGAAAAATTTCCTTTATGATTCATCAGAGCCCAAAGCTACATCCTTGAATGTCTTAATCCAAACAGACAGTCCAAACTAAAAATATGTTCATGTATATTTTTATATTGGACTAAAGCAAAGGATAATACATTCTTTTATATAATATTTTGCCATAATGTTACAACAGTGTTAAAATTCCATTTATTAGACGCTTTTGTCCAAAGCGGCGTTCATCTGAGAGTTAATACAACACAAGCAACGATCAAGACAGGAGGGAAGGAAGTCAGTAAGAGCCGACAAACAGCTTCAAGTGTGATCGGACACTGGTGCCAACAGGCAGTGTGTAGGACGTTTTTTTTATTAAAATTATAATAATCATCATCAGCAACATCAACAAGATCAGTTTAGTCATCATCATGAGAATCCTAGTCAGCATAAACTACATCCTCGATGTCTTCATCATCAACAGCATCAGTATCATTGAGGTCAGAGGTGTTCATAAAGAGCTGGGTCTTTAGCTTCGTCTTAAAGGTGAAAGGGACTCTGCGGACCGAATGGAGTTTGGTAGCTCATTCCACCACCGGGGGATGACTGAGGAGAAGAGTCTAGCTAGAGACTTAATATATGACAGAGAAAAACTATAAATCCTCCCAAAGGAGAATCTTAAAACCAGTGGATGCTCGACGTTTAATTGATAAATGACAATTACCCAAGCATAGAATTGTTGCAGATTAATGCAAATTATCATATTTAAGATGTGTTTTAGATGCAAATGGCTACATGTAGGATGTGTTGGCTCGTATAGATTTCTAGCATGTAATTAGCTCTGCTAAAATTAAATTAGTACACAAAATAAATAATTAAACAAATAAATTATTTTCAACTTTACTTTTAATTGTTGTTTTGATTTGTTTGAATGCAACAGAGGCTTTTAGCTGCTCACTTATGACGCTGTATAATCTGCAGTATATAATCGAAGATGGACTTTGTTTCTTTTTGTCTTCCTTACACGTGCAGACCAAATTAACCACCTCAGATTCCAGCGGTAGGAGAAAAACACAAGCCGAGTGAGAGTGAGAAGTAGTGATAGACAACTGCACTTCATCTGTAAACTGAAATGGTTCATAAACAGTCGCTCATCTGTGGTTGATATCCTTCTTGCTCTGCTTTATTTTCCCTGTCTCCGCGGCTCCACGTCTGTAGTCTTTAGAGATTTGAGTTTGCAGCAGTTCAAGTGGAGCTGCCATATCACGCTGAGGGCCAAACAAACACAATACAGCAACATGTGGACTGCACATGAAAGTCAAGTCATAATACCTTATTATGTTTCTTTATGCCTTCAAATCTCCCTCTCTCTCTCGCTGTCTCGCGCTCGCCCACTTGCCCTTCTCTCCGTCTTTGTTCCAAGGCCCTTTGAGGGTGTTTTTCAAAACAGGCGTTATTGACATTGAAACTTTAATCAAATGCAGGCATCTGTGGCTAACTGAAACCATGAAGGGAGGGGGAGGAGGGGGAGACAAGGCGAGGGGCTTGGCTTCAGCATTAAAAGGCATAAAATGATTTGAAACACAAGCAGGGTCAAGTGTACTCCAGATCTGTCACTGGTTTCAATTGAAGAGGCGTCATGTTTGTGTTTGAGAAGGAAGTTTTTTCTCTCCCTGCTGCTCAGCATTTGTTGGGAAATGATAAAAATATCTCATTGAAAATAATTCATAATCTTTTGTGAGCTGCAGGTGTTTTTTCTACACGACTGTGGTTTCTATTTCCCTTTTTTAACCAAAATGAGGTCATTGACTGCGTGTTGTGATTAAAATCCCCGGCCTTTTATGTCTTTACTAAATGCCTTCACCCATTTGGGAACATGTTCAAAGCACTGGGATAGGAACCTTTAGCAGGGGAACAATGCATCTTTATCCGGGTTTACTCCTCCAGATATTTTGCCTGTTTGATTTTGTTTAAGTGGTGATTTTATTGCACGTTATGTTGCAAGGACATGTGTAAAACGTCTTGAGAGAGAGCTTTGAATTCAGTGACAAGTCCACTTACTTGGCTCGTTAGCTCAAATTAATGATCCAGAAACTAAAACATGTCTAAATTCATTGAGGCCATTGACTGAAAAGGTTCTTTATCTACAGCAAATGTAGTCACAGTCAACAAGGTGACTGTGATTACATTTGCTGTAGACAAAGGATCTGTAAATATGCACACTTTGATATGCATTGCATGGCATGTCGTCTTCAGGGCTGCACGGTGGTGCAGTGATTAGTGCTGCTGCCTCACAGCTAGAAGTCGTTCGAGTCCCGGTTTGGACGTAGGGGGCCTTTCAGTGTGGAGTTTGCATGTTCTCCCTGTGCAAACTCTGAGTGGTATGCATCATGGGTGCATCATCACACTTTTGAAAAATGCAGATTTTCCTCCTATTGTGCAGGCCTATGAAGACAAATAAAGCAAACTGTGAGGAACTTTCTCTTTTGTCAAATCGTAAGGCCCTTGTGAAAAAAGATGTACGTCTCATTTCTTTGCTGACATGGTGTAGGTCAAATAGAGGCATCAGTATTAAATAGAGTCTGCTTCACAACTGTTTAAAAAGGCATTTATAGAGCGTCAAGTTAAGTTTCCTTAACCTCGAGTTTCCTTTTCTGTCTAGTCTTCTTGCAAACGTCTACTTTCGGCTTTAGGCGCTCTGTGCAAACTCTGATTTATGTGTTGCTGAGATGAAGAGAGACACGCCCGAACCCAAACGCACATGAAGCATGTGTTTTCATAAACAAACTGCATCATGTAATGTGTGTCCTCTCTTCCTCTGTTTGTCCTACTGTTCTGTCATCAAAGTGCAAATAATGTTACATTACAGACCAAGAGTGGGCGTTCGGCCTGAGCGATGACACAGAGGAGAAGCTCTGTCTGTACATTTCTCTGAGGGTGGTAGACTCACAGGACTGTAGGTTCAATTTAAACTCTCTGTTTGGTTTCGCATCGTCTCACAGTTTATTGACATTGCTTTGCACGTGTGTAATGCTACACACACGCACGCACACTGCTGTTTTTGTTGGACTCTGGAGGCTGAGACCTGCGGAGTGTCACTGTAGAGAGAAAACCAGGTGCATTGTGTCCCTGGATGAGAGATAGGCTTGACCTTGTGAGCGCACCGAGGTCTCCCATACAGAACAATCATTCTTTAACTCACAAATTGGCCGGAGCTGCAGAACATAAGAGCAGCATTAATTCACCATCAAACTATTCTGCTTTATGTCACTCTTAGCGTAGTCAAAGAGGCACACGCACTCTTAGAAACAGAGGTTATTCAGTGGAAAGGAGTGTGTTTGTGACTACTGCTGAGATTAACAGATGGGAGCGAGGAATGTGATAAAGGTCATAAGCTGGATTTGAAGTTAGCGTAGCATGAACACACGAGGAGCACCTTAAACGCAGCCTCGACCTTCACAGGGGGGAAGCACACAAACCACGCATGACCACGTTTACAAGCCACTTCAAAACGGTCCAAATTCTCCTGGAATGACACTTTTTACTCGTCTGACAAGTCGTCTTTTTCGGTTAAGAGCTGCTCCCAGTGTGCAAGTTATCTTTGCAAGGGTGCGTAATGGAAGTTAAAGTATGTTTTAGAAACCACACATACACAAATTCCACATGAAGACATTCCCAAACTGTGATTAAAAACACACACACACACACCCTCGATCCAAAAATGCACTTTTACTCTCCAGGCTTTGGTGGAAGGGTGTAATGAGTGTGTGAGTGTCTTGTAGCTGCACTGTGAGCTAAATGACAGGGCGGCTGCGCAGGATGACAGCAGAGTGTTTGATGGATGGGATGTTAATGAGAGGAGAGCCGGGCTATCGCAGAGGAATGAACCTCTAATACCAAACTCACATGAGAACAGAGCTTATGGGAACTACAGGACATGTTAACACGGCACAGTGTTGCATGATATATCTGTATGCATTGACTTAATCTACACAGGCCTTAAGTATACTGATAAAGGCTTAAACCAAGGATTTATGATCCTATTAGGTGTGGTCAATAAAAAGATTAGATGTATTTATGTATTTATCCAGTATTATGCCAGGCTCAGTCAAAGGGAGATTTAGAGTGATTTAAACCTAATTTAAAGGGTCAGTTTGCCGATTTTCAGCCTCAGTCCTATCATGCTATTATGGGGAGCTAATGCCATTATAGTAGAAAAAAAAATGCACTGTGCCTTTGGAGGACACTATCTCCAATGGGCCCTGGAAAAGTTCCACCAGGTGACGCGTTGTATGCTCCCCAGGGAGCTAAACTACACTTCCTCAATCTAGGACGCCCGCCTCCGATGTCATGTCTCGATGTCAATATCGTCAGGTTTGAAATGTAGACTGCAGACCTGAAGATTTTTTTAGACGATCCACCGGTATATTCATGTCGTATTTCAGATTCTGTACCGCTCTGACCCATTACCTGCAGCGATCAATGTCCTTGACTGGTAAACGGTAGTATTTCACTCCAGCGTCTCTCGCTGGGCCGTTCCTTTCAGAGGGAGGGGCACAATGCACGCTGGGTGTTGTAGGAATGTAGAATGGGTGAAACCACGAGCTGTTTGTACAACTTTCTTCACAGCTATGGCGCCGATTTCAAATATTATTGCTTCTATTGATTACAGAGAACACCAGCTTTGACTGACAGTGGCTTTTTCCACGGGCGAACTGCTCCTTTAACACTCCTGAAATCTTAGAAGAAGTTGGGTTAGGTCCTTGGTCTGTATCAATGTTTGACCCAGAATATCTGGTAATAAGAGGCGTTTACTGATCAAATCCTGAACCTTCTGAACAGACCAGGCCCGCCTTGGTAATATCAAACATGTTTGATATGTCGGATTTAAAATCTGGATGATTAAGTCGGTACATTCAGAGCTGGACCACAGTAGCTTAGCCTGCTGACTGTCTTTTTAAGTAACATCGTAGCCCTTAGGCTAACATTAGCTAGCATGCTTCTACTGACAGGAAACAAAGAGGTTCAATCTCACCTCCAGTTCTTGCTGAAGAATTGACAGTTGTGGACCTTGTCTGCTCAAACATTTTCTGATTTGTTCAGCAATCTACTTTTTTTTCTGACTGCAAAGCATCACTACAGCAGGTTGTCTCGGTTTGGTTTACACATCACGTGAGATTGTACGAGATCACGTAAGGGGTTACATGCCTACTGTTGTACATGTGTGTGATGTGTGCTTGTTTTCATATCTTGTAGTGCCACATGTTTGAGATTAAAGAAGAAAATCTGTGAAGTTTGTCTCATGTTTGTGATGCAACCTCATTTTTTAAACCAGTTTGGATTTTGAATCTCCTCTACTCTGAGCCCGGCCCTTGTTTGTGCTGATGTGCCTTCTGTAATATGGCAAAAAATATTCTAATTTAAAAGACATTTATTTTAATATTCACCTTGTATCCATTGACTACTGACAACAGGATTTTATTTATCCCATGGGCTACTCTGAGAAGCTTCTCTGTGCACACCACTGTGGGTGAGAAGGACTGTCGGCGCATGTATCGTATGTCCTGCATTTAATAAGGTGACACGTCTCATTACAGACTGTGAAATAAAATTTATGATTCACATAAAAACAAAATTGTTGGGCACGCTGGACAGTGCTACAACTAAAAATCCTGGCTCAGGTTGGTCTGGTTAAATCTGTGGCCTTACGTCTTTATAATTCTCTTTTAAATGCGTACGGACAGGGGACTGTACTCAGTGTTGTTTCTCTGGGTTAGCAGCCTACCTGCTCTGGGTCCCTCTCCTCACATGACATGCAGAAATATGCTGTCATGGTTTTGGACTCAACGCAAGAGACTGTGCGCCTCATCTTGGTTCCTAAATTAAAGGTACACTGTAAATTCAAACAAGTTAAGTTGAGTTAAAAAAAATTAGGAAACTGATTAAATTGGGAGAAGTAAGTAAAAGAACCTTACTGTGTCAGGTCATGTGAAATGATTATGTGTTTAGAATGAACATGTGTTATTTGAGTAAGCTGTACTTTTTTACAGATGTGAAAGTACACTGGAAAACCTGATTAGTTAGTTCAACGCAAACCATTTGAGAAAACCTGACTCTTTTACTTATTGTTAAGGTAACTTAAATAAACTAAGTAAACAGTACCCATTCCATTCAGTGTATTCAACTTAAAACGAGTGTTTTGAACTTATTAATTAAGATGAACTTAGTTAAGTAGTTTATCTCAACTCAAAACTCTCCTGTGTCGACTCTTTTCAGCTGAGGAAACCGATTACCTTTAACCTTTTAAGTTGCATTAACACGAAACAAATACTGTAAACTTCGGTGTATAAGACGCACTTCTTTTTTTTTTTTTAAGATTATTTTTTTGGCCTTTGGCTTTATTTGTAGGACAGCTGAAGATAGACAGGAAATGTTGGGAGTAGAGAGTGGGGGATGACATGCACCAAATGATCGGCAGTCCTGGAGTCGAACCTGCGATCGGTGCGACGAGGACTTTTTCAATAGCTTCCATGTTATGTGACCCAGTGTCCTCAAATCAATGTCAGATGTTAACACTCACTTGGACAAATAAGACACACCTCATTACATCTGATTTAATTGCTGCTAATATTTTATATTGATATTTTTATGTAAAATTTTGTTTTTTTCCCCAAATTTTTCATCATTGTAGCCGCCACCTTTACAACAATCAACATTACCGAAGGCTGGTAGCTACCGCTAGCTATAGCACTGCTTAGACTACAAAAGTTAATGTAACTAACTGTAATCAAATACTACAACTTATAGTGTTCAAAAATTTGTATCACTTAAAATGAATAAGTACCACAGTAATCATATTTCATTGGGATGAGTTATGTCAAATTTCTTTGATGATTGAGTGAAGTTAACTTACTTCTTTTATTAAGATTTTATAAAGATTTTGTCACTTTTGAAGATTGAACCTAATAATAAGTTGAAGTCAGATTATTTTCAGTCCGATTTGGGTCCGTGAACTCACCACCGCTTCGCTTTACCACTTTAACCCTATTTCTGTTGGTTTGACGAAGCTACATATCGTGCACAGATACTTTCTAACTCTAATCCTCTCTTACCTCTCGCCATTTATCTTTCCTCCTGAGTCTCTTACGTAACCACAGAGGCCTCATGTTTGCCCTCACTGATTCCCCTCTCCTCTCACTTTTCCAGTCCCCCAATAAACAGCATGCAAAAAGACCTTTGGCGACGGTTTCTGGAACCAGTTCCTCTCGCTGTATTATATGAAATCGTAAAATGTCAAGCCGTGATCAGCTTTGTGTTTTTCGTATGTGCAATGGAAAATAATACAGTCCCACAATACAATCTCAATGGTCTTAATGGGTTCCATAATCTTTTAGTTTTATGGGAGTTTTTCCGTGGCACAGATGTTGAGCAGAGAACAGGGGAAGTCTGTGGCTGCACGCGGATGAGGGGACGGTCATCTGTGTTTTTTCATGCAGCTTGTGGTGGCGGTGTTGACAGGGGGTGTCATCTCTCCTCCCACCCGTCAGAGGCCTCCTGGTCTCAAACGTGTTCGCTGTCCAACAGAAGCCCCATAAAGAGTGCACAGACCCTATCTGTCAGTGGAAATGTGCATTAAAAAGACAATCAAAATTGTTATAGTGCAGTGAAGATCTTACATGTTGGAAAATCGAGGATTAAAGTGCTGGAATGGTTGTGTTTGAGCGATTATTGCCCGGAAAAATGTCATTAAAAGATGGAGTGAAGTTGCAAAAAGTGAAAGTTATGTATTAAAATGAGAGCCCGTTACTGATCGAGGCACTTATACAAGTATAATTTTAACTCTGTATCTCAAATCCCCTTACTCCTTCTTATTTGAATCATGTTTTTTTTTAAGTGTAAGACATCAGCCATTACACATACGAAGGTTGGCGTTTAACCCGCCTGCTGACACCTCCTGTGATGGATTCAAGGAGCAAGACAAACCTGCATTGACAGACAGCTAAAGTAGGGGTAAGGCAAACGGAGGATATTTGTCTTCTCATTTTGTGGCCTGGACCTTGTATTTGCATGTCATTACTGACCGAACGCTCCACAAAGTGTTCATTCATGCTGGCCGTGCGTCTCCGTGCTGCACGGTGACTCCCCTGCACCACCACCTTCCTCTAAACCCCGACTCCTAAAACCACCGGGCCCAAAGGCAATTAGCTTTTTAACATGTCCACTTGTTTTCCATCGATTATGACAATTTCCTGACGTAAATCACTGGAGACAAGTTGTTACATAAAAAAAAACTAAACTGAAAAAAGGAAAACAAAGCTGCATGTTTCTTTTCCTGCTCCTTCTATGGAGTGAAAAAATACTACAGGTTAAAGGGTTAAAAAATAACTTTTAGTCCTCATCATTGTGTTACTACTATACTTTTAGTCCTTTTCCTTTACCTAAATATATCTACTATTAATGACTGATTGGGAGTATAAGGACAGACATTTACATAAACAGGATATAAGAGAAAAAGTGGAGGGATTATGCACTGAATATGTAAATACTGTCGATATATAGTCGACTGTAATTGGTTGTTTTATTGGGCCCGAGCACTGACATAAGTAAATTGCATATTAAGCAGCTTTAACATGCCCCTCATGAAACTCATGAAACTTTGTACGCACATCAGAAGTGGTGAAATTTACATTTGATATGGGTCTCGCACATGGGCGTCACAAAACGGCTCCATAGCGCCCCCTAGAAATATTACAAAAATGGTCTGCATAGAGGTTCCTTTCACCTACATGTATGAACTTGGTGTTAATATTTACCATGTAAAGACCTATAAAAAAGCCTCCTGCACTTATACCTAAAACCCAACAGGAAGTCAGCTACTTTCATTTGATTTTCAGAATAAGGCGTATTTTTGGCGATTCACAGGTTCCATACTTTAACTCCTCCTCCTAGGCCTTTCATTTAATCTATTATTTGCTAACATTTTCAGGATATAAAAAAAGAGAAGATTTGGCATTTTGAATAGTTTAAAGGCAGAAGAAGCCACTTCAAAATACCTGCTTATAAGAGATCAGGTTGTGTGTGTTGTGACTGTTTTGTGCATAGACAGTTAGTCAGCGCTTTGAACAGTTGCCTCCACCCGTGCCTCCATGTATCCCTCCTCTTGTCGACTCTCGTTCTCTTTCTTTGTGTCCTTCGTTGACTCCCGTCTCCCTCTGTGGACGTCAAAGTGACAGCTGTCATTAATGAGTCTAAATCTGGCAGCGGGCTCGGCCGGCTCAGCTGGCGGTGGCGAGTAAAAGTAAGAGTATCTAGTTAGCATGTCGGATTCAAAGTGCTGAAAACAGGCTTACAAATAGTGCTCTGAATGAAACTCAACCCACTTCATACAAATACTAATAGGCTTAACACTCACACACGTGCATATCGAGTGGTCGACAGCATATGTGTTGAGTTTGTTGGTGAAAACAGTGTGAAATGTGTGTGTGTGTGTGCTCAGGCTTGCGTGCTGACTCGCATGATGTGTGACCCACATTCCTCTCTGGTTGGCTCATTCACACGCGTTGCCATTTAGCAGCGTTAGCATGCTTCAGCACTTTACGACGCACACAAGTCGAACGAGCATCTGAAGCTGAAGCTATATGAGTGTATTAACATACCGGCGGCTCTTAATGTGTTTGCCATCTGCTGCCATGATCGCGTGGCATGTGCTGAGGGTTACCACCCACGGGACAGCGAACATATCCAGGATATGAGAATATTAGGTCAGAAGTTACAAACACACCTCGTTCATTTAATTAATTATCAGTAACATTGAGTTTTTTTGTGTTTGGTGGTACAAGCAGAGGTATGTCTGCCTTCTGTCAGCGGTAATGAGGCAGGTGAGCCCCCAGGAAAGAAATATGGGAATGAGTAGCCTGGTTGTTCAGCGTGACGTCAGTGTGTGAGTGAGGCCTCTGGCTGCTGAGTGATGAGAGGACGAAGAAATGAAAAAAAGGGCTTTAAATTTCAGCAATTCAACATCTGTTATTTTATTGTAAATTGTTTTAGATAGCTGAAGTTACATGAGCTGGGCTTTTGACAGGATTTGACAGCCACCTATACACTTATTAAAAAATCTGTCATGGTTCAAACTCTTCACTTTTATTTGGTTTCGGTTTCGCTTTAGCCTAAATAAAAACTTGATTTTGACATTTTATAACTTGAATAAAAAAACAAGACAGATATTTTCCAAGATTAATTAAGAGATTCTGAGCCAACCAAACTTGAGTATTTTACCAACTCAAGTTGAACTTAATATCATCACAGCCGTTACGATATTCAGTACATCACTCCCTCTCATGTGACATTGCTTTTATACAACAGTTATGCAAGCGGCAAATGGTCGTAAACAGTAATAATCAACAACAGATTACTTTTTGCTCCACCAACTGAACTTAACTGAAACTGGACTGTTGTTGCTTAGCAACACAAACATTCTCCTGCACTCTGTGTCTACAGGTTACCACAGGTCAGCTACTTTGTATGATATACATTTATCATGTTTTAATTTATAAAGCAACCAGTGAAATAAGAGTCTGCTGTGTGATTCAGAGGTACCAGCTTGATTAATGTAGACGCACACAGTCTGATGTAATGTTAACTAACAGTATTCAGAACACCTGACTGAGGCCGAGTGATACACAGAGTGAAAAGTCCCAGTGACGTTGTACTCTCACCGCTCATGGAATGCCTCTTATCCAATAAGATTATGAAACTAACTGTTATAGTGTTCTGTAATGTCACAAATTAATTGCTAACTTCGGAAGTCTGCGCAAACGTTTGCTAACTGGCTGTTAGCTTGTCTTTTAGTTTGAGTCCCCTTTAAGTAAATGTTTCAACAAAGACGTTTGCACTCTTAGTATCAATATAAAGAGAAAACTCAACTTTGATTCTGTTTTGGATTCAGGCAGACATCAGGCAGCCAACAAGATGTCAACAAAGCGTGAGAAGGCACCAGCTCAGACGAAGAAAATAGTCCCTGAGTCTAAACATTGCTGAGCCTGTCAGTAGTAAGGTGGTTTGATATGACTGACAGAGTCGTTGAGGTGAAGAGGTAACTGGGTTGATAAACAAACCAGACAATAGTTGCTACGCTTGAAGTTTAAACATAATTGAAGAAGGATGTTTTTGAATCTAGATGTTTATTTGGTCAAATTAAAAAGGAAATTGATTGATTGAGTGGAAACAGTTTATAGTTGCACAATGTTGCTACACACAATGAAAGATTTCCCAGACCGCACATGAAACAGTATGAGGAGCAGTGTGATGCGAAACAGATTGAAACAGTGATATTCAGAACATACTTGAGCTCTTTATTTCTTGTCTTTGTTTTGTCTATCATCAATATCTAATAAGTTACAACACACAGCCACTGCTTTGTCATGACCTAGTACTGCTCGTGGAGTAATACCCTCTAAGTCCCCCACCCCAGGGTCACTGCTGAAATCAATTTAGAGTTCTCAACAAGCCGACCTGAGCTGATGCAGGCCAATTAGGGAGCCTCGAACATACACAGCTGCTCACAGGGAGCATTCCTCAGGCAGGTGGCAGGGGGAGGGCTGTTTGCTGAACACGAAGTGTCTCGGTCAAGGCCGGCTGGGGCGGATGGGAGTCGCTGGTTGGGAGTCAGTTAGTGGGTGTGTTGGAGCTCTCAGGAAATGTGGGTAAATGGCCACAGTGTCTCACCTCAGTCAGTCCTCCCCACGTCTACAATGAGCTAAACTTTGTGTCCATGTCCATGTCGATTAGATTATTAGATGTATTCGACTGCACTGTGTGAAACATAACAGGTGAAGATAGCTGCCTTGTACTTGTCTCCTAAGTAAGGTTTCTTTGTTAAGCTGCAAAGCAAAGTTTTCGTGTTGTTTTTTGGGGCCTGCAGTGTTTTCATGGTAACATTTAATATAATCGCAAACCAAGGGCTTACACGGTTTAGCGCCCACTGTCTCCTCAGTACATCCTCCTACTTTTCTGTTAAAAAAACACGCAAGAGATTTACTTCTAATAACAAAATTGCCGGATGAGGCACAGGCATACGTTACCCATAAGGCCCTGTACCTTTTTTTTTTTTTTTTTAAAGATGATCCTTTTGGCTTTTCCTTTAATGATAGCTGAAGAGAGACAGGAGACATTGGGTGTAGATAGTGGGGGATGACATGCACCAAATGACCGGCAGCCTCCGTACATGGAGCGCCCGCTCCGCCCCAAGGCCCCCTACCTGTAAAGGGAAGTTGCTCAGAGGTGGTGGTTGCCATGGGCTCGTTGGCTCTGTGTACATTATGCACCTTGAGGTTCCTCGTGAAACGGGAGCATAGCTACTCTAGAGAAGCTAAAAATGGCGTTTGATGAAGAACAATTGTTCCAAGTTCTTGCATGTTCTTTAACGTGTTCCAAGAACTCAAACTGTTCTTAGAAATATGGATATATCGCTGGAAGAGCTGTCAATCACTTCTAGACTTTACAGTTGGACTGCCCTGAACTCTGAGACGTATTTGAAACATGTTCGGACTGACTTTGTTAATTAACTTAAAATATTTTTGACCTCCTTTTTTAAAAAATACTGCTGTTTAAGGTTATTTTTTTGGCCTTTTTCGCCTTCATTGGGTAGGACAGCTGATTGACAGGAAACAGGGACGAGAGAGTGGGGATGATATGCACCAAAGAGCCAAGAGTTGGAGTCGAACCCAAGGCTAGTGGGTCGAGGACTTTGCCTTTGTAAATGAGTCACCTGCTTTACCGACTGAGCTAAACCGGCAACCCAAACTTTGCTCAGGTCGCACGTCAGAGTCTCAAACATGTCTTTATTGAAGATGCAGCTCTACACTTTTTCCATCTTTGAAACTTGAGGTCCTATACGTCGATATAGTAAATCGTAAAATAAAGATGTGGGATGGTGTAATATTGGCACAGTGGGATGTAATTTAATGTAAAGCTGAAGACGTGAGCCGGCAGAGACAATGGAAAGACGCCCAGGTGGGATATTAAGGTACATTCAGAGGAAGATGTCTGGAAAAATGGACAGTAATAGTGGGATGAATAGAATCGCAGGAGACATGAATGAAGTGTAGCAGAGCAAATCCACACACACACACATACACACACACACACACACACACACACACGCACATTGCACTGTCATCCAACAACTATCCATGACAGGCAGGCGGCTCTGAGTCAGGCTCTCCTCACCTCCTCTGGCATCCTTTTACCTGCTTATCTCGATGTGATGTCAAATCACCATTCATCATCATGAACTTAAGACAGTGCGAGGCCGAACGCAGCCCACACATCATCTGCAGGGCGGAGGTGGGGGGGTGGTGGTGGATTATGGGTAATCAGAGCGGGCCTCAAGACAGAGACGGAGGATGAGCGGGAAAGGAATGCAAGAGGGAGAGAGAGGGAGGGATGAAAGGGAGAAGAGAGGGAGAAAGGCCTGTCAGGGATAATGGAGGAGCGGCATTTATCAGTCTGAGGATCTACATGTGGGGAGGAGGGAGGGGGAGAGATGGATTTAGGGAGGGAGGGAGGGTGCTTTGTATGATGGGCGAGTGAACAAGGCAACACGGAGGTCGGAGTTCATCCCACTGAGGTTTTTCTCAGCCTCAACAAGCCAAAGAAAACTTAATTTATAGATACTTTACATCAGCAGAATCTCCTCTATTTGTTATGAAACTGTAAGAGCATTTTTTATGTTGATTAACCTTCCTGTGCTTTGCTTGAAGAATTCTTTGACCTTTAAAATGTTGATACTTTACAGCTGCAACAACTGATCGGGAAGGTCTCGACTAATATTGTATTGCGACTCATTTTCATATTGTTTAATCAGTTCGAGTTTGGCTTTCCTAGAGATGCTCATTCATGCTTTTATTTCTTCCCGGCTTGATTACTGCAGTTATCTTCTCAGTCCTCCCTTACCCGTCTACAACTGAGCCAAAACGCCGCCGCTAGACTATTGACTCGTACCAGCTGGACAAGTCGCATCACACCCAACCTATTCTTTCTACGCAGGCTCCCAATAAGATTCAGAATTCATTTTAAAATCCTTCTTTTTGTCTACAAAGCCCTGCACCAAAACCAAGCACCCAAATATATTGCTGACCTGCTCCATCCGTGTATCCCCAATAGATCCCTCAGCTCCTCTGACCAGGGTCCTCGTGTACGACTGAGGACAAAAGGTGATCGCTCCTTTTAATCTGTCACTCGGATGCTTTTAAAAAGCAGATAAACATATTTTTTTCAATTAGGCTTCTGACCATGTAACATCATTTTGCACAATTACATCTTCTATTCTTTCTATTAGTTTTTGATTATTATTACTGCACTGTGATTTTTTGTGAAGCCCTTTGTGACCTTCACAAAAGGCACACCTTTATGTCATTGAACTGAATGACTCGGCTTTGAGACACATTGATTTTATGACATTTAATAGACCAAACAAGTAATTGAGGACAACGAAAATAAGCTTTTGTTTCAGCCCGCTTTGTCCCACTTCCTAATGCAAATACTTATGTTATATATTTTTCATTTTTAATGATAGAAAAAGAAGGAAAGAAGCAAATTCTTATGTTTCAAATGCTGGGAAAGCACATCTTCATCATTTTACCACCTCCTTGGGTCACTTTCCATGCTTGTTTTATCTCTATTTGCAGCTCGTATCTAAATATCCTGTGGCTCAGCCTTTCCCCCCGTAAATCCCTTGTTTTTTTCCAACTTTCCGAAACCTGAATATATTATTACCAATGATAGCTTGATGGAAGAAGCAGATATTTAGCATTTCAGCACTTTCTATGTCTTTACCACCTGGAAACATTTGATCTGCATGACAAATGTCCTTTGCTTGTGGACAAAACAACATATTTGTCATCATATTCTGATATTTTATGAACCAAATAACTAATTGATTAATCGAGAATGTAACTGACAATAAATATAATCGTTATTTGAAGCCCAAATCCCAATTTCCTGAAGCTGGAACAAACATTTGTTTTTGCAGTTTGCCAGATTTTTATTGTCTGTCCACCTGGAAGCATTTGATCTGAATGACCGTAAAGGAAACACTAATATGGCTTCTGGCATTGCAGAACTACAGTAATGATAGTGGATGAGTACAGTGAGAGATGGAGAGAGAGAGCGGGAGCAGAGGGAGGAGAGGATGATGGATGCAGTGGCTGGAGAGGAGAGACACTCTGAGAGACAGCGCAGGAATGTGGATGAGTGAGTGAGCGAGCGGAGGAGAGGGGAGTGAGGGATGCTGAGTGTATCAGGGTGTGTTTTCCCAGACCCCTCGTGTCCCCTCTGTTTGACCCTGTTTTATGGCTCTTTTACAGCCCTGCATACTGTAGCCGTCCAGATTCTCCTCTCCAGGGCTCTGCTGCCCTCGTCAACCCCGCTCCGCAGCCTCAGGCGGGGTCAGCTGGCCTTTAACACTGTGGCACCAACACCCCCGCCCCCTCCTAATAATGATCCCCCCCCTTTTAATTCAGACCAGATCAAATGTGAGCTCCCCTCTTTTCCATCTGTTATTTTCTCACACGCTCATTCATCAAGGTTGGGCTAATAAGCGTCAGCTAAAGGAGAGTAGAGCAGGTGTTTCTCGTATTTAGTACATTAGTATAAATGAATAATTCACTGAAGACTTTTGTAATTAAAAACACATTATAGTTAATCTCTTCTGTGCGGTTAGATTTACATCCTCATCCATTATTCAAGATGTTTTTGGCCTTCAGTGTTTTAGTCCAGTTTGTCAAAAACTGTAATTGTTGTTATTAAGAATTACTGTGTTTTTCACTCCGATAAAATTCTTTACTTTGCAGGAATGAAACATTTAATCAGCTTATAAAAACATGATGCATTCTCCAAGTCTTTACTCTGCATGGTATAGAAATTAGTCCCACTTTGAACAGAGCATCACTAACACAAACTGTAATCTACTGTGTTATAGTATGATGCTTTGAAAGGGGTCATTGTGCACTGTGATGAGTCGCTTTGAAAGCAAAAAGTAGTTCCATTTACTTTGTGAAAACAAAAAAAATTAATTGGCAATGACATGTTATATATTTAAACTTAATATGTAACGAAAAAGTCACATGGAGCCAAAAAGACAGAGCCCACTTGTTCACAGACGTGCATAAACTAATGCCGTAAAACACCCCGCTATTCATGGGAAAGTGCACGTCTGTTAGCTTATAGGTTTTAAATACAATGTCATTCAGCCTTCCAGAACATACAGTCCATGTGGAGGTATTGCAGCCAACAGGATTATTCACAGAGCAAAAACTTGTAATAACTATAATCAATACTTATGACTAATGCATTGCTTTGGCGTGCCTTCATTGCACGGGTGGGGCGTGTCAGCGGAGGTTTGATTACAGTGTTGAAATAGCAACAAAAAATAATGTGTTTTCTTTTATGGCCCCAAATTGTTTTTTGTTTCTTTACTTAACGACACATAAAGTTGCAAAAAAAAGTAATTAAACTACTAATATCAATATACAAATATAAATGTAGCTGAACTACCAGCAAGTTACAACAAAATGTAGTTAGATATTAGTTTAATTGCATGTAGTTCGAGGCCGGTTTAGCTCAGCGCTATCCACTGTCCTCTCTGTCAATAAAGCCATTGATTTTATAGATTGTCTACTTATTTCAGCACAAACGCTGATGATACCTGTACTCTACTTAAGATCAATTAATAACGCCTTTTCCTGTAATAGTACTTTTCCTATCACTGCAGAGCTGTTATCCCAGTCAAACAGGACCTGTATTTCCTTTAAAGCTCTCCTCTCATCTACATGATGATAAAGAGCTTCATATGTTGTGCATGTTTTAAGGTAAGGCTTTGGTATCAATGTGGAACAATCCTGCAGGTTGAGTTTACTGTATCTGCCCCAGCCTTCCCTCTGCTTTCACTCACTCACTTTCAGCAGGTGATTTACGAGCGTTTTCCTACACTGAACACTCCTCCGCTCACATTTTACATGGAACGAACTTGGATTCGGGACCAGTCGATGTATGAACATACCTCTCAGAGTTTTCTTTCAGACGTCTTAAGGTTCATATATTGATTAATAGGCGCTCAAAGCCTGATTTGATGCAACACAGACCCGTCGACAGCCCTGTATACATATGTGTGTGTGTGCGTTTCAGGCTTAGAAAAGCTCCACTCATATTTATCCCTGCCATTTTTCAGACTGTACACAGAATTCCCTCCGCTCCCCTCTAACTTATAGCCCTCTCATTTTGGCCTCGTGGAGTCTGCTGTGGTCACTGATCCAGGAACAGTCGCACTCCCAGGGGAGGATTACTAAAGCCCAAGCATTGCCTGAAACTCACCCGTTTCAGCTCTTGCGCAGGTTGAAACAAGGTCCAGGAAAAATCTGTGCGCACTGTACAGAAAAAGAGGGAAAGCAGCACCAAATATCCTCCACTGCTGATACTGTATTTAATTTTCCCTCTCTGGTCTGTAACTTCCCCCCCAGCGACCTTCGTTGTGCAGAAACACACAAAGTCAGGCCGCTCTGCTCTCAGATTTAACAAGGTGAAAAGTGGTGGGGAAGTAAAACTTTTTTCTCTCTAAAAATCTGGAAAAAAAAGGAGAACGCATGTAGTAAATTACACTAACAAGGGGACGCCATCCTCTTCTCCTGTCTTAAATCACAGCAGGCCGTGTGTGTAGATCCTCAGTCCTGCTCTCAGAGCTGCGTGCAGAGTTTCACCTCCGCAAACAGGAACTCTGGGAACCAACCAACAAATAAATACAGCTCAGCGGGGAGACAAGTCAAAGCAAACCAGAGACACACAGGGACCCTCTCAGCTGCATAGTGCATGTCAGTGTGTGTGTCAGACATACTGTAGGCTTTACAAAGCACGAAAACCTGCTTATGTTATTTGTGCACATACGCGTGTTTGCATGCAGCTTCTGCTCTCAGACAGTGTCAATGTGTTATGCAAGGATGTCATGCAAGGGTAATTCAGGTATTTTTAAACCTTGGACCTATTTGTTTTTGTTTTTTTACGTATTTTGGAGTCTAAAAAAGTTATTATTGCAAAAAAGTTTTGGAACTTTTTGCTCCAGTAGATTTCTTCGGCCTGTAGCCACAAACGAGCTGTAGTGGCTGCAACGTAGATTGTCATTCTAAGTATCTACAACACTAAAAAATGATCCCTACAGAGATGCACCTTTTTATATTAAGGATTAAGATGCATTTTCTGTAACCAGGAATAACTTTCTCCTCAAAGCCACCAGACTGCATTGATGAAAACACAAATTTTACCCCGCATAACACAGGAGTCAACCAGTGACTTAACTCGATATTTTTTTGTGCTATTGCGTGTTACACAAATGTTGTGTTGGATCTGAGCTATACGTTTTAAACAGCAGAGTCATACAATAACATAAAAAACTATCCAATCGAGGCAATGGCCCACCAGCAACTCCTGTGTTGTGCAAGGTAAAATAACTGTTTATGTCAATTGAGTTTGGTTGCTTCGAACTGATATGGTTAAGGCTGTTTGTCAAAACAGCAGGAACATGCCTCAACAAAAAATGTCTTTATCTGTGGGGATCTTTTATGTGACGTTGTTGCACACACAGAATAACAATCTGAGTCTGTCAGTGGCAGAAACGAGAGTATTTTCATCTGCAGTTATTGGTCCATTTATTTGGCGGCTGCAGCGATCTACTGGAGCAATTCCAAAACGTTTTGTAGACTCAAAGGGCCCAGGTTTTAAAATACTGGAAGTCCCTTTTAAATGTGGAATTTTGGATGATGCAGGTGGAAAGTAAAAAACAAGTTAACAGCAGTTATAGATGTATGTAGAACCCTTTAAAAGGATGTCAAAGTTTAAGGTTCAGGTAACTGGACTCTTTAGAGGCTTAAAACCAGCTCATGCTTCTGGCCCTTCCCAGTTGATATTATATTGTGTATTTAACGTTCTGTCTCCCTCTAATCCTCTCTGCGTCGCGCTCCCTCCCTCACCTCTGTCCTTATCTCTTCGGTTCTTCCCTCTATCTCGATCTCCTCTACCCAGTGAACTGCTGCTGACCTCCGTGCTCACGTCGGTGATTAATGTTCCCCTCCTGTACGACTCCTCATCCCATTCAGAAAACAGCACAGTCTTAATGGAGATGGGGATCTCGGTGTTGAAAGTGTTCCTCTTCTTTGCTTACAAGAAAGCCTTCCGATAAAATAGGTATTTTGCTGCCCTCTCTTCTCAGTTGAGGGACGGGATGCCTCGGGGCGACTCGCAGCAGACACAGAGAGCTAAAACTCTTTGACAATTTGTCTCCCTGACCCCGTCTCTATAACCTGCAGACTTCACAGAGCTGCAGGACTCCTATCTTCCCCCTCTGGCCCCTCTCCGTCTCCAGGTCACTGCCTGTGAAGGGGAGCTTCCTAACTTTGTGACTGACTGAGTGTGTGAACAGAGAGCCTGAATGAGGCTTCCAGTCCTCGGGCTGTAGTGGACTGACTGATGTGTGGGACTGACGTTTCCTGAGGGAGAAGACGGAGATAAAGAACAAATAGATTGGAGCAGGATTGGAGGTCATGTGGGAAGCAGAGGGGTCAACTGAAAGGTGACATGGCACAGAGCAAAAAGAAAGACATTGTTGCAGTGTTAGGACAGAACCACAAAAACTTGCAGGTTTGAGACATCAGCCAATACCAATCATGTATTAAAGCAACTCCAAATAACACTTCCTACTGCAAGGCCAGCAATGTAGTAATGAAAAAGCTTATCATATAAACAACAATAATAACACAACTTCTGTTTGACAAATGAGCCTACTTTTGGCACTATCTTGGAATGTCAGGTGTGACGGCAGTCTGCAGAAGCTGCACGATGTTCTTGTGTACCAACAGGTGAAGATTGCATATCACCAGTTGTACTGGTACTTCAGTATGGGAATCACTGTCTTAGACTGTAGCTGTGTCAAAATTCAGGGGCTGCATCCTTTGAAGGAAGCGGTCTATGAAGGCTGCATCATTCGTAGCCTGTGTGGATCCTAAGGCTGAACAGAAATGAGATGGTATGGTTTTCGAAGGATTTCCTGTTTGCATCACCAGCTGTTCCCGCCCTTACCTTTGTGTCACAAAGCCCCTCTCCGTTTGCCTAGAAACAGGTAGCTCGCTGGCTAACTAGCTAACATAACGTAACGTAACCTATTATTTTATAGATACTTCTTTTTTTCAAGGCCCCTTTCGGTTTTGTTTAACATTTGTATCGCTAGCTGTTTGATTGAGTTGAAAGCAAAACCTTTTATATTTAAAACTGTATTCCTCGGCCGCTTAAGAGCCTCGTTTGAATTGGTGCACAATGAATCTCATTGGGCTGCGAAGGATGCACCTGAAGGATCATTCGTGGCCCGGGAAACGGAGGACGCATTTGTCGGCGACATCTGAAGGAACCTTCGAAATGGGACACCCTTCGACGCGCCGCTGTGACCCAATCGGCCTTCAAATACATCCTTCGAAGGATGCAGCCCCTGAATTGGGACACAGCATATGTCATTATGAAAGACACATAAGCAAAATTAATCTAAAATGATCTATGGAAAAAGATATTTCATAGACAGATGCCCTGTTTGATTCAAAAATATCTCAGCATTAGAGACACAGCAGTGACAAGTCGTAATAAATAAAACAAGTTCCTATTAATAAGCACTTTAAATCTGCATTCAGGTTCAGCTAACGTGACCTGTTCTCCTCATCACTCCCTGAACCGTACATGCTCGTGAGCCAGAGAAAAAAACGATGAAGTTATCCGTCTTGAAGATGCATCTGAATGTAAAAGCCATGTCAGTGCAGCAGTGATATCCCCAGGTGTACCCGACTCCAAAAACCACTTAATCAGCTTAAAGTCACAAGTGATTTAAAGTGAGTGTTTGTGCAGCTGCAGGACTTGAGTTTGAACCAGAGTTTTACAGTGAGTGTGTTTTACAGTGAAAAGGAGAGAGAGCCGGACAGTGAAGGAGAACAAGACTGATCTGCTCTCAGAAGGGGAGATAGACGGCATGTCAAATCACGCACGCACACACGCACAAACACTCTATCGAAATACAGTAGGCACACGGTGACAAACGAGCATTACTGCAAGCATGTGGACTCTTATGCATCTCCACCCCTCCCTCCTCCACCCCTCTGTGTCTGTCACCACCAGAGGATTATACAGCGGGATACCTTACACCGCTGTTGCAAGAAAAAAAAAAAGTAGCCTGGAAAAGCTTCACTCTCTTAGCGAAAAACACAACCATTCATCTCCCTGCGCCTCCGCTCCCTCGTCGCTCCCTCGCTCTTTCTTTTCCACCTTCTTTTTGTTTCCTCCTCCTTTTTCCCCCTCTCAGGTTTTCTCCGCAGCATCGCAGACGGAGTTAACTTTATCCTTTTGTTTTGTGCTCTCTGATTCAGTTACTCGGCCGTGTGGGGATTCTGACGTTTAGATTAATGTAGTCTCTCTGTGCTGATTATGGCGGTGTCAGGCTGTGGTTTGGTGATAATAGAGGGCGGAAGACTTAAAGGGAGACAAATTAGGGCTCACTGTTGAGATGAATTGAATAGAATTCTAAGGAAGGAAATATTTTTAATATCTGTTAACATTTGATCGTCGATCGTTTTTTTTTTTGATCAAGATGAAAAACTTCTGCATCTACAGTTTTTTTTAAATTAATGATTTCATTGAAGGTGCAGCAGTTAAACTTTTTCTTGCTTATTTTCATCTTTTGGTCCATTTTGAGATTCTCTGTTGCATTCTTCAAGTGTCTTTTTTTTCTTTCCTTTTGTCTGTATCTTGAACAAAGGATCTTCTTACTGTAAAGTAAAATTAAGTAAATAAAAGATCTGTTACTTTAAAAATTACACAATAAAATGCTGAAAAATTGCGATAAAACCAAATCAATATAAACTATTAATAAGATCTGCAACCAGCAACTATTCTCAATGAATCCATTCGTCTTTTACTCTATAAAATGTCCAAAAAAAGTTGTGAAAAGTGCTCCTCACAATTCCCAAAAGACCAAAGTGACATCTTTAAATTGCTTCTTTATCCAACCAACAGCTCAAAACCCCAAAACTCTTCTTTTACTCTCATAAATGACAAAGAAAAGCAGAAAATCCTCACATGTAAGAAGCTGTAACCATCAAATCTTTGACATTTTTCCCCAAAAAAATAAATTTAAAAAGTTACTTTAAAATCCTAAAAATTGGTGATTAATTATAGATTACTTGATCAATCTTTGCAGCTTCAGAGCAAATCCTGATGAACATAACAGTTGTGGGTAAGAGTTAAACAAGTAAAGGGGGCGCAGGTTTGGCTCGGTTGGTAGAGCAGCCCATGTATAGAGGCTACAGTCCTCGACGCACTGATCGCAGGTTTGACTCCCGGTCTGCCGATCCATTTGGTGCATGTCATCCCCCACTCTCTGCTCCCCACATTTCCTGTCTCTCTTCAGCTGTCCTATAAATAAAGGCAAAAAGCCCAAAAAATAATCTTAAAAAACCCCCCCAAAAAAACAAGTAAAGCCTGTGCAAAAATGTTTATGTTACACGTATATTTTGTTAAAAGTGACTCATAGGACAGACCGGGACTCGAACCTGCGTTCAGTGCGGCAAGGACTGTAGCCTCTGTATGTGGGGCGCCTGCTCTACCATCTGAGCTAAACCAGCGCCCCACTGAAGACTTTTTTAAATTAGCCAACTAAACAGGACATAATTGACATGTGGAAGAGCATAAAACTTGAGCACACATGAACGAGTTTGGCAGAATAAACCTATAATTACATGATAAAATGTCTTGAAATAACAGAGACATAATGAGCAACAAACCAAAAGATAAATATTGATAACTGGCTTCACTTTACAAAATAATGTGTTTATCAGTTACAAGAAGTAATCTGATGTTAGCTCACTTGTTACCACAGGCATCAGATCCGAGTGTGTTCTGTTCAGTCGACAGGAAACTTTTCCTTCACTGAAGAAACATCTGCAACATGTAAAGTCTCAAACAGCATGCAGGATAACTGGCATGCGCTCCTCGCCTGAGGCGTCTGCAGAGCTTCCACTTTCCTCATGTTTGGTTATGAGCGCCGCGACATGGTCTTCACCTCCTGCTCACTGAACTCTTATTTAAAACCTGCGGGAGTGTGTGTGTGTGTGTGTGTCTGTGTGTGTGTGTGGGGAGAAGGGGATTTGTATACTACCCGCGTAATCTGTGAAATCTGTTTCTGAGCAGGTGTGTGTTTTGGTTTGTGAGAAATCATATCCGACCCTGAGGTGCCATCTGAGCGGTGAAACAGACAAGTCTCAGCGTATATCCCTCTCTGGCTTTCACACGTGAAAACACACAAACACACACACTTCACATCTTCCTCTGATATTCAGCCCTGAAGTAGAGAAGTGTGTGCAGAGAGACGGCCATGAAAAGAACGCACTGATTGGTCTACCTCAAAGTATGTTTACATGTGTGTGCACTTACTTATAGGTGTAACATCTAGCACCTCCAAATTACGTGTACTTGCATCATCCCAAACATTTCCAACATGCCACAGAACAGTTGACGTTGGATTGTCGGATTAGTTGTGTTTGGCTGCTTAAAATTTTCAGGGTAGAATCAGCGACACCTAAAAAGTTTCCTGAAGGAACCGTCTTCATCTTCTCTGAGTCCCTCTCTCTTTATCTGATGTCCTCTCTTCTCTCCTCTCTTACACACACATACATACACACAGGAATCCCAGGTATGCCGTGTGCATGCAGGCCGGAGAAGAGGAGCTGTGTGTGTGTGCTTGAAGCTGACCTGCTGCTGTGGGCTGTGATATGATGAGCAGATAACAGAACACAGAGATGAAAGCTTTGAACTGTCTTTATCTCCTCTGCTTCTTCTGAGCCTTCGTGTCTTTGTTCCCGCTCTGCACTCCGGCCGTGTGGGGAAGACTGTCGTGTCATTGTTTCACTCAAATATTCTCTCGTTGCTTTTGTAAGCAGTCGGCTTTTGAGTTTCAGTTAAGTTTAGATGTGAATATGGATGAAAACATGCATACACAGAGCGCAGAGGCATTTTGCAGGTACATATTTCTGGCTGTGCAGGCAAACAGGCAAGGTTAAATAAATGTTAAATGTTTGATTGAACTCCAAAAAATTGTATTTGTATTTTCTACACAAAATCAATGCAGTTCAGCATCCTAAGCGCAAAAACGCTCCTCGTCATCAGCTGTTTTTTGTCGCTGCCCTCAAGCCGCCGCCGCGCTCATCAATGTCACTTCTCCCTCACCAACCAATTAAAATCAGGAAGGGGCGGGACTTCTGATATCAACTTTGTCACAACAAAGGCGGTGTATCTCATGCACACAGGCTCATTTTTTCTAGGTGTAGAGCTGCTGCTAATGCCAGGACACTGTTACTTTCAGTTTCCCTTGAATAAAAGCAAATATTAAGCATACAGGGCAATTTAAAACGGACTTAATCGTCCCTACCAAGGGAAGCGATGTGCCACGAGACAACTTTAGTAACCTAGCAACAGTGAGCCCCGGTGAGAAGCACTCACGTGTTCCCATCAATGCCGATCGGAGCCGAAGCGATAACTACCGCCGGGTGTTAGCGGATTTTTTTGTCCAGTGGGAAAAGGATCTGTATAAAAGTAAAAAGTTCTAGGAAATACACACTCAACTAAAGTACAGATACCTCAGAGATCTAGCACAGTTAAACAGTATTTGTACTTTTTTCCTTCCCCCCTCCGTCCACCTTGAAGTAAAGCTTATTTTTAGCTACAAACACAGGGGTCAAAAGGTTTCTAAGTAAAGGGCTGACCTCTTCAAAACCTGTGACCCAGACTGAAGCTCTGCCACGGTCGTTGCATCTGGACTTAAATGGAGACTTTTCCATAAGTCTAAGTGTGGATTGTGGACACATTTATCCTTTGCTTTCATAACTGAACAGTGGACTTTATTATCTCACATTGTCTTCCCAAAGCGGCACCCCACGCCCCCCTTATTTCATTCATAACTTTCTCTTCCTCCTTCCTGAATTGCCTCCTCCTCCTCCCCCCTCGCAGCTCACCCACATCCTCCTGCTTTTCCTCAACCCTCGCAGGTTGGCCAGAGACAGATCCGGCGATGATTAACCTTTAATTAGCCAAACGTCATTGCTGCGTTCACTTGCTCTGAGGGCTTGTTTTTCTGCCTGCTTGCAACCAGATGCTTGTTGACCGCAGCCAGCAGCAGAGAAAAGGCCTCATTACCCCATCTGCTCCTTAAACGTCTGTCCGGGCCAGTGATGCTGCTGTTCTCCTTTAGCTGGTTTAAGTTGCTGGTAATGTAATTGTGTTGACGTGGTTATTTGGCGTCCATCAGGGCATGTTAGTGGGGCTGTATCGTGTGTACTGTTACAATGACTCGATAAAACATAGTTAATCAGATTTTTCTCCATATGTTCTGAGTTCTTTGTGAGCTGTTGGTTACAGAGAGGTGAAAAATCAGCAAAATCAAGCCTGCTATTCGTAGTGTGGCAATATTTAGTAGGTGGACTCAACACATTTCTTAAAGATGAGTCAGTGGAGTGAATCAGCACAGCACTTTTCTTGTATTGTTTCAGATGTTGTAAAATATGCAACAAAGATAGTAGAGAATGTTTGTCTTGTTTGTGAGTGTAAAAGAGACTGTATAAAAGAAGTAGACATCGTCGTCTATTGTTTTGAAATGCTCCTTTTAAAACCCAGAGTTTGGCAATTCTGCCGTCGCCATCTTTGTTTTTGTGCCAGTTGTGACCATATTAAGTCTCTTTCCTGGTTGACAGGCAGCTCTGGTAGCGACTTGTCCTGCTTCTCCCCTGCTTCATCCTCACTTTTACTCTATATTGGACCATAATTTACAAAATAACGACTGCTTTTTAGAAGAAGGCTTGAAACTAGCGGTTGAGATCATAAACATATAAGAAGTTTAACATTCAAATCCCGCCCTCGGCCCTTTGCCGCGTGACATCCCCCTCTCTCTTCCGCTGTTTCTGGCTCTATCCACTGTCCACTCTTTAAATAAAGGCATAAAAAGCCAAAAAAAAAATCTTAAAAAATAAACATATAAGAATAATGTTTACTTAAGTAGTTATCAAATTGAGAAGAACGCTCATTTTCCATCTGGTTTAATACAGTCAGGCTTCTTTTTGAAGTCCCCCTGCTGGCCCATTAGAAAGAATGCAGGTTTAAGGCACTTTATTTATTTTAGCTTTACTTTGTTTTTCTAAGAAGTGGACTTAGCGTCTTGGTGTCAGTCTGTAATGTAGGGGTAAGACACAGAAGATGTCAGCAAGTGTGTCAAACTACATGCAGATGAAGCGCTGATAATACACACTCAAACTTACACACTGACACTCCTGACCCCGCGCACTGAGATGAAAGACCTGCCCTCTGATGCTTTGTCCAAGCCTCGTCTTATCTGTCTCCCTGAAGTCGCTCCAGACAGACGTTCCAGGTATTCATCCTGTGTGTTGTTGGACAGGTCAGCTGCTGCAAATTCAGAGATAACTTTGCTTGCAATGACGCTGTAGATAAGACATTGTATGCGGCCTGCAGAAAGTATGCATCACTAATAAGGTCTTTTGAAATGCAGAGAAAGAAGAATATGTTATTGATCCTGCAGAGGATCAGGAGTGTGAATGGCAAACTGGACTAGTGACTTTATACTACATGAATGTGTCTCAGTATGCAGGACAAGTTGCTAGAAGTGAAAGTTTATGTGTTTATGTTTGTGCACACACATAGAAAAAAGCATCTACATTAGTGTGAGATTATCAGTGTTTAATATGTACATAAACTAAAATGTGTCAACCACCTAACTGAGATTTATATACAGTTATACAGACACTGAGTTAGCTGCAACTTTATATCTGTATTGTTGGACATAGTAGGACTGTTTTATCACATAAATTGCTGTGCAAGATTGTGTCCATTAACAACTTAAATCCCAAGTTTTGAACTTTTTGTCAAAATTCTGTTGTGATATCTTCATATAAAACAACACATGTACAATGATTTACTCCCCCTCCTTTAACCAGAGCATCATTTATCCATGGTCCACTAACTAAGGGAGGGAGGTGGGAGGAAAAGTTGAGACGGATAGTACCCTGTGGCGAGCCAAAGCAAATAACATGTATCATGTCTGTTTGGATAAGACCTTTGACCCATGTCGCACGATAACCTCAGTCTCCCACTTGTTCAGCCCTGACGCTAAAAACCGTATGTGCATCGTAGTGATGTATGTCTAGCTGGACGTGAGGAGGTTCTGTCAAGCACAAAAGTAAATATGATGTCTCTGCAGAGCCTGTTTCCAAAATACTGTTTTGTTACCATCATTTCTCAACATATGTAAAATCAATGACGACCATGCAATGCAAGGTTTGCATGTTTGAAAACAGTGGGAGATTAATCCTTCTGGAGTCCTTTCTAGCAAAATATGTGATTCAAACAGACGTATTTTCTCATTCTGCAAAGGATAGTCTGTTGAGGGATCACACAAACATTCATGCACATTTGTTATCTGTATATCTACTGTAAGATCTTGGCAATTGCATGTGGATGAGCACCAACTGGCAACGTCCAGAGGAAGCCAATGTGAAAGTGCCAAAATCTGCAGTTCCTCAAGCGGCCACTTGAAGCTGGCTCCAAAAGTGAGTCAATCCCCATTAAGCCTTATGTTAAAATACTCCACTTTATGGCACCACAAGCTCTCAGTGCTTCTTGAATCAACCCTGGTTCTCTACCACCACGAACAGAAACAAAGTCTTGACTGTCTAATCAGCTAGCTAATGATTAGCCACAGACTTTTTAGCTTTGATAACTTGGCGTTTGCCCACCTTTTACTC
This sequence comes from Semicossyphus pulcher, assembly GCF_022749685.1. Taxonomy (NCBI): domain Eukaryota; kingdom Metazoa; phylum Chordata; class Actinopteri; order Labriformes; family Labridae; genus Semicossyphus; species Semicossyphus pulcher. Next base: position 30,130,573 of record NW_027211715.1, read on the forward strand.
CTCTCCAACAATACGGTGACAAAAATGATGAACTTTAGGCTTCAAACGGCAGTCGACAAACCAATTGAAGACAGCACGATGATTGTGTTGATTGTTAGATATGATCTATTTGAGCAGACCTTATCTACACTGTACACAGAGATGTGTTTTTGTGTGTTTTAACTGATCCCAAATCTGGTAGTTATTCAATAAAGTCATAGGAGCAGGGGCAGTTCAGATAAGATGGTAAAGTCGATGTGGCTCAAAATTACAAACCTAACACACATGCTCTATATATTATATGCCATTAACTGGAGGTCATACAGTGTGATGTCAAACGTGTATATAACCCTATAGACTGCTGGTCTTCCCATCATCATTATTGTTCCATTCCCATTTTTCCATAACAAAAAGGGTGACTGTGGTCTCCGTAATGAGGTGCATGTAAATATACTGCTTCCTCTCTCATTTGTCCTTTAATATCAGTGTATTAGTGCTCTAAGAGAAGGAGCAGGCTAGTGCTTAATAGTTCTCGTGTAATAAACCCCCAATCACACCGACACCCCCCCTCTTCCTCCATGCCCATCTGTCCGAGGTCGACCTATTAGGAGTGACCTTTCGACAGGCTGAATGCATGGATGCAGTCGGCTGTTTTATTAGAAGGTATCAGTGTCACAATCTCACACAAACAGCCCCGCGAGCAGATATTAAATGTCCGGTTTCATGAGGGCTTTGGACCTGGCTGTGTGCTCGCTCTTTCAGTCAGCTCCAGCTTGACTTTATTATGAGGAGCTGTTACCACGCTGCATTCAATAGGCCCTTTGTATTCTTTTTAATGTGTGTGTGTGTGTGTGTGTGTGTGTGCTTGTGGTATAATGAAACACTGTCATCTACACTGCCGTATGTTTGTGACCCCGGAGATGCAGAGTCTCTTATTGGGCTTTCTTAATGACATACAACATGAAGTGATTTATGAAGCGGTGCTGTAGGTGAACACAGAAGACTCATGAATGTTTTGTGTTGGAAATGTAAAGCTGGCACAGGTCTTAAAGATGAAGATAATTAAAGCTACTCTCTAAACATTTCATTTGATTTTGAGCCAAAGCAACTCAGAGGCTGTTGACTAGTTTGTTTAACTGGAGCTAAAGACTGTTCAAGAATTGGACGTAGGCTCTTGTATGTGATCGCCAAGTGGCTATGACCTCTCCCGACGACCAGGACAGAGATGCCGCAATGCGAATCCAGCTCGACCAAATATGAGCCGTGTCCCAATTTAGGGGCCTGCATCCTTTGGAGGACGTATTTGAAAGCCGATTGCGTCACAGCGGCGCTACGAAGGCTGTTCCAATTCGAAGGCTCCTTCAGATGCGGCTGACAAATGCATCCTCTTTTTCCCGACAACGTACGGAACATCAGTTATGCTAGCTAGTTAGCCCGCTATCTACCTGTTGCTTTGTAACAGGAGTGGCATTTCGTGATGCTTGGGTAAGGGCGGGAACAGCTGGTGATGCAAACAGGAAATCATCCATAGACCAGACTGTCTCATTTCAGTTCGGCTTTAACGTCGAAGAGGGGGTTAGGTGGCTACATCCAATTCTTATTTACAGTCAGTGACAAGAGCACAAGGTGTTAATGATGGCTGACCGTAGCACCGAAGGACCAACCGCAGGACCAATATGGGATCTGGTTCATGATTTCAAGTAGAACAACATTGTTGGTAGCCTATTTACTGTGTTAAAGTTGCACATAGACTGTCTGTAATATCTCTGATGAAATGTCCTCTGTCCCTCCTTGGCTGTCCTCTCAAGTAAAGGCAAAATGCAAAACAAAAATCTTAAATACTTTAATGATCAGGTCAAATGTGATCTGGAATGAATTTCCAGCATTCATTAGTGTTGGCTCCGTGTTTTAGGGGTCCCACGAGGACCTCCAGTGCAGGGGGAAAGTGCCATCACTGCAGAAACTCAGATTGTGTCATATTTTCTGGGGACTCACAATTATTTTTTTTATTACCAATTAGCCTGCCTTGTATTTTTTTTGTTTAATCAATGAGTTATGAAAAATAATCAGCAGATGAATCAACATAAAGGTCATGGTGAGACGCAGCCTGAGAGGTATTAAGTCAAGTATCTGACTTTCTCCAGACAATAAACTGAGAGTAGAGAACAGGTTGTCCGGAGACACTGAGCGAGTCTGTGGGCCTGTTGGCCTGGAATCCGGTGATTCATTAGTTGGACATCGGCTTAACTTAATTACGTTTGACTTTACGTCACAGAAAGTGGTTTTGTCATCTTTGGGCTGCATTCAACGTGGACTCCAGCCCTGCTGTCACCAGTCTGTGTGTGCGTGCTGGTGAAGAAGGACCATTGTGCTTTTTTTGCCATTATGAATTAGCCTCTATCTCCCAGATGTGAAACATCATCTTGTTTTTGTACATTTCTCTCCTGGATAGAAGACACAGAAACCCCTGATTGACAATTAATAATAAGCTGCTTTGCCAAGAAAAAGATTAGAGACGGATAAACGGACAGATAATAAAAGGGTGTATAATTTCTGTACTGTGTGTGTATGTGCATGCATAACAGCAACAAGTATAACAGAGGCTTTATTTTTAGGCAGCTGGACGCCGAGCGATTAGTCGAGAGAACGCTGTAAAACAAGCAGGAATGTAGCTGCTGGGTCCTGTGAGGTTTTCATCGGGGTGGGAGGCGCAATGACGAAAGATCTCTAAAAGAAAACAAGACAGAATGAGAGACGGGAGAGATGAACACTGGCTTAAAAGGTATGACATCCAACAGAAATCATCCTGTTACCGCACAGTCACAGCTTATGGTGTCAGAGCGTCCAAGTAAAGCTTTATTTCTACAGCACATAGCAACAAAGTGCACAAAGAGTATTTCAAGTTTCGGTGGAGGACATTAAGACACATCCACTCTAGACAGCGGCTAGGGATGCAGATTGTTCAGGTAGACAGGATGCAGCAGAGAAGGGAGCCGGAGCTTGCACAGTAGTTTGAAAAGACGCTGAGATGAGCAGAGATAGTGAAGATAAAAGAGGCATCCGGTGACATCTCCTTTACTTCACTTATCATCAGCAGCAGCAGCAGCAGGGAGCGGTTAGGCTGTAAATAACTGTCTGATTGGTTTCTGTCTGTCAGGTTTCTGGAGATGTCTAGACATCAGGGTTATGGGTTAGGGATTTTGGAAGACTGACAGATGTTTGAAATGTAATAAAAGACATTATTACGTTTAATCATGCTCAGGTTGGTTTCCATGAGCAACATTTGTAGAGTATTATGTCATCTGAGCTCAAAGGGGGGTCAGAGCACAGACAACACAAGGAGGTCATGGGGATGTGCAAAGTTAACTCGTATAGAAGAAGGTAATTATCATGTTATTCATGGCTGACCTGCCTTTACGACTACCCTGGAAATATAAAGTGTTCATTTCTATTAATTTTGGAGCAGAGACGAGTGCAAACATAAGCCTGCCAACGCTGTAAAACCTGCGCATATTTAATCCGTATTACAAAGGGGAAAATGTACACTGACCTTCCCCAAAAGATATTTGCAACAAAGACAATAAAATAAAAATAGATGCAGAAGCTCACACACACACGCGCAGCATGCAGGCAGACGGCAGAGGTTTTGCCAAATGAGCTGCATGCCAGCCAGAAACTCTGCCCTGAGGGGAGAGAGCGAGCGTGCAGAGAGGAGGCGGAGGTAAAGCGAACTTTCCAGCTGTTGCTGTATCATGTTTGACACCAGTGTCTTGTCCTCCACCCATCAAAGAGCCTTCAGATTGACACACAGCAACAACAGTCACACACACACAGGATTACAGGCCCCAAATTGCCTCAAGGCTTTAATGCTAACGCAGCTCTTATCTCATGCACATAATATGGTAGTCAAACACCACTACAGTAGCCAAACACTCCAAAGGGTTTACACACACACACACACACTGACACACGTTCCACATCAATTCCTAATGTTCCTTCTTAAGAGCGTTAAATTACAGGTTAGTCAAGAGAACGCTGTGTCTGCATTTTTACAAACTGATTATCCAAACTCAAGAGCCTGACCGATATGGAATCTTAGAGGCCGATACCCAACTCGATTTAGAGGGTAAAAAATATAACTGATTACAGATGTTGCAGCCGATACAGGGAATTCATGAGCTGGTATGAAAATGGACCACTATCATGCACTGATTTATCATCGATATGATTGTACAAAAGGTACTCAGAAGTCTGCTATCTCAAAACAAGTACCTAAAGAATAATAAACATCATTATACATCGTCATCCCTCTACTTGTGTGCACCACATGTCTGCACAGTCAGCTGCAGACAGTGCTTAGAGCAGGGGTCTCCAACAGGTAACTCGCTGCCTGGATTTCAGTAGCTCACCAAGAGGTTCACAGACTCCAACGACGATAAATGCACCTTAAAAGTCTCTTCTAACTTCAATGCAATCAAATACACAGATGTCCCGCCCCCTCCAATACAAAATAATAGGATAGATCCGCTGTCAATCAAAAACAGTGATGCTCCTGGCAAGTTTGTCAACGTCAGAACCTAACCAATCACTGGAATGTTGCTGCATGGACAGATCGGGGCAGTTATGCTGTACGCTCGTTGAGCTAAAGTGAGTTCGGTGCTGTTTGTCCGTCGTACATCTGGATAAACAGGCTGTGAAGGTGGCCACGCCAAGCAGAACACATACTATCTCCACAGGGAGTGGGAACGCAAATTTTATGTGCCTCATTTGTGGTACCAACGTTTCAGTCGACAAAACAATCAACATGAGGAGCGATGTAATGCAAGTAGCTCTTGGCCACTTTTTTTCAAAGTAGCCCTGGCTTGTTTAGACTATGGAGTCGCTCTGCTTTTCTGCATGAAATGTGCTGCAGAAAAAGTTTCATATGGATGCACTTTAGAGAATTATACAGATATATATCTATAATCGGCCCATATCGACCCAGTAATATTGGCCAACCGACATATCGGGCGGTTCCTACTTAACACCAGAGAACCACTTACTTGGCACACTTCTAAACACAAAAGCCCTCTCTCTTCTTCCCCTCACACACACACCTGTAAACACATCAAGTCACACTGCCAAACCCCAATGAGCTCACACACACCTTTCCTTCAATACCACACAACTCGCTAGTCCCCACACACAAAATATACTTACCATGACACGCCTCCCAAAACACACGCACACACGCAGGCAGGTACACGCATCGGTCCACTCAGCTTACAGATGCCTGCTTATTGTGAAAGCGTGTCCTGCTTGTAGATAAGAGCAGGTCATTTAGAGCATTAAGAAGGGTGTTGACATGTTGTCGCCAAACACTCACTCAAAACAACGCCCCGTTTTTACACACTTTTCTACGGTGCCTGCTCGTGAATGGACCTGCCCCACCTGTGAGCACATTACAGCCCGAGCAGGGTCGTGTGCTGCAGCGTGACGTGGGCACCTGGGGCTCAACGCCTGCCCACGTTTACTCACCCGCTTCCCCGCTCTGCCACAGCAGCTTGTAAAAGTCACGGCGTGTGTGAAAATTAAAGAGATGCATGCTGCTTTTATTAGCTTTCTTTGACTTTTTCCCCTCTCTCCGCAACGCCCCCTTCCCCTCTTTTTCTCTCTTTCCTTTACTTTCTTTCCCCGTCTCCCACTGCGAGGGTGAAAATTCTTTGTGACACATAGTTTGGTTTGATTCGTCCTTGCAATCTTTTCTTTGCTCTATCCTTGTTTCTCTCTCTGACTTTTTCCTCCTTCCCATCCATCCACCCCTCCTCCGGTCCCCGCAGACATGGTTTACAGTCTGGAGACTTCTCTGTCTCAATTCTCTGATCCTATTTTCAACGGGCCATTAAACCGAGATGATTCACTCTGCAGTACACAAGCAGGAGTACAACCGAACTTTTGACAAGCTGCTCTAAATGACGTGTAAAGCTCTCTTCAAAGAGCTAAAGAAAATCGGATTTTACCCCAGAGATTGAGAGAGATATAGAAAGCCAGCGTGTTGATCGGCCAGGAATATGTAGTCATAAATACGGATATACAATCGCCCTCAGATGGCACACGCTGTCAACCACCATTCATAAATCAGCCGAGGAATGACCAGCCGTTCTCAGTTATTCCTGCTTATTATTTGCAGTTATTCCAGGGCACGGCATTTCCGAAGGCCTCCCGGGATAATGACAATGTTAGCAACATGCATAAACCCTGCAATCGGATCTGGCTCCACGGTGCCCGGCGTTGCCAGGCTGTATGTCAGCGCAGACGGGTGGAGGGCGATGCCAAATCTGTTAGACAGCAGCCTCAAAGACGGTTCTTTTCCACCAGCTATGCGACTCAGACTGCTGATTATGCTTCTGCTTTTTATAGCCGTTCTACTGGAGTGACACATATTCAATCATTATTACTGCTCAGCAGGGGATCAAGTGTAAAATATCCTCCGGTGCAGAAGCATCCAAGAGTTTTTTCTACATGCAGGAACACAAGTAGGTGCTGCACAAGCCTGGGTAAGGTGTTTTAGTTTGCATTTTGCCCTACATCACAGATAAAACTTTTTAATGAGGTCATATGACTATTGGAAATTTGTTTAAATATTGATTGCTAAAAGCTGTTCGGTTCGTACAGAAGTGAAACATTATAGAAAAGGTCACTGGTATCGGTAACAAATATTGATACCAGTGTTGAAGTCAAGTCACCAAACCTCAAGTCCAAGCCGTGTTTCGAGTCTCCAGTGTTCAAGTCCGAGTTACAAAAGTAGAATCCGAGTCGAGTCCTCATTGACTGCGTCTGATGCCAAGTTAGCTAGCAGCAAGCTAACAGTAACGTTATCAACAGTCCGAGTAACTTAAGCATCTCACTTACTTGTCTTGGTGCATCCTGGACAGATGTCTGTTAAAGTTTGAGGTTATCCCTGTTGTTCCTCTAGCAAGCTATGCTTTGCAACAGTGAGGACAATGTAAACCTTGAATTCGGTGGTCGCATGTCGTAAATTATGTGCATTTGTTAGTAACATAACTATCCCAGTAGACACCTGGTTGATTTTGCACTATAGGATCACAGATTGAGAAGTTGTTGCAGAAAAAATGCATTTAGATCTTGAAGGTATAGCAGGGGGCACTCCTCTTTCGAGGGCATTTTTGCATAGTTTTTGTACAGAATTATCAAAGCTAATATTTATTTATGCATACAGTTAGTATCCCAAGTGAGTGATGCTTGAAATCAACCGTGTTAATGAAGTGAAAACAAACTTATAATTTGAGTTTCACACTTTATTTTGAAATCTTTGAAAGCACAGATGCTCTTCTCCAACAACATCCTGCTCCAAGCTCACAGTGCAGTAGTTTTCATGTGATGAAATTCTTTCTTCTTTTACTCAGGAGCATCATAGCTGTGTCCATGAGAGGACAGCTGCTTGATTTGTCGGCCTTTTTAAGTATACATTTGGTCCCGTTGCTACTTAGAAACTGTTACATAGCAGTGATATAAACCTGACTGAGCCTTTTTGCTGCTGGTGGAAGCCAGGCTGTTGTCAGCCTGTAAAAGTTTAGTAGCGCTCTCTTTATGGGTCCGCGCTGAGATCTGGTACTGTCCCTGTTGGAGCAGCAGTCAGAGCTGTCACACCTCTCTACACAAGGCCAGAAGGAAATTGTTCCAAACCTGGAACAACTTTATGATGTTTATATCGCATCTACGACTGAATACTGTATATTGTCTGATAAAACAAAAGACGTACACCTTACACACACTCTGAAAAATGTGTTTGAATTCATATATGTGTGCCAGCAACACCAGAAATTATCCAGGGCACCATCAGAGGGGGCGGAAGGGAAGAAAGGTCCATTAACAGCCCACAATATGCTCCACAGGCTCCGACTCTGGTGTTTGGACTATTTTTACAGCCTAACTACCTGTGTTTGCCCGCCACAAATCCATATTACCAACATCATATAGGCAGCTGAAGCTTTTTTTTGGGACCTTGTAACATCTGGCAGCGGCAAAGATACATAAATAGTGAGATCAGGGCTCAGCGTTTAAATGGTCCAGGTCTTCTAGTGTTACTGGATGAAGAGTTATGGGCGGATGAGGGATTGGGTGTAGATTACAGCAGTGCCCTCATTACCTGCAACTGTAGTTTCTACTGCTCACGACACATACAGAAGGAGGCAGCAGGGTTTAAGTCTGGGTACTTTTGCCTCTTGAACTTGTTTTGGTCATAGCCCCTGCCGGATATTGACGTCACTTTTTCTTACCTTCAATATCATTTTGTTCACCTGCTCAATATTTTCTTAATTAGCCCTGAAAGAAAATAAATGAAGGTAATATCGTTGTATGATATCTAATGACTCAAACTCATAGTACTGTCTTCAGCATCGTCACCTTGTTAAAGTTTAATTTGGAATACGTCGATACATGGACAAAGAAAATCTAATGTGAAGTTGTGAACTCAACTCTGTCACAAGATGTACACATGATTCATGCAGGAAGCTGGAGGGAGAGAACAGATTGATGAGGGATTTTATAAGACTGACACCTAACGCGATTTTGAGCTAGAATGAAAAGACTATTTCTGTGCGGATTACGCACTGGTTTTGCACCAATAAGATAAGAGATGAGCTTTATTGAATTTACTCGTTACAGCAGCTCACAAATGAGGCAAGTTAACTAAAGTGCTCAAGTAATAAAAAAGACAAAGAGTAGGTGGCAATAAAAATATGACGATATAAATAATAACAGCAACAAAATAATAAAAAAACTATTCACACTACGTACACATTAGTGGGACGGAGCTGTGGTAACTGGCTGCCACTCACGGGCCCTATATGAATAACAAAAAGGGCCACTTTTTGCGCTGGCAGCGCCCATGACCTCAACTTCAGAGCGGGTCTGTTTTAAATCGCTCTGTTTGCTTAATATTTCCTGTAATTCAATGACATTTTACAAAGAAAACATACAAACGAGAGAAAGGAATCGGGTCCTGGCATCATCAGCAGCTCCAGACCTCGAAATTGTACCATCGAAAAAACAAAACAATACGCTTCTCCTCCGCCATTCTTTTTGACAAAGTTGATATCTGAAGTCCCACCCCTTCTTCATCATGATTGGGCGGTGAGGGAGAAGTGATATGGACGAGCGCAGCAGTGTTCCAAAACTTGAAGTATTTTCAACAGCGACAAAAAACACAGCTGGCACTTAGGACGCAGAGCGCTGAAACTTCTGAACTGCATTGGTTTTTTACAGAAAATAGGTGCTGCCTGTGCAAAAAAAACACCGGTAGTAGACACAGGCCCTACTACACTAGAGGTACTCAGATGGCTCAAAATAAATATTGTAGCAGAATAATACATATCATGTAACGAAAAAGTTGTGAACTCTCTCACACAGTCAACTGCTAATTAGTTAAGGAAAAGTTATTTTTTATCAAGAAAACGGATTGTAGTATTAGGTAGTGTTACTGGAGGCATAGTAATAGTTACAATAAGACTTAACAGTGGTGGGCTCAGAGTTGTTTAAAGTAGACTTTGTCAGAACAAAGCGTCAGAAGGGCAGAGGCTAAGGCTGACTTCTCTCTAATAACTCTGGATAAGCTGCTCAAAGACACGTTTTTAGCCACACCCACATTTTGCACTTGATAGGGGGTTAATAGTGCGAGTCCAGCAATGTTAGTGTTATGGCTGGGCTTCACAGCGATGGTCGGCGGCCTATAGAGTGGTCTCCCAGGGTGGGTATGGTGGTATTTTTCTGGGTCTCGGAGACTCTGAAGTGGCTAACATTGCGAGCATAGTTTTCCATGGGGGATTCAGGATCGAGGACTAAAACAAACATGAGGCTTAAGAACATCAGGGCTAACAAGGAATGCGGTGCCAATTCACAAGCCCTCATGAAAATCCCTTTATCGCATGAAATGAGCATGTCAGATTTTCCTATTGGGGTCAGAGACACAAGTCCCAACTGGGAGTTTATAGAGGAGACATTTTATCCATTCAGAAATACTGGGAAGATCATATTCTATGGTTTTTAAAGGAGTAAGGATACTTGTTGGTCCTTGTATATTTTAATTAGCTGGTGTGTAGCTTGCAGTAAGGATCTGCAAACGAAAAGGATAAAAAGGAGGGGTCATTTCTGAAGCATGATTTTGTCTTGTATTTCTACACATAAACATTTACTTCAAAATGAAATAAAAGCTGCAGCACAAACCGAATAACAGGAGGATTGTCTTCTGAGACACTGGATTAGCGTTGTGCTGCACAGCCGAAAGAACAACACAGAGCTGGATTTGGCCCGAACAGATCGCCATCAAAGATAATGAAAAGTAATAAAGTCTGTGTGTGCAGTGGAAAGCTCGGGCTGAATGTTTGAGATGTTTTATGCGTCTGCGTGTGTGGAGAAGATGAAGTTCGTTTGTGAGCCTCAGCTGGTGTGTTCAGTCTTTCATGTTACCAAGAAATCAGAACCACGAGCCTGACTTTATGTTGGACTGCTGTTATAAATTACACTTCTGCTTCGCTGGAATTTCAGGTAACGATGCATTCTGCAAAAGCGCCAAGTGAAATGTCCAGCATGATGAGGAATAATAATGAAGAAAGAGAGGCGGTTTCTTCTAAGGATTACTGCAGACACAAACAAAACCTGAAAAGGGAATGAAAGGAGTTTCTGCAAGACAATATAAGGTGCTTTTCCATAGCAAGAACTTTCCCCAGGAACTAGGAACCTTTTGAGGAACTCTGTGCATTTCGTCAGCAGGAACCAGGATCTGAATTTAGCTCTGGGGTAATTGATTTACCCCCTGAAAAGTCCCTGCTCAGGGGGTAATACTTTCCAAAGCTCCAGGAACTTTCAGGGCGGGGCCTGCAGTGCTGATCGTTTCTGATTGGTCAAGTACTCGCAGCGTTTTATTTCACCCGACATGTTTAAAAGACTGCAGCTGCAAGCTCACTGTTATCAATGTGCTTCGAGATTGTTTATCACCGGGAGAAGAAAGGACTGGCAGTGTAGTGCAGTTACTTTTATTGCTTCTCCGTACGTCATTGGCCTGATTTGCATAATCTTCCCGGGACTTTAGACCGCTGTGGAAACGCAGACACAACAACGGGCCACAGGAACCATTTAGTTCCTTGAAGAGAAGTTCCTGGAATTAAAAGCTCCTGGTGCTTTTGGTCGAAAAGCACCTATAGTTCTATAATTCATTGAAACAGACCATCTTGGCCATCTGTATTTCAAACACATTTCACAGTGCAGCATATGGTTTTATTTGTCATTTTAAGGAATGTCCAGTACATGGGCAGTGTTGTCACCATCATTCATGGACAGCAGCAGCACTTTCCTGTCTGCAAATTCACAATAAATCTTAAAAAATAGTCAAAAATCAACCAAACTTTTCAGTTAAAAACTGATCTGAGTTTAATTAATGTGGATTTTTCTTCCTTTTGCAACAGCAGAGATGACAGATGAAAAAAAACACAAAATAAACTTTACACTTCAAGTCAAAATAATTCAATTCAGAAGTGGCATTACTCACTTCATCACTTTGTCATGATGAAGGAAAACATCCAAAAACAGAAAACTTGGCTTTGGCTCCCTCATTTTTCAGTCGATTTGTTGAAAGATGTTGCATTACCATGAAACAAAACAGCCCACAAGCACAAGAATATAATCTGAGTTTAAATACGTGATGAAATCAAGTTTGAAAAATGAACCTGATGAGAATGACAACGTTCCCGGTTTGGTATGCTTATTATTTTTTGCAGTGTTATCGTTGGGATGGATGTGAGCGCAGAGAGCCAAGAGAGAATATAAAAAGCAGGAGTTTTATGTTGTGGAAGGAAAGCGAGGGATGAGATCTCCTGCGGTGAGCTGGATTTATATTCTGGTGTGTTTAACCCCTGCACGGGGATTGTTATCAGGTTGAATGCACAGAAGTTTATTATTCAAAGGAATGCATGGTGGAGAGTTGGGTTTCAGGATCATGCAACATGTTGATTACAGTAAAAGGGGAACGACGGCTGACCCCGAAAAGTCAACCAAGCATTAGTCGATGGAGGTACAGCAGTCATGAAAAGGGCGGTGTTTTGAGCCACAACAACCACAACATCCGACCACCACTCTTCATTACTTAGTTAGCTAGTTAGCAGCTGCAAGCCATGCTAACGCTAAGGTCTCCCAGCTACACTTTGAAGGACCGAAGCCGGGGAAAGGTCGATGTTATTTTAAGCTCATATAAAAATTCTGTCTCCTTGCTGATTGTTGCGACACATTCAGAGTCATCACTTTTGCCGTTAGCATTGTTGATAGCAGCTAGCTTGCTTTGTGCATGTGCTATGAAATGTATATTTTCAGCCCTGGAACCCAAACCATTGTCTAATCCCCTCAAAATATATATTGATAGTTTAGAAATGATCCTATTCTGCACGTTTATGCTAATAATTTGTTAGCATAATGGTAGATTTGGGCAAGACACAGTAGGTCGTACAGTTTGACGATCAAGTTGATTGTCATGTGATTAAGCCAGATGGTCTTACTCTTGAGAGCTGAGGTTGTATCAGTAAATAGAGCTGATACACGTTTCTACTTCCCCTGTATTGTCTCTGTGCACAATCCTTTCCTTGTTTGGACCTTTTTGTTGTCTGCTCTCGCTGTCTTCCTGCTTTGCTTGTCTTCTCCGTCCTCCCCGACATTTGGAAAGCTTCAAAGACACAGAGGGGCATCAAAGGCTTCGGCCCCCAGTGGCCTCCTCCTCCTCTCATCCCCGTGTTCCCCGTCTTCTCTGTCTTTACGTCTCCCCTGTTCCTGCTTTGTTGTTCCTCCCCTCATGTGCAAGTGATTAAATGACAGGGCAGAAGGAAAACACGAGCTTTGTTTTCAAGTCAGCGGGCACGCTCGGAATTCCAGTGGATTTACAGCAGCGAGGATCCCTCAGATCCCAACTGGTTATACGGGACTCAGGAGAACCTTCCTGCTATCTGCTTACAACATCCAGGTCGCTCCTGAGCCTTTGTTCTGCTTCCTTCGTGTTTTTAATACTCTTTTTCCTGCTTGTCTTTATCTCCTGTCTAGTTTTTTCTCCTTCAGTCTCTCTGAGGGCTGCCCCCGACTAAAAATTAGCCATAGTTCAACTAGTCTACACACCTCATTATATCATATTTTTGGGGGATCAGAACATTTTTTGAGTTCCAAGACTAAGAAATATTGTTATAAGTGCCATTTTTGACATTTTGCTACATTACAGATACATACAAAAGCCTAATAATGAGCCTCTACAAGTCTAAGCAACAAGCAAGCAGCCTGCTAACTATGCTAACGTGAAAAGCGGTATTGGTTCCAGCAAGGCGACTGAACATGTTTTAAGCACACTATAACGTCGTCTTTCTCCTGTTTCGGTCCTTTAAACCGCAGTTGTGGTACCTTTTGTTTCTTTGGGCTGACTAAGTTAGCATTAGCTAGATTAAAATGATTGATTAGCCTGGCTAGTAGCTGCTTAAGCTAGCTAGCTAACTAGTAAGGAAAGGCGGTGAGATGTTGTGGTAACTTAGCATAAAAAAGCTTCTTTATTCACTCTTTCATGGATTTTAAGGTTTACTTTCTGTGACTAGCAAACAAATGAAAACTTAATCAGCTAAAACAATTTTAATCATCTTACATTCAGTCGCTCATAAGGAGGCAATCTTAGTTTTTTCCCAATCATCATCTCCCTAATTTTCCTCCTCTTCTCTCCTTGACAGAGGAGATGACACAAAGGTCTATTCATGCCCTGAGTGACTGCTCATTTTCTCCTCTCTGCCCAGCTGTCTTGCCTCACTGTCAGTCTGGTTCTAATGAAAGGTCAGGGGGTCACGGATGGTACAGTTGCTGCCATTGTGCCTTCATAGGGGATGGTTATGTCTTCTGTTTGGTCATCTGCTCTGAAAGCAAAAACAGAGCACCTAGGGCCTTAGTATGAAGAGGTTCGTCCTTGCTGTGACCTTGACAAATATTGGATTTTCAGTCCAGATGGACAGCTCGGGGGTTGTTGCAGGGACTGCATGGGGCCCAGTAACTAAATGAAGAAGAGATGAAATCTATGCAAACGTTTTCATGATACTTTCCTTGGTAAACGTTTACAATCATGAAATTATTTCTGCAGCAAAACAGAAAACAATGAACAGAGACAGAGTGAATTTATTTCCTTTTACAAAATCATGAAATCTTTCCATTCAATTTTAAACCCTAACATCACAAAACTATCAGAGGTTTTCATCAGGCAGTAGTGATTTGTTTTGCAACAGACCACCACTACACACCACAGTCCCACTAACCAGACCCCAGGCATGATACATCGATAGCCGAGTGCCAGCCAGACTAGCAATTTCTCCCAAAAACAATCAAAGTAAGTGAAGTGTGGATCATGGAGGAGTCCCTCTGACGTGCCTCTGTGCTGACTGTACAGTAATAAGAGAAAGTAAAAGGGCCTGAGCTCAAATCTGGCTCCAGTCAAACAAAGAAAGAGTAATAAGGCTTTTTTTTGGAGAGGAGGGAAACCCTGAGCCTGCAAGTGATTTAAATCACGAGGCGTACAATATAGTGTGGTGTGTGTGTTTGTCATAGTTTGTGCATTAAGTTGTATGAAGTGCAAGTGGAGAAATGTATGTGACTTAACTTTCTGTGTTTGCGAGAGCTTGTTTCACAGTCATTTCACTGCATTATACGGTTTCTCAGAGCTTTGTCGGGTGGTTGTGTGTGAGTACACAGACATGCAGAAGATATAAACACACACTGCCCACTAACCATCTGTGTGAAATCAAATTAGGATAATTTTCACATCTGGAATTTATACTGTGAACTACACTTTTATTTGAGCTTATTTTGCAAGACAGGGTTTTCATGCTTTGACTCACTTCACTCTTCATCCTCTTGGTTTCATTTTTAACCTTACACAGCGTACAAGTACAGGCAGATTTCTTGGTAGGTTGACTTTGGTGTTTAGGAAGGCTGCACCAAATGCTTACTTTCATAATTGATTAATCTTTCCATTATTTATGTAACTGATTAACCATGATGTTTATAAAATGTCATAAATTGTTCTGCACAAAATATTTGGCAATCCATTTTCCTTCAATTGATTAATCTTTGCAGCTCTAATTTTTTTACATTATTTTTTGGGCCATTTTGAGTGGGACAGAGACAGGAAGCAGTGGGAGAAGAGAGTCTGGGATGACATGCAGCAAAGGGCTGAGGGCGGGAGTCGAGCCTGCGGCCGCAGCTTCTGGGACTGTAGCCTCTGTGTGTGGGACGCCTTCTCTACCCACTGAGCTAAACCTGAATCCCCTTTATCTTGACATTTAAGTCTGCAGCAAAGTTTATGAGAGACAATTAACAGTGAAAAGTCACTATTGTATTCTTTTCTTCAGTAGGTTATGGTGAATCCCTGTTTGTACATTGCTTTTTTTGTCTAACTAGAGAGAAAGATTGACCTTGTGGTGCTGTGCAGAGCTTTTGTCAGGATGGTAAAGGAGCTTAAAGGGGACATATTTTGGCTCTGCAATCAATTTTCTATTATTCTGAATTCTAAAATGATAAACATATTTTAATATAATTATTTTTCGGAGCCTCTCCTTCCTCCTGAAACGAACAAGCCCTTCAAAGGTTAGACCTTAGCCACGACTGGCTGACATATTAGGAGTGACCGTGTAGCCCCTCCCCCACGTGTGTGATCCCACGTGGGAAAGCGGCCACACTGCACCGTCACTCCAAAGTTGTAGAAAACATGGCTGCTCTGGGGTTGGTGGTATCAGAATGGTAAGTTGAAATCTTGTCAACGACCTGACTACAAGCTTGTGCAAGAAGGCAGCCTGAGGTGAATGACGGTAAATGACGATTGTTCGATTTCAGCGAAAGCAAGGTTCTACGTAGAAACCTGCAGCTGTTCTGAAAGGCCCATTTAAGAGGCGACCTTTTTAAAACTGTATTTCTGGAAAAACACGGAATTATGCAGTTTTTAACTTTTTCACTGAACAATAAACACCCAAAAATGTGAAACCCATGCTAAATATGAGAATATCCATTCAAAAGATATGACCCCTTTAAGATCCTGTCAACTGTTTACTTGACTTTGAAGTGGTTCCACCGAGTGTAAAGCCCTACAGAGTTTAACCAGGGGCTATGATTCTTACACCGCCTCAGTAAAGGTACATTTCTGTAGTGCTTTGTTGAACATTTCTTCCACATTTTTTGAAAGTCATCATATTGAGTTGAAGAAGTGATAGTTTGAATTGGCCCTATTCCTCCCCTCCACTCCCAGTTCTTATGAAACCTGACTGCCAATGTAAAGTTGTTTCCCGATGTAGATTCCTCGTCTCCTTTTACTCTGCAGCGTAACTCAATGTGGGTTAACTGCCGGTAAAGTATCATTCCAATAAGATTTAATTAAAGTCACACCCACTATTACATCGTGCTCAATGACAATAATTATCTTTATAAAGCTTAATTAAGGCAGTGAAGATATACAAACAAGCCAGCCCTAAATGATCTTTCCATAGCTCTTATCTTTGGTTTTAAATGACTAACATTATCTAAAATGATACAGTATATTTCCAATAATGCAAAGTTAATCTTACTCAAGTAGGCAAAGCTTTAAAATGATTGTTATGTTTGGTGGCTCTATCAGTGTGGAGCTATAAATTCTTTCTCAGTACCAGAAGCACGTGTTTGAAATGGGTCTTAAATTCCTAGCAGGGCTGAAAAGCTCCACTGACTCATTTTCAACATGCTGCCAGCCAGAGGAGCCACCCAGTAATACCACACTTAGTTTCCCATTATAAGAGACTTATGGAGGCCTTGTGTATATCAAAATGTGTTGAGGCGCTTCATCGTACATATGAAGGCTGATCCAAAGTGATGACAGGTGCGCATTAAGGAGTAGTTGTAAGGTACAGCTGGTCTGCAGGTTTTTGTGAAGGTTTTTCTTTCACTTCTTTTGTTGAAACTTATTGTAGTGTTGTTTTTATGACCTAACGGATAATTCACCTGTTTCTTTTGGGGATTTTTTTTTAACAAAAAAAAGTCTTCCTGCAGCTTTTATTTCTTACCTCTCCACCTGGCTCTCACTTTTACTGAAGTTGAAGGAAAACGAAAAACATTGTACCTTCTCCGTTCAGCATGAAAACACGAAGGACTGCACCCGTCTCTCTGAAAATCTGGGAATGACCCGGTGTGTTAGAGTCTGGTGATTGTCAGTAGTGGCTGCTCAGTTCAAAGGCTTCGTCCTATATAATAATAGGCAGGCAGACGGGGCTAACAGAGCCCATCCAACAGATGTGGAGTCTGACAAACTGCAGCGTCTGCGCTGTCCGTCTGCAGCCTGCAGCTATACAATACACACTGACGTGAAGGCAGAATACATGCATACAGGTGATCTCTGTCTCTATTTATGTCTTTTTCTCTTGCTCACTTTCTCCCACTGACCATGTCACAATCTATCAAACCAATAACCAAGGTCTGGGTTCAGTTTATCCCCTTAAATGGTTACCCCCGTCTGAGACATCAGTTTACGCCTTTCATAAAACTCCCATGAAACCTGTGAAATCTCTCCGAACCGTGTGCGTCATTAGACTCCCTCTGCATCATCAAAGACTTGGATAGAGCTGCAGAAATTCCTTCATCTTTGTCATAAACGTGTGATAAATTGTTTCGTTCTCTCACAAACTATGCCGTTGCTTTGATCCAAACCGTTCTCTGTGTCCATATTTGTCACTGCGGATCTCGAGTGAGTGGACGTTCAGAGGCCTAGCAGCCCATTTCTCAACCTCTGCCTCTGCGTGCCTTTTGAAGAGGAGGGAGGGTTGTTTGTGTTAGCTTGAACCAGACCTGAGCCCACTGTGGCCCTGGACACTGTGTAATGTGTACAAAAAGAGAGAGGCACTTAGGGGGAAAATTAATCCTTGCAAAGATATTGAAGTAAAACTATGAATGAGAGTTGTCCAATAGTAATACAAGTATCAGAAACGCCTCTGATTCTGCCAAAAATGTGATATCGGTTATCACAAGTATTGTAGTCAATACGCTAATCAGATACTATGATTAATTAGCAACTCAATAACTCAAGTTGTTTCTTCTTCTTTAAAACAGTAACCTACATGGCAGTAGTATATTATGGTTGCTACTAGAAACTACTGATTTAGAGAGCCAAAGAAGAACCGTGCGCTGCTAGCAATTAGCTAAATGATAGCCAAAGCTAGCAAGCTAGCAATGAGTGTTTTCTAATCACTCATTTAAAGGCTAGTTTAAGTTTAAGTTAAGACAATTATAACCAGTAAAAGCACAGAAGGAAGTCGTCTCTTGTTCAAAATTTTGGTTATATCCAACAACTTTTTGGCTAACACAGAGCGTCGGGACCGGCTGCTAGCGGAGCAGCTGCCAGCGTTAGCTTAGCTTGTTTCTAGCTGCTAGGCTTGTTTTTGGTGTAGGATTTTTTCAGTGAACTACGCTGTACAACAATAATAAAAGTTATCTCATCCATACAGGGTTAGTGCTATAGCCTGCAGCTGTTAAGTAATGAAGTATATCGCACTAGTGACTGTGGGGAAAAGGACAGATGTTACTGCCATTTGATGAGCAGGTTTGACCCACCAAATGAAGCACCACGATAACATCAGAGCCCAGCGATATTACTGTAAACATATTCCATATGCTCTCAATGTCTCCACCTCTCCGCCTGTCTCTACCCATCTCCTCTGATTTCCTTTCTTCCCTCTTCTTCTCACTCCGTCTCTCTTCCCGTCTCTCCTGCCCACTTGTTGTTTTATTGAGGAATGCTGCACTGAGGAGAGCATTTGATCTTGCTGCTGCTTTGACCTAAAGATGCAGGGAGGGAGGAAGAGAAGTAGGAGGGGGTGGGGGGTGGTTTAAGGCTGCATGTGTCCCCAATTACACCGCTGAGATGGCGGCGTAATTCACTGCGACTGGTGGACGGGAAAGCGACGCCTAATCAAGGCCAGAGTACCCCAACCTGCTGCCAATTCTTACACATGCACAGATACCGCACATGTGTGGCTCGCACACACAGGACAAGAGCCTTCACACAGCTAACCGCATTTGAAAGCTTATATTGAGCACGTTTTGTCGCCCCACCCTCTCCCTTTGACTTCCCTACTCAGCAGTCTCATAAAAATTGCTAATAAATTAAAGACATAACACCGCATGTCACTGCTGCTAGGGATCTTTTAGATCAAACCAGTTAATGCACCCTTATCATCAGCAAGCATATTTTTTCCAAGAACTGAAAGGACCTAATACAGCTGAACATCCCTTTGTGTAAATATAAAAAACCACACACACAATAGGCGGGACTAGGCAAGAATAGGCGTCACTTACAGCTTATTTATGGACTCAGTGGCAACTTTGAACTTCCTGTTTGCTTCACCTGTTACCTGTTACTTTTTTTTATTTTATTCATATTCAACACAACTTTATTAATCCCTGTAGAGGCAATTGATATGGAGCAGCTTGTACATAAAAGACACAGCAAAGTAAGACAACAGTAGATTATACATAATGCTAAAAATGTTAATGAGATCAAAAATAAATACAGATACTGAATAGACTGAGACAAACTGGATGAAATCAATAAAAAGTATCAGTCTTGACTAAAGGATAAAAACTCTAAAAACCTAAGGAGCATTTACTAATCTAAAAACAGAGGGGACAAACAATTTGGAAAAGCGATAGTTTTACAAGCAGGTAAAACATAACAGCGTCGTCATGCCAACAGAGAAAATACACTTGTCTTTAGCCTGTGTGTCAGCTCCAGGCCCGGGGAGGAAACCCTCCTTGGGGTGGATTGGGTTAGGGGTTAGTCGTAGGTGTGCTGGGGGCCTTCCAGGGGTTAGCCTGGGACTTGGGTTAGGGTTAGGGCTCAGCTGTAGTTCTCATTATGGCCTCAACTGTAAAAAAACAACAACAAAAAAGTACTTGACAGTAAGAAAATATCCTATTGTACTCCTTTATCGATTGACTTACATACACCTTTTGTTTGTTAAGAACCTGTAGACATACAAGCAAAAAAGTGTCACAATTTATGAGTGTTAAACTCATAAATTGTGTTTAAAATAGGGCTCCAGAACATGTGTAACTCCACTGATATGCCAAATAATGACATTTCTAGGTAGCAGAATGTACTTGGAAAAATAGAAACGTATGGCAGACCAAAGACCTGAAGTGAATCTGTCGTTAGTCTGCAAAAAAAGTGTTAAAATAACCAGTGTCGGGTTCAAAGGTCTGGCACCGTATGTGAAGTAAGGAGCAGAAATAACATATGAAGGTGCATGGTGAGCTGTGGGATCCAGAACTTAGAGGGATCCAGCAGATTTCATCTCTGCGACCTGGCAGATTGCGAACAGGAAATGAGGTAATACAATAGACATCTTTGTGCCCGTAATTCTCCTTTAACGCCTCTTTCTTCTTCTGCGCCGCCATCTGCCTATCCTCCTTTCCATCGTCTAGGTGGAGGGCGGATCAGCCACGAAGGGTGTGTTTGAGCGAGAGCAGGGTTTATGGGAGGTGAGGTGAGACTGTGTTTGGAGAAGCGAGCTGGGATGCTTTAAAGGTGTGCTGAGTCAGCCCGCGCAGACGGCATCTGGTGAAATGAGATGGAAATTACAACAAGGCTTGGAAAAGTGAGAGGAGCTGTGATCATCTTTGTGTCTTGTGGAAAGATTTTGTCTCTCTCTCGCTGACACTCTTAATCTATTTTTGGATTTTGCCCACTTTAAAATTATCCAGGCTTTCTAAATCCCCCTTTTAACAAGGACTTTCGGTATTGGTGTTTTCATAATCAGGACAGGGTTGCATCCAGTGGAAATATTGAGTCAGATAAAGTGAGATCAAGCCGGATGATCCACCCAGTATTTGTTTGAACTCTGTCCATGGGGCCTAATGCGTAATTTATTACAGTTCTTTGTGCAAATTACTTGTAATTTCCTGATTTGAAAAAGATTATTTGCAGGTTTTGTTAGAAAGTTGCAAAATGGATGCTTGCACATAATATACTAACAAATTTGAAGATTCAAAAGAGCTTTTTAAACATCAAAGTTTTAATCTTTTTCTGTTATTTTCTCCTCAAACCGGCTCACCTGGTGTCTTTTTCCACGCTCTGTTTTCCCTCCTTCCTCTCCTCTGCAGCTTTTCAGGATTTAGTTTTCTTCACACGTTATTCTTTTCCTCCTCGCTGCTCACTGATGCCTCCAGTTTAAACATCTTCCAGTCTGTTTCCATCCGGCAACTTTCCCACAACGTCAAGTTTACTTTTTATCATCCCCCGCAGTTTTCATCGCTCACATCTGCCTGACATTTTCCCCTCTCCCTTTCTCTTTTGTTCTTCTTTTTTTTAGTATAGTGTTGCTCCTTTTGTAAACTGAGGCAGATCCAGAGCAGGTGTCCCCCCCTTTTCTCCGAAGCCCCCCCCCCCTTTTTCTTGAGAGTAAAATTAGGCCAGAAGGGTTCAGTTTCACTCATTTATAAGAGGATCCCTTTTGTCAAATACTGCTTAATAAACGAGCCTTATGGGAGCCTGAATCATCAAATCCTCCCTCCATTCGTTTAAAACGCAGCGCTCTTTTTCCATTCTTACAACTATTTATATTCAATTTACTACTTTTGTGTCATCGTGTATTGTGTTGTGTATCCTCCAAACTGAATGGGGAGTCTAAAGTTAAAGCTGTGGTTAAAAGAAAAGTGACTGACAGAGTGCTGACGTTTTTTACCAAGCACATTTTATAGCCAAATTATTTTCCTTGGTGGAAACTGGAAGCATGTTGTCTCGGGCTTTTTTTCCCCAGGGCCTTAATATTCATATTAATATATTTCAAAAGCTCCTTTTTGAGTGAAGATTTTAGGCCAACACTGTAACAGTTATTGCAGAGAGCTGCTCTTTAAAAGGAGACTAATTAGTCTTTCATGAGACTTTTTAGTGAGCAAGCATCTGAAATAAAACCATTTTTTATTTGCCTGTATTATTTTTAATAGACTGCATCATAGACGCTGGGTTTGTGTGTGTATACAGACATTGACAGGATATGACAGTTAGGTCTTGTGTTTCAGACGTTAAGAGCCACCGCATTGCTGCAATATTCCACGTCTCCTTCACGAGACCAACATTTAACCACTGGATGAAACCGCTCTGTTTTTCACACACACAATGGTGAATGATTCATTGTATTATACTGACCAACGGTGCAGATGACTCACAAACTTATCAGAGTCAATGTGAAGAAGCTAAAGAGATATAATCATGAGTCCATTTTCCCTAATTTCGTTTTTTAATCTTATAAGATAAAAGACACGAGCGATTCTAGACGCTTATTATTTAATGGTTCTTACCCGGGCTTCCTAGACTCTTCTATATGAGTGTATTGAATTATTTTAGACCACAAGACAGGAGGTGGGGCCTGCGTTTTCCTGTCAGTGCTCATATGCAGATCCTTCAAAGTGATTGTTCAAAATAGGACTGTGTTCTGGGATGTGGAAAATGGTCCTATTCCAATTCAATATTCCCTGCCTCTAAGTGTTTTGGACATCGTTGGTGTGGGTTTGTCTCTGGCTCGTTTTCAGCCCTGTGTTCGGGGACACAATGCTCTCAATTCTCCCTCCTACCACTCCTATCCTTTCTTTCTCCCTCTTCCATCCTTCTGTCTTCCTCATTAGCCAGCTACCTTTTCCTCCAAACAAGTGGAGGAATGCTGCTGCTTATTTTCTTAACCTGGGGCGAGGAGAGGTTCCCATAGAGCATCAGGGTGATTGACATGGAAGCGTGCGGGAAAGTCTCAGAGGGTCCCTGTTGGCTGCCCAGACTCTGTCTCCAACATGGAGCTGGAAGACCAAAGAAAAAGAAAAACACAGGACGTTTTTACTGGAACGAAAAGTTTTCTCTCTCCCTCAGCCTCTTGTCTCTACAGTATATCTCCTTGTCTACTCCTCGCTCTATGTTTGTCTCTATTGAAACGTCTCCCCCCTCTCGCAGTCTAACTTTCTCTCTGGCCTGGAGTCATTTTTTTTGTGGCTACCATCCTGCAGCGTCAGTCACTATGAGCTGACTCAGCGTCACGAGTCGATGGAGACGTGATGTCTCACGCCCAGTTTCCCAGAAGCATCCCCAAATTATTCGGCACAGTTTATCTGTGCAGACAGAAGACATAAATCAGTGGCCTGTGTTACACAAAAGGCTATCAGTGCAATAAGACCAGTTGTAGTGAAGAGATAATCAGAAAACTGCAACATTGGTACGACTATACAAACAGAGAAATGTGCATTGTGGACTGGACCGCAGGTTTGCAGTGTTTCCCACACAAAGGTTTTAATTGGGCGGGCTTTTCAGGTGTAATAAAGGCCGCCCAATTATATTTAGTGAACCAATTTTATATATATTATCAAGCAGAGAGAACACCGCCATCTGCATTCCCCCTTATCTGTTTGTTCTGACAGTTACACAATCTCTTTTTGTGTGAAATCTCCTTTATTCCTACTTATACCATTGTTTTGTAAGTGCAGCTGGTTCATGCAAATGTCATTCTGTTGCGTTTTTACGTTAGTTTTAAGCATTTCAATGCACTATGTCATTAACAACAAGCCTCCAGGGTCTCACTTGCTGTTATCAAAACGAAAGCAGGGCTGTTAAAAATTGTTTTGTTTTTGTTTTTGACTTTATGAAAATGACTTCTTAAGAGGACAGTGAACAGAACAGAGTGCAGACACATTCAAGAAGAGAGAAAAGGAGGGCAGGAGTGTGTAGTAAGAGAAGAGAGGTGTCGGTGTAAGAGAGAGTAGCTGGTTCTCAATCCAGGGGCTGCAGCCTTCGAAGGAGGCGGTCTATGGAGGATGCTCCAGTCATAGCCTACATAGACTGTTGAAGCCGAAGTGAAATGAGACTGAGTCTACCCTTGCATCACCAAACGCAGCTCCTGTCGCCTAGCAACAGGTAGCTAGCATAACTAACATAACTAACGTAGAGTAATTTAACCTATTATTTTAAAGATCATTTCTTTCAAGGGCCCTCAAACATGTGTAACACTCGCTATTCGATTGAGTTCAAACCAAAAACGTATACATTTTAAAGTTTATTCCTCGGCCGCTTAAATGTTCATTTTGTTTGAATTGACGTGCAAAGGACGCACCCAATGGATTCTTTGCGGCCCGGGAAATGGAGGATGCATTTGTCGGCTGCATTTGAAGGAGCCTTCGAATTGGGATAGCCTTTGAGGCGCCGCTGTGACGCAGCTGGCCTTCAAATACGCCCTTCAAAGGATGTAGCCCCTGGTTTGGGACACAACTAGTGTGTGTGTGTGTGTGTGTGAGGGAAAAGACAACTTAAACAAGGTGAACAGTGAGAAAACGCTAAAATAATTTTATGACTTATTTATTTTTCAAATTTACAAACAAAACCCCGCCCCCCTCCGCTGCTTCTGTCATTCTCTGAGAAACTAATGTGAGTTTGAATTGAGTCAAAGCAATTGAGACTGTAGCCTGATGAAAAACAGGCACGCAGCATTCTAGATAATGATGCTAATGTTTTCCAAATGACACCATCACTGTGCGAGACGTGTAATTTAAGTCAAACATCTTTCGCTTGAGATGTCACGCTCTGCCTTTCATTAATAGCATCTCTCTCTCCTTAAAACTGTCTTTGAAAAGTGATGGCAGGCCAGATTTTAAACAGTCTATACATCCCGCAGACGAGCGGAGATCCAGCCTTACGAGTGAGGAAATACCAGCAGACGTACAGAATGGTTTTGGAATGGCGCCCGGCTCAACCGTAGTCACATGATGTCTAAATCCGAGTCACGTTTAGCATTATCCTGGCGTTCCCAGATTCCATCTGCAGGGGCCTCTCCTTTTGAATTTGTCATCCTTGAGGAATCTGGGAATGCCGACAGTGAGCTTATGGAGTGTGTGCGTGTCCCTGACTGCACCTGAGCACACACACACGCAGGCTTTTGTCCAACACACAAGCACAGACCGGCATGCAACATGGCATGTGTCTTATTCACAGTATTCACACTGTTGGCACACGCGATACGCTATTTTCAGATAAGTCACGTACAAAATGCCAAGCGAGATGACTGTATTCATGTCCCACACACAGACAGAAAGCCTGACTGACTTTGGCTTTAGGTCTTAAATCTTAAATTCCACACCTGACCCATGACACACACAAGACCTCAACACGGACATAACATTAACGTGCACCATGTTCATGTCGTTAAATACTCTTCTAATGCATAAAAACCCTGAAGTAGCACATCCTCTGCAACCAAATGACACACTTACAGGCAGGTGTGATGACTCCATTCACATTCCACAGGGATGAACGGACAGACAGCTACCTCTGCAGATTACGTCAAGGTCCCAGGGCTCAGACGATCTGCTTAG
The DNA here is from genome assembly GCF_022749685.1 of Semicossyphus pulcher. Taxonomy (NCBI): domain Eukaryota; kingdom Metazoa; phylum Chordata; class Actinopteri; order Labriformes; family Labridae; genus Semicossyphus; species Semicossyphus pulcher. The sequence goes on from NW_027211715.1 coordinate 30,155,971, forward strand.
AAGCGATCAGGTTTTCCAGAAAGCTGAGCGCCCACACACACACACTCACACACACGCAAACACTTGGACTGGACCTGTCAGGTGAAAACAGATGAGCTGCACAGTAGGTGGTAACATGCTTGTGCACATTCCTCACTGGTCTGCTTACACCGCTGGTAACTGGAGCTCAGGGGAGCCTCGCCCCAAAGTGGGCTAACATGGCCTTATACATCAGCGTGGTTTCCATTGCAGAGGGACAGCAGGGCTTTAAACTCTGAGGCGAATGTAGTTCTTCAGGACCAAACAGGGCTTCTGCAGGGGCATCAGCACAGCATGAAGTTACCCCAACATCAAAGTTTTCTCCTGATGAAACAGACAAATGTGTGACCCAGGCTGTAGCCTAATATAAACTTACCAATAGGAAGCTTTTACCTGTTTAATTGCCTGTATGTCTGAACAAACCAAGTACACTTAAGTTCATTGACAAGCTCAAGCCTGCCTGTGCCTGCAAGTGTCCATGCTGTGTGTTTGCGTGCGTGTTTTCTCAGCACTCTCAGGTTTCCTACCATATTTCAAAGACCTGCAAGTAGTCTGGTGGACTTGGAACTTGCATTTGTCCACAGGTACAGCTGTGTATGAGTCGACATGACCAATAGTTGACATGCTGAAGCTGGTCTACGTCGCTGAAGTTAATATTAGACATGCAACAATTTTCAGTCCCAATCCCGATACTGATTCCTATCTCCTGAAAAGCACCACTCAGGTACAAATTTTGAACTAATCATCTGTATGCTTCTCTAGAACTCTAGAAGAGACTTTTACTTGTAAAGCCCAACAAGCTTAGACATTAGTGTCCTATATTTGTAAAATCAAATGTGTCATATTTGTAGATATTGCAAGTAGCAGTTTTATTTATTTACATAGCAAACAGGAATTACCTCCAGGGGACCCTTAACCTTGTTCCATTTCTCCCAAAAGGCCGCCCAAAGCGCTTCTGACATGACATAATGCATGCCCTTTGATGTAAATATACAATAGTAGACTGGAACTGCGAATAATTCCTTAGTGTTAGTGTACAGTATGACCTGGCATTGATGCACTACCCAAACAGACCTTGTGAAGTAGAGAAGCTACTATACTAGACTTTTGGTTCAGATTAGAAAAACATTGATGCCTCTTTAGAAGTCTTCATTAACTTGTCACTTCAAGAGAGGTCAGAGGTCAGACTCTGTGATGTCACCCTGATGTCCACCATGGTCCGAGGAATGCTGAGTAGTGACAGTCGTGACTGCGAGCCTGACACTTAGAGATAATTTCAGTGACGTGACAAGCTGTTTAAAGGAATCCTCTCGCCACTTGTGTGTCTGTGTCAGCTTTAGCTTATTCTTGGTGTACTCAAGTTTCAACCCGTCTCAATTGATCAGCAGCTAAAAAAGGAAAAGAAAGTGAAAATCCGGAGGTACATTGGGCCATATTTCAAGTAAAACATCTTATTTGAAAACTCATTAGCTAACAAAAGTTATGTTACAACAGCTAACTTTAGCATTCAACCACTCCCTAGCTAACATTAGCATTCAAAAGTGTTTCAAAACACCGGTAATGTAATTTATCAAACTGCTGTGTTAGCTAGCAACTGGTTGAATGCTAATTATAGCTTTAGTTACTTAGGCTACCTTATGGGTTATCACATTTCTTGTATGGCTAACATGAGCATTAAACCACTCCCTAGCTAACATTATCATATAAGTGTTTCAAAACACCGGTAATGTAATTTATCAAACTGTAACGTAAGCTAGTGACTGGTTGAATGCTAAATACAGCTTTAGTTAGCTACTTAGCTGTCAGCACCTTATGGTTGATCAAATATGTTGTTAACTTTGAAATATGGCTAACATGGTTTATATGAAACCACTTTCTAGCTAACAATTTAAAAGTTTTACCGGGTATGGTATGAAAGGCGTTGATTCCTAGCTAACGGTAATGTGAGTTAGCTTACAGTAATGTTAGCTAGCACTTGGTTGAATGCTTTTAGCTCTCCTGACTTAGCAGTTGGTACCTAATAGGTTGATAAATATGTTGTTTTAAAATGAAGTATGTCTCATTCCCTACGATTGTATGATTTGTAAAAGTGGAATACAGCTGTACAACATTATTACCGCTTTGAGCTTCAGAGGAAAATAAATGCTGTGTTGATACAGCTACATTTTCAACAGCGGAGACACAAAGGTTTACCTTATCCCACATACCAGAGTCTCTGAACAATGTCTCCAGAAGGTTCATCTTAATTGAGATTGAACAAAACTTCAGCATGTTTTACACAACGAGCTTCAGTTTCCTCCAACTTTTATTCAGAATCTGTGGTCAAGGCAATCTATAATTCCAAATGCAATCCAGCTTTCCAAAATATGTTGTATAGGTTGCATAAAATAACCCCCCGGCTCAGCTCTCTGAACTTTTTGAGACACACAGCAATACTTTAAACTTTTTTTTTGACATGTCAGAGTGAATGTATGTTGTAACTTGAGCTCTTTCTTTCTCTTGTTGTCTATTGTTCTGATCCAAAAAGGGCCTTGTTGTCGTGCAGCCTCCTGTCATCTACCCTGCTCACATCTCTCCTCCCTCACCTCTCTCTCTCTCAATCCCCCTCTTCTGTGGTCTTATAAGGTTACAAAGCAGAACTCTCTGAGAGGATGCAGGACTGTGTGAGCGTGAGTGTGTGAATCCTGTGTTCTTTGGTCCATGATGTCCTCCTCAGGTGAACACTCGGTGCCTGTACTGGGCCTGCTTTTATTCCTCTTTATGCTCCAGTTGAGCCTGGGAACGAACACACACACACACACACACACACACACACACACACACACAGGTGCAGCTTTAGCATGCACACGATCACGGGTATGCACTTGCTCTCCCTATTTTTATGGTGTTTTGTATTTTATTTGTTTCTGAATTGAGTGCATTTTATAGAAGAAAAGATCTAAAATGAGAACTTAGTGTCCAAAACCTTAATTTACTGCCCGCTATTGAGCAAACCTTTTTAGCATCTGTTATACAGGAAAAAAAGATAGTTTCGGTTTATTTTTACTTCAGTTTTATCACAATTTTAATGGTAATTTTGGCATTTTAAAAATTTGTTATAAAAACATGGTACTTGCCGAGTAGGGCACGCGTCAACATTGCAAAAAGGAAGTTGGACTGGGTAAGAAATAAGACATTTTAACAAACCCCCAAATTAAACCGTAAGGAAAAACAAGAGCAAAGCGTAAACAGTATGTTATAAATCCACCACAGTTTACAGACAGACTACCTGGCCCAGTTTGTGTCTACTTTACTTGGTGCAAGCGTGTTCGCCAAAACATTTCCTGTGCAATAAAGAATAATGACTGAAATTTCCTCTAAATTTACACAATCTGGTTGATCTTTTATCTTGTTTATGGCTTGTCAAACGTCCGTTCTTGCCACATTAGCCTTTGTTGTAGTCGTGTTACTATATTCCCAGATCTCTGCAGTTACTTCGGCACGTTCAAAGTTTTCAGATCTTTAACAAAAGGCCAGAACTCTGGAAGTAAAAACTATATTGTAACAAACTGGAATTCCAGTCGCCAGAATTACTTTCTACCTATTTTTTCCCTGTCTGTTCTGTCCCTATTGTTGGCTATCAGTCCATTTACTCTGCGATGCCCATGTATGTCCACTGTAACAGTTATTTACATTCAACACAATGACAGCGAATAAACTCTCCCGCCAACACAAACCTGGTGGGAACGAAGCCCACTTCTTAAAAAGCTAATTTTACGAGCTCCTTCGCTCTGGGTTTATCATGAAGTCTCTCTCTCATGCTGTTTTTCTGCACTCTCACATTTTCCAAGTCTTCTTCCCTCCATTTTTTTACCAAGTCCTCTCCTCTCTCTCACTCTTCACCAATTTTTTCCTTCTTTACCTCTTGGCATTTACTCAAATCCCCGTCCTTTTGCCAGCTGACTGTAACTTTCCGCTCATTTTCCAATCTTGAGCCTAATTGTGCTAATAATTCATTAAGGCAGCGAGAGCACTCTGTGGTGGTTAGACTGGTTGTGGATTCAGGACACAGTGGGACATTAGCTGCCTATTTCACACTTGTCTGAGAAATGCAGACAGAGGGTAGACAGACTGACAGCAACAACAAAAGGAATCCATGATTTACGGGAACCTAGGAAAAGGAGAAGACAGAAGATCGGTGTATAAAGTCAAACGCCACCTGGCAGTTAAGGCCTATAGCAGCATAGCTAGGGGCTGGTGCAAGGCGAGCCATTGCTAGCCAACTAAAAAAAAGTTTTAAACCTACTTTTTAAAGAGATGGTGTCTGCCTCTTGGATCCAAACTGATGGATGGTTGAACCAAAGAGGAGCTTGGTAATTTAACCTCCCATACTACTCTCGGAGACTTAAGGCACCAAGCAGGCCTTCATATTTGGACAAAATGTTCTTGAGGAGTAAGAGGACACCGTTAGTTTTTTAAGATAATATGGTGCCTGACCATTAAGAGCTTTGTAGGTTATACGAAGTATTTTAAATTCTATCCAAGATTTCACAGGAAGCCAGTGCAGCGAAGCTAATGTGGGAGAAATAGAATAGAAGTAGAGACTCGTTAGGGCTCTGATTGTCTAATTGTTACTCTCCTCTGCAATGCTTATTGGATGGGTATTTTTTTTAGTTGCAGAATTGTTGTTTCATGTCTTGATGCCAGACGCATCAGTCTGCTAGGTCCAGTTGGCGCATTAAGGGTCTTGGACTCAGGCAAAGGCTTGATGGAAACTGGATGGATCTGTTGAAGACAAATGGTAGAAGGAAATGATTATCATGCCAGGATTTTCCTCTTTAAAACATATCCATCTTTCACCTCTTTAACCAGAAATATTACTTAGCTTTATTGTGAAAATGTCGGTTTTGCGTGTATTCCAGATAACCCCAGAGTTAGGTCAGTTTTCCAGCTAATAGGGAAGGAAGAGGACCTCGGGAGAGGCCCTAATAACAGACCAGGCGAGCTCATACATCACTCTCACTCACCACCACAACCAGCCTGGCTCCAACACAGCCCCTCAGACCATATAACAGCATATTAGTTGCTACGCATTACTGCTCAAATTGAACATTTCTGATTTGGCAAAGCTTTGCCCCTCGGAGGCTCCCTCTTTCTCACTTTCTCCTTGGTTTTTCTTTTCTTTACGTCAGGCCTCTCCCTCATTCCCATGCCTTGAAGTTTAAAGCTCTGCTCTAATTCCCATATGCTGCTGTCACAGTAAAGTCGCACCAGTTCTCAGAGCTTTACAGGGGTTAAGCTCGTGTCCCTGCGTGATTTTTATCATGAGAAGCCAAATACAGCTGGATGAGGATCAGAGGCTGCTCTCATGGAACTTTCTGTGTGGAGATGTCATGTCTGGACTTCTCAAAGGCACCGTCATGTTAAGCATTTACTGTATGTTTTGCCACTGTGTTGCCAATTGACTGACACTCGGTTGAAAATGAAAAAAACTATGTTCCAAAACTTGCAGCTCTTTGAAAAGTGAAATACATGCACAAAGGGGAAAGTGGTGCTAATATAAAGAATGTAAAAAAGCCATATTTTTCATGCATGTTCACCATCGTGCCCTCTGATGTTTTGTCATATTGCTGCTGACAAGCTATGGACATGTGCATCAGCTCTGATCCAGGTTATGCTGCTTCTCTGTTAATGATTTAAAGGGAATTTACTGTAAAACAATGTTTTTTAAGAGTTAAGATAATGGTCATCAAAGCAGTTAAAGTATTTGTTGTAGTATTTAATATCATTTAAAATATATTGTCACGATTAATCCCTCTTAGTGTTGAAATAACTGCTCAAAAATACCAAAATAGCTTTGAACAACTGCTAAGGTAAGCCCTGAATGTACCGCTAAGTCGCTAAATGAAACTGTAATTCTTTTATGAATTATGCAGACAGTAAGGACATCCGCATATGATCGGAAATGTACGTTTATTTCCCAATAAAGGCAAAGCAAGTTTGTCTCATTGCCTTCCAAATGGACACATAGAAGTATTTTGTGATCTGGCAATCCTGTCAGCAGATTATCCCTAATAACAGATAGATGGTTTGTCCTTACCCCTTCAATACAGCCAAATTACTTTAACAGAAAGCATTCAAATGACTATTTTCTGATCTGCCAACGTAATACTAAGTTTTTGTAAACTAAAGGCAACCAAACGTCCTTGGAAAAGGTGGAGATCACAGTTAAAAGAGAACTAGATTGAATCATGGTCAGAAAACAGGTGCTAACAGCAGACTGAGGTCAAAGTCAGTGGAATTAGTTGTACTATTACTTTTACAAATTGTCTAACGAAGGGTCTGCCATCCAAACCTGATCCTGAACCATGATCCTTTCCAGTGATTCATACCAGCAGACCAGCATCCTTGAAATACACACACCTAGTTAACATATGTGAAACCTTCAGAATCAGGACCATGATCTAATCAGGGTCCAAACCGTGACTGCTAGAACCGTTGATTTAAACCGACACGGGCGCTGTGAAGCTGCCTATTTTAAGGCCCTCATTAACAAATGGGCGCAATGCAATTGCTTCCCTCTGTTCCTGGGAAACATTAGAAAGCTAATCTCAAAATTACTTAGCAGTTCATCCCAGATATTCCACATGATTGTCTCAATGAAAGAGCGCTAACAGATGTGACCTAAATAGAGAGGATATAAAGTAGAAGAGAGGGGAGAGAGTCAAATGAGTCTTATTGGACAACTTTTTCCTTTGCAAAATTTAATAAAATCACATGTGCCACTGTTAAATTTCCTGAGAGATTAAACAAACTCGCACCTGCACCCACTCCGTAACACTTATAAACTTCCTCATGGTACCCCTTCTTTCCTCCTGCTCCCCCTCCCCTCGTATTCCCATGTCCAGCCCCTCTATTGAACTCTCACCTGGCTGCACTCGGATAGCTCTGTGTTAGTGACGCTAGTGAGCTGCAACTTCCCCCTCTCTTCTGTCCTTTGTCAACCACAAGAGCTCTCTGTTTCTTTAAGCCCATCCACCCAGAACGCAGCGAGAAGCTAGACTCACCTTGGGGCCAAGACTCGCTACACAAAAGGTCATTTTTTCGGCCCCATAACACAACTCGGAGGACCTAAAACCCGCCGCATATTAGCCCTGCAGTGTTACCTACAAATCTGTAACAATCTTGACCACAACTCATAAAAGTGCCAGCCTCTTGTTTTTAGCCTCCAGACTCCCTCGCTAACAGGTGCAGAGGCCCAGAGCTCTGCTCATTAACACAGCTCATTTCACAAGCTCCACCACAAAGTCGTTACCATCCTGACACAGCCTGCATGAAACAACACATTATCACCCAATTAGCATGACCCCGTGTGAGGCGCCTGGTCCTGTTTCACTGCACACTTTCTCTTCTAACACTTCCCAACTGTCACCCTGCATGCCACACATGCAACAATAATGTTTCCGAGTTGTAAAATCATGTATAAAGTTCTTTTTTAAATGTGTTCCTGAAACATATTTAGGTACAGCATGTACAAGGAAGGTTATGTTTGCAGAAAAATGTGTGCTTTTGCATGCGTTTGTAAATGTAAGATGCATGCCTGTAGTTGGCTGGCAGCCATTAACTCATTCATCATGTTAAACTATCCCAGCCTGCACCAACATACATACACACACACATATTGGCTCAGCCTGTAAAGAAGAACTCACTGTAAGCGTGGGATAGCGTTCGTCGGTTGTCCGGTGTCCAAAGAATGAGCAGAGATAAAACTGTTTCAGCTTCCATCCTTGTCATTCCTGCATGTTGAAGTCCAGCAGAGGCCTTTTCATTTGTCAGGAATCAACTTGTGACCTGCGGCGGCGCACACTGAAGCCCATTTTTCTGCCTCCTCTCTCCTGTAATGAAAAGCAGAGGGCCGCTCTGTCGTCAGCTGGTAATAATGCAGCATTAGGTCCACATGGCTCGCTGGTCGGCTCCCTGTTATACATTCAAACCTCTGATCTACACTAGAAAATGTACAGTGCTGTCCCCAGTGTTGTTGTTTAATTAAGTTGGGCAACTCTTAAAGCAATGTTTGTTTTTGTCTTTGTGCAGTCGGTTTTCTGCTGCTATTTTCTAGTTTGTTTTTTAAAAATAAATTTAGGGGCATCTGATTGGCACGGAAGGTCTGGGCAAGAGACATTTACTTCCCTCTAAATGCATGCAGATCCAAACTAAAGCTTTTAGGTGTGTTTAGTGTTACGCTACAACGAAGTACGTGGATTTTTCCTTCATAGGCTGTATGTAAGAATTGGATGTAGCCTCTGGATTCAAAGGGTAAAGCTGATGCTAAATTGCCTTAACCTTTTGTTTGGAATGACCAGCTAGGAGCAAGTCCGCTGGTATCAAAAATAATTCTCATTGTATAGAAGTCTATGAGAAGGCGAAGATACTTCTCAACACTTTCCTAATGAGTTTATGGTCTTACTTGCAAGTTTCAAGTCTTCAACCGGCATGATGAGTAAAATCCATGATAAAACAAAGTATGCTTTGAGGTGGAGCTACCTTTGGTTTACCTGGATAGAGATGTACAATGCTTAGCCACTCTGTCGTCCATATACGGTATCTTCTGGGTCAAAAAAAAAACCAAGATGGCCACCAAAAAGTTGAACTCAAGGCTTCAAAAGTGGGTTTTACAAATCAGTGGGTGATGTCATGGTGAATTTCATGTCTACAGTTGGTTTCCTTGCTTTTTTTCTCATTTAATCCCAGTAGCATGTTTAATGTTAAACATGGGTAAAGAGAAGACACTGACTGGGACAATCGGGTATATTTATGTCGATGAGTTTCAGTAGAAACAAAACTATCAATGAATGCCATGTTTGTCGCATTCCCAGTGTTTGAGTGTGAAGCTCATAGCTTGGCATTTTTTCATATGTGCTTCCACGAAATAGCGAAGGATGTGGGAGGGCCAAAGAGTCCGAAACATGCTAATAGTCTTCTCCATTTCCTCTGTTCACAGGGTCTGACTTTCCCCAAGACCCCAGTGTGATAGCCACCAACTCATGGAACACCTCTAATGATGGTAACAGCACACACATAAACACTCGCACACCATGAGAAGGGCTCCATCTCCACAATTCCCCAACAGACCTCTTTCCACTAATACTGTAATAGCTGTGAACACATCTGTTTTAACCAACATGTCATGTGTTCATCATTTATTAAACACATGGTGCAGTGAGCTGTAACCCCACCTGTGCTGTCTAAAATTACATTCAATGATGTGTTTAAAATTACACATCTTCTCTGAGTGGTCACTGTCAGCAACCGAGACAACACCCACGTCCCAGCGTGGGCCACTTTACAGAATAATTGATGGAACAAATTCCACATTGATCCACTCAACATGTGGGAATACAGCCACAGGTGCGCTGCATTTCTCTCATTTCCACTGACCTAGTTTTAGTTCTGTCTCAAGCAGAAGATTCAGATGCTGTCACGAGGGTGAAGTCGGCCAAAATGGGCCAGTTTTTGGTAAATCACCGATTCGACCATCAAATACGCTATGCACGAGATCCAATCATATTTTACTAACTAAGGTGCCTTTGCAAACTGGTCTATATTGTAATCCTTCTTCCTTTCCTGTCGTTTTCTCCTCTCTCCTTTCTCTCTTCTTCCCGTCTCTGCCTGTCCACCTGTCATACTCTCTGCAACACATGTTTTTAAAAAGCATTATTAAGATTTTGCACGGATGGGGTGCACGTTAAGCTCAGTAGGTAGAGCAGGCGCCCCATGTACAGAGGCTACAGTCCTCTTTGCACTGATCGCCGGTTCGACTCCCAGTCTGCTTATCATTTGCTGCATGCCATCCCACACTCTCTCCTCCCCATATTTCCTGTCTATCTTTAATTATCCTATCCAATAAAGGCAAAAGCCAAAAAAATAATCTTTAACTAAAAATAGATTTTGCATGGATACATAATTGGACCTTTAAACTTGTCTTTCTTCTGTGTGGTAGTGTATATTTATATGGCCCAATTTAGCTGAAAATCACGGCCCATTTTAGCTGACCGGTTGAGCTAAATTCGTGCCAGTGCCTAAAATGTTTCTTTTCAGATTTTAATCTTTTTTATTTAAAGAAGCCTGTCAAATAATTGATCATAAACTTTTTGCTTAGTTGTAATTATAATTCCTTAATACCCCTTATTCGGGATGAGTCAATTTCCCTCCTTCACTTCATGTAACACGCCCTGTCTACCTCAGCACACTCAGACCAATAAAAGCTATTGTTATATGCCAGTTAGGGTTGTAGCAGCGATTCGGGATCAGTCATTGTTATTGGTTGTAAAATTTTAAAGAGCTATGATGGTCCAACCTTATCTGGCCCATTTTAGCTGACTCCACCCTACACCCTACAAAACTCTGAACATATCTGTCAGCCCCACATTGATTACTACCTCCTTATTTTATCATGGATATGGATATTTGACAGATCAATAAATTAGTCTAGTCCTTTTCGTCCAGTGTTGGTCAGCCTTTTAGTCGATCAATAGTGATTCTTACAAGGTTAGGGTTAGCGAGGCTGTTCTCCTTCCAACGCTTCAGTCCATATTTTCTATATTTTTTTCACACTGTTTCCAGAGTTATCAGTCAAATCTCGCCCCCCTCTCCTCTGTTTCCCCTTAGCTAGGAAATCCGACATCCGCCTTATCCCCCACGAAGGCACCCTGCTTTGGAAGCCCCTCACCATGAGACTTTATTGAACTTGACCTTTATTTAGCACTCTCATTTTCTCTGGTTTGTTTAGCTCATCTTTTGCAAAGTCAAAGCTCGCACAACATCCGCCCCACAGATTCTGTGTACGAAAAACAACAACAGCGAGGACAGAAGTAGTTTACAGACACGACTGAGCAGTTTAGGAAGGATAACGATTATAATGACCAATCAGGGATGTTTAAAAAGTCATAAATACGATGAAGGAGAAGCTCCAAACAAATCATACAAACAGTTTTATTCCTCCACAACAACATGACATCTAAAAAACAACCAGGGCTACATGTGTGTGTCAATTTGAGCTCAGCCCCGTGACTAACATCTGTTTCTTATCTGATGGATGGATGGTGATTGCACCACTTGTTTTGTCTGCAGGCGGGGAATGGTTTTGATTGTCCAGGCAGACAGCATTCAGGTAGCGTGGCTCTATCAGTGTGCATCAGTAGCAGGAAGTTACCGCGCTGAAAGAGGCTCATTATTTGGCTGAAATCAGGGGCGATGATAGTTTACCGAACTTTTTTTCCCCGGGGCTTTCCTTCTCCTCTTCTTACTTTCTTTCACTTTGTTTCCTTTTACCCGTTGTGCTTCCTTTACTTCCTTTCCTCTCTCTCTTTTTCTCTGCTGGAGATTGACCCAACTTTAATGAAATTCACCTTTAGCGTAGCTGGCAATGCTACAGTCCCAGCTCCTCAGTGTATCCTCGGAGTATGTTTAGTTAGCTGTGCAGCCGCTCAGGTTTCTGTGCCTGCGTCTCGCTGGGAGCAGCCTGCACAGCTAGCACAGCTCTCCTCCTGCGTGTGTTATTAAACGTGGACGTTAAATCACATACAGAATAAATGAGAAGGTATTGTGTGACTTGTTTAGCTTTGGGAACTTGTATAGTTTGTGTGTTTTGCGGTTGTGTGGGTGTGCTTGTGTTTATGTTTGTGTGCCTGCGTGTCAGTGTTTGATTGTACAGTGAACCGCTGCGAGAAAACGCAGCCTGATGACAGGGCACCATTCAGTCGTCCGCCACATTAAAGGGCCAGTCTGCAGGGATGGTATGAGATTCACTGTACTCCTGGTGCCAAATACCACGGCACTCACCACGAGACAATCACAAACAGAGCGGCTTTGTTGCACAGACATTTGCAGGACATCTCTTTCTTTCTCCTCCTCACTTCTCCTCTTCTTCCCCCGTCTCCTCCTCTTGTCTCTCTTCTTCTCCTCCCCGCTTCTTTATTGTCAGTTATTATACGAATTAAATGATATTGACGAAACGCACGTCTTACTTTTAAGAGCGGTTTTGTTCTTATTCAATACATCATGTGCTTTTTGTTTTCAGATTATGTCAGACTCAACGCGCATATGAGGGCAGTGACGTGTTGCTTCCACATTGAACTCATAACAGTGTACAGGCACAGATTCCTAGCACACCCCTCACAACTTTGTGTTGATATTTTGGAGGTCAAATCAAAGTGAAAACACAACCATGCACAGAAATAAGCATGCACGCACACGCTGTCATACAGGACAGAAGGATCACAAGAAGCAGTGACCTCAGATTGTACCAGTTGGTGTTTTTGCACACCTCCAGTCCAAATTTATTTATAAAGCACATTTAAAACGGTTGACCAAAGTGCTGTACAGTCAAACATATTAAACGATGAAACAACAATAAAACACAAGGACAAATTTAGAAACAACAGGACAATAAAAACAGTAAAAAAGTGTTCAGAACAATAGGAAAGGAAAAGGAATTAAACTCTCATGCAGAGCCAAAGGTCAAAGAATAAAAGAGTGTGTGAGGTTTGATTAAAAAACAGGCAGAGGACAGCCGGACATGTGGAGGCAGAGCGTTCCAGAGTCGCCCCTTTGACCTTGAGACAGCCGAAAGCAACTGGTCTGTAGATCCAAGTGTTCTTGATTAAATCACCTCTAGGATTGTTGTCAGCATTGCACATTATGTATGATTGCATCTTTTGTATGTGTTGTGTTTGTAAGTTATTTATTTATTTTGAACGACATTGTTCAAGAATTTGCAAGAATTTAAGTTGGCTTAAATGCCTAATTACGTGTATGTAGCAGGGCAGCGTAAAAGTTAATGAAGGTGTATTTGTACTGAATGAAACTGACCTGACACAGAATGATCACAGCCACCTCTTCTCTCTGAGTACTCTTACTGTCGTCTGGTGACATTCAAAGTGATTACAAATGGTAACATGATCAGATGGGGCAGATTAGATTAAAAAACAAACCGAAGAAGATGAGTAAACAAGTTATGAAAAGAATCGAATGACATGAATTACCTTTACACACTGCTGCACTTTCTTTCATTCAGTCTGTGAGGGACTCGTACACATGGTACATTTTGTCTGTTCCTCTGCATTCCCATCTGTCAGAACATGCTTCTCTGTGTATAATCTTATCAGAGTTAGACCTGGCTGTCAATAAACCATAATCAGTGCTGTAGTAGGTTGTACATAATTATCAGATTGTGCCTTGATGATTCAGTTTCAGGGCTTATTAGATCACACAGAGGACACAGGGGTCTGTGTCGGTGCCTTAAATATACTGTGTGTGTTCTGCTGTTCTTTAAACTCTGCAAAAAAGGTTTGTTATAAAGAAAGAATGGTGCAACTTATTGTGATAAAGTGAACCCAACTATGCTATTTGTCACTTATATATCTATAATCTCCAAGCCATCTCTTACCACACCTGTCACTTATTTAGTTTTATTACTCATAATGTTAAAGTGATAATCTCCAAGATCTCAGTTTGTTCTCTTTGGCGACACCTATGGCGATGAACGGTAATTGCGGGAGCACACGTATCCAGACTAACCCAGATATCCAGACAGTGCTGCATGTGTGACGTCCACGGTTGGCTCCGGTTGTAACTCTTGATTTTCCTCGCTGACGGTCGCTTTCCTTTTCAGACTGTTTGCTTCATCTGAGCGTCGAGTTTGTTTCTTTTTCTTTGGATTTTCACTTATTGTTGAAGTTGTATCTGTAGTCATCCATCTTTTCTTTGTCTGTTCAGCCATAGTAGATTACTGTTTACTCGCAACACTTGCAGAGAGCGGAAAAGCAGCCGCTTAGCTCCGCCTACCCTCTCTGGCAGACCAACCACTGCTGGCTGATGGAAAACGCGTCACTAACTGGGCGCCTATCTATCATTTGGCGATAGATGGTGACTTAACTGACATTTATTTACATGAAAATCCTCAAGTTTATTACTTGAACCAAGGATTCTACTAACTACCTCGAATACATAATTCTATCCAGTGTCTGTTTCTGTTAAGCTTTATATTTGGTTTAGATTTCTACCTTCCCTGATTGCAGGTTGACGGAATATTGACAGACCAACCTGGCTGTTATTTAAATTACTTACATTGATATTCTAATATTCCAGTTTCATAAAGTTATTGAATTATTATTCCTTTGGCCTGTTAAGTTTTCAATTACCTCATCGATACAGTCAAGGGCGCTACCATGTCTGTGGGAGTAGCTGCTGAGTTTGGTTCAAATGGGAAGAAAAGTGCATGTTGTGATGCATTCAAGTACCATTGGAAATGTATCTTTCTGTGAGAAATGAGTTCTGTATGTAGGTTATTTTCCTTGTTAGAGATAATTGGCCTGCACAGCCATGTAGTGAGGTTGGTTAGTGCCAAACAGGCACATTTATTCAGCGGACTGTTGAAAGCCATGCCACATGGACTCGTGCTGTTATCACTTAATTTATCCGTAGTCTCTTATCTTAATAGTTCTCTTGTTGTTTCCTGGTAGCTCATGTGAATACATTTCCACTTACTGGACCTTTTAACAAATCTTCCTGAGTCTGCCTCCTACTTGAAAATGAACTCTCTGGCGATGCTATCTTACACACATAAGAAATGATTCTACACCTAGGAAAGGGTAAAGAAGTGAATGAACGTGGGGGAGTAACCTGTGTCATCAGTAGTAATGGCTAAGTGTATGTAGAGGAAGGAGGACAGATAAAAAGTGGGTGAGAAGGGAGTGGATTGTGGTGGTGGGAGTCTCCTCATATTGTCACACACTTGTTAATACCACGTTTTAGTGTTAAGCCTGGGTGTTTAGGGAGGACAATGTGAGTATGCCTGTGTGTGTGTGTATGTGTGTGTTTTGCACTCCAGTAGGAGCTTGAGTACACACAAGACCTGCCAAGACAAATGTGCCCACTTCTTATTTTTTTGGCAAACGCATTGTAGGCCCTCGTTTTACACACCTCATGACAATTTGTTAACTGCAGGAGTCTGAGCTGCACACACAACCACAACCAAGTGTTGCTATGGTGACAGAGAGTTCCATGTAAGAGCACCAGCATGCTCCAGCTGCTTTTGTCCTTTGGTTAGTCCAATAAAAAGTTAATTTTAAACAAAAGAAGTTGACTAAAAGAGAAAAAGGCAGCGTTACTTACTTGAATATGCAGACAGGTCCGTCTGTTCTGCAGCACAGGTCTTTTTTATATCACAGCACAGTGTCTTAAAAACCACAGTTAGCTAAAACATGTAAAATACTCCTCCAATGATACAATATCATTGGAGCCAGATTGTTGATTGTTTTGGGCAATGATGAGATGTTGTGACCTCCTCGTATCTCGATCTGACAGAAATACGGAACCATTCTGAAGTTATTAGTGGGCGATAATTGTTGGGCTTTGTTGTTATTCTGCAACAACTTTACTACAAATAACTAAAATAAATACATTTCAAAATAATGCTTGAATGAAGTGTGCAAACATTCTGCATCAGCAAAAGAGAGAGGTTATTTTAGAGTCATCAGTTGCTGCAATCATCATCGTTAATTACGAGAGAGCAGCTTTGGAAATGACAGTATATGGAAACTCTTGATGGGAAGCGAGACCCGGTAGTTTAATAAGTTATTTGTTGACCTAGCACCGTCGCCTCACCGCTAGAAGGTTCCTAGTTCAAACCCCTGTTCGGACGAAGTGGGTCTTTCTGTGTGGAGTTTGCATGTTCTCCCCAGGCATGCGTGGGTTCCCTCCACGTACTCTGGCTTCCTCCCGCAGTCCAAAGACATGCTCGTTAGATTCATTGGTGACTCTAAATTGCCCGTGAGTGTGAGCGTGAAAGGTTGTCTGTCTCTATGTGTCGGCCATGTGATTGACTGGCGATCAGTCCAGGGTGTACCCCGCCTCTCACCCATTGACAGCTGGGATAGACTCCAGCCCTCCGCGACCCTGAACAGGATAAGCGGTATAGATAGTGGATGGATGGATGAATGGATTTGTTGATCGTCCAGCAACTCTCTACCTATCAGACAATGAGATGTCAAAGAAAGTCAACAAAGCAAACAAACAAACAAAGCACAAAGAAATATATTTCAATGTGTGAAGTACTGAACTGATGAACTTGCATGACACAGTAAGCATTTCAACATGTGGGTGTCCTTGCATATGTAAGTGTTTGCCTCTATTTTTACACCTCAGCCTCTCCATTCACACAAACTGAAGTTTGTCTGAGATTCCCCCTCTATGTGCTTCGTTTGCTTTGGCCCGTTTGTGAAACCAAGAGCATTTCTGCATACCTAAGATTGGTTTTGGGTTGAGGGAACTTTCCAGAGGGTTTTCTTGACTTTAACACCAATGTTTTTCCAGCACATTAAACTCTTAGGTGGCCCTCCAGATTGTTTTTTTCCTGACCACCTTGAGGAAAAATGTGGTCCTGGAGATAAACATGCCGAAATGTTTTTCTTTGTCTTGTCCAACTCCTTCCAAACCCACCATTGTCACACAGTGTGCTCTGATAGGCGTGTATTTACTCCTTAACAATGTCTTCTCTTCTTCTCTTGTTGCTTTTTACCCACAGCAAAGATAATGTTGCATAACAAGCTGATACACAAGCCGGGGGAAACCCTCTGGCATCAAACAGCCATGGTGAAAAGTCAAATTAGGTGTCACCACAGTGGCAGCCGCAAAATAACTTGCTGAACCAGGCTTTGAATATGTGTTTCTGAAAACATTGAGTTGTTTTACCGCTATAATTTTTATCCAGAGGCATGTTTTTCTCTTTATGTCTGGCTCTGAGGTAGGACAGTAAGTGTTGTTTGATTTATGTCTTTGCCTTGTGCAATAAAATGCCTTTTGTCTTTTTCTCTCTTAATCATCTGGTGGTTCCTCTCACTTGGCCGCCCCTTTTACATCTTTTTATCCTGATTTACCCTTTCTCCCTTTTTCTTTCTAATCGTTCCTTTTTCCATCTTTGTCCTCCAGGGTCCTTCATCCATCTCGAAGCTCCCATGAACAACATCACCACCTCTCTGGGCCACACAGCCGAGCTTTTCTGCCGTGTGTCCGGCAACCCGCTGCCCAACGTGCGCTGGCTGAAGAACGACGCTCCTGTGGTGCAGGAGCCCCGACGGGTCTCGTATCGATCCATGCCGTATGGATCACGCCTCCGCATCCGCAACCTGGACACCACCGACACAGGCTACTTCCAATGCATGGCCACAAACAGTCATGGCACGGTTTCCACGACGGGCGTGCTGTTTGTCAAATTCGGTAAGAGCAGTTACAATGGTGACAGTTGAGCATTTAAAAACGTACTGGCATGCAGATGTCGCTATAAAGAGGCTTTGTGACGATTGTTTTACACATTTGCCTTAAGAAAACAATACGTTTTTTACCAAATCATCTTTTCCTGCAAGAGATCTGGCTCCTTTTAGCAACACCCGTCTCGACTGTTTCTTGCTTGTAGTTGGCAGCTTGTGAAGAGGAAAATCTGGGAGCAATATTGTTTATCCTGTTGTAAAAAAATCCCCTTGTCTTCTTTTCCAGATCCGCTCCCTACACCTCTGGCAGGACGGCCAACGTGAGTTTCTCTCCATCCATCTATTTTTCTCTCTGTCTGTCTGTTCATGTTGTTCTTATCAGCAATAAGTTAGCATCACATTTCACAAATTATTTTTGCCTGACAATTGCAGATGATTTGCGAGTCCCGCAGAGCTCTTGCATGCTCATTCAGCCTTTGATTTGTGCAATGCACAGCTTGCCCTTTGCATATTTTGTTAGAGGAATCACTCAAAAGGAGAAAAAAAGATGGATTTTAATTACATATGCTATCTATGCTGATAATGATTTGTCGGCCTGTTTCTGCTGTGTGGGCTACATGACAGAAACAAATTTTATTATGGATAATATAAATGTTTGAAAAGCTATAGAGACATTAAATGCAGCCAAGATCATGCGATAATGTTCCCAAAGTATCTGCAGTCTGAAACTGGAAAACACAGCATTGTTTTTAAGTCTTATACTTCTCATGGTGATTTATGCCTCCTTGCTCTGAGCCACCCTGAAAAGGACTCTGCAGCACATTCATTGAGTAATAACTCACATCATTACAAAGCTCGGTCTGTAATTTTACATTTTATTGATGCAGGTCTCAGTGTGGCTAAATGAATATTTAATATGAGCCTTTAAATCCAGAATGTCTGCCGTTTCTGCGCAACCAGCACGGCTCACATGGTTCATGTTTGAATGTAGACTGTGTGCACTCAGCCATGGAAATGTGGACCATGTGAATCACATATCAGGTCTATTCGCCATGTTTACACAGCAGCCATTTTCCTCTGATGTAATGGTCATGGTGGGAAGGTCAAAGTCTGTAAAGATGTACTTCTGTTTTCCAGGTTTGCTAATCCTATAAGGTTTGCAATCTGATAGACTATTTAAATTGTTGTTCTTCTTGATTGATTAGTATCTTAAAGACAAAGGATAGTGAACATCTGTAGAGATATAAGGCACTATTTCAAGGTAAACAACGTTTGTAACTCATTCGATCGGCTACAGCTAAAAAGGCTAACGTTAGCATTCAACCTATTCTAATGGCAATGTTAGCTAGTTAACAATAGTGCTTGGTAGTAACAGTAATGCTACCTAGGAATTTGCACCTTCCTATGTTGTCATGTAGCACTAGCGAACAGCTAGCATGTTAGCCAGACGGTGGTTTCATGCTAACGTTAGCTAACAGTAGCTAATGAGTTATGACATGTGTGTTTTTAACTTGAAATATCGCCTGACCTCTAGATATCCGCTCTCCATTTTAGTTGCTGATCAATCGGGAAGCGGTGAAAGAATAACAATTTGTTTTGTCGGATTTGCAAACACAGCTACAGAGCAGTACATCGACATAACTTTAGCATTTTAGCTTCCCACACTGAGCATGAAGTCGAAGGAAAATGGCCGCCCTGTGAATATGGTGATCTTTGTAGTCTTTGGGGAACATGGTTACTTTACTTCAGCTGTCTCAAAATTTAAAGCATGTGCATTAAGTTTAATTTCGGAGCAATAAGACATTAATCTGATTTCACATGAAATGAGCAGTATAGAAAAAAGACTCATGTGCTGCTGTGGTTTCTTTTATATAACCTTTATAGTTTCCCAATTAGCTGCCAGCTGTCTGACTGTACAGCAAAAGCAACCACAGTCCTGATCTCTTAACATGGACATGCACATAAAATAAGGCAGGTCTTTAGAGAAGCAAATAAAACCAAGAGTATAAAATGTTTGGAGAAAGTATCAAAAAGTATAAAACATTTTCATGTTCTTGGCGATGCTGCCGCCCAAATGAAAGTTTAGTTTGTGTCTGGCGAGCGTCCTCCGCTTTGTTTTGACGTCTCCTCAGTGTTATGGGATAAAACCTTTAAGAAGTTTCTCAGTTCGTTTGATTCTCGCAGGATCAAAGCAGTTAAGCTGGATGATTTTCCCCAATGACATTATGGCGAGGCGCACTGCCATGCTCCATGCTGTGTTCTGTGAATCAGAACTGCTGGCATCGAGCGGCTATCAGACACTTACTAAATCCTCTCGCACAATGAGACGACTGCACGCACAGCCGCACACACACGTCTTAACATGTGCGCGTGCAACATTTTCAACATCTGTTTCTGCCGTTCCTCTGTTTACATGTTTATGATTTTTCCTGCGCGACTGAGTTGCAGCTTGTTTTATAGATGAGACAGTTGGCTCACAATGAAAAATCAAAATCTGGCCTCCAAACACAGCCATGTCAAAATATTGGAAGTGCAGCTAAAAGGGAAAAATAAACACAGCTTAAAAATAGGAGGATGTGATTTTAGCTAAATTACATGTTGCTCTAAGAGATTATCAGGATGACATAGTCACGCTGGCAGGGTTTTGTAATCCAATTTCTCACATCAGAAGGATGATTTTGCATCTGGAAGATTCAAACTCATTGAGGTACAGCCATGGATGGATCATGAGATAATGGGCCCTTATGAGACACAGACATGTAAAAGCCCTCACAGACGCATCATTTGCAGACATTTTGTGTCTATATGTAGTTATTTTGTGTCTCTCTTTGTCTGTTTCTACTCATTTTTTAAACTTGTTGTAGTTTTGTGTCTTTTTGTAGTTTTTTGTTGCTTTTTGTAGTTGTTTTGTGTCCTTTTTCAAATTGTATAGTCTTTTTCTTGCTGTTTTGTTTCTTTTTGTCATCCTTTTGTGTCTTTTGTTGGGCTGGGGCGACGAAATACGTCGATTTGTGTAACGTGCGTCGATGCGTCGCAAAAACAAGAGGGCTGCGTTAAGAGCTGCAGCACAGTAAAGTTATGTGCGTGCAGAAATGGATCTTGTAACTCAGCGGTCTCCTAGAGGGCCACGTTCTGGGGAGCCTCAAACTTTTTTGAATGAAGCCCCGGTACGATGATAAGCTTAACTTTCTCTCTGCTCCGCTCGTATTTACCGTCACTCAGCCGTTCTCTCTCTCGTGCTTGCTCGACCACTCACTGAAGTTACAACTAGAGCAGAGGAGGGATGCGTTCAGGGCCAGGCGGGAAAACTCAGTCTCGATTTTTTTAACAGGGTGGAGGGTAAGATGTTGGCCTCTG
The DNA here is from genome assembly GCF_022749685.1 of Semicossyphus pulcher. NCBI lineage: Eukaryota > Metazoa > Chordata > Actinopteri > Labriformes > Labridae > Semicossyphus > Semicossyphus pulcher. The sequence goes on from NW_027211715.1 coordinate 30,176,592, forward strand.
TAGTACCTTCTCAAAATATGTTTATTTGTGGTTGGAGTGCGTTCTGTTGTTGAATTAGCTCACCCTACTCATTTTAAGTACTTAAGTAAAAATATTGATTAATTATTCATCATCATCATCATCATGATATATAGTAATCTTTAAAAAATAATCTTTAGAATAAACAATAAATTAGTAGTTAGATTAATCCCTGGATCTTCGTCGTTTTGTGTCTCTTTGCATTGGTTTTGTTTCTTTTTTGAGTCATGTATCTTTGTAAGCATTTTTTAAATTTGTAATTATTGTGTCTTTGTTTTATTGTGAGTCTTTGTAATTGTTTTATGTCGCTTTGCTGTTGTTTTCTTTCTTGCAGTCGTTCCCTGCAGATCCATTCAGCAATTAATTCATTGTACAGCTTCTACATGTGGGGCACAAAGTTACACTTTGCCCACGCGAATGAATTAAGGTCTGGTTGTGTTTTTTTTTTCCTGCCAACTTGAGAAGGAAAGTGTTGCAGTCAACCGAAGACCAGCGTGCAATCTCGAGTCACATTACAGTCATTACAGACTTCATTTAAATAGACAGGGGCCTCCTTTGACGGCGGCGGAGCTGCGGTGGTGGAGGGCTGATCATCGCTGCTACTCATCATTAGTGCCACGAACTGCTTATTAGCTGTAAAGTCAGGTGGCAGGCCGTCAAGAAGACAGGGTCAACTAATGATGACACGTGATGACCCACAGCCCCTTACCTCATCCTGCAGCTGTTCAAACGTCCAAACTTTTGCTTCTTGGTTCAGACGTTCGGAAAGACATCTGGTCCAGAAGCTGTCAGTTTCAGAGAAATGTATTAATTTGCCCGTCAACTTCTTTTTCTTTGTACCTCAAACTCTCCCTCATCGTCTCCGTGGTCCACAAAGAGTTTTACAGAGAGTGCCGTGACTTCCGTTTTCAAAGCCACAAATATTACTCACAAATTTGGGGGAAAATTTCTTGCCACCCACCTTGTTGAACGTGAACATAACATGAACTCCTCAGTGTTGTCTTTGTCTCGGTCTGTGCTCTGATTTCCTCCCCTCTACATTTGGCTCATGTATACACTCTGTGGTGTGTGGTGATATACGGTGTGTGTGCACGCACGTATATATCCATGGAGTTGGGTTTTAGAGGGGAGCCACAGGCAAACTTAAGGCTGACAGGCTGGAGGTTTCAACCATGGTTCAGGCAGCTTATGTCCAATGTGAAAGGAGAAGACAGGAGGATGAGGACAAGAGAGGAAAGTGTGAAGCATGAACTTTTCCTTAGCACAGACATTTTTAGATTTTAAAGTGGTTTTAAGTCTTTTAAAGACCCTCCTTTTAAAGTCTCAAAAAATTCAAGACACAAAGATGAAGTTTCACACGGGACTTCTCCCTGTGTTTGCCAACCTCTGCTCTATGCAGACTTTTTTGCCCTTTTATACTACATGACCTGCCTTCTTCCTAGAAGTTAACCTAATTATATAAGAATGGACGAAGCGATCATGACTTGTTTTGAAGGCTTGAGTTGGGCATTTTGGCTGTCGCTATCTTGTTTTTTTTGGAACTAGAAGTGACCATACGTGGATGAAAGGGTGGATACGCATTGTTGTGTCTCTTGGTTGAGACCAATGACTGTAAATATAGATAGACAACGCGTCTCCATCTGCTCTCATTGTACAAAATGGCCAGGCAAAATCAACCCCGTGATTGCTGCTGCTGGTGATGTCATTTGAAGACAGAGCTGCACAGTAGAGATCGGCGGGTGAAGCCTCCGCACTTCCGCTAACTAAAACACAAATTTATATTACCGAAATCCCAGCAGAACAGCTTCTTGTGTTGGTCTGAGGTAAACGTTCACAGGTATGGAAACTTCAATGACTGTAGTGACTGTTTTAGTTTCGTCTCCTCTCGTCATTCGTCCTCTAGTCTGCTACTCCAGAACAGATCAGCTGCAGTAGCCGGATTTGTCAACAGAGCTGTCAATCATCCTTTTTACAGCATCAAGTAACTAATTAAAAATAAACTTGTCAGAAAAATTAACACTTTGACATAAATCAGCATGATAAGAACTAACTATAAGGACAGAAACCATGTTTGAGAAAAATGTATTTGATGTGTATTTTGATTTTATAGTTTGACTCATGTCCCATCTGTTAACATGGAGGAGGCGGGCTTTATGACCTATACTGCAGCCAGTCAGCAGGGGGCGATAGTGAGGTTTTGGCTTCACTTTTAGGGAGCTGTCATGTCGGCCATCTTTTTATACAGTCTATGATTATTTGGAACAAGAAATGACCATACATGGATGAAAGGGTAGATACGCATTGTTACATCTCTATTTGGTTGACAGGCTGATATGGAAGTGAATTGTCAATCACAGGTAGCTAGATATATGATTTAAATCTGACTCAAGTTAAGAGCCTAAAATGTACAACTTTAACTAAGAGACTATGAAAAAGATCAGTGTGTCTCCTGTACACTCTGCCCACGCTCCACCTCTTCATTCTCCTCCCTCCATTCACCCCCTCCCTCCCTCCCCTCCTCTCCTTGGAGATGTTTTAATAGGGCCAGAACAAACATGGGGTGAGGGGAAAAAGTCTCGCCTGCCAAAATTAGACCCCCAACTTTCTCTGTCTCTCTCTGTACGCTGCCACACTTCCTTCATTTGCAGAAAAAAAAAGAGAGCACGATGGAGACGGCGGGAGAGCGAGGGGAGTGAAAGAAAAACAGTGTTAGCGGGAGAGGAGGAGGAGGACGGCACCATTAACACTCAGGGCTGCATGTTGTTCTTTGATTCCCGGGTTCTGCGGGGTCGGCGGCGTTCAGGTGTGATTAGCTGTGTGAAGGCGACGGGAGGTTTAGCTGTGAGCTCAGATCAGAGGCAGTTAATAACTCCAAACTGAGGCCTGCATGTAAACTGCCTGCCCTCTGACAGAGAACACTAAAACTGTCCATGACGTGATCACACACTCTCTTCATCTTCTTTCCCTCTCTTGCCTTGATTTTTGCAACTGGATACAACAATAAGACTAATCTGATCCTCATCAGACACATTAGGCAGGCTGGCAGAGCTTTAGTTGAACTATAAATGACTTTGATCAGCACTTTTTGTCTGAGTTTCAACCATTTGAAAATGTATCACAGAAAATGAATTACATTGTTTCAAACTAAAGACATTCAGCATAATTTAATCAGAATTTAAGGACGTTGCTATGAAAAGAAACATGTTTGTTTTCCAAGCTAAAATTTTTTCTCGTAAATTTGTCGTAATAACTTAGGCTTAGTTCTTCAGTGTGTAAATGTTTGGGGGGTTGTCAAAGCATGAAAAAAGGCCCACGGGTTGTAAAAAGCCTCTCAGAGTAGAAATCTTGCATCATGTGAAAAGTTATAATCTGGAAGATCTCAGTTTCGTTCTCTTTGGTGGCACCTATGGCGGGAGCACACTTCCCAGATATCCAGACCGTGTTGCATGTGTGACGTCCACGGTCGGCTCCGGTTGTAACTCTTGATTTTCCTGGCTGACGGTCGCTTTCCTTTTCAGACTGTTTGCTTCATCTGAGCGTCGAGTTTGTTTCTTTTTCTTTGGATTTTCTCTTATTGTTGAACTTGTATCTGTAGTCATCCATCTTTTCTGTTTGTTCAGCCATAGTAGATTACTGTTTACTCGCAACACTTGCAGAGAGCGGAAAAGCAGCCGCTTAGCTCCGCCTACCCTCTCTGACAGACCAACCACTGCTGGGTGATGGAAAACGCGTCACTAACTGGGCGCCGCCTGTGTGTTTTTTTTTCACAAAAGTCGCCACAGACACCCAGTCTGTGATACTGCAAATGCAAAGGCTTTCATCAGGGGGCCGTAGGCTCAACCACCATTGTGTTACCTCAGTCGGCGCTAGATAGTGACTTAACAGACATTTATGTAAATGAAAATCTTCAAGATTATTACTTTAATCAGGTATAATCAATATTTTCATAATAACAATATCTAAAAAAGATGTAATGTGTTGTCAAACACACAACAAAGGTGCCAAACCCACAGAGCATTACTTTCCGATGGGATTTTCCCACATTGGAAAGGAGTCTTTTATCTCATTGCTCAACTGTTCTGTATTAGTTCACTCTCACTGCTCTTATGTTGCCATGGCTACAACACTCTATAGAACACTCTACGCTAACATCCATGCACCACATTGCAGACAGGCAATGTAAACAACTAGCTAGTCAGCATCATAGCATTTAGCAGCTACCTTCAAGAGATGGTGGAGACTAAAAGCAGAGCAACAAAGAATATTGGACTTATTTGGACGGCGGGAAATACACCTCTGAATAAGTGTTGCTGCAAGTCTGCTGGATGTTTAATTTCAATTGAAAAGGTGATGAGTTGTCAGAGCTGTGCTTGTTTATGCTGCTCCCAATTGGCCAAAGATGACTTTTCAGAATTTCTTTTATGATTTTCAGCTGGTTTTCTATAAAAAAAAATCTCTACTTCCTGGATGTAGAAGTTTTTTTTCTGAATCTGACACCAGCAATAAACAGAGTTTCTGCAGCACGGCGGCTGATCTCAGAGCCTGTCTGTGTTTATAATAGAGGGGTTTTCTCCCTGTTTGAAAAGATTAATAACACTACACCCCGGCTGTCAGGGCTGTTTAAATTTCTCAAGACTTTCCCCACCACTTTTCTCTCAGCGCTGGCAAAAAAAGCAATTTCAAAAATAGCTGCCTTTTTTTTTTTTCCCTTTCCCTCCACTGTGCCTCTCCGCTCGCTCCTCTGTGCGGGAGAATAAAGAGGACAGGTTTAACAAAGACCAGATTTCTCTCAGCCCTTTTATTCCTGCCTTTTTTTTGTCTATGCGCTGACCTTTCTGCCCCTGTAGCTTATCTGCAAACTTCCTGTCATTTGCCTCAACATACTCTCCTTTTAAAAATATGGTGGATGATGTTCTCTGCCTTTCTTCTGTCCATTATTCTTCTTTAAACATGACAAGACCTTTTTTAACAATATTTTACTCTCGTGTTTCAGACCTCCGTTGACATAAATCCAACAATCTCACATGCCTGAAAGTGCTGGTTTGATTTATACGTGAATATCTTTTTATTAATACCTATACCTTTAGATTTATACCTTAAGCTACATCTGTAAGCACAGAAAGACATTTATCAACTCAGTGTTAGTTTGTAATTACTTTGACAGTTGTGATCTTGTTTGAATGTAAATGTATGACTTAGTTAAACATGCCTAATTTGAGTAATAATTCTGTGATAGAGTATAAACACATCTACAGCACAGTCAGTGTTGGGGACACTTTAAATCATAGCTTTACAAGCTAGTACTTTATTAACAGTTGAAGAAGATGAAGTGCAACAATGACACTTAAAGGGCAAATCAAGTTAGATTAACTAAAGCTACTCTAAAAAATTAGTGAACTATTTCAATCTGTGATACAAAATATAAACATGCTTGGGGTGCAGTGGTTAGCGCTGTGGCCTAAAAGCTAGAAGGTTCCTGGTTTGAATCCCGGTTCACATGTCATGGGCCTTTCTGTGTGGAGTTTGTATGTCCTCCTTGTGCATGTGTGGGTTCCCTCCGGGTTCATTATAGTGACTCTAAATTGCCCGTAGGTGTGAATGTGAACGTGAACGGTTGTCTGTCTCTATGTGTCAGCTCTGTGATTGACTGGCGATCAGTCCAGGGTGTAACTCCGCCTCTCGCCCAATGACAGCTGGGATAGGCTCCACCCCCCCCGCGACCCTGAACAGAATAAGTGATATAGATAACGATTGATGGATGTGATAGAGTATAAACACACCTACAGTAAGTATTGGGGAAGTAACCTCTAAATCATAGCTGTGCGAGGTTACAATTACTTAAGGGGTTAAACACATGGAACCAGAACTAAGATACTCAAGAGGGAAACCTAGTTTGGTTAACTGAAGCTACTAAGAAAAATTAGTTACTACTTACTTTGTAAAAAATGTTAAATTGATGATTGGTGACACACAGTTTTTTACCAAGTGAACTGTCAGTCCAGCTCCCTGGAATATACCAGAGCCCTAAACCTGTCCAACAGAGCTTTTCATGAGGACATGAGAGCAAATCTGGATTTTGTATGATCTGACTACAACTAAAATAAAGCCAAAATACATATTTAACTCACACTTTCCCTTTTCTTTTATTACCCTTAGGTGTCTGTTGTTTCAAAAGTAAACAACACAACATTGACTCCCTTCTAAAAGAGATTTTGTATCTCACTTAGAATATTCCAGGTGAAACAAACTTGTAATAAAAACAGGTCATTTAAATACTTGAACTATAAAGCATATATGCATGTAGCTCAATTTACAGGAAGCTACAAAACTTAGTTAAACTGCTTGTTGAGTTACATGTAGTTCACTACTCCCAAACACTGCAACTTTTACTGCATGTGTGTGTAGAGATATATCCCGTACACCCATGCATGTGTGACAAGAAAAACCCAACACATATAGGATGTCCCTATAATTAGCCAGCTGTCAACACACTGGATTAATTTCTTCTTTGAGTTGACGTGACAACGACCGTGAGGCCTTCACAGCCATCAGCCCTCCGGCAATCCAATTATACAGTCAACGCATGAAAGAGTTAAAAACCAAGGTGTAATTTTGACTTTGTAAAAGCAGGACTGTAGCGTGTGTGTCCCTGCTACAGCGCTGCACGCCTGATTGACAAATTAGTTTAAGGAAGTAGTTAAGAAAGGTGTAATGACTTGAAGTTGTCACACCGAGCTGACGTTGAAGCTTGCTCCGGCTTGCTTAAAAACAGTCTGTTCAGTGATCATATTAGATTTATTGATACCCTGAAACCTCTTCTCTCTGCTTCTCTCTGTTCTGCAGCAGCTGTTGAGAAAGACTTGTACTTACAATGTCTGTGTGATCAGCGTCTGATTTATTATAACGGCAGGTAATTACACAATCGGTGCCCTCCAGGCCTGAGCGTGCAGGAGGATAAAAGGAGCCGCAAAAAGTTTTATCTGGAAAAAATCAGCTACGCAGCAAAAATCCTTATTAATATAGTGACAACGTGTCAAAACATTTACTCAAGCTGTCATTGAACTCTTACCTGGGATAATTAATTAGAGAATCTATTACCAATATTTAGCTCTCAGCTATATCTTGCATTATCTCTCTCAAGATTGAGACCGACAAGCAAGTCCACAAGCTGATTAATCATCCACCTGACAGTATTTACATTCCACCTGTGAGGCAACAATGAAAGGTGCCACAAGGTAAATGTGTTATTAACTTAGTGCGATCAGATATCAAGTTTACACAGGCACATCTCTGTCTGCTCCTCCTCCCTGTACAGAAAATTAGTTCTTGCCAGATATTGTGTTTAGGTATGTTTGGCCTTTTTCTGAAATTGAACGCAGTCTGCAGCTGTTTTGGTAAGCGGTCACTGCGCCATGCCAAGAAATAGTCCAGCTCTTAACCTCACTAAGGGGAACAAATTAATGTTGTTATAGTATTTGTACAGATTACAAAATCAAGATGAAGCCAAACTAGCTGCTTCCCTGTTTCCAGTCATTATACAATGCTAATGTTTTAGGGCCTGTGTCCACTAACGGCGAACAAACTAGCTGCTTCCTTGTTTCCCGTCATTATACAACGCTAATGTTTTAGAGCCTGTGTCCACTAACGGTGTTTGGCAGCACCTATTTTTTTTTTTTTGTTACAGAGCGTCTCGCTCTTCTCCTCTCTGCTGCTATCCTTTGTTTTTTTTTCTTTTTTATTACACACATTAACAACAAAAAGACGAGAGACACACATCTCTCACATCGAATCAACACGCAGCTGAGATCCATGACTTCCAACCCCATCCCACCCATCCATTTCGTCCCCACCATAATATAGTCCTCATACAATATCAGTCAAACAATTAATCACTGTGCATTTGCCTTACACACAGATAATCATGCAAGACTAGAATGGCAGTATCATGAAAAAGAAAAAAAAAAGGCAGAACCGCCTAATACTTTTGTTTTTTTGAGGGTACAATTTCCAGGTGTAGAGCTGCTGCTAATGTCAGGACACGATTCATTTAATTGTTTTTATGTTTTCTTTGTTAAATTTCCTTGAATAAAAGCAAATAATAAGCATACAGAGCGATTTAAAAGTCAGTTATGTTTCCTCTCACCATTCCTCCTCAAAAGACCGCTGTTTCTCAAAAGAGCTGTCAATCATGAAGTTAGACCCTTTTTATAGCATCAGATAAATTAAAACTAACCTTCTCTTGGATATAAATCAGCATGATAAGAACTAACTATAATGACAGAAACCGACAAGATTCATACTTTATTCTCTAGCAACAGTAAGTCCCGGTCTAGCGCTCTGAATATGAGGAAAATACTGCTAGTGGACACAAGCCCTAAGTGAAGCTTACCTGCTGTTGGCAGGAGCATCACTATTAGCATGTTGTTTTTTTAAAAGATAATTTTTTTGTTTTTTTATTTGAAGAGAGGACAGTGGATAGAGCCGGAAACAGGGGAAGAGAGAGTAGGGATAAGTTCGGAGTAAAAAAAACATTTATTCGCAACCAAGCAAAGCCTGATGAAAACTGTGCACCGCTTTTGCCTTTTCCGAAACCCCAAAAAATTGCAAAATGCAGAGCTTTCATCATCTGTTCACAGGCTAAATCTTGTTTTATTCAGTAATTTGGCAAAAGATACTCACTCGATGGACATTTATGAAATTAAGATTTTGCAGATTATAATTTTTAATGATGCACTATTAACCCCTTAGATGGAAAACTACAGTAAAGTGTTGGTTTACCTGTTTGATAGAAAAACAACAATCCCCTTCCTAGGTGCAGAAATTAAAATGAGGCACAAAAGTTTAATGTCACAGAGTTCCGTCTGTTTACACCCAGGTCCGCCAAATAAAACCTAGTCTCCCCTCACTCTTCCTTCAGCATACAGAGAGTGCTGTTTTCAGTCACAATAGGCTCTTAACTCAGACTGTGAACCTGTGTGTGCTGCATTGAGAAGCTCTGGATTTTGGTTTCACTTCTCCTCACCTCAGTGCCAGTGTCAACACGGCTGTGGTTCTCAGACGCCGGCCAGGACTGATGATGATTTGCTCCACGCCGCAAGCATCGCACCCATTCAGACTGAGGGGGATGACAGGCCCTCTTATTTTTTGGATGCACTGCCCCTTTTGCCACATACTGATCCACTTTTTCACTCCAAGTCTGACTAACAAGGGGGGTTCTGCTAAACTTCAATTCAATTTGGAACTGGGTTAAGAAAATATATATTTCACTCACTCGGACCTGCCAACAACTGACTCCGTTTTTTAGCAATATATCCTTCAGCATTTTCAAATAGCTCAGAAGTTATGTAAACCGCTGGATGAAACTTTCTTGGTTAAAGTTTTGTCAGTTTTCATCTTAAATTTAATGCCTCTCAAGGTGTCCATTATCAGGAATGTATTGATGACATCAAGGCCAGAACCGTCTTCCATGTGTAGTCTATACATTCCTGATAATGGACACCTCTAGGCATTATCCTGGTTATACTACAGTCACTTGCATAAGTTCTGGTAATCTGATAATTGCCTGAGTGCTTAACTATTGGGGGAAAAAAACATTACCATCCCATTAGTTTAGCAACAGGCAAAGCATTTCTGGTGCGCCTAACTCATAAAACACTTTGGCTCGGTTATAAGCTAGAAAGCTAACGGTATGTTAGCAAGATTTAAAGTTGACATCATTGCATGCGGTTAACTTAAAGCTCCTGTGAGGAGTTTTTATCTGGTTATGAGACAGACTAAAATTAATTATGATTACTCTTTATGAGCTACAAAAGCAAACGAGAACATCAGTGCCAACATTGATTATTTCTATAAAGTTATTTTTAATGCCTGAGACTGCTGGCAGGGGGGTAGGTGTCAGACAAAGTGATTAACTGCCTTTGTTTACATTTTCCAGAGCAAAAATTTAAAGTGAGTGATACATATGACTGTTAAAGAAAGTAGGATTTTTTGTTAAAAGCCACCACTTAAGCATGAACAGGAAAAATCAGCAAAGAGATAAGAGGTACGGCTTTGTCCACAGGGGGCGGCAAATTCGACATATTGAAAGTTCCTCACAGGAGCTTTAAAGTAGATATAATCTGACATGTGTGATGATTACTGATGTGATCCACATTATCAGTAATTTCAGAGGCGTAGTGCAGCTTATGTGTTACAGGCTGAGGCACAAAAGGACTGCCCTCAGTGTTGTTAACAACAGAAGTGTTACTGTTTTAATTTTCAAACTCTTGAGCTGTATCCCCGTCATGGATTTGTCATATTCTCCGAATGGGTTTGAAGGAATGTTGTGGTCAGTCACTGTTTTAATGACATGTTGGTTCTTTTATGATTTGCATACCGTAAATTGCAAACAGGCTTTGAATGCGTCTAAATGGTTATCCAATTGAGTCAGAGACTGATGCACAGCAGCACATTAACTTAGAGCAGTGAGCAGACAGTTTTACCAGAGCTACTTAGAAGGTGTCCATTATCAGGAATTAATGGTCCCCCTGCAGCCAATCAGAATTGAGTATTCGCCCAGACCACGGTATAAGAATGTAAACACTACCTTTATTTGTTTGTAGCTACACTGACACACGAGGAAAAACAAAGTCAGCCTGCTGAGACTTCACCTCTGTCCTCTGTTCCCTCACACACCCGGAGTAGACTGTGGCTTTATTTCCTTCTGCCTCTGAAGGCCTTTACCCACACGCAGCCACACATACGCACACTAAATAAAACACTAGAAGTGCACACACAGTCACTCTTACGAACCCTATCTCTCACACGTGTTTAGTTAAGCCCTCGGTGGGGCTTAATTGCCGTCTTGTTGTGGATTCTTTTTAGCGCGGTGCTGATTGATTGGGGATCAGGGCCCTAATATGGCTCATCTGGGACGGGCCCTTTGACATGGCCTGGTCCCAGGGCGCTGACACTGTTTGAAACCAGAGATCCCACCCCAGCCCCCTCCCACAAGCCTGGATGCCTCTCTGCTAAATGCTAACCCAGGTCAGGGGGCTTCACACACACACACACACACACAAGCAGACATGTGAACACACACACGTGGGGACTGTCATGATGTGTAGCCAGCTTTAACCATTAAAGCAATTTACATTATTAGGCGCTGGTGAAGGCGTTAGTCTGTCTCTACACGCTTTACCCCACACGGCGAGTTTCATACAGCACTCATTATGAACACGGCTTTCACACTCAGCTTGGACAGGGCCCACTTCCTGTTTCCTGTTTCCCAGAATCCCCTGTGTCTGCCTCTTGGTGATCCCGTTGGCAGGTCTGGTCAAGGTCAGGTCTGGTAAAGTCTGTGGTTTGAGAAAAGTGCGTGTGTTTTTGTGAATCACGGTTTCTCCCTGAGGGGGTTACAAGGCCTAGATGGGGTATGTGGGGTCTCCCTGAACTTTGCCCTCAACCTCCCATGAACTACACACACAAAAGCCCACATGTATGCAGACAAGTCCGCACAGAAAGTCTTTCTTGGTGCTGGTATTTGAGTGTGTGATAGAAACAGAGGTACCTTGAGTATTCCTCAGTAGAGCTGTTGTTCGCTTGGACTCCTATCCTCCAGCGCGAGTTTGATAATATTCAGCAATTTGTCGGGAGTAACAGGATCAATGCGGTTTGATCTAGGGAGTGTTGCCCTTTCAGTTGAATTCAGCTCATCAATGAGTTTTGTTTTTATTGGTCCTGGCGCCTAACAAATTGCATGTGTATGACCGGGGGACATTTTGGGTTTGGATGAAGCAGCTCTAAACTCCCCAGCCGTCTTCAGAGAAATATTTTACCAGGAAAAACATTTGGATGTCGCATTCACACAGCAGTGGTCTGGTCAAATGAGGACGTATGTGGTCCTGCTCATCATAAGCCTCTTATAAAAACACTTAGAGAAGACCTCTCCTGATCCTGACAGAAACAAACTTGTCCTTAACAAATTCAGTTTAGTGTGTTTTAAAGAGGTAACCATGTACTCTTACAATGGTGCTAGTGTCAAAAGGATCATCCGCTTTGATGCTTGTCATTTCCCTCCTTTGACAAATCGAGTAACGTCTGATTAAAGCCAAAACAGCCCAACGGTGGCCTTGAAGTGAACTGTGAGGACAGGGTGAGCTTCACTGTGAACACTCTCAGGCTGCCAGTAGTCGTTGAAAAAATCGAGCAATATCATGTAATCTTTCTAGACGCCTGTTCTCACTCCTTTTTCTTCTTCTGCTCCATAATGATACAATCATTTTATATGCAAAATTATGAGGTTTTAGTGTAACCTGAGTTGGTCTCTTAAGACAAGCATGTGGCCAGACAATTTAAGAAGAATGCAACCAGAGGACCGATCGAAAGATGGAGGAAGAGGACGAGAAGAGAGAGGTGTGTGTGCGAGTGTTATACTTAAACATTTAGTTTAGTGGTATCTTGAAGATCTCAGTTTCGTTGGCGATAAACAATAATTGCGGGAGCGCACTTCCAGATTTCTGCTTGTGAAGTCGCCACGGACACCCAGTCTTTAACTCTGCAAATGCAAAGGCTTTCATTGCAGTGGGCCACAGGCTCAATCACCATTGTGTTACCACATTCAGCGATAGATAGTGACTTAACAGACATTTATTTAAATGAAAATCTTCATGATTGTCACTTTAATTATAGCTACATGCATAAAATAAATGGTCTGCTGGATGGTATTCTTGCGTCTGTTTGGCCCATCCGTTAATCCTCACCCCCTCCAGATGAGGACTTTCAGGCTCTACTCAGACGAGGCTGAGAAGTTCATGCCAGTGACTGGAATTAAATAAAGATGACATGTAGCAGCTAGTGGCAGACAGCAGTCACTCAAAGAGGCATAACTTTAAGTCTGAATACAATTTAAATGGGTGAGTAATATGAACATTTAAGCCTTGTACAGCTGTCATGCACAGATCAATTAGCTTTAGAAACCAAAATCGTTTTTGTACCAGTTTGTAAACACATTTAATTATGCTTTAAAGCTCCAACGAGGAACTCTCAGTTTCTGTTGATTGTGGCGCCCCCTGTGGACAAAGTGGTACTGCTTATCTCTTTGCTTATCTTGTCCTGTACATGTGTAAGAAGTGTTTCTAGTCTTTCTTTTAACAGTGAAACATATCACTTGCTGTGAAGCTTTGCCATTGACAATATAGAAAAAAGGCTGATTTGGCAGCGTCAAGTTCATCGCCTAGTCTGATGGCTACCCACGGCAGTGGTTACAGGCATTAAAAATAACTATAAAGATGTAATCAATCTTGTTGCTGATGATCTAGTTTGCTTTTGTAGCTCATATAGAGGCATCAGTGTTCATTTCAGTCCGTTTCATAACCAGCCTTAAAGTTGGGCTTGTTAATATGGGGGCTAATGAGGATTGACTCGCTTTTGGAGCAAGCCTCAAGTGGCCATTTGAGGAACTGCAGTTTTTGACACTTCTGAATTGGCTTCATTTTTTAGACCCAGGTGCTGAACCTTAAGTATAATCCTTTTCTCGTAACCCTCGGAGACCTTAGACAACATGCCTGAACTCCCTGAATGTGGGGCACTGATGTGGGTTTTATTTGAAGGCAGAGAATGCAATAATTGTGGTGATACACACAGCACGAGAAGAAGGATAACCAGTGTATAAGTCATAAGTAGTCATCACCAAGTCATCAGTAAGTCATGCCGCTGCATTGCCTTCTGGTATAATGAGGCTACTATCAATGGATGTATTCATGCCTACAGAGAAAGTAACTGATATTTTCCACTCATGTTTAGTACCTGAAGGAATAACAGAAGGTGTTTACACTGGATAAAAACATACAAAGCACACTTTCATCATCTGTTACTTTACAGCTTTGTTTAACTGTGTCGGTGTATTATGGCGGATTTTCCTTAAACCAGACGTAAAGCCCTTCTTGTTTGTTTTCTGTGTGCCGCCGACACCTTTGACAGCACTGTGTGTTTAGAGGGATTATTTATTGGCTCCACGGTGCGACAGTGTTTTCCTTCCCCACAATACTGGCCTTTAGTGACTCTTAATCGCTCTCATCAAGGATTATTCCACTTTCCTGAGGAACCCACGCTCCTGTTCAGACGTGTGCGTTCTTGTTCCTTAAGCTCCGTCAGTAGCCAGTCAGCCAAAACATGTGTCCTCCTGTCTTCTTTAAGTGTCTGCCTTTGTGTGTTTAGATTGGGATCTGTGATCTAGGCAATAAGCTGTCGTAAATCATTGTGTGTGTGTGTGTGTGAGTGGAGGGGTTGGGGGGTTACATGCTGCCTAAATCACAGAAGTAGCTTCGCTCTCGGCGATCTCTTCTCCCCTGTAACGTCTTTTGTGCTCTCTTTGCTTTTCCTGTTATTATTATTTCCACACGGATGTTTCAAGGCGGCCTGGAGTCAATTCAAGGAGGAAAAATGAAAGACAGGAATTTTTATAGCAAAAAAGATGGGAAACAGAAGTTTTTTAATACAGCTCCAGGAGGGAAAAGTTTGGACCAATTTAAAACAAGCAGAGTATTTAAATATTGGACCAGATGCCTGTTTATCACTTAACAGCGTCTTTATCTTGTTAGGTGTAAATTCAATAAAAGGAAGAAGGCTTTAACAAGAAAGTGACTAAATCCACAGCCACCTACCACTGATCAATGGATATAATAATACATCAATGCTGGGGTAGAAGTAGCTCAGCCTGTAGGGACTTGGCTCGAAAACCGGAGGGTGGCTGGTCATTTTCTGGGTCGAGGTGTCCTTGAGCAAGGCACAGATTCCCCCATCTGCTCGGGGTGCATGTCGATTGGCAGCCTCACTCTGACATCTCTCTGTTAATGCATGTCTATAGGGTCCTGTTTGTGCATGTGTGTAGCATTTTTGCAAAAACAGAGTGAAAATTTCCCCTCGGGGATTAATAAAGTATGTCTTCTTCTTCTTCTTCTTCTTCATCACTGGAGGTTTTCAACTTGAAGCGCTCGGAGTGGCCACAAAGACTCTGGGTGTAGCTCTTTTTCTATGGCTGCATACGCTCTGTTCTTATTGGGAACAATTCAACAAAGACGCTTTAAAAATTATGTTTTGTTCAACAGCAGTCAGACTTTGTGCCCAAAGCGTCCGACTCTTTCCAGTCCTCCGCCCCTCTTTCCCCAAACTATCTCTTAATCTTTCTTCCACCTTCTCTCTATGACTTTACTTTCCCTCTTCCTCTATCCTTCTTTTCTGCTCTTTATTTCTTGTTTTTGTTGCTATCCCAAACCTTTGCGTTCTCTATCTGTCTTGTGTAATTTGTTTTCAGTGATCTCTACCACCAATAGGTCAGCGATTAGTCAAACAAATCTGCCCTCAGGTCCTAGTAATGGATTCTACTGTCTAACCCCAGTGCTCCATTTGTTTGTATGTGTCTGTCTAAACACCGCTCGGTTTATGTTAGCTTTTAGGACACACATCCTGCTAATTGACAGGCTGATTGACACCCTCACCCCCCTAACTCTCCACCCACACGGACCTCTGATACCCCGCAGTCCTCAGGGGAAGTGATGTCACCGGGTCGGTAGCGTTGTGAGGAGTGATGGGATTGATGTCCTCCCTTGCATGTTGAATCACCATGTGTGTGTTAACCCTGTTATTAAAACTCTTTAGCATCATCCACAGTCGTGACTTGTAGCCTGTGTGGGCAAAGACTCGGCCTTACAACAAATGCTTCAGTCTTCAGATCAGACACCAGCTGAGAGTCACTCTGTGGACTTAGATAAGATCAGCATGCCAGTTACATTTAATGAAATATTAAAAATAAAAACATGTTTAGTCTCTAATCAGGAGTATTTCCACAATAGGCAGCTTTATATAAGCCTAAAAACACAGACCCTGCTATGTCTTCTCTGGGAAAATTCCTCAGACTCACTGGAAGTGATGCATTTTAATTTTCTGGCAGCAGAAACAGTTGCCTGTTTGAATTAAATACAAGAACTGTGTTTAAAGCAGCGATAACCACCAGGCCTGTTGGCCATGGTCAGGCTGACTTTAACCCTTTGGGTAAATAACATAGACTGTATAAATAACGCATGTAGCCACCGGGACATCGACCATTAGTGACCTTTTCGAAGCCTTGAGTTTGGCATGTTTGCCGTCCCCATGTTAGTTTTCTGGAACCAAGTGTGATTAAAAAAGCCTAACAGTCTGTGCCCGTGGCTACTTCATTAGCTGGTGATCTAGCTAGCTAACCACTCTATCTGTGTTGGTAGCTGCATCTCTGCAGGGAAGACAACAACATCAATCCAGGCTGCCATCCACAGGTCACTACAAATATATCAGTGTATGACAGACACTGAACTAGCTAATAAGCCAGCTATCGACAGGGAGCGTAGAAACTAATTACTTATGAAAGTTAGTTAAGTAAATTATGAATAAAATAAAACCCTGGAGCACAGACTTCTTGAGGGGTCTGTTAGTACAGTGGTTCCCAACCTGGGGTCCGGGCGTATCGTGATAATGTCGTGTACCATGGCTTACAGATCGCATCGTGAGTTGCCCTGCGATTCCCACCCCTGGTGCACATGCTACAATACTTTGTTTGCACCTGCACTAGCATGCTGTGTAAAGTTAACACTGTCTTTGAACTGTTTACCTGTCTACTGTTTACGAAATGATTGCGGTTGTGATTACTTAGAGCAAGAAAATACTTGTTGTGACGTGTTCTGCACTAAATGCTCGGATGTATTACTTTAACTGTCTTGAGCCTCTTTACCAGTACCAGAAGCTACCGCGCTGTTTTCAACCTGAGCAGACAAAGAAAAAGAAAGTCAAACTTAAAGTGAATTCAAGGCAAACCGTCACATTATTTAAAATATTTATGACTCAACCAAGTGAAATCCATCCATGCTGTGCTCTCCACATCATCTCTTATGTTTCTTCATGTAGTTAGCTCTGACTCTCCATCCCTCTCTCTGACAGAAGCCTCTATTGTTGCCGTCAGTAAGCCGTCGTAGTAACACGAGGACCCAGGAGAGCTCGTTCCTTCTCCATTGTATCTTAATGCAGCTCTGAGCGGGCCCTCGCTCGCTGTTCATTCCTAGTGCGGTCACGGGCCACTGGCAGACCCCAGTCAACCTCAGCCTCTGGTGGCCATTTTGGCTCCCTGTCCGTGAATATCATTACACACTGCAGCCGTGCATACAATCTACAATTCATCTATGATATTTGAGTTATATTTCCTATAAGTGGACACCTTTATATGTGGGGCCGGATACATGAATCACTTCCCATAGGTTCTTGTTGGCATTTCCTAATACCTATTCCTGATTATTAATTCCTTTTTTAAACATGCTGATTAATGCTGAACGGATTTTGTTTTCTCATCATCTGTGTTGGACTTACTTTAAGGAAAGGAAATGCAGTCTCCTGAGGACAGCGACCTCGTGATTGTTCTTTGTTTTCTCCTTCTCATCCCCTCTGCCCATCTGCTGCTTTCCAGATCCACAAGTGTCTTAGATTAGTTGTTGGACACCTTCCCTTTAAAACACACCACTCACCATCTAAAACACATGTTCTCAAATACTCTCTTTAAAGGCACACGTTTGTCTTATTCTACTGAGCCACTGAGCTCAGGATCTTATTTAAACCTAACGATGACCTGTCGGATGACGTTTCTTCCGTATATAACTTTATCTTGATTAATTTAAATAAGACAAACTCCCCAAAACAAGGTTATAAAACAATTTAAATCAGACTTTTTATAAATACACTTATGGTTTTGTATATTTTATTCTGTTGTCTAAATCCTGATACATTTGGTTTCCAACCATCCATTGGTTCCCTTTCAGCTCTCTACAGCACTAAAATGTGTTTGCATGATGTCATGCATCCCAGAGAACGTCATGTTGGCATTTTGTCACATTATTGTGGCCGGGTAAACCAGTTTTATTGCATACTAAATGTATGCATATCTTTCATATCAATATGAACAACACGTCTGAATTCTGCGTATTCATGTCCAAACTTTAGTGAAATTAATTAATATTATTCCACTGAGTCACTGAGCTCAGGAAGCTGTTGGATTTAGTTTCTTCCGTACATCACCTTATCTTGCTCGGCTTACAGAAAAATAATAACCAAATTCCCCCCAAAATAACTTTATAAAATAGACTTTTTATAACTCCACTCGTGGTTTTGGACAATTTATTTTGCTTTTAGCATGTCATGAGCTCTATTTCTATTCCTGTTCAACCATGCTGCTGGGGTTTAAAAATAATACAACAAATTGGTTTCAAGACATGCTTTGGTTTCTAGAAATGAATCAATGGCTGCATGAAGAGTATAAAAATAGATTTAAACAATTGAATACTTTATGTTAATAGTTTGAAGTTTTTTACTTATTAACCCAATTTTATTGGGGTTTTTTGTCAGGCAAATCATGATTAATAAATAATAATACTTGAAACAAAACAAAACATGTCTTAATTAATGAATAAACAATAACAAATCATGCAAAAAAAAATAGTAATAGTGAAGCCATCTCCACTCCCTTCCTGGTTTCATGAAGAGCGCCACCCACTGACCATAATCAGTAACCATGGGAGCACGCATCTCAATTTAACCAGATGTCTACGAATGGCTCCCTTTGTCATGGTTTTAACTCTTGATTTTTCTTGACTGTTTGTCTTCATCTGAGCGTCGAGTTTGTTTCTTTTTCTTTGGATTTTCACTTCTTGTTGAAGTTGTATCTGTAGTCATCGATCTTTTCTTTGTTTGTTCAGCCATAGTAGATTACTGTTTACTCGCAACACTTGCAGAGACCGGAAAAGCAGCCGCTTAGCTCCGCCTACCCTCTCTGGCAGACCAATCACTGCTGGGTGATGGAAAACGCGTCACTAACTGGGCGCCGCTTGTGATTCTTTCCAAGGAAGTCGCACCAGTCACCCAGTCTGTAATACTGCAAATACAGAGGCTTTCATCAGTGGGCCATCGGCTCCATCACCATTGTGTTACATCATTCGGCGATAGATAGAGACTTAACAGACATTTATTTACTTGACAAAGTTCATGATTGTTACTTTAATAACACAAATAACAAAAATTTAGTGGCATCCTCACGGTGGTGACCTCACTCCTCCCGCAGCTCACCTCCTCTTCTCTCAGCGCCCTCAGCAGCTCCTGAAACGACACCCTGACATCTAAAATGTCAACGAGATCCTCCCCCTGCCCCAAATCCTTTCTGCAACCCCTCCGACAAAGAGTGTTGAGTTTCACATCCTCTTAACCCCAAAACTCAACGCGAGCCCGTCATCCTGCCCCACAGCCCCTCGATGACAAGCGCCAAAGTTTACATGGTGATGTTGAAGATTAGTTTCATAATCAAAACATAAAGTGAATCATGATCCCGACAATGAAATCTGAGGCAGGAGGAGTTTGTTTATTGGGAATAAACAGAGCCAGAGCTACTGTAGCAACGTCCCGCACTGTGTACGCTGTTTTTATGGGTCTTTATGTCTAGCAGTGTAGTTTGGATGGATAACACACTGACAATGACATAAAAGAGAGAAACGTGGATGCTTTGCTTTGGCATAAACCAACATTTCCAAATAATGTGGTGATCTCTCTTTAATTTGTTTATCTATGACTTATTTTTTACTGTGTTTACTTGCTGCATTTAGTAGTCTCTTGTGATTCAGAGATTTGCAGGAGTGCGGCTCATGGTGAGAGAGAGGTGGAGGAAGAAAAAAGGGAATGAATCACCCATTTTTGTGGGCTTTAACTTTTAACCTTTCCAACTTTAGAAAACTTTCTCTTTCCTCTTACTAGCACATGTGTCACCGTCCTCAATCCCTAACCCTCTGAGGTGTGTGCGTCATTTTGTTTATTTCCTTTGTTTAGTTCCTCTAAAAAGTGGGCTGCCTCATTTTACCGCTGCAGCCAATGTATCAGTATAAAATTCAGAGAGTTATGTTATTGTGTTACGGCATTTTACCCAGAGGATGACGCTATAATCTAGCCAAAAGCTTTGTCACGGACATGCGGCGTCATGATCGCCACTGCAGCCGCCATCCTCACGGCAATCAACGTTACCGTAGGCTGGGCTCATCTACCGCACCGGTAGCTAACAGGACTGCAAACTAGACATGGCAAAAACAGATGGTAGATAAAATGCTCTGCTTGAAATATTAAATTATGGCATCTCCTCCTTCTCCTTCATTAAAAATTCCTGAACCTGCATAGGCCCCGCCCACTATGACCCGTCCATTTCTCCTTTTGTAATATTACAGCCGAAAACAAAACACGTCTCTGCCATCGTTTAGTGGACACTTGTTGAAACTTAGCTAGCTTGAAATGTGGTAATTAGTAGCAGTAACGTTAACGTTAGTAGTCAGTAGTGAGTTTGCAAACATTACAATGGCAGTTACAGCTGGCCCCATTGGTTACACATAATGATATGCATAGCGTCACCCCGTCCTTTAACGGGATTGGCTCCTTAGGTTTGTGAGGTCTCAAATCTGCCAGTCTGAAAGTGTGTTGTTCAGCCTGTCCTTGGTACACTGCAGTTTAAAAGCAGACAGGCCCAGCCATGGAGATGACTGCTCATGCTGTCCCTGATATGTCTTGTAGCACATGAAAGACACCACATGGAGATGTTTACAATGTTAAGCACTTGATTTGCACTGGAGGGGGGCTTTAATAAATAGCTGTAAAAGACTTTTTCGTGTCTTATATTCCACTGTGACATATTTCGGATTTCACAGTACCTTTATTTGAGTCTTTGCCAAGGCAGCAGCTTAAAAAGTTTCACATACAGAACAAACAACAGACTCAAACAAGCAGAAGTTACATCAAACAATAAATGAACAGCATTCAGCAATAAGACAGGTGAATTCACTGATCAAATGAGCTTTAATCCTGTTTTTATAACCTTCAAAGCTAATAAAATGTTCCAGTTTAAGGTGACCCTGTAGCTCAGACCAAGACGAGGGAGCAAACACATTAAAAGCACATGGACAGTTTAAATCGTTTGATTAGAGATTGTAACTTAACTGTTTACTGGGACCTTTTTAAAGTGATCAGATAAGACGTGTGTCGACATGACCCTCAGGTTTAACTTTTTCAACATAATTGAAGTTTTTCTTCTTTTAAAATAATCAAATCAGGAAGACTGGAGTTAAACACCTGACATTAAACCACTGATATTTTACTGTGCCACCTTGCTTGTTTGCTCACTTCATAAGTGCACGGTTTTAGAGAACATACAGAAAACTGTCACAACCCATCAGGATGTGTTAAGCCTGCAGCTACCAGCTAACCTCACTCTCATTGGTGTGAAAGTATGAAACCATATAGATGTGAATCAGAGTGGAGCTGGAAAAAAAACTGCTTCTTTGCGAGTTCTTCCCACATCAATAATGAGGTTTGGATAAATCTAATTGGACGTTGAATCGGTGTCCTCATACCTTCTCTGAGTCCTGTGGTTCTGTTTAGATCTGGATTATAGATCTGGACTCGGAGGGAAAGGCCGCTCCTTGTAATTAACTGTTATAAAACGTTACACAGCGGGCCCGTGGCGTTGGTGTGTAAAATAAAAGGCCTGAACAGCCATCCACTGTTTACACAAATAGCAACCGCACTTGGCTCTCCCGGCCGGGAATAGCTCTCACACACACAGAGAGAAACACAAATGGGTACACACAAACAAAACTACAGAGAAACTTCCAGAAAAGCTCTCAAAAGTCTCGCAGTGATTCGTTTATTCTAGATCCTATTTATTTCTCTCTTTTCTGCTGTGCTCGACAGAATGCAGACACTTCAATAAAAACCTCTCAGACGCAGATCTCAGTCTGAAAGAAATTAAAATCCAGAAAGCAGGAGGGGGCAACCTGTGATTTGTTCTGACCTGGTTCGGTTGAGGCCGCTCTGACCGGTCAGAGTTGTAATTTGCTTGCTGCATTGTGGCGGATCGTCTGCTCTCCCTTCTCATTTACTTGTCTGTGTGTGGCTCCATGTGAGTGTATTCACCGTCCTACGTGACGCACGACCAAACTAACCTCTCGGCTGCCTGGATACACTACAGCTCTAACATTTCATCCTATATCTGTCTGTGTGTGTGCTTCTTTATGCTTTGCTTCATTACATTCGGCGTTGTTTAAGCTACGGCTGCAACTTCAATTGTTTTGAAAGTGAATTTTTACACTTTCTATTAATTGTTTAGTCTATAAAATAATGCTCAATTTATCCAAGCCCAAAGTTACGTCCTCAGAAGGCTTGAAATCCCCAAACTGTATATGTACAAAATAACAAAAAGCAGCAAATCTTTACATTTAAGAAGCTGGAACCAGCAAATGTTTAAAAAATCATGCAAACCAATGAATTCATTTAGTTTTGATCAGTTTTATGGATTCAACAATCAACAATCCCTCCAATCAATCATCTAGTTTTCTCTCTCTTTACAGCTTTACTGTCCGACATGATTTTCACCTAAAGAGATGACTCTCTTTGCCAAAGGAAAATATCTCCTGTAGCAGTTTGTGGCTGGATGAAGGGGTGCTAAACCCTCTGCAGGAACACCACAACATGAACTGATTATTAGCAGAGTCCACATTTTAGTAGGAAATTACATATTCAGGGTTTAAATCTGCTTAAAACTGTATTAAGCTGTAAATGCAGCGTTACCATATCTCCATGGAATCAGGAGTATGCAGACCACTACCCTATAGTGTGTGTGTGTGTGTGTGTGTGTGTGTGTGTGTGTGTGCGCATTAACATGTGTGTGTCCATGTCTGGAAAGCCCATTTAGATCAGCACAGACAGGGGTAGAGAGAGAGAGAGAGCTGACCTTGAACCTTCAGTCACTTAACACTCCTCAGAGAGAGGGAACCTCATGACCCCACACTCACACCGAACTACACACCTTTTGAAGATATGTGTGCGTGCGTGCGTGTGTGTGTGTTTCTGCAAACATGTTCATGATCCCAAAACATCAAATACAGCAGTTCAGTCTGCGCCTTAAGCTTCAAATTATGAAGATCTAGGCACTCCTAGATGTACTCTGCGCGTGCGGTCAAGTAAGCACGATAAATATTCAGCATCTGGATCGACTTTCAAAATAAAGCTGTCAAGTAAGGGATAATAAATAAGCAATGTCTTGTTATATTTTCAAAATAAAGCTTGTCTGTCTTACATTTACATTTCTCTTTTGACGGCTTTAACACGTGATACACTTTGTAAAACAGTCACGATGAGGCACCAAAACTCTTACTGAGATACTTATTCACGTATGATTTAATAAATGTACGTAACATTCACTAAATTCAACGTCTTCAAAGATGGAATAAACAGTTACTGTTTGTATAAAGTGTAAACTGGACCCAACCTGCACCACGTTGTTTTCAGCTGACTCTTTAGGGCTTTTTAATGTAGCTTTACAGTTTGCAGAGTAATTAGTGTATTTCACACGCTGTTACATTCCTTACAAACTACCTGACTCGACAGTTAACAAAAGCAGCAGACATGGAAGGATGATGGGAAGCATTAAGACTCAAGAGGCTCTATCTTCAGATAAACACATAGTGAAATAAAGCATTTAAATTAAATAAAGTAAAATATTACTTGAAGTAGTTGTAAATCGTGACATTTATAGTGTTTTGTGTAGTGTGTATTTTGTATACATAACTCAAAGTTCTCAAAGTTGTTCAAAGTTTCGCTGCTTAGTCAGCGTCAGATGGATCGCTTCTGTTTGCCATAACTCAAACTGTAGTGTCTAGAGCATGAAGATGTTCTTTCAGTGAGCCAATAGCTACAACATTGGTCTTTTATGCTGCAGGTTTTGTGTGTGTTTGTGTGTGTGCGTGCATGCACAGTGGCATCGTGCACTTCTTTATATATATATATATGTTGTGGTTCTTCCTGGTCTTAAAGTCCCCAGATGGCAGGATTTAAAGCACACGACACGGCGATCTCACGCTGAGAGAATAGACTGCTATAGTCAGCATGTGGTTTGTGTGTGTGTGTGTGCATGTGAACGAGAGAGGTGAGAGAGCAATAAAAAGGGAGGGCGATAAATGGATTAAGATAGAGACTTAATACAGAAAAAGGGAACATAGAAAAGAGCCCCAAAAAATCACAGAAGGAAGTAAAAGTTGTGAAAACATGATCATCAACCCCTTCTCTCTCTCTCTCTCTCCCTCTCTCTCTCTCTCCGTCTCTCTCTCTCTCTCTCTGTCTCTCTGCATGTGTTTCAGATTATGTCTCATGGTGTCATCTCTCTGCCATAAGCAGAAATAAAGTCAAACAGCCAAACATTAATTTCTAATGCGGTTTTTAACTGTGCTGTGAACTTAGATGTGTATGTGTGTGCGTGTGTGTGTGTGTGTGTGTGTGTGTGTGTGTGCGTGTGTGTGCGTGTGTTTCAGATCTCTGCCTGTGACTTGAATGTGATTTATCTTTAGCCAACATAAATCACATTATCTTGATTTAGGATCAGTAAACTTTAAAAATGATAAACTATGAGTTGTCTTAGCAGTCGTCTTCATCTTCTTATCTTCTTACAATAATCTTACAATAGTGCATCCTCAAAAAGTGCAAATAAACATCAGAACACAAATATTTTTATTCAAATTTTCTAAATGTAGCAGGAACTGTAGATTTGAGATTAAAATAAAAAGCTATTATTTTCTTTGAAAAATAAAAACAACACTGTGGAATTACAAACTGATTAAGAAAACAGTATTTGTTTTCAAAAGGAAATACATAAAATTATAATGAAGCCAGAAAGGTAAAATCACAATGAAATCTCTTCCTCCTCTGCAAGTGGCGTAGGGTTGTTTTGGGGGCAAATGCCTTCATGGTTTAGCTCAAAGCTAAAGCTAGCTATCAGCTTTCCAACTGTGTAAAAAAGCAGCTAGAAAAAGTTGCTAATATGCAGCGGTGACCTGCATCTTCAAGAACACGAAAGATGAGCAAACATGGAAATAGTTTTTGTTATTCAAGTTGGAAATACTCCGAACATTTTTTAAAGAAAATAACAGTGTAAGAATAAAATATACACATTTATAGGCAACGTCAGGGTCCTTTGAAGAGAGCTTGAGTGCGTTTCCCCCCATTGAAGTGCTACTCGTTGGTTTTGTGTTTGTGTTCTAACATAGACTGCCCTCTAGTGGAATGTCTGTGTTTTGCACCATGTTCAGACATCTGTAACTCTGCAGATGTATGTGTACATTTTCTGCCCTCTCTGTTACCAAACATGCCCTAACCTCTTCCTTCTGTCGTCTTGTGTGTTTCAGGGAGGAGTTTGATGAAGAGGGATTCTGCCAGCCGTACAGAGGGATCGCCTGCGCTCGCTTCATCGGCAACCGCAGCATCTTCGTCGACTCGCTGCAGATGCAGGGCGAGATCGAGACCCAGATCACAGGTGAGAAACAAGCCACGTGTACATGTGGGTTTGACCAACGTATTTATCAATCAGATTTTGTTTAATGTGCTTATTACCTTTACATCCATGCATTCATGCATCTATGTTTGACACTAAAGTAAAGCCTCGTTGTTTGCTCAATGAAAATCTGAAATCCTGCTTTCATACAGCAACTTTAAGAAGCATTTCTGTCTTGATTAGCCAAACCCTACCCTATTTTTCTTTAGCAACCAGGTCATTATCATTTTCAAACACTAAATCAAGGAAAACCATCTGATGAGGAAGACCTTTAGGAATGTTAGCCTGTACTAATATGCAGTAGGAAGACAACAGGATGCTTATGGAGTTCAAAAGAAGTTCAGTGGGGTCGTCACGCTGTGTGAAGCCCAAACAGCCCGCATAATGTTATTCACGACTGTGTCTGTCTGTGTAAATATGTGTTATTGATTGCGTCTGTGCAGCTGTCAGCTTTTTCCCTGAATGGTTCAGGGACAAAGGGCCATGAACTTTGACTCTAATCTGAAACCTCAAGCATGAGTGATAATTAAGATTTATGATGCCACAAAATCGTACTGTAAGGCTACAGTAGGACTTCACAATCTTGAATTTAATATCACTTTCACTGATCTTTAGGATCTTCTTATTCAAGCAGCATGTTCTGTAGGAGCGTGTGGACGACTGCCAGCTTCAGTTATCCACTTTATAATAGCTTGTCTTCTCTTCACCCCCCGCAGAGCTGCTGTCCTGATAATCAGAACCACAGAGAAGCACATGTTAGCAATGACTGAACGGTCAGACTATGAATCATACATTTAAAGCTGCAGCTTACACTGTCAGCTTCCCTCTTTGATCCTTTTGATGTATTCAGACGCTCAAAAGTCAGAAGCAAGAGACGAGTGAAATAAGCCTATAATCACACTACTCTCTTACGTCGAAGAATCCAGCATTGCCTTTTATATTTGGTGAAAATATTTCCAAACGGTTGGCAGAGAAGAGAATTCTTACCAACAATTTAGACCAAAACAAACGAGATATTATTTAAGTTAATATTCATCTCATTTCTCCCCTCTTTCCAGCGGCCTTCACCATGATCGGGACCTCCAACCATTTGTCCGATCGTTGCTCCCAGTATGCCATCCCCTCCCTCTGCCACTTTGCCTTCCCGTCGTGCGACCGCAGCACGGGGGCCGACAAACCTCGAGACCTCTGTAAAGACGAGTGCGAGATCCTGGAGAACGACTTGTGTAAGACCGAGTACATCATCGCCCGCTCGAACCCCATCATCCTGAAGAGGCTGAAGCTGCCGAACTGCGAGGACCTGGCTGCGTCCGACAGCCCCGAGGCCGCCAACTGTCTGAGGATCGGCATCCCCATGGCCGAGCCCATTAACAAGAGTAAGAGAGTGCTTGCAGATTACGTTGCCTCCTTTATTGCTACTGCTAAAAGAGACTATTATTATTAATCACCTTCCTCTCCTCCAGATCACAAGTGCTACAACAACAGCGGGACAGACTACAGAGGGACAGTCAGCATGACAAAGTCTGGGCGGCAGTGTCAGCCGTGGAACTCCCAGTACCCTCACAGCCACACGTACCTGGCCGTCCGATACCTGGAGCTCAACGGAGGACACTCGTACTGCCGTAACCCTGGGAACAAACACGAGGCTCCCTGGTGCTTCACGCTGGACGAAGGGGTCCGCATGGAGCTCTGTGACATCCCCATCTGTGGTGAGAGCGCAAACATGTTTTAAGTCAATAAGATTATTTTTATTGTGTGAAAATGTGGTAACAATAAAAGTGCACGACAAAAACAAACATACAGAACATGTTCTGTACGATATGTATCTAATGCTATCCTTCTCCACCCCTCCCTGCAGACTATAAAGACAAGTCTGGCGGCGGCAACATGGAGATCTTGTACATTCTGGTCCCAAGTGTAGCGATCCCGTTAGCCATCGCTTTGCTCTTCTTCTTCATCTGCGTGTGCCGCAACAACCAGAAGACTGCCCGGCCTCCTGCTCCTCGCCAGCCCAAACCGGTCCGAGGACAGAACGTGGAGATGTCCATGCTCGCTACCGCGTACAAGCCGAAGGTAGAGCAGCACAGTCACAGCACATGGAGGGGAAGATGGAGGCATGTCTGCGCTGCCTCACTAAGATTTAACATACTAGTATCCCTTAGAATACCAGATTCATATATCAAAAGATTGAAGATCTGCCGAATGGCATTAGAAGATTTCAGGCAACTGCAGTGAGAGATACAAAGAGATCTCGTTATGCCATTTTCCCTGACTCTGCGGGCACTTATCTAAAAAGTCCAGGGTTTGACACCATAGACTGTACAAAAAGATGGACGACATGACAGCTCCCTAAAAGTGAAGCCAAACCCTCTCTATCGCCCCCTGCTGACTGGCTGCAGTATAGCTCATAAAGCCCGCCTCCTCCATGTTAACAGATGGAACATGAGTCAAACTATAAAATCTAAATACACGTCAAATACATTTTTCTCAAACATGGTTTCTGTCATTATAGTTAGTTCTTATCATGCTGATTTACGTCAATGTGTGCATTTTTCTGACAAGTTTATTTTTAATTAGTTATTTGATGCTGTCAAAAGGATGATTGACAGCTCTGTTGACAAATCCGGCTCCTGCAGCCGATCTGTTCTGGATTAGCAGAGCGGAGGAGGAACGGCGAGAGGAGACGTAACTAAAACAATCACTACAGTCATTGAAGTTTACATATCTGTGAACTCAGAAGAAGCTCTTCTGCTGTTAAACACGCCGGCATGCAGGATCTTGTTTTTTTCACTAAGTTAAGTTATGGCTATGGCGGCTCCACACGTCGATCTCTACTGCGCAACTCTGGCTCCAACTGACGTCACCATCGCAAGATGGCAGCGCCTATCACTGGAGCTATTTTGGCTTCAATTTCGTACAATGAGAGCAGATGGAGACGCGTCGTCCATCTATATATACAGTTATTCTTTGACATGCAAAGGGAGAGCATGTTAACTGAAGCTAGCTTGCTTGTAGCATGATTGTTACAAATACATTAATGCAAGGTTAGTTAAAGGCTGCTATTGTATTTTATAGACCTGTAAACCTTGACCAAATAACTTTATAGATGCACTTAAAGTATGAGAAGATCAGCGGATAACATTTTTCTGTTTTATATGTATATATTTCACTGATAGGTGATCTGGATTTTTGACTTTTCAGGGTCTGATTACAGAGAAATATTAAAATAGAATCCATTAAACGATCTAGTTACTAATCTGCAGATAATGCTTGTATCTTTGATGAATACAAATATATTACTACCTTGCATAGAACCCTATTTTTATACAATCTTTCCACTGCTGGCAGAGCCCTCTATGTGTCAAGCTGGGATATGTTGCTGCATGCTGGAGTTACCGGCTTCAGTGTGTGTGTGTGTGTGTGTGTGTGTGTGTGTGTGTGTGTGTGTGTGTGTGTGTGTGTGTGTGTGTGTGTGTGTGTGTGTGTGTGTGCGCTTGTGTCTAGAAGTGACCTGTCGAAGACGCAGCTTCAGATCTCTATCATCAGAGCTCAGCAGCTCCAGGAATGTTGGACTGCAGCTCTTCTCCTCTCTGTTTATTTCTCTCTGTCTCACTGTCTCTTTTTCCACATCTCTCCTCCTTTCACTTAATCCATCTCTCTTTGTTTCTCCTCTTCTGTCTCTCCCTCCATCCCTTTACCTCTGGACCTCTTCTCTCCTTTCACCGAACCTCTTTGTAATGTAGATCGAGCCCCCGCTCTGCCAGCCAGCCAACACATAGCTCACTGTATCATATTTCTTTCAAGGTTGCACTCTCAGTCACATGCCGTCTGTTTATCTTTTTCCACATTATTCTGTCGGTGGTGTGCTATCTAGACAGCGTGTCTGCAAACCAGAGTTTATTCTCAAGGTAATGTGTATAATATTACCATCAACAGCTCGACAAAGAACCACAAAAAGTCACTGAAGCGTCAGAAGTCGTTAATATCTGTGGTTTATTTAGTATTTCTGCAGCGGCGTAAATGTTTCCCTGACGTAAAAAGGAATCTCTCCTCGCTGTGTTTAGATGACGACCTTGTGTCTGCAAAGAGTCGAGGTCGTCATGTAA
Organism: Semicossyphus pulcher; assembly: GCF_022749685.1. Classification (NCBI taxonomy): domain Eukaryota; kingdom Metazoa; phylum Chordata; class Actinopteri; order Labriformes; family Labridae; genus Semicossyphus; species Semicossyphus pulcher. The sequence continues at coordinate 30,206,118 of NW_027211715.1, forward strand.
ACACAGATACAAGAGATCAAAGAAGGAAACTCAAAGAGTGACAGCCGTGCAGTTATGCAATTTTACAGTACATTTAAAAAGGGCTTTGTGGACTACAGGGGCCTGAAATATGGTTTACACATATCAGAACACATAATCGTCTATTTTAAGATGTAAAGGGAAAAAAGAAGAGTGCAGTTCTCTCTGTTTTCTGGACATTTTTATTAATTTAAAAGAATTACTAGAATATTTGGGTAAATGAGGATGTAATTTAATTTAATTTACAGAAATTTCTTATGGCTTTCCCTGACTAAAGATTTACCTAATTGACTATTAGTTATATTTTATGCCAATAGTAAACTATATTAATTTAAAGTGGTAATCTCGAAGATCTCAGTTTCGTTCTCTTTCAATAAACAGTAATTGCTCTCCACCTTGGCAAGGCGACGGCGATTGTAACTCTTGATTTTCCTGGCTGACGGTCGCTTTCCTTTTTAGACTGTTTGCTTCATCTGAGCGTCGAGTTTGTTTTTTTTCTTTGGATTTTCATTTATTGTTGAAGTTGTATCTGTAGTCATCCATCTTTTCTTTGTTTGTTCAGCCATAGTAGATTACTGTTTACTCGCAACACTTGCAGAGAGCGGAAAAGCTGGCTGGTGGAAAACGCCTCACTAAATGTCCGCCGCCGATTTTTTCCACAAAAGTTGCCACACACACCCAGTCTGTAATACTGCAAATACAAAGGCTTTCATCAGTGGGCCATAGGCTCAATCACCATTGTGTTACCTCATTCGGCGATAGATAGTGACTTAACAGACATTTATTTAAATGAGAATCTTCTAGATTATTACTTTAACAATCAGAATATATATTTCTTGCCGGATCAAAAAATGTTTTGAGTTGCAGGGATGAAAAAGAATGCTTTATATAACATTGTTAGCATTTTGCAGCATGACAGAATAAAGATCTGTAGTGAAAAGCCTTTAGAACGTAGAATATACAAGCGCACCGCAAGAGAGATGCCTGCTTACGATAACACAAAAGCAGTAATGTTGTTTACTCTTAATATGCCAGAAAAACAAGCAAAAACAAAGCAATTATTTTAACCTAGTATAACATTGGTCCAATCCAAATCTCCACAATCACAGACCCGCTGTGTGTGTGACGTGTGCTGTCCCACTGTCAAGTCATCAAGTAGCCTCGGTGAGGGCTCTGATGTGGACACTTTCTGTGACTCCGCATATCTGCAGACTTTTCCATGGGAATTACCAAGAGAGCCCTCACGCGCTGCACGCCTAACGTCGGTGAAGTCTGTGAGGGTTCATTGCAAAGGCTTTTGGGTGGAGATTGGGATTTGGCAATTGTCTCCTCCCCTGCTTCAGCTCTCCGGACTGTATTTGGGAGATTGCTGGCTTCTTTACGTTGATTCAGTTAGCCTTAGCCTGGTGCTAAGCTGCTAACTAGCTTACTTACTAACCAGTAAAAATCAGCTAACACAACACATGACCCTTTGTCTTGTACTTTCTGCTGAATACTGTAACTCAACGACCCACAGAAAACATGCTAGACTTCTCATAACAAACCTGACAGACTAAGTAAAATGCATACATTACCCACAAGACCACCTTCCTTCCCAAGCAGACAAACAATCGACAGACAAGGTTTTTTTTCTGCAACAACTTGACCAATTAAAAATGAGCTGTGTAACACTTTTGGTCACCGACTAGGGGGCAGCCCTAAAATGTATGTAATGTATATTATTGTCAAGTCTCTCATCTCCAACAGTCTTATCTTCAACTTTGTCTTGGCTTAGGGTTAGGCTGCTACCCAGCAGGCCTTGCTTCAGGGTCAACAAGGGGTCATTGCCTGTGACAATCCATTTAGACACACATAAACGCACGCACACACAAACCTGCTGCGGTGTGAGGAGGATCTGAGGGTTTGGGTGTGGGGAGGAAAGAAACCCATAACTAAAACCATCTGTGTCTCTCATAACATCAGCAGACCCCTACACTCGCCTCACACACACACACACACACACACACACACACACACACACACACACACACACACACACACACACACACACACACTGCACCCCCCTCAGAGATCATACAGGCCTGTGTGTCTCATTTCTGCTCACCGAGGAATTTCATTATTCATCTCAGAGTTCCTGGAATCTGAAAATCTCTGCCAACCTCTGCTCACCTTTTATCTTCAAGTTCAGCTACACACACACGCGCCTACTGTACCTCACTCTCTGTCACACACAGAAATCCCCTCTCCCTCTCTTCCTGAGATCACCTGGAAAGTTCTGACATATGAGACTTTTATCTGAAATCATTGAGGATAAACAGCATACAAATTTGGAGAGATCACACACACATTTTAAAGAGCAGCTCCGGTCATGAAATGCTCTGCTTGAAATAATAAATTGTGTCAGATTTTTTTTCCCCTGCAAAATACATTTAATTACTTTCCCAAGTCATCTCCTCCTTCTCCCTCATTAAAAATTCCTAAATCTGCATAGTCCCCGCCCACTATGCACATTTCCAACCGCCCCCTCCATCACAAAAACGGAACACGTCTCTGCCATCGTTTAGTGGCAACTTGTTGAAACTTAGCGAGCTTGAAATGTAGTAATTAGTAGTAGTAACATTAATGTTAGTTGTCAGTAGTGAGTTTGCAAAAATTACAATGATGGTTACAGCTGGCTCGCACATAGCTGAAGTGGTCGCCATGGGTTGCACATAATGATCTGCATAGCATCACCCCGTCCTTTAACGGGACTGGCTCCTTAGGTTTGTGACGTCTCAAACCTGCCAATCTGAAAACGTGTTGTTCAGCCTGTCCTTGGTACACTGCAGTTTAAAAGCAGACAGGCCCAGCCATGGAGATGACTGCTGATGTTGTCCCTGATATGTCTTGTAGCACATGAAGAACACCACATGGAGATGTTTACAAGGCTAAACACTGGATTTTCACTGGAGGGGGGCTTTAACTGTAATTTAACTGGACCATTTCACAGTTCAGCTCAGTACTGTTTGATTTAGTATTGAAAACAAACCTTCAGTCTCTATTCTTCTCTGTGAGAGTAAAAGACTGATAAGAAAATGTCTTTCCTCTCAAAGAAGGCTGTTTTTCTGTTAATTCTGCATCTTATTCTCCACTCTTACAGACAGAGGGATTCATATCTTCGTCTCTTTTAAGCTGAAACTTGTTGATATTTTTCAGCTGTGAATTTGTTGCCAGATTTCACGACTTTCCCACATTGCTGTCCAAAGGCTTGAAGGGATCATTCAGAGCTGATGTAATGGAGTCTGATTATGACAATTATCAACTCTCAGGGCTGCACTTATGTTTGTTTTTACAGCTCAAACACATACTTGGTGTTATATTAGGCTGTTCGCCTGCATTGAATTAGAAACACTAAAGCAAACTTCATGTGAACATGGTAACATCTATCATCTCTTCTTCTCTCTGCAGAGCAAGGCCAAAGAGCTCCCCCTGTCGGCCGTGCGTTTCATGGAGGAGCTCGGAGAGTGCAGTTTGGGGAAGATCTACAAGGGTCACCTGTACCTGCCGGGCATGGACCAGGCTCAGCTGGTGGCCATAAAGACCCTGAAGGATATCTCCAGTGCCCAGCATTGGGGAGAGTTCCAGCAGGTACACAAATTATCTTTGCTTCCAAAGCTTTAAGTTTAAATCAGCCTATTTTGTTTAACTTAAACCTCCTTATACGACATAGCACCTTGGAGTGCATGTTTATAGTGGCTGTCTGAGAGCACGTGACATTTTTAAGACCCCCACAGTTGTAGTAAAACATGTAAAATAAAGTCCAAGCTTTTTATTGTAGACACTTAAGGTGTGGCCAGTAGCTGGAAGCAGAAATATACACTGTTAACTTGAGAGTTTTTTTCAAGGGTTTTCACCCAGTTTTCACTGGAAACAGCTGCACTGGCTAAGCCTCCTCAACTTTATTCACCCACTGAAGCTCTAAGATTTAGTTCTGAGACAGATCTAAACCCATAAAGTCACTGTGAGTTCAATTTATTTGCTCCAATTCATTCAATTAAATCAACATGGGTAAACAGCAGGACCCGCCCGGCTGTTTGAGAAAGGTCTTTTATTTTGAAATCACAGCGTTGTGCAGTAAAGGATCAGTTTCAGTTTTTAAAATGTTTCTAGGTTTAACAGTAATAGGTTGATATTTAATAATAATAGGTTTAAGCACTATTTCTTTTTTGTCTCGTGTTTTTGTTTTTAAATGTTTGACTCAAACCTGTGTAAAAACCTCCAGTTGCAACATATGTATCATCAAATTAATGATAAAGTTGTGTTTTTCAAAATTCACAACTTTCATCCATCCAGTATCTATACCGCTTATCCTCTTTAGGGTCACTGGGAGGCTGTCATTGGGCGAGACAGGGTTACACCCTGGACTGATCGCCAGTCAATCACAGAGCTCACACATAGAGACAGACAACATTTTACAGTTACGCTCACACCTACGGCGATTTAGAGTCACCAACGCCACCACGCATGCACGGGGAGAACATGCAAACTCCACACAGAAAGGCCCGCTTCGTCCGAAAGGGATTCAAACTCGGGACCTTTTAGCTCTGAGGCGACGGCGCTAACCACTGCACCACCTCGCAGCCCCAATTAACGCAACTCTCTCTGTTTTTGAGATAGAGCTGTTTGTTTCGATTGCAGTTAAAATGCTCGTTTAAGTGAAGGTTCTCAGAGAACTGCAGCAACATTTCAGGATTCTACGTGGGTCTAAAATTGTGTAAACACATGTTGTTGGTGCAACAATCAACCACAGCCATGTGGAACTTGTGTAGCAGTCCTGAGGTTGAGGCATTTTAAACAACATGCTCTTTACTTGCAATCCGGTGTGGATTACTAAAATTACATGTGGTACTAGAATAATCTACTGTTTAAAAATACAAGGAGCAAAGTTTAGCCAACGGAAAGATCTCTCTTCCCACAACACGTGAAGCATGACTTGTTATATTTGCACAGAAGGTACGAACGTGGTGGGTGATGACAGACTGTATACAGCTAGAAATCGCTGCACAGCAGATTACTTCCCTCAGAATAGTTCCAAAAATAAACTGAAACTGCTGCTGCATTGTCCTGATGGATTTGGATGTCAGGGAGGTTTGAAACACGAGTCATGAAGACTTTCCATGAGGCAACATGCAAACTACTTTCTATGAAGATGCCGTCTAACTTTTTCCTTGAGGTTCACTGGTACCTTTTTTGTTTCCATCTCAGGAGGCGGCGGTGCTGACGGAGCTGCAGCACCCAAACGTGGTGTGCCTGCTGGGTGTGGTGACCCAGGAGCAGCCTGTCTGTATGCTGTTCGACTTTCTGCCTCAGGGCGACCTCCACGAGTTCCTCATCATGCGTTCGCCTCACTCTGACGTCGGCTGCAGCAGCGATGAAGACGGCACGGTGAAATCCAGCCTGGATCATGGGGACTTCCTGCACATGTCCATACAGGTGGGATAGGAGAACTAGTCTACAATCTTTGCACATGAAAGTGGATTCTTGTTTTCTCAGATTGTTTGAAATCCATAGAGTTTGTCATCACTTGTTGCAATTCTCCTCCTCCTTCTATCCCACTGACAGCCAGACATATTCCACAGCTACTTACTTCTTAAAACCATTTAAAACCCAAATCCATAATCCATCCCTCTGTGTCGTATCTAAAGTATCTATAAGTTATTAAATATTAGTTTCAATCCTGTTCTTTTCTTCCTGACTAATCAACCCTAGGTGACTGCGGGGATGGAGTACCTAGCCAGCCACTTTTACATCCACAAAGACCTCGCAGCTCGGAACATTCTCGTAGGCGAACAGCTTCATGTCAAGATCTCAGACCTGGGTCTCTCCAGAGAGATCTACTCCTCGGACTACTTCTGCATCCAGCCCAAAACTCTGCTGCCCATCCGCTGGATGCCCCCCGAGGCCATCACCTACGGCAAGTTCACCACAGACTCTGACATCTGGTCGTTCGGAGTCGTGCTGTGGGAGATCTTCAGCTACGGACTGCAGCCTTATTACGGCTTCTCCAACCAGGAAGTGATGGAGATGGTGAGGAAGAGGCAGCTGCTGCCCTGCCCTGAGGACTGTCCACCGAGGTATGTTCGTGTTAATGTTGCTACTCAGATTAAGCCATGAAGTCAGTTTTGAGAAGTTGATATCATACGAACATTGTGCAAGTCATGAATCCTCAGGTTGCTTTACAAAGTCCACAAACTTTTTAACTATTTATAAAACAAACTCGCACTTTATTTTCTCTCAGGTTTTACGGTTTGATGACTGAGTGCTGGCAGGAGGGACCCACACGTCGGCCGCGCTTCAAAGACATCCACGCCCGCCTGCGAGCCTGGGAGGGGATGTCATCCCACGCCAGCTCCAGCACGCCCTCTGGCGGCGGAGGCAACGCCACCACGCAGACAACCTCCCTCAGCGCTAGCCCCGTCAGCAACCTCAGCAACCCTCGCTACGCTGCTGCTGCAGCTGCTGGATACCTCTACCCCGCGCAGGCTATCTCCTCCCCAGGCCAGATGGCTTCCATCCCAGCCTGGCCCATGGCTGTGTCCCAAACACACCAACGCTTCATCCCTGTCAACGGATACCCCATCCCGCCAGGATATGCAGCTTTTCCTGCCCACTTTGCTCCCCCTGTACCACCGACCAGGGTCATCCAGCACCACCTGCCCCCTCCCAAAAGCCGCTCGCCCAGCAGCGCCAGCGGCTCCACCAGCACAGGTCACGTCAGCGGCGTGCCCTCCACCACGGGCTCCAACCATGACGCCAACACGCCGCTGCTTTCCCACTGCATCATGCCGGGGAGCGGCGGGGGGACGGTTCAGATGTACGGACAAATTTCCCAGAAAGCAATGGGACAGATGGACCACCCGTCACAAACATCAGCGCTGCTCGCTGATTCTGACGTACTGATGTACAACGACTCGATCATCACGGCAGACCTGTAGACAAACAGAGGGACAATCAAACTTTCTGCTTGGGACCCAAACTTGAGAAGTTTATCTTCTCACACAGGGACCCAGTCTGACAATTCTACTCCGGTTACATGGAGACCCGACAGACACCTGTACGCACAGTCGAGTGTGCAGGAAACACTGCCGCAGCTACACAAGTATATACACAGCTGTGTGACTTTCAATGCCTTATTGTTTAAAGTGTACTTACTACCATGGTTTGCAAATGTTGTGCTTTTATTTTAACCCCTGTGTAAATACGGTACATAAGTCCTGAATGAATGAATGAAATACAAAGATATATATTCAAAAGAACTTTTTATCGAGGAACATTTTTAAAGGTGAAAAAGCAGCAAGTCCTTCCTGTGTCCTTATAAAAAGTCAATGGACTGTTTCACGCAGGATGTGAAGGAAACACTGACATCTTTCGGCCTTCGGGTGCCTCTCATCGGCGGTGTGACTTGCATGTTTCTGGACATTGAGACAAAATATGTGCTGTACATTTGCTTGTACAGTGAAAAGATAACTGCATTTAGTGATCAAGAATGGGAACAGCAGACGAAAAAAAAGAGAAGTTCAGCATCTTTTTCTGAGAGAATCATCACAGACCTGCTCAAATGCACCAGCACGCAGGACGTACAGGAGATGTGACGCGCCTGACACACTGCAGCGTGAGAGTTAACGGCTATGTGAAGCAGCCAAAACTAAAACAGGCAATAAGTGAAGGTCTTCCAGGAACAGAGATCCTGCAGAGGGCACGATCATTATCACACAATATCAGCATTGACACCTGAATGTTTGTTTGCGCAACATCAACATGACTCTTGTGCAACATGGACAAAGGCCTCCAGGTTGAGGAACAAAGAAGCTGGGAGAGCGTCTGATTGGAGGATAAACTCTCCCTGTTGTCCTCTCTTTCTCTCACCTTTCAAGTTAATCCCTTCATCTTTTTCAGCCACATGCCCCTCACATATCTTCCCGGCGGATAATGCATGTGACATCCCCCGAAGATCTGCTAAATGAGATCACAGAGCGATCATGTCCTCGACAGGTAGGCGGGCACTTAACTCACCACGCGAGGGCTGGAGTCAGTTAACTGTCAGTTAGCTCAAATTTCACCCTCACAAAAGATAAGTTGATGGTAACTTGGATGTGTAGTTTTCAGTTTTTATGGGAGGCTTTCTCAGTATTTGAATTTGGAAGGAGCTAAAAGATTTTATTCACAGGGCTCGTCTTCATGTCGCTTCCTTTCCCGTTACTTTTAATCAGTGTTTTGCAAAATCACCATCCAAGACTTGGAGGAATGAAGGTACTGAAAGCAGGGAGGGTTAAAAGGCATAGTTAATGTTATCAACACAAAAATGAGCCTCGGTACTTAGCGAAAACACCTATGATTGCCCACTCCCTGACCTAACACAAGAATGTCTAACCTTAATGATGATCAATTTAACAAGTGGAGACTGCGTGACTGTTTGCTTACAGAAGCCCTTAGCGGACATGCATCCATGCCTGTTATTTACTCCGTTTTCCGTTTTCTTCTGGTCATTTTCTCAAGATCTCGCCTTTATTACGTTATCATTAGATAACGACGTGGTACCACCAATAGCGTCAGATGATCATAACTCGTATCCCCAGAGTTGTAAAAGCACAAAACGAACATAAAAACAAGCTAACTTAGCTGGTTAGTGTGGGAAATGGCAGCCTGTTGTTTTCTCTATCGCCGGAAAATAATCCCGATATCACGAGAAAACAAGCTTTGTTTTCCCGAGATAACGAGAAAAATAAGTCGAGAAAACGACCAGATATAACTCGTTATTACGGGAAAACTGAGTAAATTAAATGTATGGATGCATGTCCGCTAAGGGCTTCCGTAGTTTGCAGACAGACTTTTATGTCCTTAATTATTTGTTGTATCAATAAAAAGCACTAACTCTCTTGACATCCCGACAATCCCAACGAGGGCAAGTACAGCGTTTAAAAGAAAAAGAACAAATTTAACGTGCCCATTTCTCTGATTTGGTAGTCCTTAAAATTACAGCTGTATTCATAATCCAACATTTCCCATGTCCAGTATTCACAAGTGTGTTTTGATGCATCTAATAGAGGATTCTTTTGCAATATGAAGAAGTTTGTATGTTTGGAAAATGCTTAATTCTAAATCCTGAAATATAATGCCTCAGTTATTACTGATCAGAAGTCCATCGAACCAGCTGCAGACACAGAAGAGCTTGTGATCTGAATTATGATTATTATAGTTCAGAAATAATCTTCAGTACCTGTGTAGTAGACAATCGTTAGTTTTAATGGTCGTTAAAGTGTCCCAGACTTTGTGTAAGTGTTGCACTCTGCTGTTTACTAATCATTCAGCTGTATCTGCTAACAATCACACTTTTAGCATGACAAAAGTAAAGGTGGCTTGTCTTTATACATGTCCATCTTACTACGCCAACAAAATCTACAGCTACTTGAGCCCGATGTTGCCTTACACATATGGGAGTAATCATCCTTCATCATCCATCCAGAGGTTTATATTTCTAGCTCTGTCCACCAGTCCGTTTAGAACTGAAGAAGCCTTTCGGATGAGGTGAAACATCTTCAACAACTTCAACCAAGTCCAGTTGCCTTTTGGATTAAGCTTAGAATCATCCTAGTCTCTTCCACAAAGTAAAGCATACATCTTATTGACACTGTATTGGATCAATACTCAGCGATATAAAAGCCTAGGTATCAGGATTGGATGTGTGCATCCCTAATTGTTTATAATGGTACACTTTAAAGTTGACATTTGTGGAATGTAGGTAAACAAGACTTTTCATATCGTGGCTTCTATCTGATGTCACTGCAAAAAAAGATGCTGCGATTTACTGTAGACCTGCAACAAATAAATGTACATGACACTGATCTGTAGTTCATCCCGAGATCATTTACTCAACCCAATTATGGTCAACTGAAGCCGATTGTCCACCAGCAACATCAAGGGAGAAGATCTTCGTTCCTCGTGTTAAATATTTGAATCGTTTTCAGTTTTTATTTCATTTTCTTTTGTCTCTGTTCTTTATGTTTTTGTTCCTAAGAAGCAGATCGAGCTACCTTGGCATCTTGAGTTTATACGTGACCTCCAGCGTGTAAAGGATTTATGTGTACAAATATAAAGTGCAAAAACCACTTCTACACAAGACTGTGAATCTTAATCAAACGTATTCTTTGTATTTGGCAAAAAAAGAAAATTGTACTTTTTGTTTTGTTGGAGATCAATTAAAAAACCAGACAAATAAATGTATATTTCAGTAGCATTGTGCCCATTACAGAAGGTTTACATGCTCGTCCTTTTGACCAAGAGAGGCCTTGTCTTTGTATTTTTCTGAACATTTTTGCACAGATGTTTTGTATTGCAAAATCATGTATTAAATGATGTTGTTTGGTTATCTTGGCCGTTAATGTGACCATTAATTTGTGGGCTTGCAGTTTGTGTGTTAGGCCAGCAGGTGCTTCTGGCTGCATGTTAACAGGTGAGGCAGGAAGTAGGAAGCGGTGCCGTCGTCGGGTATCAGCTCCAGGAACTCTGCAGGGCTCGTCTCCATGGCAACAACAACCAGCGTCTCTGTTGGCATGGAAATAGGCAATGTAAAACATCAACAATTCATAATGAGAGTTTATTTAACTTATTTATCTAGCTTGTTAGAATCAGAAATACTTTATTCATCCCCAACGGGAAAAGCAACCGTAATAGGCTGCATGCACGGTTGGTGCATGCGCACTTGTTAGCTTAGCTTGTAAACCAACTAATGAGCCAGCTAAAGAATTAGCCATGGGGCAGAGACTGCATAACTTCCATAAATTAGCATTTGCTGACCCCTGGCTCCGCTACAACTCACCATCTCCTACAAATACAGTTACTTGTGGCTCAGAAAAGAAACCGAGATGATGATGATGACCAAAACTAATTTCTTTGTTTCATACTTTTTTGTTTTGAAACAGGAAAGTAGGATTCAGTGGTTAAATTTAAGCTTATGACCTCAGACTTCTCTAACATGTTGCATGCTTGTTAGCTTAGCTTGTAAATCAACTAATTAGCCAGCTAAAGAATTAGCCTTGGGGCCCTTGGGTCTCCTCCAAATACTGTCAGTTGTGGCTCAAAAAATAAAACAAGATGGCCAAATTAAGGTTTCATATTGGCAGACGACAAACCGATAGGGGATTTCACAGTGGCTACGTCCACTTCCTAAAAACAGCCTATGGTCAAAATGGTGGAGTTGCTTTTTAAATGTATTTCTCAATTCTGCCGAGTTGCTTTTAAGACTTTTAATTTCATAAAATGGTCATAAAGGTCTATTTTCAGGTCCACTGTACTGCCATGAATTAACTGGGTGAGACTACACTGAGTCCTTTATCTATTTATCTGTTTTGTTAGCTTAAAACTTGGTCAAATTTAAATCTATAGAATCACCCACATACTACCATCATGTATACATTTGTTACACCAACCCCCAAAAAATACAGAGGCTCTCTCATAAGTGTCCTTTGTACTTTAATTTTCTGACCTTGTAAGGATATTTAGATTGTTGTCCAACAGTTAGACGAGCCTTAATGTCACTCTAGTCAATGTGAAGTCACAAGATGACCAAGGGTAAATATGAGAGATGCCCTCAGATAAAAACTATGTCTAGAGGTCGTCAGACATAAAAAAAATGTATTCATAAATTATTCTACCTTTGAGAGCAGCCAATAGGATGCTGTTGTCTGCAGCAGCTCTCGTCCTGTTACAAAGCTCTGGGAGCAGCTTCTGCCACCACAACACCTACAGACATGAGACAAGACAGGTTGGTTATACGTTGAGAATTACTGGCAATGAAGAGTAAAAGGTAGCGCAAAGCTCAGGTTGCAGCACAGTACATACCATATGTTTGTCTTGTAACTGGTGATTGGCGTACGCTATGATGGCCTGAGGACACCGGTCCAGCAGCTTTTCAATGCTGCTGTCGTACTGCCCCCTTCTGGTGGCACAGAGGAGGTGCAGGCTGAAGCCCCACATGGTTTCCTCTGACAGACGCTCCAACAGAGGCCCGACGTGGCCCACAGACAGGGACGGGCCGCACAGAAGAGACTGGAGACATGTCAGAGACAGAGGAGGGAATAAAATCACAGGAGAAACTGTCATGAAAGAAAAATTAAAGGCTCTGAATCCTAAAAAAACGTTGATAACAATCTTTAAAAATTCACTCCTAACTTACTTAAATATAAAGTACTTTATTTTCCCCCAAAAAGTACTGACATGGCTTCTGTGTCCTCGGTGCTTTATACAACCTTTAGCTGTTACATAAAGTGCTACCATTTGCCATTAAAATAATGTTCCTTTAGTGCATAATTATAGGTGTATAATTGCAGACGGCTAAACATAGCTCTATCGAAATGTTATTTGTACAAGAGTCTAAAAAGTACAGCCCTGACTTGCCATTTATTTTAATGATTTATTTAGTTCCTTAAAGTTGTATGTTGACAGCTTAAAGGCAGATGGTCTCTAAAGTCTCTGCTCTGTGTCATGTTACTTTATTCTAGATATTTAAATGGGACCTGAATTTGTGGTGTAAAGAAGGACCCTTATTTTGGTTATAAATTACCTGCAGTTTGTGTAGCGCCTCCTGGTGTTGGAAGCTGGTAGTGTGAACTGGACTGAGAACTGTGAGCCACGGGTACAGAGCACCGTAATGGGAGCACGAGTTGATCTGGAAAACACACATACATGCAGACTTTTAATGAGGTGAGAGTAGCGTGTAGATGATTTGATTTTTGAGCATGACTTGAATAAATGTTACCCAATACTTTGAGTTAAAATGTAAATGACATCTGGCTATCTGGTGCATGAATTAAATATTTCTACACACGAGAAGAAAAGTGTTTGTAATCAAAAACAGACAGGATATCAATTACTTCTTCAACAACTTCTACTCTTAAACAAAAGCAGTAATTTTTAGCTTCTTTACCAGGTCTTCAGCGCTCTTCAGCGACCTGCGTTTTGGAAGTCTGTGTGAAAGTTCGGGGTGTGTGTCTGAGTTAGTGTTGGTCAGTCGCTCGATGTACACAGACGCCAGTCGGAACAGAAGCTCCTGGATGACAGCTTCCTGTGAGGAGGCCATGAGCATCGCCTCCCAGAAATCCACCTGTAAGCAATTCTCGCAGCCCAGCTCCTAAACACACACACACACACACACACACACACACACACACACACGTTTTTACCACTCCAGGATTGTTCATAATGAGTAATGAACTACGAGGTGCTGTTGACACACAGCCACCCACCTCGAAAATGTGATCCGCCTGCTCCAGCTGAACTTTGTTGTTTTCATGCAGAGCCACCATAGAAGCCACCAGCAGCCCCGGATGAGACTTAGCCAACTGGTAAGTCAACGCTGTGGGTCGGATGTGTGCGTGCTGGCCTCCGCCTCCACCGTGCACTAACATCCTCGGCTCTTCAATGAACCCGTACACCATCAGCATCTGAACACACACACACACACACACACACACACACACACACACACACAAAGTTTTCTGATTTCTCCTCCTGTTGACTCATGTTCCCCAAATACTGATTCATCCTTTGACTATGCTGAGCAACAACTCCTAACTACATTTCACAGGTAATTTTTACTGTTACTTTGCGAGCATTTTGTAATTGAGACCAAGTAATCAAATCTAAAAAATCTAAAGGGCGGGATTATTACGCCTCTGTTACGTTCCGTCTTCTGTGTAAAACACACAGAGGCGGATTGGTGGGGCGAAGTCGTTCCGCCTCTGAGCCGCCAACAGAGGTAGTAACAGAGGCGTTACAGAGGCGAAACAGCATCTGTGTAAACAGCGGAGCCGGCAGGGCAGAACAGCACCGTGTGGGTGTATTTGAGGCACAAGTTTGTTTACACCTTGTGCACGTTTTGCTTACGCAACACCAGAACGCTATGTACAAACACACACTGTGGCGTCTTTACGCCGATGTTGCTTAAAATGGCAGCGTAAAAAAGGCGGCATAACACCGCTGTGGCAGAACCGCAGTGTAAAAAGAGCTTCCATGCAAAAAGGAGTCGATTTCATTATTCATGTTTGAAGATGTGAGACAAAAATTGTTGCTTGAAGATCACAATGGATTGAGAAACACATGAATTGTGTAATATTGTATTTGTCAATACAAAAATAAAGCTGATGAAAAATGATTTCGCAAACTGCAAGCTCTACTAATTTGAACCATGCCCTCCTTAAATGCATTCAACACTTATTATTTTATGCAAACATTAAAGAAGAGCACATTTAGTTTTAGAGTATATAATCAGCTGTACAAGCAGCAGCACACCGGTGTTACATTCACCTGTCACTGATCATCTAACATACACACTGGTAAAGAACTGACTTCACTTTTTCCTTCCCTTCCCCTTCCCATCTCGTCCCCCACTCACCTCAGCGTGTCTCTCCATCAGCTGCGTGTACTGCGACAGATCGTCCTGAAGCAGCATCATGGTTGCCATGGTGATGGTCAGTGGAACCGACACACCGGCTGTGTCCTCCAGGTTTTGTAAGATTCGCAGCGTCTGGGCAGGACTGATGTTTGTCATGGGCAGGCTGGCACACACGCTGACAAGCTCTGAGGGCTCTGATTGGCTGAAAATGTCTATGACCTCATCAGCTACTTCCTGCAGGAAAAGAACACTCTTTAGTTTTCCTTTTGCTTTCGTTTACTTGTATATTAATGATCGGTTTTAGTTGACCTTTTAGTTCGTGTGTACCTGACTGAGGGTTTCCTCTGTTTCTTCTAACAGGTAGTGCTTCAGGTAAAACAGGAAGCCGGAGCCGTAGGAGTGAGGGCTGCTGGGAAGTGGGCGGTTCCTGGCGATGACCTCTGTGACTGGCAGAGCAGACATCCTGTAGTACGGCAGAGCCAGGTGGCAATCCTGCTGACTGCCCCTTACAGAGCAAAGAAAAATAAATTAGTGCCGAGAAAACTTTTAATCCATCAACAAACATTATGAATCTACAGCGGTGAGGTCACCTGCTGAAACAGTCTCCCAGGTGTGCACAGTTCTGCCTCAGAGCCTCCTCCAGTTCTCCAGTGTCTGCCTGTGCAGCTGTCTGTCTCTCAGCTGGTCCGTCTCTCTGCAGAGACACCACGAGGTAGTCCTCGCTGTCCTGCTGCTGCTCTGATGTTTGGAGTAAGGAGGCGCGGAGCAGGAGGTGAGCCTCACTGAGGAGGTGACGAAGGCTTTGGGCCTGTGGGTTTGTCTCTGCATACCGCTGGCTGTATTCAACCTGACACACAGAGACACATACAGCACATGTAGTATACTTTTTAATGTGGATGAGTCTCTTTCCATTTACATGCTTCCTTTACTTTTTTTTTTCTACATGCTCTAATGTTTTATTGTAGTCTGATGTCTTTATTCTAGTTTTATTATCACTAATAATTGTGCATATAAATCCTCGAAATACTGGGTGTGTTTTTGTTACCATCTCTTGGTAAAGCGTGAGGGGGGAGACCGCGTCGACCACGTAGAGGTTCCAGCCGTGTCCTGATGTGCTGACTCCTTTGGAAGAGGACAACGCCCACTTCCTGCTCCTGAGGTCAGAAGTTACAGAGTGGTAACAGAAAGCAAAATGAAAATAGAGAGATGATCTGAAGCTCCATGTCTATGATCTCCCAGAGCAGACACTAAAATCTGGACACAGTTTAAGATCAATATCTAATGATTTAGTGAATCAGTACTGATCCACATGAAAATGTGAGTGAAAATGTTAACATGCAGGACGTCCTATCTCGAGTCAGTCTGAATAACCCCTATATAAAATTAGTGCAGACCTACATATAAAAAGACAGATATAGCTAGATATACTATACTATATATAGAAATAGATATTTAGATATAAAAAGAGACAAACATTTATAAAATACAGAAATATAGGTTAACAGGTTAACACAGCACAAAGGTAACCTTGGGCTCCTGTGGTTCATGCGCTGGTCACTCGATCAAAGACAATGTGTGTGTTTATATATGGCCACAGATCACATGGTGAGAGTTGTGTGGCATGCGATGGATGCCCTTGCTAATGCCTAAAATGCTGAAATGCCATTAACTGTTGCTTTCTTTGGATGATGGACTACAGTAAGTAAGATTTTTATTTAAATAAATGTCTGTGAAGTCACCATGTATCGCTGAATGAGGTAATAAAATGGTGATTGAGCCTATGGCCCCCTGATGAAAGCCTTGGTATTTGGAGTATTACAGACTGGGTGTCTTTGGCGACTTTCGTGGAAAAAAATCACAAGCGGCGCCCAGTTAGTGACGCGTTTTCCATCAGCAGCAGTGGTTGGTCTGCCAGAGAGGGTAGGCGGAGCTAAGCGGCTGCTTTTCTGCTCTCTGCGAGTGTTGCGAGTAAACAGTAATCTACTATGGCTGAACAAACAAAGAAAAGATGGATGACTACAGATACAACTTCAACAAGAAGTGAAAATCCAAAGAAAAAGAAACAAATTTATGGTGTTGAATCCTGAGATACAACCAGGAACCTGTATGATAAAGTTAGACTACTACATCTGTGGAGTAAAATCCAAAAGGCCATTAGTTTGTGAGCAAAAAGTCACACACACACACACACACACACACACACACACACACACACTGAGGGCGGTTAGGCAGCGGATTGGTTAAGGGTTAAAAACCGGAAATGTTGTCGCTAATAATACAGCTATAGAATAAATAGAATTAAATGAATATTTAATTATTTATTCTAAAGAAGGGCGGCTCACAGGGGCAGTTGTGCGGCTATTTTTGCTGAAAGTTAGCGGTTGGTTATCAATCATCTTTTAATGTGAGACTTTCGAGGGGTTACTGGTGTTGTAGCTCGGGCTGGAAACGACAACAGACACTTAGGGGGGGGGGTTTGTCTTACAGGAAGGGGCGTGATAGCAGGCTCTCCAGAGCCGGCGTGGTTGCGGGATCGATTCCCACCGCCAGGAAAATACCAGTCAGCATGTTGTGCTCTTTCAACTCGCTACAATAACAACACACACATAGTGAACAGGTTTATTAATGCATGTATGCCTGCACACACACATCACCTGAGTATTGTGGCACCTGCAGGGAGGTCAAAGGAAAGGTGTATAATGATATAAGTGTGTGTATTGTATGCGTGTGTGTTCATGTGTGACTTACAGGCCTCTGCGCTGTGCGGTGCGTTCAGTCTCCTCTGGTGTCTCTGCATCCGCAGTGGAGAGCAGGATAACGTGGCGGCCGTAAACACACACTGACCGCAGACCAATGAACAGCTGCATCCTGAGCGCACACACCTCCAGGTTGGAGGGTGGACAGGCCTTCAAACACACACACACACACACACACACACACACACACAAAAGAACAAAATCTTAATATAATAATCATAAAGTAAGTGAATTTAAAGGCCACAGAGCAGCAAGGTTTTAGGGTGAGGCTCATACCTTCATGGTGGTATCGATGTAGGGGTCTTCAATTCTTGCTGCAACTGCAGCCAAGCGCACTGTGAAACACTGCAATGCATTCCTACCAGACACACAGAAGTCAGGATCAAACTTATTTGTGGTGCAAACAGGAACCCACAGCAGAAGACATATTAAGTCAGTAAGCAAAGTACTGAAGCCTGAAGATCAATTTATTTCCATCTTAAATCCGACCACAGACGTACTTTGTGATGACATGTAACAGGTGGTCCGTGAGCACCGCCTGCAGGACCTTCTCTGGATACTGATAGGCTGATAGAAGCTCCACACCACCCTTCAGACTGTACAGGTAGCCGGCTGTGGGGAGAGAGAAGAAGCAAAACATGCATGCTGGTTCGTCCAGAGACGCCGTCTGGTTACCTGAAGAGAGGAAGACAGAAAAAGAAACAAGATTTGATAAAACTAATATAAAACGACTCATATTTACTGCTCATGGATTGTTATCGGCATGCCAAACCTAATGTGTCATGAATATTCTAGAATCAGGTGTTCTTTTTTTATGTTGACAAACCTTCTGAGAGAAAGGTAACTTGGCTGATAACAGGTAAAACAAATCTCAGTAACTTGTAATGAATGCTGCACGTTGCAGTGAATGAACAAAGCATGCAGCTATACTGACTGGTGAACAGTGGGTAGAGCTGTAGGGAGTGGAGGTGACTCTCATCCTCACTGCAGCCTTGGAAGTAGTCTTGATTAAAATGCCTGCAAGACAGAAATTACACAGATTAAACAGGAAAAATCACTCTCGCTGTAAAGAGCTAAAGGTCAAACTGGATTTCAGGCACATACAGACAGAGACACACCTGAAGAGAACATAGGACAGAGTGTATTGTCTTCTGTCCTCCAGCCCGGTCTTTTCAATGCTGACAGGAATGTCGCAGTCTTTAGCTCGATCACCGAGCAACTCCTGGTGTATCGAAACGACCAGAAAGTCAGCCTGGTCTTCTTGAGGATCTGCTGTACACAACAAACACACACATCATTCATGTGGTCCAACACAACAAAGCTTGATGACAGCAAAGGTTACAGTGAAGAACCTGAAACTCCCTCACATATTTTGGAGTTATTAAAAATTCCAGACTAATTACATACATTCAGAAACTTAATTGATGGTACATTTGTTTTCCTGTAGTTTGGGACGGCATCAAGCATCAAAGAGGAAACAAACACAGATAAAATCGTGTGTGCTGCTGCGTGCATCCTTTACTTGAGTCTGTTGATTCCTCCAGTGCTTGAGTTTCAGAGGATACATCCAGTTTCAGGACTAGAACCTCAAGCTCTGTCTGCACTGCCACATACCCTCCGCACAGCGCCAACTTGGGGGAGGAGGAGGTTATAGAGTTATAAAAATTACTGCTGATTTCAGAAGTTTACAAAAAATGTGAATACAGAACTGATATTTTTGCATGTACTCATAAACATTATTTAATAAAAGCATAAAGTACAGTTAATATAGATATAGACAGATATCGCACTGGTGCTTAAAGCCAGTAATTAGTACTAAAGTAGCAGTAAACCACCAGTTTATTGGTATGATTGTGTAGCAGGTAAATATTTAAAAATTGAACTGAAATTGATTATAACAATGAAAGTGTTATATAGTACCTGTTTAGTCTTTATCATTGGGAGATGAAGGATAACTGAGCGTTCAAAATCCAGCATGGAAACATTCTGGTTTGTACTTGTGGTCGGACCTAAACAAAGAAGGAGAAGAAGAATCAGTCAGAGCAGGAAACAGCAAAAACGACATTACAACGCCTTAACTTCTTCACTACTAGTTACACAATACACTGATTTTTTAGGCAGATTACTCCCTTTTAAGGTCAGTAAAAAGACACCATTAATTACAAACACAACAAGTGAACTTTTAATGCAGAGCCTATACTATGTATAATATAATCCACTTGAACAGAGTGCATTATGGGATAGAAAGTTCAACAAATCAACACTGTGGCATTTTCCTCAGCTTTTAAGTTGTTGTGACTGAAAAGACAGTTAAAAGTGACATTGGACTATATTTCAAGTTATGACAACATAATTATTTACTCATTAGCTACAGATATTTAAGTCACAACAGCTGACATTAGCATTAAAATAATTATTGGCCAACATTACTTTAAGATAGCTAACATTACTCTAACATTACCATCAGTTAGCTAGCTAACTTTATCTCTA
Source organism: Semicossyphus pulcher (assembly GCF_022749685.1). Classification (NCBI taxonomy): domain Eukaryota; kingdom Metazoa; phylum Chordata; class Actinopteri; order Labriformes; family Labridae; genus Semicossyphus; species Semicossyphus pulcher. The sequence continues at coordinate 30,225,810 of NW_027211715.1, forward strand.
GCTAGGAAGCAAGCGAGCAAGTTTTAGTACATGATGAGTCTTTGCCTTAAAATGTCATGTCTGAGTTACCTTGACTCGGACTGGAGCTCTGCTGAGTGTTCGGCCAGGTGCTCTGAACCATCTGCTGACTCTGATTCTGCTGTTATATCCAGAGAAAGAAACATTAATCCAATGCAATTTAAAGTGTGTCAATAATAGTTTATGTTTAACTGTTTATGTTTTTGCCAAAGTAAAGGACAAAAGCATGCTTCTATGAGAGATAAACCTGATAAAACACTTTTTGAAGGCATAAAGAGGTAATAAAAAGGACCTTTTTCACACTCTGAAAACTGTGAATCTTTAACCTCATCTTGCATCTGAAAATAAAACGGCTTCTCTCTCTTTAACTTATATTACATTTGTTTACACTTTATTCGCCATGTTATGTCCCAAAACAAAAACTTTTTTAAGGAAAAACAGGAATAAATACTTCACAAACAGAAATTATATCAAGGAAGGAAAATACAATTTCATTTAAGTCTTATAATTACAAATATTTATAGAAAAAGAGGAGGCGAACTCTCAGAGTAGCAGTTGGGATATTACCAGGCTCTGGTGGTTCTGTCTCCTCAAAGTGAACAGAACCAGAGTGTTCTCACAGGCGACCAAAAGGTCTCCTGTTACTGAGCAGCACGCCACAGCAACGGGACGCTCTGACAGAGGGATCTCAATGATCTCCATCTGCACCCCGCCCCGCATAGATGCCCCACCCAGCAGGTGGCCCAGCAAACGCACCCCGACACGGGCCTTCTCCTCCGCCTGAATACAAAGAAAGAAATGACTCCATAAAAGTGCATGAAGTGAAGAAGGAGGGAAGATTACACTGCAGAGGTCACATATCTTTAAACCTCTAGCTGGTCAGTATGTACCTGATAGCGCCAGTTGGTGTAGGCTCTCAGGTAGGTGGCGCTGTTCTTTTCTTCAATGGTCACCAGGTAATCTCCTGGATGTAAGAGGGGGAAGTAGACAAAGGAATTTTTCTCTCTCTAACACACACAGTAACTACTTCACCTATCAGCTGCTGTGCTCACACCTGAAACTAAAAACCTGCTATAGCTGATACCTGTTGATATTTGTGTAGTTGGCATTGTAGACACAGAGACTGACAAAGGTAGAGAGGTAATGCTTTTACCTATCGTGCTGTGCTGGATGGTCTTCACAGAGCCCATGGTGGCAAAGCGACAGATGAGCGGGCAGCCCTCCTGCACCACACTGTAGGCCTCCACCTTGGTTTAGGTCAACACAACAACACATTCATTTTAAGTTAATTTCAACAATCTGACATATAGGTGTCTGTTTTAGGTGACACTGATTGTGCATTGGATTAATATTAGTTACACAAATAAATTCAAAAACAGGATCTATGGTTAAAAAGTATGCATATTTTCAAGTAACCTTGCATCCTCCAGTAGCTACAACGAACAGGGCTCCCCCTCCACAGCAGACCAGTCCAGGCTCCTGCTCCACCTGAGACACAGGGAGGAAAGTAGATCACTTCAGAACTGATACAGATTCAAAACATCAGAACCTAAATAATCACTGGTGATTTTCCTTTAAACAACATTAGCCAGACTTTGAATCAGTATCAGCCAGGCTCCTCTTACCTGTACTATCTGCTGTGAGGAGAAAGGATGGCAGTTGTAGACGTGCACCATGTTTTGTCCGCCTCTTGGAGAGAGGATTCAGTCCGGGATGAAAATGAAACAATTTGTCAAATGCTATCTTTTTTTTCTTATTATAATGTTTGAGAAATGTTTCATCTCCACCTCTTCAATTCTGGAGACTTCATCCTGCAGGACACCTGCCATCAATAAAAACAAAGTTCAAAAGCAGTTGTAGGAGCCAAATCATGATTTTTAGTTCATCATTTGTTTCATGATTGCATTGAATAGTTTAAAAGGAAATTTAATGATATAGTATGTTAAATGTGTGTTTCATCTAAAATCCCTGTGAGTTTTGTACCCTCTGCAGGTTGGAGGTTACTTAAGGGCGGGGCAGCGTCACCAAGGTGTGGCTTTAATGGGATCAAACAGTCTTTTGACCACACAAAGAGATAGAGAGCCTTTGTTTGTTGTTGTTTTGGAATGGATTAAATCATTATTTTTCTTTGCAAATACATCTCTGGAAGATGGATTTACTTTAGTTTTTTTATTGGAAATCAAGGTGTGTCAAGACAAACCCCCCATTCGGCCTCCACAGTGGCTTTTATTGAACATTGGAAACTAAACCAGAAAGTCACATTTTCATAGATTAAAGCATTAAAAGAAAAATAACTGATTTATCATTCAATAATTTAAAGAATTGTTTATATATATCACATGTGAACCACCTTTTACAGAATGTGGTTGTGCATTTCAGATATTAAAATTAACTTCAAGAGGCTGTTTAAATGGAGGTAAATACAATTTTGTTTCTGGTGCTTAAACATAAGTAAAATGCATTTTTTTTAAAAATCATTATTAATAATAATAATAATAAAAAACCTGTTATTATTATTTCTATTTCTTTGGTAGAAAATTGTTGAAGAGTTAAAAGACAGTAGATTAGTACAACGTTAACTATCTGCATACTTAAAGCAGTGAAGCAACCTTTCATTGCGGTTGTCTTGGTTTTTAGAGCTGCATTACAATTAACTGACTTAAGTTCATTTTCATCCGTAAACTGACTCGTGAATTCCACCCCGCTTGGTCAGCTCAAAGCATCACTCAAAACTTAGTCAACAGACTAATCTCTCACCTCGAGTTATTTAGCCCAGATACAACACACCTTAAATGCTTTATTCAGCTTTCCCTGCATCTCTAGCATTTCAGCCAGAGCTGAAACAAGGTTTATCCAGTGTTTTTCTCTAATCGATATCACATGCCGCAGTCTTGTGAGCAGCGGTGGGTGTAACAATCCCATTCAGATTCACATATTTCCTCTTTATTCAAACTCTAGTCACAGACCGACTAAAGTTGATTAAAACTTTAGAAAGGAGGAACAACAGATTCTTCGTACCTACTTTGCTGCCAGATCTTCGGTTTCTTCTCTCTTCCTACTTCATAGTCACGGCTACAGTTTATTGATTTCACGCTGTACAGCCGGAAGTGAACCGTCTACCACAACAACAAAGCGCCCGCCCACTCTCGATTTTAATTGGTTCATTTTCCTGCTTGTATCGCGTTCGACGCTCTCATTGGCCATCAAGCTGTCATACTGTAACGGGCGGATCAGTTTCTGTTATGTTTTTTACTTGTTTTATGTTTGTCGTTGTTGTAATGCATGTGTAAACACTCAGAAGTAGTATGTTCTAAGTTTTAAAATTGATATTTTTAAAATTATAACATCCAAATAAAAACAAAACAATTTAATACCAGTGCGTGATATTAAACTCTGTAACGGCAGGCGTATGCCGAGGTTCCCATTGGATATCGAGTATAAAGGTCGTTCTGGTTGACTGATGTTGGTCAACCCATCATATCATTTCAGTTGTCCAGACATTATTATAGTAATTATCTCTTCATGGTAGTTTTTATTGATAGTGGAAGGTTTTAACTCAGAATTGACAGGAACACAATGACTGCATGTAAACCAGCACAGTCCTACTGTCCCTGCTTCACTGCAAAATAATTATCAAGTTCTCAAACTTCTTCCCATTACACTAATAGAAAGTATGCTTTTTTTTTTTTTTTTTACCAAAAGGTTGCTATTAAAAGAAAAGGTTCATGATTTCAAGTCTATATTAGAAAAAAACTGAAATTTGATTTAGTTTTCTGTAATTGTTCCTCCTGCCCATACTGGCCCAACAAAGGCATTTCAAGGTAGTATACCAAAATCCAGTGGGAAGATTCAGCAGGAAGAGTTATTCAAATCAAGCAGACATCTTCAAATATGAGCACTTTTTGTTTTCAATTTAAAGTAAACAAAAAGTCTTTCAATCTCAATATGGAAATATACATGATAATCTATCCTTTAAAAACATAATGTCTCATGGGGAGCCACCTTAGGAAACATTTCATCAAGTACAAAAAGAAAATCTTAATTACAATATAATAAAGTGGGAGAAATCCATTAACAATTTGTACAGTGTGATTTTATTCGAGAAGAATCAGTTAGAAAAGTCGCTTGAGTCAGTCAGTGCAAAAGCTTCAAGGAGATCAGTGTGAAATCCAATTTGTCATCAACAGCATCTTCACATCTATTTCTTTGTTTGGCCATCCATCAAATCCTTTGCTTCATTGATCTTCGCTGCTAGGTAGGGAGATCCACCTGTGACACACACACAGTATCCATGGTCAAACTTTAGCTGAACACAGAGAAGACTACACTATGACTTAAGATTCACGCAGTAATGTTGCATGCATCACTTACCCTTATATCTGACTGTAAAACCTTAACAAGAGTGTGACCCTTAAGCCGCTTTAAATCTATAGACACTTTAAAGTCGCACTTGCCTCTGTCCGGATGGTTCAGGATCATCAGTTTTCTATGGGCTTCTCTGATCTTAATCTTGTTGGCTGTGGGACTGAAAGACAGAACAGTTTCAAAACAGTGAATTGTTATCGAAACAATCAGTGTAAATAGTGATGTTGGCAAATTATATGCTATAGTGGAGAGCCGAAACACAGACAAAAGGAACACAACCTTTTCTTTGTAAAGCAGACATTAGAATAGACCTGACCCCTCAGCCTACATGTGGATGCACTGTAACATGTAACTGGTGGCCTTAACTGAGGCTGGAAAGATTACCTGGTGAAGGTGAGAAAGAGTGTCCACATACCTGACACCTAAAACCAGGGAAGCTTCTCTCTTATTCATCTTTGGGTCAAATCCGCCTCTGTAGTACCCTCCTCCAAAAGCCTGCAACAACATACAGTATAAACTTAACAGCTCCTCTTAACAGCTCCCTACTATCAAAAACATTCAATAAAAACAACGTGATGGATCATGAGGTATCATACACTTTACATATACTTCCATATGGAGGTAAACTGTACTTATTTTGTGCATGTTTACCATCTTACCGTCTTGGGGAAGCTCTGAAGGGCCTGTTTCACCTGAGGCTCCATCTGCTTCATGGCCTGCATGGCATATCGGCCTGATAGGCAAAGAAGAGGGGAACATGCAGCATTACAATTCATTTAGGGCTTCGTGATTTGGAAAAACAATTATGTTGCAATGATTTTGACATTAGTTATGATTGTTCTATGATTCATGAAATTATCATTTTTGTATCAAAACTTTTCTCTTGACTTCAATCACGATGATGTAGCATCTCTGCAGCCCTACAATACAGCATTGTAAATCTGTTTTATCACACATATCAATTTCATCCAAAATAGGCAGCTTCTGCAATTTGAGATTGATGTGATCACCTTACCATACACAAATTAAAAAATGAAATATGACACAAATTGGTTGTTGTCCACTCTTTCTTAATAGTGTCAATAACGGCTGAATGTATTGTAAAGAAAATCACTGGTCTGATATGATGGTTATCTATTAGACTTTACTTCAGACAGTGTATGACAACAAGAGGCTGATTGTGGCAAAGTCATTGGTTGATGATTGAAAGCCCCAATGATTGAAAGCACTTAGCACCAGTCACTCATGGCGTCACATCACAGTGAAAGTTCTTTTCCACATCCCCTAAATATTGAGTACCATGTTTGTCACCTCCCAGTAACAATGACCTTACTCACCTGCAAATCCAGCTGCTGCCAAAGCCAGTCCCACTGCCACCATGGAACTGGCCTGAAAATACAGACAGAGCATCTACTGAAAAGCTGCGCTACGCTTGCAATGTAAACAAATAGCACACGACTAATCTGTAGCTGTGACATAGCCAAAGTGTTTAACGTTAGCTTCGTTAATCTCTAATCAAGGCGGTAGATCAAACGTTAGCCACCTTTGGTCACTTCGTGTTTGGCCATGCACTTTGTAGTAAAGCTAACATTAGCTTAGCCTTGAAGAATACACGTTATCTACTTCTTCGGCAAACTCCTGAGCATGCAAACATTTTAAGGTGACTGTTAGAGGTGAAAAATAAAAAGCCCGACCTACCATGTTTGTATGTTACGTTCCGTATCTGTAAAATACTAGGACCATAACTTTTGACCTCTCATGTTTTCGTAGCACAGGCGCTCATGTGTTTGTGCCGGAAAGTAGTGGAGTACCGTCGTAAAACCTAAACCTCAGAGTACTGTCGTAAAACCTCAACATACGTCTGGCCTCTCCTCCACCGGTCAAACTGTCAAACTGGTGCTCCGCCTTATGGACTACACGTAAAGTTATGTCTTATTATCAGAACAGTTCTTTCAGTACAATATTACCCTAATCGACTGAAAAGAGAATGTATCCTGCAGGAATACACTGATGAAGAGGCTAAGGAAATAAGAAAACGATTTCTATCCTTCCCTGTCACACCTAAAGCTAAATAAGTAACCTTTAAAATTCTTAATAACATCTATCCATCTAATCACTTCTTACACATGAGATTTAATGTGGATAATAACTCTATGTGGGTTTTGTGAGAGGGATATTAAGACTGCTGAACATGTTTTATTCGAATCTGAACTCTTTGGCTTGCATTTCAGAATTGTCTTCTTTCTAAAGAGATTATTCTGCACCCTCTAAATGTCATATCAATTAAGACTGGAGTATTTATGAAGGAGAAAGGTTTAGAATTCTTTATAAATAATTTGATTTTGTTTGGAAAACATTTTATTCACAGATTTAAATATTTAAAGGTCAAACCCCATATCAACAGATGGAAGAATGGACTGAAACTATTTGCAAAATCTCTTCAATATATAAAAAAAGCCAAAAAACTTGCTGACTTACTTGATTAAGAATCTCACACTTTTTTGCTATTTTGTTCTTTTTGTTTATTATGTTTTATTTCAGACTGTATCAGCACCAACTATAACTTAAATTTGTATTTGAATAAAGTACAAACAAAGGTTCTTGCTTATTAAAAATGAACGACAAAAATTGCAGTTTTATTTATTTACAACTTTTTAATTTTCTGTCCTTAAATGGAATACGGGGAAAAATTACATTTAAAGTACATGGGCTAAATAAGAGTGTGCAGAGTAGGCTACTGACCAAAGAAAAAGGATAAAAATAAATGACTGAAATAGGCCTACATAAAACAATGAACTGAAAAACACTACAATACTGTAAATCAAAAGAATATGCATGGCACAAACACATCTAGATTATATGGTCAGTAAATACTGTATCTCCATTGGTATCACGTTGTTCACATAGTCAGAAAACAAACATATTTAAAATACATTTATGCATTCAACCAGTGTAAAGTTGTTGTTTCTTAATATAGCTTCCATTAAATTGACTTAATTGAACGATTTGTAATTGTACTATTTGCAGTCATCCACCAGATGGCGCTGTTTGCATCGGGATATTATTCTTCCGTTGGACAATTTTCTACATTTCTTGCATGTGCAGCATGTGGGTCAAACATACCGTGTTTTCCGGCTCGAATCCTACTCGTAATATAACACAATAAACAAAATAAGATAATGTATATTCAAAAGAATATTTTAATCACTCTATCCATAACTAATTATGAGTTTTTGAAAAGTGATAATATGTCAGATGTTGTTGTCAGCCAACAGCAGAAACTTTAATGATTAGACTTCGGTATTCTTGCGGTGTTGAAGAAGTTTCGAGGCTTTGTAGTGCTAGATTGGGTCATCTAAGTCCTCTCAGGTTTTCTTTCTCTCCACCCACAGACAAACACAGGCCTTAATCTCCCCCCATGCTGATCAATAAACCTGATAAGATCTCCATCCTGCCAGCTGGCAGTGACTAATGCGCCGGCTGTCTCCTAAAGGTCCAGAATGCTGCTGTTTATGAGAAACAGAGAGAGAGAGAGAGAGGATGGCATACCTTGGATGGGTGTGTGTGGTGTGTCTTTGTGCTACCTGTAGTGGACACAACTTAAGAAAACTCAGGGGGAAACTGAGCAACCATTTTTGCCCTTTTCCGTACAAGCTACATTGAGTCCTGTGTACTGTATGAAATCCATTATTGCTTTTTAGCTTTACATTGGTGTTATGTTTTTAAATGGCATAAAAAGCATTAAACCAGCTGAATATAGTGTGTGAAATGTTTGTTTTAGCTGATTTAATATGTTAGATACTATTTAAACCTTTCAATGTAAGATACCACAACGTCTATGTTTAGACAAAGTCTTTTTCTCTTTTGTATTTATCCATGTAATTCTCAACAAATAAAGCCGACTGGATCCAAGTTGATTCTTTACACAAACACTCTTTGCGAGGACATCCTCAGGTTTTACTGGTGCAACCTGATTTGGTGAGTTGTTTGACACAGTGAAAGGCCTCATTTAGAAAGGTTATCGGCACAGTGGGAAGGTCACAGGAAGTTTTATATTTCAGTTCCTTTTTCTTTCGAAGTGTATCTGCTTCTCTCCTTCCTCATCTATATTTGCAGACACAAATACATGTCACATATATAGATGGTAATTAGACAGAGAAACAGACTATAATCATTGTGCTGCAGTTCCCACCTTGTAATCAGTTTGACATTCACTTTCTAATCTGATGAATCACACTGTTCCACCTCGATGAGCAGACTCTGCTAATCCTTCGCTCGGTCTGTGCAGCCAAATGCATGAATTAGGGGGGCAAGTTTACAATGCTGGCTGCGTCCTCAAATAATATTAGTATATTGTATACGATGCATGATGCTAAAAAATTGCAGACTAACTATGGGACCTATTTTTTTTTACAATTACAAAGAACAACTAATCATTCACTTTCAGATGAGTTTGCTCCGAAGGCACTCTGTCTGATTGCGGCTGACTCTCCAAACAGATCTCTCTCTGCTTTGCACAAATAACAATGTGACGTGAATATCAACATATAGTTGGACACAGGTAAGAATGTACTCATGTCTCACAAAGTATGACAAAGGCCTCGTCCAAGGGTTTTTGGAGGCCTTAAAAAGAGGGACTACATACTTTATATACACATGTACACATACTCATCTATGCACAATATACAGTAAATTAGTTGCAGCAGACGTAACTCACCTCTTTCAATGCCAGAATCGTACAGGATACATAATGTGGAGGTCATTGTATTTGGGGTCAAGGTTGATTTAGCTAGAAAAGCCTGGTGGACATAATGGCCTTGTTCTACATATTTGGTGTGAAAGCCAAATTAGAAAGAAATTACATGGAAGCTGGAGCGGGATTACAAGGCTGGGTGCAGTTAAACCAAATGAAACATAAGCACCATTCCTCTGATGAAAAGTACAGAAACATGAAAGAATTAGATATTAAAACATTTACATTTGCCCAGATATCTCTAAAGCACTCACAGATTTATATATATTTTTCATCTTGTTGCTCACTAAGTTATGCCAACTTTTGACTGATCAAGTGACTGAAGAATTTGATCAAATTTTTACCCAACATTCAACAAGCTCTAGCTTCTGTTCCTCTGGGACTTTCAAGCCTTGGTAGAGATGTTTGAATCTCCGAGGAGCCTATTATCCTGATTTTACCTGCAGTCTCTACCTCTTTGACACGTGTAGTTCAGTTCAGCTACTCAGCCTGTAAAAACAGTTTCAGACAACAACCTTGATGATTCCACATTTATGTCATCAGGGATATCTCGATTCAGGCTTGAGGACTAAAAATCTCTGAACACATCGGCTACATCTGAAGATTTATTCTTTAGGAAGGGCAGACAATATAAGGGCACTTGCAATCAGCCAGCGGATGTCTGAATAACAGATATCTGGGCCAACATTTCATCTCTTCCTTGAAAATGAAGCTCTATTTAAAAGACAAAATCTTGGACCAGACTGTCATTTACATTCATATGCAGTTATCTGTTTATAGAGTTTAATTAAAAGCTAACTTGGCTGCCAATAACAGCCGATGGGTTCGGTGATTGCATGTCAGCTGATCAGTCTGCTTCTTCTGCTTCTACATGGACTCCCAACCACAGCCCGCTCAAATGCTAATTTAGATTCTACTTGATTGACGGAAAGCACAAAGCTCGCTACACTCAAAACGTTTCCCAAGCCTAGATTCTGCATTCATATATAGTTATCTGTTTATGGAGATTAATACAAGTGATCCTAATGAGTTACATTACAGGAAATAAGGGAACCAGTCTCTTTGGAGCTTGACCCATCCTTGGGACTTAAAGTCAGGACATCACAGCCGTGGCTGCTTTTATTTTGACGATTTAAAATCTGCCTTCTCTCAACTCTCTAAAAGTCCAGTATTAGATCACTGTTGGGAGCCAAGGTGGGATGGTATGGGTGGGGGGAGCTGTTAGGTGGTGTAGGTTTTGGATCAGAAACTCATACCCCTTTTCTACCGAGGCAGTTTTAGGGCCGGTTCGGAGCCGGTGCTCAATTGAGAACCATTTTTTTGTGTTTTGATAGCGAAAGAACCGGCTCTCAGCCAGGAAAACAGGTTCCAGAGTGGCACCAACTCTTTGCTGGTCTAGAACCACAAACCGCTTACATCAGTGGCGAGGGGCGGGGAGTGGGGCGGGGTTGCCGTGACCAAAAAGACAAACCAAACAAGTGTCCGCCATTTTTCTACATTCAGCGATGTGATTTCGAAAAGGACAGGAGCAACACCAGCAAACATACCATGTAGTCCGCCATCGTTGTTAGCGTGAGGGAAAGTTCGCTCACACGCTGCTTGGAAAAGCGGTCACGTGTAGGGTGACGTCATGACATGGCTCTTCCACGGGCTCTAGCAGGTAGAAGAACAGACTGGTTTCGAACCAGCACCCGCACCAGCCCAGAACTAGAACCAGGTTGGCGTTGGTCGAAAAGGGGTATCAGAGAGCAGCAGAGTTGACAGACTTTACAGATGCAACGGGCCTGCGGGAGTGCTCATGTGCACATGCTGATGATTCATATATCACATAGTCACACGGAAAGATTTCATGAGCAAGCAAGCAACAGCCGTGTCCGGCCTGCTGGGGCCTGCACACACCAGGAAGTGGACCAATTATCCCCTTAAGCATCCTGTCCACGATAAATAATCACATGGTCTTTATTCACTCTTACACCAAGTTGTTGCCACAGAATTAACACCTCCACATGAGATTTGTTAGGTTTTAACAAGCTGTGCCTTTCATTAACTTGTTTGGAAACTGTTGGACTTTTTTTACAGGAAAACTTGAACAATGTTTGTGACATGTTTATGATTCTAGAGACAAGTTTCTTTCCAAAGTTAGCCAAGAAACTCTTGTTGAGACATGCTAATATGATGCTTTTGCTGCACAGACTTCTTCCAGACTTCTAACTGTCCCCGACACTTAATGATTCATTATGCACGGAGGCCTAGATTCCTTTGTAGACGATGAATAAATGCATCATGTTTGAATTATTTAACAGTGACATGACCTGTGTGTCTTAGATGATTAGCTGTTTACACCACTAATGTGGATGTTAAGTAAATAAACCCCCTCATATCGCAGTCACGTCCATCCTCCGTTGTATTCCAGACGGGCTTTAACTCATCTCGACACAACAACAAACACGAGGACGACAACACACAGAGCTGACAAAGACGACCAGGGTTTCCATGAAATAGGACAAATACAGATGAATTAAACATCAGAGCAGCTTCTTCTCCTGAGTTCCTGCCACCGCCGTCTCTAAAAACAAATCTATCAATCAGAGCGAGGACACACAAGAGCCTGTCTGTACTCATCAACACTGAGATAGATTCAGGAGCGGGAAAAAGAGGGAAAAAGTGACGAGGACAGCAGCTCCGTCAAAACAGGAAGTTTGCTGGAAGGGCTGAGTGGGAGGCCGGCTGTCGTCGTCGCAGGAGAGACAGGATATGACCAAAATATGTGCGGAGAAAAAGACAAAGACACAAAACACAAAGGTCATGATTAAGTCTATTTCAGATTTTTTTAAAGATTACAGGAATTATTACATCCCCAAGATACAAAAAAGATACATTAGGAAAATAAAACATAAAAAATCATCTGTTTCGATTTTTGTAGCATATTTTCATTACATAAAAAAAAAGACAGTTTTCAGTATAAACGATAAAACGAGGAAGTCACAGGTTTTCTTTAGCGCTCCATGTTTGCAAAAAGCCTGTCAGGTGCAGCGTTGAAATTCCTTCATTCATCATAAGCGGCTGAAATTGAGTCAAACCGCTTCACAAAACAAATCAAACAGATTCAGAACAAATATATATATATATAAAACATGAAGCAAGATCATTTCTTTTTTCCATCAAATTCTAAATAAAGATCGCCTTGACTAGTTTCTATAACCGAATATATCAAAATAAATCACTTTCCTTCATTTGTTAGAGCAAGAATAAATTTGTATATTCACACATGCTGTAAAAATAAAATGTACACCACTGTTCCTTCATCAGAAAATACAAAATAAATCAGCTTTAGTGGTTCTAAACGGTTCATGATAATGAGATCGAGCTGCTCTGATTGTCTCTAAAATGCTTCCTTTCTTTACACTCTAAAAGAAGAAGAAACAAATCATTTCAGGCACTCAGACAGTATCTTATTGCTTTTACCTCCTGACTCTGTGCGAGCAGCGGCTGTCAGTCTGATGCGATATGAGAGGTGTCCTCTCTGATACGGGGTTTATTCAAGCGTGTAGCAATTATCTCCGTGCTGAGGGACAGATCGAATCTGCAGAACAACCTCAGAGTCACAAGAGACACAAAGATTTCAACACAAGCATGGAAGCCGTAAAGACACCTTCCTGACCGCACGATTTCTGCACGTTAGGTTCTTTCTGTGCTTTTCTCACTGGTTTGAAATGAGCACGACTCGCTCAGCAACATTTGAATCAAACTGTGATGACAGATGTGAGTTGTTTTTTGCTTGTGTTGCCAGCCCTGTCAGTCAAATGTGTTCAAACCGCAGCCACAGGGACCTGACGAAGCAGGTGAGCTGAGTGCTGAGTGTTGGATGATTTCTTCTTTTATGTTTCAACGTTGATTGTTGCACTTTTAGTCATTAATGTTTAAATCTAGGGATGCTCGATATTGGAATTTTTTGCCTATATCCGATATGACGATATTTTCCTTTTTGCCAATTTCGATTCCGATATATTTGGCACGTTTTTTCCACCTAATTGCAGAGAACATCAAGTCCCCCCTGTTGTGGAATTGATACCAGGCCTACTCTTATTGTAGGCCAAAAACTGCCATACTGCAGACATCTTGCACCCTTCTTCGGGCTAGACGGAAGAGGCGTTGTACAAAAGGTCATGCGTCTGATCACTCACGTTTCCGAGCACACCTGAATGAAGCATCCCCACGAAACACGGCTATGAGGGAGGCATGCCCGGACAGGTTTCCTGCACCTACTGCGGAGACATCAGTGATCTCTGACGGACTCTTTTTATCGTGTGCACGTCCATGAATATGTAAGTTAGTTTTGCACTGATGTTTATGTTACTCTCTGTAAGTGTCGGCTGAGTTTCTGTGACTTTTTAGTCTTTATTTGTATATTGTTGATAACTTTGTGCAGGCATTGCGCGCATTACATAGCATTACGTCAAGCTTTCTCGGGAATCATCAAGCATTTGGACAAATTTAAAGCAATGTTTTATCGGCGGAAAATAACAGCAGAAAAATGACCTATCTGCCGATGCCAATATGTCATTTTCAAGCCATAGTCTGCCGATACGGTGCCGATAATATCATGCATCCCTATTTAAATGTGATGAGAAATGCAAAAGGACTTTAAACCAGGTTTGCAGGGGCTTCAAATTCAATACACAAAATACAGAACAAAAGAGTTTGTTTGTCATGTGAGATAGGCGTCAGAGTCCTGTTTTTTTTATAATGGATTACTGATGTTTTTGTGACATTTTCATTGTTAAAACTGTGTTTTTTTTCAGAATATTTTCCCCCTCTTGTCCCTTCTGCTCTTTCGCCTCTCGGCTCAGCTCACCCAGATGTCAAAGCATTTTCCCATGTGCGTGTTGTCTCGCAGTGGGAATTGTTTTTATTTTGCAAATATCCACTTGCTGAAACACAGGGGAGATGAATGTGTGTGTGCCTCTAAAAGCACTGAGAAAAGACATTTGAAGAACTCAATAGGGGGAAATTGTTTCCACAAACAGCACTGCAGGAACTCTGTAAAATCCAAACACCTGACTGCAAACAGTTTTTACTCAGAATAATAAAAACTGTCCACAGAAAGGTCCACGGATTGTGTTTTTATAGCGATATCAGTGGTTTCATTATAGCTTTAAAATAAATGGGCATCTTTCAGGACATTACTTGTATGTATGACAAAGTCAGAGAGACAAAGCGTCCCTTCTCTACCAGAGTCCAGCTCCACATTCCTCTCATTCTGCCGGGCACGACCTGACCGCAGCTACATCTGTCTCTGTGTCTTCTGGAAATTCTTCGCTCTTTTTTGAGGTTCAGGAAATCTCTGCAGGGACACAGCGGTCACTTACAGTTTTCCGCAGTGGGACCTCACAGCAGAACGGGTCATCCTTTTTGGGATCTACATATTTTTCTATCATCTCAATCAAGTCGCACAGATCTACGAAAACAGATGCTCGGATAATAGTGTTAAGAAAATACAGATTTCCACTTTGACTGTGCAGAAACAGTCACCCCAGCTTGATCCTGCTTGTCTTACAAAAGCACAGAGGAGCTTGAAGCAGATTGATTGATGCAACAGCTGGATATTTTCTGTGGATGTCAGCTCACCTTTAGCCAGCTGAACACACCTGACTGTCTCTCTTATATGATTTAAAATATGCATATAAAAAAATGCTATTTGAACTTTGGTTTTCAATTTTGCATGAGTAAATGAAGTAAAAACAAAAGAGAATAAGAAAAATAATTTCTAAAAGTTATTGCTTCTCTTTTCGCTCAGACAGACAATCAGCTAAAATCTAAAATTCACTAACGATACACTTTCAGAACTTCACGATGAAAACAACCTGTCTGACTGAGACGCTCATTTGTGTCTTTGGTCTGTCACTTAATGATGTGCGTGAATTAAATGCACCTCTTTGATCTCTCTCTGTTGACAGCTCATTATCTCCGCTTCTCTTCTACATAAAAACAACTTTTCAGCAGCTAATCATCCACATGCCGCCCGTCCTTCCATCCGTACGTACGTCTGCCCCAGGTTTTGGGAGGGTTAAAAAATCCACTTTCAGTTCAGCCAATTAAAAATGTGATTTTTGTCAGCAGTCCAAAAATTGGAAACCCTTCTGACCCTATAGTTCATAGATATGTTCATTTAATGAAGCAGGTTTCGGCGCCATGAGAATACAGTTGGGTTCCTGTTGGCGTAAGCTGATTGATGGTGAACTAGCGTTTCTTTCTGGGGACAAGAAAGTGTTGACATAAAATAAGAGGTAGGGATGCCATATAATATTGGCAAGTCAAAAGTATCAGCAGATAAAGACTTTAAAATTACAAAATTGAGCTGGTATAATCTCCATTTACAGATTCTACATAGAAATGTAGAATCTGAATTGGAAAATATCAAAATTTCAGATGTGGCTGAAATCAAATTCATGCAGCCTTAAGAGAAACTGATTAACTGCTTGCCACGTGGATTTTATATCCTCCGGATTCAAAAAGTTGGTCTATGTCTTGCTCTCAGAAACTGTTCAACACTGGTCAGGGTCTTCTGGCAGAATAAGTTCAGAAAACGCTCCCAGTAACGAGTAAAGAGGAGGAAATATTTTAAAATAGCCACACAGCTGTTTGTTCCTCTTACTCACTCTTCCTCTCTTACTCACTGGGAGCTTTAAAGGGTCACTGTCGGGGTCACAGTCGGTGCTAAAGGCGAGTCTAAGAGGGGATGAGTTCTGTTAGTGCTGCCGCAAAACCTGCTGGACCACAAAAAGAGGTCAGATTGATGAATTATGGATGAGGCTGAGGGTCAAAAAGGTCTCTGTTCCTGATCAAACTCTGGCAGAATCTGCTGCTTTACATTTTGTTCAGACTGAACTGAAAGTGAGCTCCCCCCGAAAACCTCCATCTCTGACACATCCACGTTCATTCAGCCTCTCTCTCTCGTTTCCTACAACTCCTCCTGCCTCTGCTCCCTTCTCCAGACATTTCCAAACTAAAACATCCGTTATACTGAATGTAATTATCGCTTTATAACTCATATTAGTATGTTATTGGTTTCACTGTAGCAGCTTTTGTGTAATAATGACTTAGAGTGTGACAATAAGAACAAATGTCCCTTTAAACGGTTTTTAAATGTCAAATAGGCTTGATGATAAAGCATAAATATAGAATACTATCAGTGTATAATATATCAAGGTAAGCAATAGTATGATAAATACATTATTTTAAAGATGGTGAGTAATTATACATACATTTTTCTCAGTATAAAGTTTCTGTAAAGTTATAAAATAACAGGATTTTACATGTTGAGCCCATTTAAAGGGACATTCAATTACATTCATGATATCAGCATCTGGTGTTTTTGCATTCCCAAGGCAGATATGATATTTTATAAATCTTTTCTAAAAGCTTAAACATCATATTTACACTCTGATAAAATTATATTCCTTACTTTCTGAGTGTTTAAAGTTGAAATGTACTCATCTCTACGAAGCCAGTTTCTTTCTTTTTACTCGTGTCTCATTAGAGGTAAGTTGGCAGTGTCTATTCTTAAATCAGCCTTCACTGTGACCTTTGACCTCCTCCACACATCTAAATCATTTAAAAAGCTACAGATCCGGTCCCTGACCTGCTTCCTGGAAGCCCTTGTTCCCTTTTCCTCGAGGAAAAACCCCGGGGCAGGAAGAGTTCCATATTTAAAACGGGCAGTGAATATTTGATCGGCAGTCTGTTTGAGTTACCTCTAGAGTTGAAATTAAAACTTTCAGAGACATACTGAACTTGTGTCTGACCCCGGCTCTGCGTGTCACTCAAAGGACAGCAGGTCAGGGTGTTGCTCTGAGTCTTCAGAGCTCACTCCGGTGACTTTACTGCAGGGGGCGCCGTTCCCCAGCAGGACCTCCTCGCCCAGGCTGATGCGGCAGGGAGTTTTCCCCGAGCGAGGGGTGGAGGCCAGGCGGGAGTCCGGCCCTGGAACCTTCTGCCAGACGTCGCAGGGTTTAGCTCGGGGATCATGCAGGGGGGGATCTTTGTTGATGAGGTCAGGTACGGAGAGCTGCAGCTGGGTCTGATGTTCCTCTAACCCTCCTTCTGTGCTTTCCACATCATCTTCTCCTCCGCCATCCACTCCATCAACTTTGCTGTTGCTTCCCGTCGTCTCCCAGTCAGGAGCAACTTTCTTCTCTGCTTTCGTGACCTCCTCTGACCCCTCCTCCTCCGTCTCGCCCTGCTGCTGCTGCTGCTGCTCCTCTTCAGCGATGAGGGGCGTCTTGTCAGGAGAAGAGAGGAAGGAGGAAGTGTCAGCGGCGTCTGGAGAGGAGACCACGGGATCAGAGGAGATCATCATGTCCTGGGTGGTTTTCAGAGCCCGAGGCAGGCGCTTCTTCCCCGATGGAGGGGGTGGGTCCAGGCGAGGGAAGGAGTCGAAGGAGGAGATGTGACTGGAAGAGAGGAGAAAAGGTGTATTTAGTCAAAGTAAGAAAAGACAATATATGTTAAGAGTAAGAAATGCACCAACAAAAGTTTTGTTGCTGGTACATTTGCTGCATTTAAATGTTGTATGTTTGTGTTTTTGTCACACGACTGATAAACATTAGGCCAGGTAAATATTTAGCAGATACTAGTCATCACACTTATATCGATAAAAATGGGTATTGACTTGAATAAGGTTGTATGAAACAATGAAAACATGTTTGAGGAACAATTCTGAGTTTAGCTTAGCTTAGTCTTAAAGGAGAACAGTCTCATACTGCACTGCTGAGGAGTCTAACCCAGGAGTGACTTGGCTGACGCGCTTCATCCGTTGTTTGCAATCAACATTAAAGATGATCAGCAGTCAGATTGCAATTAAAACAGTCAATTTACTATTCCTCAGTGCAATAAATTAATAGTGTCCATAGCTGTGAAAAACAAAACTTCCAACTTAAAGTGATGACAAACCTCGCGCTTCAGTGGTCAAAAACCTTTTGCCCTTCTGGGATCACACACCTGACCCAGACGATGGCTTTCCTGTCTCTTATAGCCGAAATGTAACGTCACAGCGACACCCTCATTAGATGCAATAAATAAAATGTATGTTATTGCATAAGGACCACTAATTTGGCTCTAACACTTAGCATAAAGACTGGAGACGGTTTAACAGGTAGCCTGACCCTGCAGACGTGAGAGTGGTATATCACTTTTGGCATCTAACTCATGGCAAGAAAGTGAATAAGTATCAAGCATAGCGTTAGTTCAGGCAGGCCACAACGTCAAGCCCTTTATTAGCTGTCAGCAGCGAGCCAAGCCAATCCTCAATCAGCTGATGGCTCAGCTGACTTCCCCTTTGCTTTCTATTGGAAACTTACATTCAGAGCGCTCTACTTAAACAGCTCTAGCTCAGCTTCCTTTGCTGCTTCCTCTGCTGGCTGATTTGCAACCCACCTCCAGCCCAGCTCCTCCTATCGTGCTGTGTCCGAAATTAATCATTGTCATTCATGCTGTTCTGTTCAGGGGGGGGTCTTTGCCGCTGCGCTCCCTGCTATAGCCGTTCATGATGGCTCATGAAGGGCAGGAAGGTGTGCTCTTCCTGCCTCGGGCTTTCCATGTAAGAACAAGAACAGAACCAAACCACCAAATGTAAAGTACCAGCAAAGTAAATAAATGCGTAAGTTGTAAATTATGTGTTATAAATTATAAACTGTTGGTGCATTGTATGAAATTTTGATTGAATGAGACCAATACATGGCCGTACATAATTATCAAGTGGTGAAATAGCAGAGCGTGTGTGTGTGTGTGTGTGTGTGTGTGTGTGTGTGTTCGTGTGGAGGAGGGAGGAGAGAACCAGCTAGAATTTCAATCCACTTTCATTCCTGCTGATCACTCTCACAGCTCCTCATCGTGTTTACTAAAACAGACCAATCTCTCACGTCGGTCCCTTCAATGACAGAAAATGAATATGGTAACTGCATCCCATGGCGGTAAGAAGGATCTTATCGTTACCACTGTGTGATCGTTCACTGGAGCTGACAGGGACGCAGACAAAGATGAGAGTTCACTAAGCGCGGCTGTGCTGCACCAGAATGAAAAGAGATATCTTTTTGTTGTTGAGGGATTGTTGTGACTATGAGTCACTTTTATTCTGTATTCTGATTGTGCATGTTATCAACATGTTTGTAAATGTGTTGTTCACATACAAATGGCTGCCTAAAGGTGGTGCTGTTTACCACCACCAGATGTCTCAGACATTTCCATACGTATCTATATATTTGGACTTTTTAATCAATTTTCCTGATGTTAGTTGATCTATACAGCCCTGGTCTAAAGACAAAAACATAAACAACCCAAATACTGGATGCAAATTAAAAAAGTAAATAACAGTAAAGTCACATCTTCTGTTTTTTTATTAAGACGGGTCCTGTGTTTTCATTTCCAGGTGGTATTTAAATAAAACGGCTAAACAAAAAGATGCTCCTGAATGATCACAATTCATTTCACACTTGCAGGATTCAACAATGGTGAGTGGAATCACATATTAGGACAAACACCTCAGCTCAACTTCGCAGGGTCAGACGGTGGTCTGGCTAAATCTCTACAGATCATCACTGGTAATTCAAACTGAATCTATTCACAGTCCAGTGGATGGAGACAAATGAGAGCAAAGCTGCCAAAAAATGACTTTTGCTTGACTGATCTTCAGTCGAAGAGACAACAGATCAATGCTTCTGGAACAAATCCTCAAATACAGACACACATACCTCCTTTGGTGTGTGTGTGTGTGAGGGCAGGTAATGAATACACACTTTCATTCAGACAGTATAAGAAGCTGAAAAGTCTCAGACGTCTCATGGGTGCCTTTGATGTGTCATTATTAATTTAAAACCACATTTCAAAGGAAAAATTCTTAAATCATTCAGACGTTCTAACCCAGAACCTAATTTACAGTGATAGACACTTCTCTTAGCACAGGTTGTTTAATACTTTTGCGGAATATAAAGCTACGTCTTGAAGTGGTTTTATCAGTAAATTGAATTTGAGGCCTTGGAAAGATTTGAATGAATCATACAGTTCAAAAGCACGAAGGAAAGAAGGCTTCTTTTAATAAGACAGCTCAAAGGCTGACCAGAAGTGTAATCAAAGAGAGGGCAAAGGTTTCATTTAAGATGACCTCAGGTTCACAATAAGTGTTTAAATTAAGAGTGGAGGAAATGTGTGTGTGCTTGAGTGTGTGTGTGTCTGTCAAGCGGCAACCTCCGGTGTTGAAAAATGAAGCCAATGCGAAAGTGCAAAAAAACTGCAGTTCCTCGAGTGGCCACTTGAGGCTGGCTCCAGAAACCAGGAAATAACATCACAGCAGATGGGAAGGTGCAGAAATAAGTAGCTATAAAGCTCTAAATAGCTAATTTTATTGTTCAAGATAACTGTACGGGGGGTGAATTTTTATATGACACGCCTGTTCTTCATTTATAGGAGCCGGGTCACTTGATTGACAGGTGGATACTGCTGGCTGTCTGCTAGACCTCAACACAGACACACAGTTACTGAACTTAACTTCACCTGTTTGTGTTGTTGGAGCCTTTTGGGGACTTTTTCATTCAAAGTTTGGACAAATAATCTGTCTCTCTCTCTGTGTGTTTATGGAACTTTCTGGCCGTGCAAGAAGTCTGAGCTCCAGCTTTTCGGGGAGTTATGCTAGTATTAATGTATTGATATATTTGTAGCACTAAGTATCAGGTATACTGTGCTCGCTTTAGCTGCTTGTCAGCCTGTTCAGTGTTTGTCAAACATTTATTTAATCGTCGGCCAGTAAATAAGAGTCAGAAATTGTTGGCTTTTTCCCCTGACATGTCGTTCACCCGTCGCTATCTCACCGGGCGAGCTAGCTGCGAGTCCGCTACTTGTTTAGTCTGATAAATTAACACCTGCAGTCAGTCACCACCGCAAACAGAATCTCCTCCTGGGAAATTTAAACTAGCTCATTCACAAGCTAATGGATCAGCCACAGACCGACTGTTTAGCTTTTCAACCTCTCGCTCCTCTGCAGCTCTACCCTCTCATCCACATTTGGTGACTTCAGGCTCCAGTAAACCAATATGGCGGCGCCATTGTGTGTACCTGTTAGCAGTAGTCTGGTTCATCTGGTCCATACAGCTCCACACGGCACCAGCGCTCTTGTTAACCTCAGTTACCCCGATGTCCCCGAGGTGGGTTGGTTCCTTTCTTCTTAACAAATCATTGACCTTAAAAAAAGAAAGGAAGAAATATAAACCAAAGAGAAAAGAAATATACAAAAGTAAAAAGAGAGAAACAAAGAGTAAAGAAAGAAGGAAAGGAAAGAAAAGGTACATTGAGACTTAAAGGGATAACTGACGTGTGGACCATCAGAATTAATGATTGTGCCGTTCTTACCTTTGCGCCGACAGCCTTGCCCAGATTAAAGGCATTTTTAAGTCTCTGTTGGCCTCCCGAGGATGGCGAGTCCACCAAACTCGACCCCAGGTTTGGATTAGCAGATGCTGGGGAGCGTCGGGCCGAGGGCTGACCCGCCCTGGAGGTCTGAGGACTCTGCTGCTGGGCGATGGAGTTCTCAAACATACCTTGATCAACTGGGAGAAAGAGAGCAGACAGAGGAGAGAAAGGCAGCAAGGTGAATACACAGAAGGATTTAACAGAAGATATTTATCTGCTTTAACAGCATGTGTTGTTGCAAAGCTGCAAATCCTTCAAGCATGAGACAGTACAAATGGGATGTTTGAGAGTGAGATGCAGAAAATAAGTTCTTGAAGGAGGAAAACTCCACTGAAATTACAAGCAGGTTACAGCCTCTCCACAACACTGCTTAATCTACTACTTTCTGGATTTCACTCATTAAATGTATAACGCTTCGTTTGAAGCAGCTTCTTTAGCTAGTTTTGGCAGATAATAGTAAATCAGACTGCAGAAGTCATTTGAAATGTTTCTAAGAGGAGTTTCATTTGGAATCCATCCATAATGCCCAAAAGGAGCTACAAACTTTTCCCCAGCAGAGCCTAAAGCTGTGTTCAGACCAAAAGCGAGCATGATTTTGCATTACTTCTTGCAGGTTTGGGGACATTTGTGTTTACTCGCCTTGGTTGTTGTATCTGGGTTCATTAAATCACCTTAAGGTGCACACTGCTTAATTTCCCCACTTCTCCAGGGAATGTTGGATTAACTTCTGCTTCCAGCTACTTGTGACAGCCGCAGGCCAGTGCCCAGTATGAACACATTAGCTAGGTCAGACTCGGCTTAGTTTGATACCAAGATTTCTCAGATGGAACCCAACTACCAGCATTTCATTTCAGCTGTGGAGCAGCTATCCATGTGTCTCTGGTGAGTAGAAGTTTCACTGTATCTAACAAGTCATAGTCGACTGAAATCTGGTAGCAGTAAGAACAAAAAATTAAAAGGTTTTGCTGTGTTTTATTGCAATAAATGTGTCAAAATGCCGATTAAACTATATCATTATGCAGATGTGTACAAAGGGTAAATTCCTGCTTTTTCAGCTCTGTCCTTTTAAAATACTAAATCTCAATCTCAAAGTGTTGTACAACTTACACTGCTTGATTCACATCAGTTGCATTGCTTGACTTGAATTAACATATTTCATTTGACTTTTTAGGATATTGTGCTATGCAAGAAATATGCTATGATTTTGGTTTGAACACAACTTAACAGGGACCCAGTATTTAACATGTTGTTGGAGTATTCCTTTAAGTATCCTCCTCCTGTGTGACTCTGCAGCTTTGCACAAGACAAACCAATATTGCATCATTACAGAAAGATTCAAAGGTATTTTATGAGAGGCAAACAACATATGGGTGCCAGATGGCAGTGCAGCAACACTATATGTAATGAGCACAAAATAATATAGAACACAAGACTCAAAGCAATTGCAATGACACATGCACAGTGAAAGCAAAATGAAGCCGAAATGGACCAAAATGCAGGATCAGAAACAGCAAACAATAAAAGGGAGGCTCAGGTTGTTTCAATCCACTTAAGACAGAAGATCTTACCTCTTGGAGAGAAATGTTTCTCGGAAGGCATTTAATGAGACATAAAAGTATCAGATTTCAGAGCATTTTACCTCTACGGAAGCAGGTTATTGAGCTGTTTCTGCTTACTTACGAATCTGCTTCTACAAGAGGACAAGTCAGGGAACGTAATGGCTAAGAGTCGCAAACTGCATAAACATGTCTGAAAGGTACAGTGTCCCAGCCAGATTAATGGGAAAAATATCGCCATTTGGAATCAGATGGCGCACCAAAACCGGGTGACCTTGACTTCACTTTGCACACACAAGCATTTCACTTACCCACCCGATAGAGAGATCTACAACAGTGCATTAGCGAGGCCAGACGCAATATGATCCAATATTATGAATCAACCTGATACAGAGGGCATTTAGAGTAACTTCAAGGAGAAGGAGTATGTAAAGAACAAAGAGAATGATTCACTTTGTTACATTATATATCGGGTTTTATAATGGACAGGATTCTGCTGTAGCATCAGTATGCATTCACAGTAGAGGAGACCAGTATATAAAAAGTGCAGAGGGTTGTGGATAAAGATAAATTAGGATAAACTTAAACTGCAGTTCGCATAAAAACCCAAAAGGACTGCATTGTAGTGGAACCAAGACCGATTACAACCCAGGAGTCCAGTTAGTATTATACATCCATGAGTTTGAAGGTTTATCAGATACCAAAACAGAGCATAAAGAGGAAGCTAAATGTCAGTTAGCTACCCTGTTAGCTTGGGGAGCTTTCCCCATTATCAATAACTCCTTATCAAATGAGATATTGAACAAGATATTGAACAAAGTGGCAGGGGATGAAAACATCCAGGTGCAAAAAACATAGACACAACAACTGTACACAATACAAGGTATTTTCTGACCAGTGCTAGCACGTTTCAGCTAGCTGCTAGCGATTAGCTCTCCCACAACTGTAGTTACACTGTAAGGCTTAGCAGAAAACGTAGCTGGTTCTTTTGATGTGATTTGGTTGTCTTATGATTTTGCCTTAGACTATCAGAAATTATTGGGTAAGTGAGCAAGTATTGGGTAGGCTACTATAAAAAACTTACTCATACTTACTCTGACATGAATTGAGTCCATATTTTGTTGACAAGCATAGCTGTTAGCTAGGTATTAGCATTGCTTGCCACATGACTTAGCACTTTCTGATGATAAAAATTGTAACATTGTATGTTGGCCTTTGTAGCATTGGTTCGACTCTTGTTTTCTGTTAGCAGTTTTGTTGTTTACTGCTGATTTGAAGTAGTAAAACTAAATCAAATATTCTACAGCCCTGTCCTGTTTTCATTGGGCAATTTAAAACTGTTAGCTAACCGTTTAGCTCTGTTAGCTTACAGTGAAATGAATCAAATATTTAATAGCTATGTTCTGTTGTTTATATTGGAGAATATCCAACTGTTAGCTAACAGTTTAGCTCAGACATTTCACTGAGAGGACAATCAAAGGTTTAGTTTTGCTCATTTGTTACTGTGACACAAAGGGCACTTCATTTACATGATTTGAGACTTTATTCAGTGTTCCTTCTGTCTACCAAGGTTATTCAGGGTGTAGGCTACTGACTGTATATCAAGGTCATCAAGTGATCTCACGATCAATAGGGACACATTGCACAGGCTATTTAACATCCATATTGATCCCATCAGAGAACAAGGCCACATAGTCATCCATCTTTAACTCCTAATGGAGATGTAATGAATGGACTGTAATGTAGTAAGCCCCTTGGAGGGCTTCATGAAGGACACGAGAAAGACAACATGTTTGTGCAACATGCCTAACGTGTTTTGAAAAAACGTATGTGTAATTCAACAGATTTAATGTCTTTTTGTAGCTTTTCTCCAAACTTGTCGTCCAGAAAGCCATGCCACTGAAAAGGTGAAACCTGCTGTTTGGAAATGAGCCCAGGTGTCTCAGTCTGGCTCATTTACACACAGATGTGATTTATCATTTGTATTTATGACCATTTCTCTCCTATACTGTCCCCGAGCCAGCTCTAAAACTCTGCTCTCAGGGCTCCTGTATACTCTAAACGAATGCAAATTTGTCGATTTCTCAAAGGCTGTCAAATAAAGTGCCGCGTTCAAATGCCAGGATACCCACAGGAGGTCAGTTTGTCCCCACCAAAGTGAGTTACGGGGAGGGTGATAGCTTAGGAAATATACGATTTGTGAAAACAAAGGACAACAGAAGTTATATAGAAGTTAAACCTAATTAAAAAGGAGCAGGATTATGATTTTGATTTCGCTGTGGCACCAGATTTTAAAGATTTATTTTTGAACTTCAAATGATAGAGATTCAAACTTCACCATTTGCAAACTGAACAGTTTGTAGTACCAATTGGTCTTAAAACTAAACATGGACAAATGTGCCATTCAATCTTTTCCCATCAATTTTTTAAGTTAAAAACTATCCATACCTAAATATTCAAATATGTAATGTAAGTGAGTCCAGTTTCCTTTTAACAGAATCTTTGTCACTTCCTGTGCTGACATTTCCCCTCTGCACCTCACAACTGAGGATTTCATGTGGGCGGACACTTAATCTACGTCCTCCCAATTAGTGGAGTTGGGACAGTCCTCTGTGCAGGAGCCCTGCTGTGATTTAGGCTGATGAAACAGGTGACGTTTTTTTTCTACAAATCTTGCCTACTGAAGCATTAAAATGAGAGGATTAATTGTACATCACTCTGCACAGCAGCTTCCGCAGAGGTAATATTTCAGTGAAGTTCTAAATCTAACAGTGGGATGCATATTTCAGCTTTACTGTCAAACTTTCAGTTTTAAACTCAGCATTTGATGTGAATTAAATTAAGTTTTAACCTGATGACTATGGTTATTAAAACCAAAACAAAAGCACTGTGTCCTCCAAAGATACCCATTCTTTAAATGAGTGGTAAGCTTTCACAAAGAAGGCACACTTAAGAATTAAGCGAGGCGTTCAGGGTCACAATCGCAAAAACAAAAAAAACAAAAAGCTCTGCAATTTGCGTAAACATTTGCACCACTCCAAAGGCCAAGTCATTGAAAGACTTTACACAATTTAAAACGCTAGTTCTTCCTTAACACAGTCAAAATATTGTACTGTAAGCATAAACACATATAACGAATTTTGTATTATTGTATACGATAGAGCAGGGTCACTGAAAGACCCCCCAATCAGTGGCAATTGCACCTTATGTGTATAAGCTGAGGGCTACAATTTTAACCTCTTTTTTAAGCAACTATTTGTAGACATATTTGGAATGTGCACAAGTGAATATGCTGAGTTAATTTTAAGCACTTCCTGTTTGCAATCTACTCATGGATGTTCAGAGAACTTCCACTGGATTGCTCTCGGGGTGTATGGATGCATATTGGAGATAATGACATCCAATCTACAAAGTGTATCATGTTTGGAGTTCAGTATCACCTTGGTTATAACTATAGTACTTTAATTGGCTCCATGAAATGTGAGTCACAGCTGCTTGATTATCAGCAGCCCGTTATAAAATCTATGTGGCTGTCATTTTCAGAACACCAGCAGGAGTATTGTTAGTTAAGTCTGATTTGGCTGCTTTAATACAAATCTGTTTGTTCTTTTTTTTTGGTTCAGGGCCACAAAAAATACCAAAACCAGCCTACATGAGTCTCAGGCGGGCTTTCATAAAAAACATTGCCAGTCGACTACTTAGTTAGTTTTTTAACTAATGTTTGAACTGTATCCTTTAATTGGAAGAAGGATTTTAGTTAGTTAGTGAGCTAAAGTAAGCACCAGCTTGTTTAAAAGCCCATATGCTCTTCTGAAAAACGTTTTAACCACGTGTTTTTACCGGTTTAAATGCTGTTTGTTTTGGAGAGGAGGAGACCTCTGTGGATAATTTGACTTCCAGTAAAACCTTGCAAACAATGAGCACTAAAAGAATCCTCATCCTAAAAACAAGTTCTCCTGCCCTTTGCAGAGAGACACACGGATTTTTAACATGTAACTGCTAAAGTCAGTGTTTTTACTCATTTTAATCACCAGGTTGGTTTGTTTTGGAAAGGAGCAGACCTTTGCTGTGCTTCTCTTCCTCCACCACCCCCCTGTCTCTCTGTAGTCGGAGTGAGAATAAAATCTGCGGAGACGCCAGAGAACTCCTGCAGCCTGTTTGTTTATCTCTAGAGGACTTTGTAACACTGGCAGATTAAATACAAACACGCCTGGAGGAGTCCATCTGTAATAATTATCCTTCATTAACACTAAAATGAAGATTTCTTTCTTTCTTCAAGAGCTTGTGAGGATTAACAGCATTATTCTGTCAGATTACAAACAAACACTGATACAGAAGCTTTATACTGTCATAAAAGCAGAGCGGGGAAGCTTATTTTCAGAGTGTAATTCCTCTCCTCCGCAGGTGATTTGTTGTTAAATTTCAGTAATTTCATGGCTCGTAACTCGTCACTTACAAACCTCGCAGAATAAGAAGGACAGAGAGGAAGAAGAGAGACAGAGAGGGAAACAAAGTGGTCTACAACACTGAAGCAGAGAGCTCTCACTCCCACTCATGCACCGGCCAGGCTGAACCAGCTGAAACCGTAACGCAATCTTCTGCAACATTAACAAATTTAAAAAGGTCCATTCCAGAGGGAAAATTCACGTCAAACCAACAGTGAAATTATAGTTTAGTCTACAAACCTGTGTTTGAACAAAGTTGGACTCGAAAGGTTGAAATAACAGTCCAAACTGCAGTGAACCTAGAAGGTTATTATTGTGTTTGAACATATTTATAGACTGTTTGGGTGTAAGTGAGTCGCCAGTCAGATGGTTTTGACTGCTTTGAGAGAGAGTCCAAAATATTTATTAAAACAGCAGTTGAATAACATAAAAGCTGAGTTTCAGTGTGGATTTTTCCAGAAGTATAGATGCTGGCAGATCTGGAAATTCAATCGATAGTTATTGACCAATGACAGTATATATAGATGGATGACACGTCTCCATCTGCTCTCATTGTATGAAACTGATGCCATTATAGCCCCTGTGATAGGCGCTGCCAACTTACGATGCTGACGTCATTTGGAGCCAGAGTCTGTGCAGTCGAGATGTGCGGGTGGAGCCGCCGTAGCCACTTCAGCTACCCAAAACACACACTTAACTTACTGAAAAAACCAGAAAGGATCACGCACGTCGGCATTTTTAACAGCAGAACAGCTTCTTTGTGTTGGTCTGAGGTTAACGTTCACAGGTATGGAAACTTCAATGACTGTAGTGATTGACGATTGACAGAGCTGTCAATCATCCTTTTGACAGCATCATAAATGATGATTGATGAATGATAAATGAACACTTGGACGTAAATCGGCATGATACTAACTATACAAACCATGTTTGAGAAAAATATATTGCCGTACATTTTGATTTTATAGTTTGACTCATGTCCCATCTGTTAACATGGAGGAGGCGGGCTTTATGACCTATACAGCAGCCAGTTAGCAGGGGGCAATAGAGAGGGTTTGGCTTCACTTTTATGGAGCTGTCATGTCGGCCATCTTTTAACACAATCTATGTTATTGACCAAGGAAAAGATCAACATCTGTATGCCAATCCCTTATTGAAAGTATACTTATTTTAGAAACTGTGTCCTTAATGGAAAATGGGCAGCGCAACTAGGCTGTTTGAAAGGATAGTTCAGATTATTTGAAGTGGGGTTGTGCTTATCAGTAATGAGTATATTACTTACAGTCAGCACAGAGTCTGAGTTTGGAGAAGTACCAAAACTGAGGCTAAGCTATGCACAGCTGTGGATGGGTTTACAGCAAAACATATTTTAGATATGAAAAAAAACATGTCCTACATTTTAAGTATTTTCACCGCGTCACCTTGCTGTCTTATGCATGCCTTGTTGTAGTGGCTCTTAATGTTAAACTGCGTATCCGCAGATGCTTCCCTTGTAACACATGTAATGTCCCTACATCATCTGTTTCTATAGCACCATGTTTAATTACTTACTAAGAGTTTTATGGTATTTCTGGTGATTACTTTTGTCATACATCGGCAACTCCATTACAGATTTTTGCTCCACAGTGACGTCAGTGTTTCACTGCAGGGTCATTTTTCAGACCTCTTTTATCTTAACGAGGACTAATGATGAATCATGATGTAATTATGATTATAGGTCCAACCATGAACGGCCAAACCAGCTCTCTCAGCCAGCCTCTCCGTGACTTTGGATTGACTCTGTCAGGTAGACAACACAAGGTTGTAATTAGCTCGGCTCGGCTTTGGCATCACCGATCAAAGTGCCAAACTCTGAGCTTTGTTCTTAGCTGAGGGTGACCTGCTTCTGTCACCGAGACGCAGCCCACACAGTGTGCGCAAGACCTGAGCAAGTTTCTTTTCTTCAGCGTGATGCCTAGTGTAAAGTGTCAGTTGTTTATATCTGAACAGTCTTTTTGTCAAATCAAATTTAAGGGTTTTGACTATGTATGAAAAAGTCTCCAAATCTACATTTGTTATTTCAGCAAGTCAAGGTCTATCATGCAAAATGAATATTTTCTGCAGTACCTATTTAATTTTTTTTCTGCCTTGAAGCTCTAAATGGATTGAGCCTTGCATGTCGACCAGTAGAGCAGACTGTAATGACGCTCTGGTGCAACCGATGAGGGCAAAGCTGCATCAGAGCGAGACGCTGTGAGGGCGGAATATGTGAGAGACGACGACTGACCTGAAAGAGCCTCACGTGAAGACACAAAAACACACTAATCTTCAGGCCAGACAGGGTCATTATCACTGATGTATTAAATTACAGCTCCTCACTTTGCTGCATTAAGACTTGCGCGTGTCTCTCCGTGTGTGAGAGAGGAAAGTATTAGAGTAAGTGAGGCCAATCATGTGTGAGGTTTGAGAGCAGGGAAGAAAAATACGTCCTGCTAGCACACACGGATGAGAGGTGGAGCCGCTCATCAATTTTTCACCTGAGTTCATTAGAACATGAATGATTAAAGGGGATGGGCTGGTGGGGGTCTGTCTCAGACTGATGAGGGACGTATGCAGGGCTGGATTAATGCAGGAAGTTTCTGATATATTCGACTGACACGCAGACTTTCACATCATCCTTCTGTGTGTGCGTGTGTGTGTCATTTTGTACCTGGAAATGGGGCCTATTCGGACTTTTACTTCCAATTTTTTGAGGATCAGTTGTAACCTTCATGGCTTTCTGTATGCAGGAAGAAACTAAAACTCCTAGTGTATATGCGTTTATATGTATGGGTTTCTAATTATTTCAGAAGGGTTGGCATGGAAGTAGAACAATGCAAAAAACGAACTTCTTTTTTTCTTTCTCGCTAAACTACTCTTCCTCATTCTAGGACGCCCGCCTCCGATGTCATGTCTCGTTCAAAATCGTCAGGTTTAAAATGTAGACTGCAGACCTGAAGATTTTTTAGACGATCCACCGGTATATTCTCGTTGTATTTTGGATTCTGTACCACTCTGAGCCATTACCTGCAGTGAAATGGTAGTATTTCACTCCAGCGTCTCTCGCTGGGTCGTTCCTTTCAGACAGAGAGGCGCAATGCATGCTGGGTGTTGTAAGAATGTAGAATGGGCGAAACCACAAGCTGTTTGTACAACTTTCTCCACAGCTATGGCGTCAATTTCAAATATTATTGCTTCAATCGATTACAGAGAACACCAGCTTTGACTGACAGTGGCTTTTTCCAGGGGCGAACTGCTCCTTTAATAGGATGTTGTAGTATTTTTAAAGGCTATCACTACTAGACAAAATACCCAATTAGTCACTGTCTTCCAAATCGATTCGTATAATAACAATTTATATTAGTGTTCACCTCCATGGTTCAAGTTATAAACTGGAGGATCATAGAGCTAAAACAGTGGGTTGATTATTTGTAGCAGACCCCGAAACATTATACTGCACTTTTTTTTTTCATCAATTAATCTTTTGAGTCCCTTACTGTAAAATTCGGTTTCTAAGACGCACTTTTAATAAATATTTTTTTCATCTAAAAAGTGGGCTGAGTCCTATATACCAGTGCTACAATATACCAGTATAAAATGCAGAGCGGTATTTTACTGTGCTAAAGCTTCGTCACGGACATGCGCCGTCATGATTGCCAGTGCAGCCGCCATCCTCACAACAATCAACGTTATCGTAGGCTGAGCTCAACTACAGCACCGAGAGCTAGCAGGGAATGCAAACTCGACATAAAATGTGTGTGTTGGAAAATTGGAAAAAATTGAGATAGTCTTGAAATAACTTGTATACATGTTTTTTATACACGTCTTATATTCCAGTGCTACTTATATTCCGTGTTTTACGGTAATTTCTCTATTTTCAACCTTTAAAATGTGAGAATCTGCAGCTTTTCTCTGTTTAACAGAACATATTGAAGATTGGTCGAGAAAAACAAGACATGGTGGGTGGTCATGGAAACTGTGAATGACCATTCTCAGTGAGGAAACAAGGATTCATTGTATTTTGTTAAAGGAGAGATGAAGAAAAAAGATTGTGAATAAGTCTGATTGTGGTCGTGGTTAAAAGAATTGAACACTGACGGTGGGAGACGCGGTGCAACCGACGATCCGTAGAGTCAGAATCAAACACTTTGTCATGCTACGTTCTCCTTAACAGCCATTTTTCACTGTAAAATAGATTTAAAAGTGCTTCTGCATGAATACATTTTTTGGTTAATCCGCTCAGATGGTAGAAAAAGGATGAAATAATCAAACGTTAATTAAAAAAACATAATCAAGAGATTTTTTGCTTAAAAAGAACACGTCTTGAAATTAAGATGCAACATCATGATATATTTATATCCTCCATAATCGTTAATATTCAGTTGTTTTAATTAAGTTGAATTATCTTTGGTTCTCTCTGTCTCCATCTTCTACATCTTCTTCTCCGGTCTAATTTCCCCCCTGGGACATCTCTTCAGTTTTATCTAATCTCATTAGTCGTATATGCTTCTCCTCCTTCTCTCAGTGGTTCATCAGAAGTATCTGACAGCACAGTGCTAAACTCTGAACCCTGCAGAAGACTGAGGCTCCTTCTACAAAGCTGACCTCTCTCCCTCCTGTGTCACAGCTCCTCCTCTTCTCGAGCAGGACCGAACTTATTGTAAACAGAGCGGGGCAGCAAACTTTGAATTCAGCCCCACAAGAAAGCATCTTTCAGCATCTATCTTGTCGTGACAGGCCGAGCCTCCCGGGCTGACCCTCAGTCTCTGGGGAAAACAGAAGCTCCATTGACAAAACAGACCAGTCTCCTCCTCCTCCTTCTCCTCGTTCTTCTTCTTCTACCTTTCCCTCAGCTACCTGAAGTAACCTTTAAAAAACACTACGCCTCTGTTTTCCCTTTGGGGGAACACCATTTAGGCTACATGGAATCGAAACTCATGAAACTTTGAATGTGCAAAGCTCAAACCCCCCCATCACAGCTCATACTAATGAAGCTCTGCTATTGCATGCAATGAATAAAGGCACTAAATCTCCACTGAATCCAAAACTGATTACATTTTGTAACCTCGGTGGAGATGTAAGACGAGGTGGGCCGACCGTCTGTGACTGTTCGATAGAAGAGCAATAACTGCAGCACACCTCGGTCTCAGACTTTTACCCCTAAATCATCTTTAGGGCACATCAGAGTTATTGATGGAATATTTGGTTTCGGTTCAGTCAAGCAAGCAGCTTTAGCATTTAATCCTCATAATCTGAGACAACACAAACTCACTACAAATCAGTTCACACAAACAGCCTCTTTATTCAATGTTTCTGACCAGGCTGTGGTAAAGGGGAGTGGATGTGCCAAAATCAATTGTAATTTATCCGATAGTTTTTGAGTTACTTT
Organism: Semicossyphus pulcher; assembly: GCF_022749685.1. Lineage (NCBI taxonomy): Eukaryota > Metazoa > Chordata > Actinopteri > Labriformes > Labridae > Semicossyphus > Semicossyphus pulcher. The sequence goes on from NW_027211715.1 coordinate 30,258,813, forward strand.
AGTCTTGACCAAAGTTGTGGACTGACTGAGCAACATTGCCGTAATATAACAGCTTTTATTGCAAGTAAACTCCCGCACACTTGCAGAAAATACATTTATTTGCTTGCAACGTTCTCTCAGCCTCAGGCAAGGCAAATGTATTTTCTGCAAGTTGGACAGCGTGCAGGAGTTTACTTGCAATTTTGACGGATTCTTTCCTCTCCTACGCACCTGTCCGATGAAACAGATGTGTGTTTTTCTCTTCTTTTATTCTGCCTTTATGCCGCGTTTCATCTTCCTGACTTGTAATGTGATATCTTGTCAACACATTTCCAGTGCAGGAACTTCGCCTCGATAGTAAACGTCTCTTTGAGTGACATTCTCGTCAGACTGTATGATGCATTGGAAAACCCCATCATAAAAGATGGTTGGATACCGTTCCAACCTCTTTACTTACAGCAGCCACAACAGACCACAATGCATTGCAGCCGCAGCACATGTTGTGTTCTAATTAAAGGGAACACATGGAAGAATTTTCAAGCTGGGGAAGCTTGCTCTCTTTTATCTCGCTACACTGCTACGGTAATATCCCACTCAACTTCTCTACATGCAGGTTAAAACCCACATTTACATGGAATGAGCTCAATCCACTTGCTGGCACTCGTTCAGACACATTCTGGGAAATATCTGTCACAGAATATCCAGTAAATTACTAAACTTCATCATGAGACAGCTCTGCACAAAGGTATACAACTAACTAGATCTAAACGTTTTGGTGATATGGCTGCGGGAGAGTTTGGCAATAAAGAGGACGCCAAAAAATGGGATAGCAGATGGAAAGACTGCAGGTTGTAGCCAGACATGTTTGGGTGCTCTCAGTCTCGTCCCTGTCCAAAGTCATCAGATCAATAATTCATTTAGCCATTTGCCACATCACTGTCTGTCTGACCCCGAAGCTCCCTGGAGTGTGAGCGTCTGACAGACAGATAGCACGAGTGTAGCCATGGATGAAGGGGCAAGGGAAATGAGGCAGTAATGGTCGGTCGTTCTGGGTAATGGGTTACACTTTGACAAGTTCTCTTTGTGTGTGTTTTTTTTCAATCGTTAAAAAGATATTAGTTAAAAGTGAAAATACAGAGCCATCCATGGGTCTTCAAAAGCAGAATTCAGGATTTTTTTTTAATTAGAAGTTGGATTTAATTCGCCCTTTCCAAGTCTGACCCTTTTTTGGTTTGTGCTCCAGTAACAGTTGACTAAGGGGCAGAACCTCGGTCAACCCTTTACTCATCATACTTGCAAGACAAGCTATGTGCTACGGTCAAAAGGTGTGGCTGGGGGACCGCCAGAAGCAACTCTTGATAACCTGACAGTATGGAAGGCCTCGGGTTTATTCCATTCCCAAATGAATCATGGTGTTGCCGGTTCTGTTTGGCTGAGGGCTGCAGTGTGTGTAAAAGTTTCTGGTTGTCAGGCAATATAGCTTCAAGAAGATGAATGCAGTCCCAGATGGGGACAAAAGGACATGTAGTAAAAACACTGTCGAGTCATCCTTGGCCTAGACGTGTTGCAAAAAATATTGTTCCACTACAGGAAATACCAACGTATCTGTTGGGGGAACAAACTTTGATGATACACTGAATGACTTTCCTTTGAGCTGTTATAGAAATAAATACATCCTTCCAATGCCTACTATAGTCCTTGTCAGCTTCTTGAAGCTCGTAATCTAATCTCACACACACAGCAGCTTCCAGCCACAGATTCGGCTTTGCTTCTTTATGTCAAGGTTGTCATAAAGAAACAAGCTTGGGATCTGTTAATTCAGCAAGTCTGGCTCATCTTAAGGGTTCAGGTTATTGTTTGTGTACACTACATGGCATAAGCCATATGTCATATGTGATTATCAGTGTTGTGACCAAGTCATCTTTGCTCAAGTCCCAAGTAAGTCTCAAGTCATTTGGTCCAAGTCTCAAGCAAGTCTCGAGTCATTTTTTCTTGGGCAAGTCAAGTCGAGTCTTTATTTAAGGCAAGTCAAGTCACTTTTTTCCACTCAAGATCCAGCACTCTTACCTAGTTCCCGGTCTTTATAAAGAGAAAAGACAAGGTATTAGTAGCCCGTCTAATAATGATATTATTGGCCCATTTATATAACCTGTTCAAAAAGTATGACAGTGAATTGTATCTGTATTATCTTGGCACAAACGCAGCCATGATGACGGTCTGCTCTGAGACCGTATTGAGTAGTAACGAGTACGACTGATGAGGCTCTGATGCTGCGTGTTGCAATAGCGAGGAGTTTGACTGACAGCCAGTCATCCAATCATGACAATCACATACCGGGGAGCTTTTTGAGCCGTCCAATCATGACTCCCAGTTTGCGCTACATACTTGATAGTTAGACAGAAAGTTTGAATTATATCATTTTATATTTAACAGCTAACATTCAAACTTATGGACACACGCAAGTCATCCAAGTCATCATGGCTCAAGTCAAGTCAAGTCTCAAGTCATTTAATTTTTGTCAAGTCGAGTCGCAAGTCATCAAAACAGTGACTCGAGTCGACTCCAGTCCAAGTCACCAAGTCTCAAGTCCACATCTCTGGTGATTATTGAAACTATGGGCATTATTCTGCTGCTGTAACCGTCTCCTCTCATTTGGTTTCAGTCCTTCCTGAAGAATTTACAATAATCCTTTAGGGATTAGCTCCCATTCAGCCACACATTTGTGAAGTACTGTATGACACTGTTGGATTATAAGGTCTAGCTTGCAGTTGGCATTCCAGTTCATCCCCAAAGGTGTTGGATCATTCATCAAACTTGGGAAACCAGACATGAACAGCCACAAAGAGCCCAAACTGTTACAATATCTCCATACCAAGTTACATAACACATCCTTTTGCCCAGTGAGGCTGTTATTAAAGGCATAAAGGGCCGCTAAAGAAACTCAAAGTGACACCAATCTGAGTTTGTTCTTAACAAGAGTCAACCAATGGGGGCTTCCACATGTCTGAGTGTCTCTTATCTCGAGCCTTAATATGATACATCAAACACTGAAAAAGTCAAATAATACTGACTAAAAGCTAAAAATGATCAAAGCTGTCTCTTGTCTTCCCCCTTTAGTTCTTGCTTGTTCTCTTCAACTTCAGCCCCGACATCCATCCATTTTAAATTCAGCCTGTGTGAATTTGTCAGCCTTTGCATCTGAACAAACACAAAGGAAGCTTTGCAGAAAGGGGAAAAAATGGGACATGACAGACAGATGTGGGACAGGCTGGAAGCTGTGCTCCGATTCAAGATCAGTTTGCTCTTCTAGTCCTTCACATCTGGAGCTCCACATGTTCCAGATTACGTGCCAAGCCGAGCCGCTGCTAAGCATGGCCTGTAGCCGTGCATCATGGGAACATCAAAGCAAATCGCCACCAAGTCCAGATGTTGATGCACGGCTGAAAACTAGTCGGAACACGAGGGCAGCTTAAGTCCCCAGTGTCTCTAAATGTACTCACAACTGAATGAGTGTCGAGGGAAGTGCAAGAATGAACGACCCCACAAAGAAGTCTCACCTGACTTTGCCAGCCAAGAGGTAAGGAATATGAGGAAGGTCAAAATTCAGTGGCCTTGTTGGAAAACTACAAACATATACACTCTAGCCTGACTGGATGGACACAAAAGTTAACCCTCAGAAATCTGCCACAGAAATGGTCTGCGTGCCAACATCAGTATATTGCTGATTGTGATGACATGTCTTGGGGTTTTTTCACATCCCCACAATCTGTACAATCAGATCACGTTAAGTTATAGAGGAAGAAAGAGTAATTTTATGAGCAAAGTGAAAATGTATATCGATAAACTCCCGACGTTATCGGTTCTTCTTTCGGTGCTGGAGAAATAAAGAAAATAAATGTCCTGTTTATTATCGCTACAAAAATGTTATCTTGCACATTTAATCTCACCAAGCGTCTCTAATTTGCAATAAGATTAAGACATTCGTCTGTGATGCATGTTCCCAATCCAGAAGACAGATCTCTCTCGCGGAGCCTGCGTGCAAGTGGCGGGGGCAGCTCTACAGCTACGTGTACAGCTACAGCACGCACACGAGAGATCCTGCTCGTTACGATGGCGGAGAGAAATAAACGTTCTAAAGTGCGGTTACACTTCACCAGAGTCGATGCGGACAATGCTCGTTGCCACAAGTGCAACGACACTTACTGCTTGTCGGGCGGAAACACGAGCGATCTGTCCAAACAGCAGTCTCAAGTGCCTCATATACAGGCAGAGACATGCGCCCACTTCTCACTGGAAGCTGTTACCCAGCAAACACGTGACGAAATGGGTTAACTGATGAGCCCCGCCCACTACCAGCCAGCCAAATTAGTTTTATATTTCCATCATCACATCATTGGGGTCTATAATCGTGATCTGTTCTAAACATTGCTGTTTCTTTTGCTGTAAGTAATTGTTTAATTTACATTTCAGAATTATTTATTATTTAATAATAATACGATTAATCATTAAAGTGAAACAAAAGGAGGAAAAAACTGTTCATATTTGGTACCAGTTCTTGATTAAACAACTTTTAATTCATAATCTCGATTATTAATTTCCTCCTCAGTGTTGATTAATCATCTGTTTTTCTCTTACCCATCTGCTGACGCACACACTGTCACTAATACGACCCAGTGTTACACTCAAACAGGCTGAAGAGCAGACATGTTTGTTATACTCTTTGTGTGAATCTCTGCTGTTGGGCTCTGATCATTAACGCTGAGCTCGGAGGATTAATTGCTCGGCTTTAAAAGTCCTTTATTCCCCGTGCTCTTCTGCTGCAGACATGGTCATTAGTTTTTAGAGCTGTGATGGTCTGTTGTGAGCGTTTGTTTATATGTGACCCGCTAACCCCCTCGTGTCTCTGCCAGCGCTGCTTCACATCAACAAACAACCTACGCCACCGCCTCACAAGCACAGTTAATGCTCTCTAGCCGCTTGTGTGTGTGTGTGTCCAATGAGTGTCTTTCACTTTTCTGTTTGTTCAAGTTAAAGAAACTGAGACAACTTTATACATCAAAGTACAATATGTGGACACTGAGCAAGTTCAGGCAATACCCAAAAATGACATTCTTAAACCTGGTTATTAATCTGCTGCTGTAACTGCCTCGGCTCTTCTGATTTCAGACTTTCCCTCTGATTTTGGACCCTTTGCTGCAGGGATTCCTCTCGCTGATGTTGGGTGATAAGGCCTGGCTTATATCTGAAAACAGACATGCTGCGTCGGCTGAACTCCAGAACTCTGTGTCTGAACTTCAAAGATAAGTATGAGGTTCCAGTCGGCGGAGGGTAATAAGATAATAAATCCTGTGAGATGACAGAATGTAAGATTTTGTCATAAAGAAGTGTTTAAAGGATCTTTTAGAATTGATTTTAAAGTCATTTTACTTGTTTACAAAGCTTTTAATGAGCCTGCTCTTCCATAAATCAGAGATAGTCTCCGCCTAGATAACCGCCTCCAAAATGATTGGCCTCCCCACCCCCAACCTCTCAGACCTCAACATCCTTCACACAGCTTCCATCGGACTCTGACCTGTAAGAGGGCACGCTGTGGCAGGAGTTTTGTTCCCTCTGCCATAGCATCTTTAAATAACACCACCTGGTGACTGAAGGGAGGCAAAGTGCTATTATGTGCATGTGAGTCATGTCGTTATGTTATGTTCCTTTTGTAAATGGTATTTATGTAATGTGTCCAAGACGCACTGTACAGACTGTGGCAACAGATTTCCTGCAAAGGACAATAAAGAATCTAATCTCATCTTAATATTGCAGCCAGATCACTGAGGTTCTCCACTGCTTCTCCTTTTGTAATGTAAATGTAAGGCTAAAACATTCATCCAATGTAATTGGATTTGTATAAATATATCATTTTTACACTTTTTTGTATCCCAGTTTAGATCTAATCTTAAAGATCTCATTTTTGTTCTCTTTGGTGGCACCTTTGGTGGTAAACGGTAATTAGTCCGTTTGTTGTAACTCTTGATTTTCCTCGCTGACGGTCGCTTTCCTTTTCAGACTGTTTGTCTTCATCTGAGCGTCGAGTTTGTTTCTTTTTCTTCGGATTTTCACTTCTTTTTGAAGTTGTATCTGTAGTCATCCATCTTTTCTTTGTTTGTTCAGCCATAGTAGATTACTGTTTACTCACAACACTTGCAGAGACCGGAAAAGCAGCCGCATAGCTCCGCCTACCCTCTCTGGCAGACCAACCACTGCTGGCTGATGGAAAACACATCAAGTAGCATGGCTGCTTTAAAGCAATATCGGATTTTTATATAATTATAACACCCTAGCCTCGTTGTAAAGTTCAAATCCAATTTGCTGTATAACTGAACCCCTGTTTTTAACAAGTGTCCTCATTCTTCTCTTTAGCAACTGAACAGTAAATGCCAAAACCAACCAGCTGAAACTTCTTTCAGATTCAGAGTACAGTACGGGTGTGAGCTCGGTATCACTGTGCTCGTGTGTGTGTGTGTTTCAGTGTGTCCCTGCAGGTGACAGGCCGAGCTTGTAAAAGAGTGTATTGATTCGCTGCTCCCTCGCTGTCCGGGCAGTTAACCCCGGTTTCAAACAACACATGCATGTGTCAGAGAAATCGATACACGTCACCAAAGCTTGCTCTGGGGTGTTGGTTGGCCACTTGGCCCTCTGATGGCACCGACAAGCCCCACCGGACAATTAATTAAATCTGAGAGGAAGAAGGAAAGCACAGAGTGTGAGAGAGACACGAAGTGAGACAGAGATAAAGATTTAACATCAGACCAGACTCAGTGAATCAGCTGCTTTGTGTCTAATAACGGTGAAACGTTATTGTAAAAAAAGGCCATTACAGGAGCTAATATAAGATCGATTTATGGAGATTTCAGTCAACAAGTAACACAATAATGAAACTTGGATTATTTTCTTAATGAGCTCCTCCAGTGATGCTGAAATTTGATGATGGGAGCTGTTTTAAAGGCTGAAATGCAAAGCACATCAGCCGTGTCATGTCATTTAAAGAGCATCAATTGACACCTGTAGCAAACACGAAACACATCACACAGGCAGAGCAGGCATTCAGGATGGAGCGGTTATGTGATTACGTGCTCATCCAGGGAGCAAATGAGATAAAATTGCTACTTTCTGGAGCGCGTCGTCATCAAGTTGCTTTGTGCGGGGATTTATTTTTGATTGCTCCCTGCAGGGATGTGTAAAAGGAGCTGGATTCATCTGCATTAACACCAATTCAGACGTAAAGAGCCACAGCACTGCAAATGTTTGCTGTAAATATGATCTAATTTTTATGGACAATGTTGTGACTTAAGGTGCTTTCACAAGCACAGCATTTAGTCTGTTTTAATTGAACTCTGGTGCAGTTTGGTTGGGCAGTTGTGAAAGCGGTAATCGTATTCTGGTGCGGACCAGAACAACCGGTCCGAGGCCGCTTGGAGAGGTGGTCTCGAACCGTTTCCAAGCGGACGTTAGTGCGGTTCGAATGCAGTGAGAACATAAACGGACTTAAAGCAGGACCAAATACAGGAAGCAAACCAAAACACAGTGCATTGTGGGTTGTTAATGTGTGCTTACACTTATAGAGGCAGGCATTAACATGAGTAGAGGACAGGCGTGGGGGAATTTCACAAATGGAAGAACAGGGAAGTATTGAAACTGTTCAGTTAGAAACTAAAGGAGAGTGGAGCTGATCGAGCTGTGGAACAATGTCGGTTAAAAGTATAAAAACACAACTACAAAACATTAATGTCCGCAATCGCGTTGAGTGTGATTGAGGAGTGTGCTCTCTCTTTGTTTACTTCAGGGAGTTTTCAAACGTGGAAATTCTGACCAATCAGAGAGCAGTTTCCCCGCGCATCAAAACTTTTGCTGGTAAAAGCTGCCGTGTGAACACAAACCAAACTCGAGGCAAAACTTCGGATCAAACTAATGGACTTCAGGGGTGAACAAGACTTTTTCAGGGCCTTCAGACAGCCTGTCAGTCCAAACTGAGGGTGCTTTTACGCTTGCTCAGTTGGGCTTAATTCAAACAAATTGGTTTGTTTAGGCTGCTAAACAACTCGACCATCTGAGAAGAAGGGTCTCAGTCCGCTTCAAAAGCAGACTCTGGAGCAGTTTATTTTTCTATGAAAGCAAAGCAGACCAACAACAGGACAGATTCGGGTCGTAAAACGAGATTCAATAAGGAATTCAGAATCTAAACTTCCACTAAATCTATTTGCTGCTCCTGGGATCTGTAAAGCCCTAAACACATAAATCAGACTTCAAAGACCTGTTGTTGACGCGGACTGTTGCTTCGCCTCACTCCGCCTGTGTCTGGGCCAAGAACAAAAACACACTGCAAAGACTACAGCCAAAAACAAACATGTACAACCTGCAACCAGGTTCAAGGAAATAACTCTCCATTCCAGCGAGTGGTGGTAGTGAGTGTTCATCATTAAAGAAGGGAAACTAACGGGGAATCTACAAGAGGCAATGTATTTGAAGCGTATTTTTGACACACATATCTTTGCTGTAGTTGCAGCCGGTGTAGATTGCAGAGTACATGCTGCTGTGACGCTTACGTGTCGCGCATGTTCCTCCATTCATCCATCCATTATCTATACTGCTTATCCTATTCAGGGTCGCTGGGGGCTGGAGCCTATCCCAGCTGTCATTGGGCAAAAGGTGGGGTACACCCTGGAGTCACCAATGAACCTAACGAGCATGTCTTTGGACTGTAGGAGGAAGCTGCCGACCACGGAGAGAACACACGCACGGGGAGAACATGCAAAACTAAGAAAGGCCAACTTTGTCTAAACCGGGGTTTGAACCAGTGACCTTCTAGCTGTGAGGCAACAGCACTAACCACTGGACCACTGTGCAGACCCACATGTTTGGCCAGTTAGTTTGAATTTAAAGATTTCCTAATATTTTCACACCTCTCTCTAATCGGAGGAAAACCTCGCTGCTGCACTGTTAAAGCTTGCGGCACTGTCTTTAATAGACAATTAGTCAAACAATGGGCCGCATGTATGAATTTCAGTTTTAAAAAAAATCCACATTATGTGGACAGACATCAGACTGGTGTTGTCAGCATCTGACATTTACAATGTTTTCTCTCACCGACAAGCTCCACCGCTGAGTCAACATGTTTGATCAGCCGACAAAGCAGCCCAGAGAGAGAGCAGAAAACATAATGCCACTCTAACCAGCAGTATTGGCTGATGGCCAACTGTCGGCCTGCTGTGTTAGAGCACAACAGAGGGTGTTATTTTATCAAGTGAAGTTAAAAGCAGTAAAAACAGAGGCGCGTTCGCTTGTGTCCAACTTTTTGTTCCATTTTTCTTGCTTGTCACTATTGATATCTGGAGTTGGATACTGCTGAAAAATCAATCTTGAACATGTTTGAACTTTTCAGAGAGTGTAATAAAAGAAACATCCAAGGAAATCCAGCTCCCAAAGTTGCAGAGCCTGTCCTTTATTGTGTTACCATGGTGCCCTGAGACTACAAATACCTGCACAGAGGGTCTGATATGGATGCTAAAAGCACATTACACAGTGTGCAGTATGGTGCCAATTGTCCCAATTATCTGCTGATGCTGGAGTGTATCAATCACTATTCTAACTCTCACATGTGCACACCAGCAACCACAAACTTTCTTTGCCAGAAATCGACTGTTTTCTATAAATTCATTAGAGGTTGAATCAATACCTAGTTAAGAATGAAGGAAGGAGTTCAAACTTCAAAACTTGAAACTGCAACTTAAATATCTCACAAAAGAAACCAACCTCCCGTCTGCTCCTGCGTGGGATCTCTCTGCACACCTCTAAACGGACGGTTAATCACAGTCAATAATTCTGAAAAGCTGCTCCTCTTAATCCTTTCTCCACCACAGCTTGTTCACATTCGAATAACTGACCTTCAGCATCTCCGTCAAGGTAAAAGGCAGAGGACTAGACGTGTTTTTGCAACCACAAAATGTGAATTACCAGTAGATTAACAGCACCGAGAGGCCGTTTAGAAATACAGTATGTCTGACATTTTAGAGAGGTCGCGGCAAGAGCTCGCTTCAGTTGATGACAGGAGAGCAAGGTTATGGTTGAGTGCGTGTGAGAGAAATTTAGATGATACCAGAGAAAAGAGAGCGAACAGAGAGTATTTACCCCAGAGGCTAGAGGAGAGTAAAGTGTCAGAGCAGGTTGAGAATAAAGAAATGCAAGTTAAGATACGACAATGGTAATAAAACACTTTTTTTTCCCGCTGTGTATGAACTTTTAATGACATACTCACGGTAACAGGAACCTGTCTTTACCTTCTTTTATTCTACTTCATTTGTATTTTTATTTTGACACTTGTTTGGGCAATAAAGCTCTTTTGAATTAAAATGAAATTAGTCTGCCGGTTGACTAAAGAAACTCTTTGTCTGAGTCGGTTTGCAAGAAGCACTGGAAAACAAAGATATGAGGTTAATGGACATTTCTCCGTTCTGATAGACTCGTAGGCGTCCATTACTTCACAGATAAACCACATGGAAATACTTTTAGTAGTTACTTATGTGCACTAAGGTTAAAATCTTGAAGATTTTCTTTTAAATAAGTAGATGTCAAGTCGCTGTCTAATTTCAAAAGAGGTAATGTAATGACGATTGAGTCTATGGCCCTCTTATGGAAGCCCTTGCATAGCGTATATTAGGGGAGGGACAAAACATCAATATCACAATATATCGTTGTCCCGACTGGTGTGATACAATCATCGACAATTAGAGTCACCGCTTCATTGTTTATGTCAATTTGTTTCAAAATCTGTGAAACTGACACCCACATGCAGTGAATAGTACATTCATTCTGCACATCATCTTAATAGGGCAATTTTGTATTCTTCAGTTAGTCAGATATCATGATGAAGTTTTCGAGTAAACAGTGACTATGCCCTAACAAATAAAAAAAGATTGGTGACTACACAGTGAAACTTCTAAAAAGAGTGCAAAACCAAAGAAAAATGAAAAGTTCAACGTTCAGATAAAGGCGAACATCGTCAGCGAAGAGGGTGACCTGCCATTATTGTGCATCCCCGTACTTGGTGCCAAAGAGAACAAAACAGAGATCTTCATGATTGTTTATTTGAGGTTTGGAATTAATTCAATTAGACAGGAAGTGGAAATAGTTGAAGGCGTCTTTACCCCTACGCATCTGAATACTGATAACTCATCAGGATGAATAACTGCTTTGAAGGCAGCAGACAGACTTTCTTTCAACGTACTCAGTGTTAATTTGAAATGTTTGTGTGGTGGAGGCACACGAGCAAGGACATAAGTCATTACAAATAAAACAACCTACTGCTCAAACCTTTCTGTTTTCCGCCTGCTCGCCCTACACGCCCTTGTCTCCGGGCTGCTGGGTAACCTGAAGTCAAACTTGGGGCTGAGGCTGATATTGAAGTAATTTCTTTCCTGATAATGTGATACACATTTGATTAAATGTGATTATTGAATCACAAGACGGGTCACCTTTTTAAATGATTGCAATATGAGTGTGGAGATGTGTTTAACTGATGATTTATTGCAACAGGTTTTAATATATTTGCTTCATTACATTTTAAATAATCATATTATCTGATGTTGATTGCGTTAGCTGCTTAAACGCCATTTAAATTGCATTGTTTTATGGCTCACAGGGCCCAGTGAGAGATGACACATCTGTTCACAGATATCTCCGAGTCGTGAGCTCTTGCCCTGACGGCAAGCTGTCGGACACATCTGTTCTTCTGTCTGATTTTATGGCAGTTTTGCTTTGAAAAAATTACAGTAAAAGAAACAAGAAAAAAGAAAGGAGGAAGAGAGTTGGTGAGGAGACAAGAGAAAAGACGACGCTGTCACACAGAGGACATCCCTCAAACTGCTGCTAGTTGGACACACACGTCTGATCTGTGTGTATCCTATCCTATATGATCAGTCATGTTAAACTGAAATGTTTCAGTGGATTTCAGTGGCTGGAAATGTTAAGGTCATTTCTTGCAAGTTGTTAGTTTTGTTTCAATTGAAATGAAAATGATTACATGGAAATGTAATGACAGGGTGCCCGAGTGGCCTGTAAGGCACGGATCATAACCCAGGACATCCACACCAACGGACCTTTGTTGCACGACATTCACCATCTGTCTCTGCCCTCCTTATAATAAAGATTATTGTTATGACTGAACATACAGTTTGACCCCATCGGGCAATACCTTCTTGTTGGGGCAACTTGAACGGGAGATCTTCAGGGGTCCAAACCCGGGACACAAATCGTGCCGAATCTGAACTATATTCAGCCTTTTCTGAGTTGATATCAGGGTCATTTCTTCTTGATATGTAGCTCTCAGTTCTCTGTGAGAAAACATCTGATACCCAGGAGGATTAAAGCAGATTTCCTGCTATTTCTGATCAGATAGTGCTTCATTGGAAGCACTTTAAGGTGAAATTAATTATCCCTGGGTTCATTTTTAACCAGGTCCACATTTTGGAAAACATCAATCAAGGTCTAAATGTCACTGTAGATAGAAACATTGGCCTTGAGACACTTTGTAAAGACTGATTCAGCCAAATTGGCACACAATTCCAAACAAACACAGAACTAACATCTCTGATTGAATCTCTGTTATCCTTTAATACAGAAATGCCCTCTGAGAGCGAGGGCTAACTGGGAGTTGGTTTACTGGACTCTCTGGATTGTTTGATCCTATCAGGCTAAAGCTCTTTGCAAAAGATAGTGAACACATTGAGAGTTGGCCTGAATCCCCCTATTAAATCTGTGCAGCATCAACCTCTGCCAAACACCGGCCGGTCTGCGCTGAGGGCTCGGATACGCAGAAAGAAAACTCAGTGGCTTTCCTGGTGAAACAAAATGAACACTTTAATACTGCATTGTGCTTGGAGGCCATACACAGAGCCGGGGTTTAACAAATGAGACCACTTTTGGCTGTCATCCGTGAGCTGCTGCTCTAGCACGGGGGAAGAGGTTTTTGTTTTTGTTTACCGGATGAATAAAAAAAAACAAACAGCGGTTCCTCGAGGTCCAACTAATCCCAGATTTACATAAATTAAAAGGCGGGGAAAAGTGCGGACAAGTGAGAGGAGTGCAAACATGCTCTGACTAACAAGTCAACGAACTGTGAGGAGACAAAAAGAGGGATGTCGGCAGAAGTCAAGGACGGTTCAACAGTTCAAGAGTTCTCTGGGCGGACATAGAAAACAAAGTTTGTACATACAGATCTTTATCTAAAAATAGTCTTTGATTAAATATGAGCAGAGCAAGAAAAGACTTTCTCCTCTTGAAACACGAAGAGAGTAACAGTTCCTCACAAGGCTCACGTGTTCATCTCAGTTCCTCTGAAGAGACACTTCTTATTCCAGCACAGACAAAAGCTCCAGTCCCCGAACCCTGTCTTCTTCTTATTGCCAGCATGACTGACAGCTCCACTCCCAATCCTGTCAAAGTAAAAGCCCTGAACTAACCTTAGTTTTTGGTTGGACTTCATGTTACATCCTGACATCATGGGAAAAAGATTGAACTTAAAGTTCAAACTATTAAAAGGACCGGTAAGGTAAAAACCCTGATTTTGTCATTGAGATACCAGACAGAGAGCTGCGAGTACTTTGAAATGTGTGCTGTAGGGACAAGAGGGTTGTGCATGTCGTAAAGAAAAGAGGTAGAGGAAAAGGAAGGAAACAAGCTACAGATTTCAAAGACTAAGCAAGTATGCATATAAGAAGTGGACGTAGCCACTGAGGTGCCTTCAGCCCGCATTCTTTCTAAAAGCCAGCAGGAGGCGACTCCAGTTCTTCTTCTCAAAGAGAAGTCGGATTGTAACTCCACAACAAAGTGACTTGATTTATCATGTCAGCAAACATTTTTGCAAATTAGTTAAGATCTCAGTCACTTGTTTTAAGTCTTCTTTGTTCATTTTGTAAATAGGTGTCTAAAAATCAACAGTAAAGCACGGTATGCTTCAGGGGGTGGCTACCTGTGATTGTCAAGTCTCAACCACAGTGACTTGTGAATCAGGATGGAGCTGTAGCAATCTGTATCCACCCTTTCATCCAAATATGGTCCCTTCTGGCTCCAGAAAATGAAAATGATATTAGCCAGTTTCAAAACGGTGACCTCCCGTTGGCTACATCCACTTCTCATACACACTCTATGGTACAGAATGAATTCATGTGAACCTGACAGAAAATAAACTATGCGTTTACTAGCAGCAAAGAGACAACAAATGTGACAGACGCAAACATATTCCTTAGTGGACAACTTGCACGACTGGAAAAGATCCCTCGTTGTTTCTGCTGCCTCTTTTTACATATGTAGCTCAAAACTCGCTTAACTCACGCTCCATCCCTGATCCAAAACTGTCTGACAATCTATAAACTTAACACAACATAGTGATATAGTAAATAAATAATCTGACTAATCAAATATGTAAATATATATTTTTTGGTACGAGAAAATGTCCAAACAGTCCCACTGGGGGAGGGAAATGTTTCTTATAGCAACTTATATACTGAATTGGAATTTGGCCACTAGAGGCAGCACTGAGCGCAAAGCACCACAGTCAGTGACAAAGTAAGAAGATTTTAATTTGATCTTACAAATATCTGTGAAATGACCTTAACACCACAGTCTGTGGAGGTGCCACTTGATGTGTTGAATTACTGCCGATGCAAAGTGCACAGAAGAGAAGAAGAAATGGTCGCGGTCTGTTTAGCATGAGGCTCCACACCTGCTCGGTTAGGTGTGAATAAAATGGTCATTGTTTGGGTTAGATTAAGTTATGTATATTATGAAAGTTACTTTACGACAAACGTGACAAAAAGTTGAAAACTCAAAGTTAACTTCCGGTCTCAAACAAGACTCAATTTCAGGTCTTCTGGGTTAAAAGTCTTGTTTTTGTGACCCATTCATTGACCCCGACCATCACCCCAAGTGGACTCTTTGTGTCGCTCTTTTTACTACGTTACAAAACCTTCTGGAGGATTTGTTTTCACCACACAAAAGGATCCTGACTGACTTTCCATCGGCATTGTTTCTGTGATTCCAACACATTTTGCTTTAACATAATTAGTAGTCTGCAATGAAAGCCTCATTATTATCAAAGTAAATAATGTTTCTTTGTAATTGGCTTCCATTTGTGGAAGATAAGTTGTCATAATGTCCCTCCCTCTGTGGAGCATTTTCTCTTATACACCTAACTGACCGATACGTTCAGGGTTTGATCACCAACCAAGACCTAAATATCGACATAGATCGGATCAGGGCTTCCTCAGCTGCCTTCACCTCCATTCTTTATATTTATTCATCTGTGTCTGAGTCCTTCCTGTCTCTTATATGCAACTGCAAGTTTATTACACCAGTACATTGATGTAAGCCTCGTTAACATAACTGTGCGTATCAGACAGGTTAGTTTGCTACATGGTTATTCCTACTGAGTGTAACTGAAGGGACAAAAACAGGTCAAGGCTCTTGTGTTTTTCCCTCGACAGGATTGTTCAGGGGAGCAGGTTAGTGCGTTACACCGCTATTTCATCTCCCAGACAGTCAGGCGTTCCCTGTCTGTTGAGAACATTAAGGAGCCTTACTGTCTCCTCGTCCGTCCCCCAGCCAAAGATCTCCATCTCCTCCTCATCGTCCTCCCCCTCGTCCTCATCATCCCCCTCGTCGCTGTCGTCTGTGTTCGACTCGTACTCCGAGGCGATACCTGACTCGCGAAACCTGGCAAAGTCCAGGCTGCCCAGCGACTTCACGTCGCGGGACAACAACGTCGCCGTGCCCTCGGATACGTCTCGACCTTTGATTTCTGGCCTGTTGGCTTTAAGCAGCGAGGGAGGCGAGGGGAGTCGAGGAGGCGGAGGCCCTGGCAGGAAACGGAAACACTCCAGTTTGAGAAGACACTTGTCCCTACCTAGGGGGCTTCCCAGGGTCCCGTTGGATGATGAGAAGACATTGCTGGTCCCGTCGGTGGTGCCCAGCGCAGGCAGGTTGAGAGCGGAGACGTCAGGTTTCGGCGTGGTTGGGTCGCACATCACTGCAGGGACTGTGGACCGGAAGGTGATCTCCAGCAAACTGTCCTGTGATCCCACTGCAGAGAGAAGGAAATATCAGCAATGATTGAATGAGCAGAGCGAGGGAATGAAGAGGGATAAAGGACAGATCCAATATCTGAGATCAGATTCAAACTGTGCCTTGATTTAAATTCACCTGCTGTAAGCCCTCCTGAGGGATCACAGAAGAATAATGTATACGGAATAGATATCTTTGAATTGTTTGGTTGGTAGGACTCACAAACAAAATCAGTCACAGAGTTACCAATAAATCAATGTGTTTCTTGTATCAGGTCAGCAAGAAGGAAAACAGGTTTCAAAGCATTTCATCATCATCATCGAGGCAGCTCAGTTTAAAATGTTTTGCTTCCTCCGTAATATGAGAGCAGACCTCAAAAACAGACCAAAATATGCATTCAAAGAATACCCCATCTTCTTAGTATCGAACACAAACACCTGCTAAGAATGAAATATGAAGAAAAGTTTAGATTGAAAGCGTCTGCAGGGTTTTCAAAAGTTACAGAATCTATCAAAATATCCATATTAACTTCTGAAACTTCTCCTGCAGTTTTATCTGCTTCCTCTCTGTTGTGTGCGATTTTCAACCTCAGTCCTATCATGCTTTTATGGGGAGCTAATGCCATTACCAGCGCTATCAGCTTCTCCAATTGGACCCGGAAAACCTCCGCCAGACGACGCAAAACGCGTCATCTGGCGGAGGTCAGGAAGCTCGCTGAACTACACTTCCTCACTCTAGGACGCCGGCCTCTGATGCCCGCCTCCAATGTTTGAAATGTAGACTGCAGACCTGAAGATTTTTTAGATCGGTATATTCTCATCGTGTTTCAGATTCTGTACCGCTCTTAGCCATTGCCTGCAGTGATCAATGTCCTTGACTGGAAAACGGTAGCATTTCACTCCAGCGTCTCTCGCTGGGCCGTTCCTTTCAGAGGGAGGGGTGCAATGCATGCTGGGAGTTGTAGGAATATAGAAAGTGCGAAACCACAAGCTGTTTGTACAACTTTCTCCACAGCTGTGGCGCCAATTTCAAATATTATTGCTTCTATTGATTACAGTGAACACCAGCTTTGACTGACAGTGGCTTATTCCAGGGGTGAACTGCTCCTTTAAAGACTATAAGACTCGTGCATTGTTCTATCAGACGCACATGGAGCGTGAAAGACTCCAGCGGGTTGAAACAGTGACAGCAAGTGAGAGAGAAAAACAAATTAAGAGACGTACTAAAGAGTTAGTTGGAATTAAGGCTGTCAGCACACACGGTTGATTGAAATAAATTGCAGGATAAAGGTCCAAATTAAGACCGATGAGAGGTCTGCAGAGGTCTCGTATACATTTATCTACCGCTTGAGAGGTTTGATGGTGATTTCATGTTTCTTTTGATGCGACTCTTTGAAATAAACTGTTACTGATGAAGAACAAACTTCTCAGAGCCACCTTTGAGCCTACAGGATGTGAGTGTCTGATACTAGAAACATAGGCTTAGACTTCCAGTCGAGTATTTCTTCAGGCTTTGTAGCCAGACTGTGTTTCACGCTATAACATTCAAGTGAATACTGTAAAAATGCTGTGAAATAGACCTCTTTCATGGTTGGCACTTTCTATTGTGAGAGCAGGAAAGGCATGGAAAGGACAGGAACTAATACACCAATGATGGCTCCTTTCCATTCAGGTCCAACGTGTCAATAACCCACGCTGGTGGACCAGAACGCACAGTCCCAGTACTTGATGATGCTTCAGACACAGATGAAACATTATTAGTTGTGTGCCTGTGTTTCACAGGACGAAATGTGTCTTAAAATAAATATTATTCTTCATTTGAATGTTTTTTTACTGTAAATAACAAATGTAATTTACAAATATGATATAACATAAATCATCACTTATGGGCCTCTTTACATGTGTGTTGGTGAGTGTGTGAGACCCTTCCCTCTGCACCTATTCTGTTGTTTTGCTTTGCACAGGACGTTTTCAGGAGGGGCGCTGTTGTGGTTCCCTGAGCCAATCACAGCGTAGAGGTGAGTGTGGGAGTGGTTCATATTAGCAACTGGGCCCCATTCAGACCGGCGAACATGACGAAAGAGCGATGCAGAGTTGGCCTTCAAGCACAAAGCTATCCAGCGGTTAGCATGCTAGCCCAAAGCTAACAGGTGGTTAGCATGCTAGCGCAACGGTAACCAGCAGTTAGCATGCTAGTGCAAAGGTAGCAATCGGTCGGTGTTAGCGCGGCAGGGTGGGCGTGTTCTTGCACTAGAGAGTGAGAGTGAGCTTCTGTCGAAGAAGAGCCCAGGAGGAGGGGCCCAGTTTGAATGTGTGTGTGAAAAAATCCTACTTTTCAGACCTTTAACTAAATTTTTAAATATAAAACACTTTTCCTGACAATGCAAAACGAGGCGCATTTAAACGTCCAACAAGCAGATGTGACAATGACAAAACTTTCCCCTCTGAATTGTTGGCAGATAAGATAAAAGATTGTTCCTCGCAGGGTGACGATTGGAGGGCATGCTGGACAGCGACTGTCTGTCTGAATAACTGATGAACAGGTTGAACAGAGTGTAAAGCTGTGACAGAGAGGACAGAGGGGGTCGTAGATGAAAGAACACCACTGTGAATGATAAACAGAGCGCTGAGAGGCCGAATCAACATCAGAATCCAGTTTCATGCAGGTACTCAGGAGCTTTAATGTAGGTTCATTTAGAAGGCCCTGTAGGTGTGAAGTATCCTCTCTCTATCTGCTGTGTGGATGAGTGTACACGAAGCTGAATCTGTCTGCTGTCTCTGTGTGTAGGTAGGCTTTTGTGCAGCCGTGTAAGGAATTAACTGACATTGGTGGAGTGTGCTGGAGGTGGCGTTGGAAGATGCTAAATGACCATCTTTATGCCTCTGTCTGGGCCATTTGTTATTTCTTTCTTCGTCCTTTGTTTGTCAGCAGGACAACGGAAAACCTATCAACACAGCATTTATGAAACTTGGTGGAGAGGTGCAGCATGGGAAAAGGAAGGACCCATAAAATCTTAGAACTAATCCGGATGTGACCCACCAGCAACTACACATTTCTTCTTTGTGAATATATTGTTTTTTTTAACCATTTTAATAGCTGCCATGTTCATGATGTTATTTCAGTCGGAGCATTTGCTATTTATACTTATGTACAAATAAAACATTTCTGCTTCTCACATGTTTGTTATAGATGTGAAATAATTCCATTTAATTTGCACATAATTAATCCAGAGATGAGATGTCATCGGAGACTAGACTGCTGGACCTTCCTTTATTCCATTTTATTGCTTCATAACAACAAGTTGCGAATACTTTTTTGTCTGATGCAGGGTCATACTCATTGCTGATTCAGTAAAAGTTTTATTTATCATGTTTCCTCAGCAGATTTTTCCTTATGTTCTTCTCTTTCTGAGGATTGGGAAGGTTGGTGTTGCCAGGTAGACCGGACAGGATACTTCGTGCAAGTCCATTAAAGGAGCAATTCTCTCCTGGAAAAAGTCAGTCAAAGCTGGTGTTCTCTTTAATTGATAGAAGCAATAATATTTGAAATTGGCACCATAGCTGTGGAGGAAGTTGTACAAACAGCTCGTGGTTTGGCGCATTCTACATTCCTACAACACCCAGCATGCATTGTGGTAGTGAAATACTACCGTTTTCGCTGCAGGCAATGGGTCAGAGCGGTACAGAATTCGAAATACGACGAGAACATAGCTCCCCATAATAGCATGATAGGACTGAGGTTGAAAATCGCCGAACTGGCCCATTAAAGCATGTCTTTCTAACATGTCACTTTGTCTCTTGTCCTTTCTTAATCTCTTCCTGTTTTTGCTGTTTTAACTACGTAGCAAATTGTGTATTAAATTGTGTTCTTTTAGTATTAATAACAACCCGAGTCTGTGTTCCCAGTACTTCATATAAAAAATATGCATGCGTCTGTTTCAGTGGCTACTTTAACATGTCAGCAAATTTGCATTCATGTATATAAAACTCACTGGAGTTTGGTCCGGACATCTTGGTCTCCAGCTCCTGGATCTGTTTAACCAGCAGGGAGATGTGCTGCAGCAGGTCTTTGTTCTGCAGCAGCAGCTGATGGACGCGAGCCTGGGCCTCCAGCCGAGCGGTGGCCTCCGCACTCAGCTGGTCCTTCAGCAGGTGGACCTGAAACGAGAGGGAGATGGAGAAAACATCGATTAGAAGGAATGCACTTATCTGAATTACCCAAATCCACAAACACACCACTCACCGCTCACCACGAAGGCCAGGGTCACACTGTGTTTACCCATCAAACACAAACTGCTAGTCAATGAAATCAGGCATGAGGGATGTTGGTTTCAAATATTTGAGTGAAGATAACAGCTGAAGACTGGCAAAGACGCACTACTGATACTCCAACACTTCCACGTGGAACACTATATTGATATTTTCAACACTTAGAAAGCATCCTTTAAGATCAATAGTGGCAGGTTGAGTGTTAAATCACCGTCTGAAATCATAGGAGCGAGTGTAAGGTGTTGCCTTGAGGAATTTTACACACTTTTCCATTATTATTGGATTATCTCTCAGTGTTTTACACCACCTCTCTAGAACAAAAACAGGTGGCTTTGGATTTCCTGGTAATTTGATTATTTTTGCATATAGATTAACATACCTTTATTGTGCTACTTCAGATTATACATAAATAACAGAACATACATGTATGGAAATAAGGTAGGAATAGGTACATCTTTATATTGTCTTCTAATTTGAAGCAATTTCTGGATACTTAAAGATTCAATCTCAAAGATTTCAGTTTCATTCTCTTTGGCGCCTCTAATGGTGATAAATGGTAATCCACGGTTGGATCCCTCGGCTGACGGTCGCTTTCCTTTTTAGGATTTTCTTTTTCTTTGTATTTTCACTTATTTTTGAAGTTGTATCTGTAGTCATCCATCTTTTCTTTGTTTGTTCAGCCATAGTAGATTACTGTTTACGCGCAACACTTGCAGAGACCAGAAAAGCAGCTGCTTAGCTCCGCCTACCCTCTCTGGCAGACCAACCACTGCTGGCTGATGGAAAACGCGTCACTAACTGGGCGCCACTTGGGATTTTTTACACTAAAGTCGCCACAGACAGCCAGTCTGTAATACTGCAAATGCAAAGGCTTTCATCAGTGGGCCATAGGCTCAATCATCATTGTGTTACCTCATTCAGCGATAGGTACTTAACAGGCATTTATTTAAATGAGAATCTTTGAGATTGGACCAAAATTAAATTGCCTTTTTGTCCCCTGTGAAAGCAATATAAATCTTATCTGAAGTTAAGGTGTTTAGTAAGTAATATAGCTCGACTTTAGCTATCACACACCATGGATTTGTCTAAGGGTGCACTATAAAGCAGAAATATTTGCTTTGTGATCACAAAAGTAGCCGCGGCCACATTAAAGCTTAAACGATGGTCGCTGACATGAAAAGTGGCCGTGCAATCGTTGTCTCCGTCTTTTCATCTTTTCCCTTTTAATATCTCAGTTTGTTCTTCTGCTTGTTAATAGTTGTTGTGATTAATTGTTAAAAGTCGAAGGCTACTAAACAGCCTAATTATCATTAAAAAATAAAAATAAACGACTGGTAATAAGAGTTTATGATGATTTTAATGACCCTGTCTGTCGAAATGACGAGCAACAAGAGAGTCCACCGCTTCCATTACGTGAGAGTTATTTGTTTTTGCAGTAACGAGGGAAGAGAGGAAGTCTAAGAGCTGAAACATCACTGATCAAATACGTTTGAGATAAAAGGGAACGACTTCGGAGACAATATAAAAAACTGCCACGACAGAAAATTAAGCACACAAGAAAAACTACGGCTTAATGTTTTGTTGTGATGAGAAAATCACATCTATTAGATGCTGGAGAGACATCAGGAGGGATTTATAGTTGCAAATTCGTAAACTCTTACTGAATAAAATATTATCTTTAAGGGGAAACACATCAAAAGCCATTCATTTTACAAATATATCTATATTTTACACCTTCATCTCGTGCCTAAATAATTAATGAGGCGGGAGGCTTTCGGATCCAGCTGACTCAGCTCAGCAGGTGGCAGTGATTGATCAACCTCGCTGTATTTTTACTGCGTGTAATTAATCAAAGCACTGTCGAGAATATACAGAGGACCTTCGGAGTGTTTATGCAGATGAAGGGAAACAAATCAATCAGTGACAATCTGGTCAATGTGTGTGACAACTCACCTAACAAACATGTGCATGGGGCTCAAGCATAGACTGTATAAAGAATGGACGTAGCCACTGAGACGTCACCCACTGGTTTCTCGACTGCATAAATGAAACCTTGTGGATTTGGCCGCCGCCATGTTTGTTTTCTGGAGCCAGAAGGGGCCGTGTTTGGGTTTGAGGGTGGTGCTGGAGAGGAGCAAACCAGTCTGTGCCCGTGGTTGATTCATTAGCTAGTTTAAATCCCGCAGAGTAAGATTCTTTTTGTGGTGGTGACTGACTGCAGTTGTTTATTTGTCAGACTACAGAAGCAGTGGACTCGGCACTTGCTCGCCCAAATCTCCATTGAGAGAGAGCGGCAGGTGAACAACAAGTACTGTGTAACGTCTCTCTTATCAGTACTACTCTGTCGCCGTAATCTTTCGTCGCACTTCCGCTTTGGCTCCAGATTTTCAGCAGCGGAGGTTGCAGCTTGGGCTCAAGTAAATGTTGCGAAACAACGCATGGTGAAACCAAACCATGATTAAGATGAAAATGTTCTGTTAAGTGAGTATAAGCATATGTTATATGATTACGATTACATCGATGATACGCTTAAACTCCAAAATAAAGTTTACTGGCTCCAATGAGGAATGAGGTAGAATCATGCTGCCACACCACAGTTTTTAAAAGAGTATACTTTAAACAACAACAACAGAGGCATGTCAGCTATTGAGGCATTCATGAGGGCACATTGTCTCACACGTAGGAGTGTGCGGAGGCCAACTCATTTTCCAACATGTATCATTTATCCACTGGAAGGGCACCCAGAGGGCATTTTAGCATTTTTATCTACTACATGAGAGCACTGTTGCAGCGTTTTTTTTCAAACATGGCGGCACCGCGGGCGGGTAGTCTGAGCTGGAAAATATTTTTGACATACAGTGTTGAAGTTGAAGCTGTTTAAAGTTCGATACTGACCAGCTGAGTACATACATGTGTAGATGGCAGTTGAAAACATCCTTTGACTTGACCTTAAACAATCAGTCTGTTCTGCAACAATAAGCTGCAGAAAAGACACAATGTACTCAATCATGTAGATAACCTTTGGGCTTATTTACTCTGTATGGTCAGAACTACGGGCCTATCACAGAGAGGAAATAAACTTGACAAGAGACAGTCTCCATTTTTTCACCCGCAGGTCAAAGTAAACGCTCACTTCCTCCTGAAAAGCATCGTTTGAGCGACCACAGAAACTGAAACTGATGTCTTCTGAAAAGGAGGGAAAAGGCGAGGGGAACTAAGGGGGGATAAAAGGAGTGAATCTGAGTTATCATCCAAAGCTGAGGAAATTACTGACAAAGAAAGGTAAGACAACGTCAGTTATATGGAAGTTGCTTGGATATTTTCAAAGTGACGAAGCAAAATTACTGTGTTTTTCTTTTTGTGAACCTTATGCCACTTTTTGGAAGATGTACAGCTTTAATCTCGGAGTTTTCAAGTTTTTCCTCGGAATATTACTCTTCTCATATGGCTATCTTTTTTGTTTATTGGCCCTATTATGCTGTCAAAGCAACCTCGACCAAGACATTTAATGGTAACAGCTAATTAGAAGTAAAACATACTTGTTCCTTTTTGACTTGAAACCATTTTTCAATTATGTTAACTTTGGCTTTGAAAAATTGAGTTTTTTATTTTTGCTATTTTCAGACATTTTATATATAAAACAATGAATCATGTCATCAAGACTGGCTCCTGATTAAAGTGTTTGCCCAGATTGATCTTCCTTGTGTATGTACACTAACACATAAGACAGGCCTGTGGTACTGAAAAACATGACCAACAGATTCTGCATCTTTGAAATGACTTTGTTTTTATATGTGTCTATTTCACTTTTATGACGGGGTAGCAGAGCTCCAGCGGCTGCTCTGATCCTCATGTAACCTTAAAGTCATAGTCTGATGTGGCGTGCAATAAAGCACAGACTCTGTTTCAATTCAACACTGAAAGGATTCAACTTCTATTACATTCTTTTTTTATACGAGGGGTGAGAGAGGGGAGACGGACACAGTTCACTGAGTGCACACATGTCCAAAGACACACATTCACATGCTCTCGCAGCCTCTCAGCAGCCATGACTGTTTTTACTTCAAAGTCCTCTCCAAATCAAATGCTCGCGGCCCCACCTCCCACCCCTTTCACCAGCCAACTACCCTGAGCACATAATCGCTTTCAACCATTTCAAAAATAAAATTTCTCAAGGTTTCAGATGAAATCGCAAGAATGATTCAGCAAAAGCCCGATGTGCTGAAGGAGGCCGCTTATTAACGATTACCTGACAGGAGACGCAGCGTGCCTTTCTATGGACGGATGAAACTTAACCCTGGAGTTTAAACGTGTTCCAGCAGGACTTCAAACGTCAGCTGTGTGATCAGTAAGAGGAACATGCCTTTATCCAATTACACTACATGTTGAGAACATTGAGATATAGAATAATAACTGACACAACTGATTGTATTAAGAGGCAACTCCTGTACTCTTAAACATGGATCCTATGTATTTATTCATATTTTACATATTTTAGGGTCTAAATGACAGATTATTAAAGTACTGTAACGGCTGCAACATAATCTGACAAAGTGCATCAGATCATATTTCACTGTGATACCTGTGGAGTAGCTTAGCATAATTCACAGTTAAAAAACTCATTTTTCTCACACTGCTGATCTGTGCAGGCCCTCATACAGCCTCTGCCTGAAACAACTCACATTCTGCTCTGTCCCTTTAAGAAACCCCGCTCCTACAAGCCCGCTTTCATCTGATTGGCCAGCTCTCCGAAGCCTGATGAGGCAGCATGAAACAGCACAATACCTCCCTTTTTAAAGTGCTTGTTTTTGCCACTGATATGCTCAGATTGTTATAAAAATTGTCTGACAACATTTCAGAAATAATCCCAATAGAGATAAACCTATTTATTGAGGTAACTTTTTTTTTTTTAAGTAGAAACAGCTGTTTTATCGCTCTCTGCACCAAACTCCTTTAACAAAAACAAAAAAAGTTTTTAAACCTCAGAAAACACAGGTGCTGCTGCCTCGACCGTTTAGTTTTGTGTAATTGAGTGTTATACAAATTATTTGTTGGGTCCAAACTAAGTGTTTAATAAACCAAACTCTTAAAGTATCCCAAGGGAATCACAGATTGAGGCAGCAGTAGACCAGCAACTCCTGTGTTTTCTGCAGGTAAAAATGACCATTTTGTCAATGGAGTCTGGCAGCTTTGAAAAAAACAAAGAAACAGTTTTTTCAGGTGGGAAAAAAAGCCACTTAACTTTAAAAAAAATGGGGCGATCCTTGCTGTAATGTTGTTAGACGCTTTGAATAACAATCTGAGACCATCAGCGGCAAAAACAAGCAATCTACTGAAGCATTTGCAAACTTTAATACATATTAGACCTAAAATATGTACAAAATAGGGCCAGGCTAATTTAATTGGCAGATTTCCCCAGAAATAAGTTTGTTGCATTTTCTCCCCTGCCTCTTTTCTATTAAATCATTTTGTATGCTGTCCATGGAAATTGTAATAATAAAAGCGTCCTATTACAGTGTGTCTGAACACGGCACATAAGGTTTTTAGGACGGCAGTAGGCGAGAAGGGCCGACCAGAGTGCCGTGAATCTCGCAGCCTCGTGTGGAGCGACAAGTCATAACTCCTAACGGCCCCCTGGTTTCTCATTCAGCCTGATGTGGGAACAAGAACTCGTTACTGTGGCAGCACCCAGGCTATTGGCTCTTGACGTCAATGGTGACACATATCAAAGGACAAGCTACAAAACAAAGTGTAATTGGTATTTCAACAAAAGACCAAGGTCACTCCAGGATTTTCAAACACTGCTTTGCTCTTTAGAAAATGTTCCAGGGAGTCCTTCACTGTTTCATATTTAGTTTCTGAGCAGACATTTCTATTAATATCCTCATTTTACTGCTGTGCATGCTGTGTGTGAAGTGCTTCTGTGTAGCTTGTTTTAATGAGTGATGATGTATTAAAACATTTCCACAATAAAATGTTTTATTGCTTTGCTTCTAAACTTTTTCAACGACATTTTTTAACACATGCATTCATTTTCAGTACACCTGTGTACCGCTGTCCAGGTGCTACAGATGGGAACTAACCTTTTGGCTAACAATGGTGCAGTCAAAATCTCGAAGACTTTCATCTAAAAAAATGTCTGTGAAGTCACTATCTGTCGCAGAATGAGGTAACACAATGGTGACTGAGCCTCTGGCCCACTGATGACAGCCTTTGCATCTTCAGTATTACAGACTGGGTTTCTGTGGCAACTTTCGCGGCGCCCAGTTAGTGACGCGTTTTCCATCAGCCAGCAGTGGTTGGTCTGCCAGAGAGGGTAGCGGAGCTAAGCGGCTGCTTATTTGCTCCCTGCAAGTGTTGCGAGTAAACAGTAATCTACTATGGCTGAACAAACAAAGAAAAGATGGATGACTACAGATACAACTTCAAAAATAAGTGAAAATCCAAAGAAAAAGAAACAAACTCGACGCTCAGATGAAGGCAAACAGTCTAAAAAGGAAAGTGACCGTCAGCCAGGAAAATCAAGAGTTACAACCGGAGCCAACCGTGGACGTCACACATGCAACACTGTCTGGATATCTGGGAAGTGTGCTCCCGCAATTACTGTTTATCAAAAGAACGAAAATGAGATCTTTGAGATCACTAGTTTAACAGCAATGTATTATAATGTTCACAGTCTATAATAAAGCTGGGGTATGAACCTTCATACTGTCCATCATCACACATCTTCAAACTTCTGGCTTTATAGAGCAAACTAGAAAATATTTGGCAACTTCTCTCGTTAAATCCCCCAAAAATGTTATTTGATTATTTATGGACAAACGATTAAATTTTCAGCATCATCATGAATTAAGAACACTGTCTATCACGAAAGAAAGAAATGTTTATGAGCTGAATTTAATCTAAATCAATTGGACAGTTAAATAGAAGACATCAACTCTTGACTTTAGTTGAATCTTCAGTTTCCAAAACAAGTTGTTCATTCTGTTATTTTACATCTGATGTATTGATGTCTCCATTTCCTTCCTCATTTCCTGCCCTTACATTCCTTTTCTGTCTTGGACACTAGAAGGGTTTACGGCTTTTTTCTCCAATGAGGCCTCATCAGTCCCTCCCAGCTCTAATGAGAAGTCAGTTCTGCAGAGAGGGACATTAGATGAAGTCAAAATTCAAAGCCCCAGTCCCAAAGCCTCTTTAACTCCCACACCCCCGCTTCTCCTCTCGGTCCTCCGACAAAAAAACACACAAGCGTTGAGGAAGACATTCGTCAGCTTCCATTATCATCACACTTAAAACCAAATGGATTGCGTGTTGGGGCCGGGCTTCCTCCGCAGACCTCATTTGTAAAGAGTGACACCCTGATGATGACTTCGGTGGTGTAATTTACAGCTGACAGGATCCCATCCCAGGCTATGGAGAGGTAGAGCTTCACTTCGACATATGCTGCCCTTCCGACTGCTCTAATAGCACATCAGCCACTCCTGCAGGGTTTATTCGGAGGCCTTGGGAGCAAGTGGCACATTAGTCCTGGTGCTGTCTGTGTTAAATGTCTCTCAGAGGTGCACCGGCAGGGAAAAGACTCTAATGTAATATAATCTAATGGACAAACAGCAGAGAACAGAGCAAAATGAGCACAATATACAAGTCCTTTTTCATTTAAACAGTCAGACCTTGGCTTTCTCGTCTGGATATCTGATGAAAAAGGAGCACAATGTTATCCAGATGCAGCCACTGATGATTTCTACTGTGGAGACAGAAGCTGCTCCTGTAGATAACATTTAAAAGCATGATGAAATATTGATGAGAGATGAAAGCTCTAAGTAATTACGGCTGGATCTCTGCTTGTCTCGCGACATGTTTATTTACCCCCTGAACTCCCCGATCACTTATTCTACATACAGTATCAGTAGAGATGTTGTCCTCTGCAGGGAGGATCAGGAGCTGTGGGATGATGCAGTCTCCTGTGGGTTAGCTGCTTTCAACCAACAAGTAAAAAAACAACACCTACAAAAACTACAACTGGGGCGCTGGTTTAGCTCAGTGGGCAGAGCAGGCGACCCATAGAGCTCGACCGCAGGCTTGACTCCTTCCCTCGTCCCTTTGTTGCATGTCACCCCCAATGACTGTATATATAGATGGACGACGCATCTCCATCTGTTCCCATTGAACGAAAGTGATGCCAAAATCGCCCCTGCGATAGGCGCTGCTATCTTGTGATGGTGATGTCATTTGGAGCCGGAGTCTGCGCAGTAGAGATCGGCGGGTGGTGCCGCCGTAGCCACTTCCACTAACCAAAACACACACTTCACTTACCGAAAAAACAGTAAGGATCCCGCTCGCCGGCGTGTTTAACAGCAGAACAGCTTCTTGTGTTGGTCTGAGGTTAACGTTCACAGGTATGTAAACTTCAGTGACTGTAGTGACTGTTTTAGTTATGTCTCCTCTCGCCGATCCTTCTTTACTCTGCTAATCCGGAACTGATTGGCTGCAGGAGCCGTATTTGCCAACAGAGCTGTCAATCATTTTTTGGACAGCATCAAAAAACTAATTAAAAATAAACTTGTCAGAAAAATGAACACATGGACGTAAATGAGCATGATAATAACTAACTATAATGACAGAAACCATGTTTGACAAAAATGTATTTGGCTTGCATTTTGATTTTATA
The DNA here is from genome assembly GCF_022749685.1 of Semicossyphus pulcher. Taxonomy (NCBI): domain Eukaryota; kingdom Metazoa; phylum Chordata; class Actinopteri; order Labriformes; family Labridae; genus Semicossyphus; species Semicossyphus pulcher. The sequence continues at coordinate 30,287,829 of NW_027211715.1, forward strand.
GTTTGACTCATGTCCCATCTGTTAACATGGAGGAGGCGGGCTTTATGACCTATACTGCAGCCAGTCAGCAGGGGGCGCTCGAAATGGTTTGGCTTCACTTTTATGGGGGCTGTCATGTCGTCCATCTATAGATACAGTCTTTGGTCGCCCCCTACTCTGTTCTCCCAATATTCTCTGTCTCTCTTCAGCAGACCTATCAATAAAGGCAAAATGTCCCCAAAATAATCACAACAACAACAACTACTACTACTATTACGAAAACCAAAACTTTACATACAACGTCTACTACTTAAACTAAACAACTGCAACAACAACTTCTGAACTGCAAAACAGTCTATCTTATTAAAAGAAGTAAGGTAAAGTAATAATCTCGAAGATTTAAATAAATGTCTGTTAAGGTAACACAATAGTGATTGAGCCTGTGGCCCACTGATGAAGCCTTTGCATTTTGTGGAAAAAAATCACAAGCGGCGCCGAGAACACAAATGCTGCATATACTACAGTGTAATCACACACAAAAAAGAAAGGACACCAGGTCAACCAGAATGCCAGAAGAGTAAAACGATCCACTTGCAGGCCACAATTCAATAGTTTCGAAACCAAAAAGTCAATTTTCCTTTTAAACTTGAAGAGAGAGGATCTAAGAGCTCTTACTAAAAGTAGACCTCAGACAAAGAGCCAATTAAAAGGTGCTCCACTTTTAACAGCGGTGGTCCCTTGGCACCACACCTGCCGTTACCCACTGTTTTCTGCCCTCTTATCTGCGCGTCGTGAAATTGAAGGAGCTTCAAGCAACTCAAACGACTCCTTCAAGCTTTAATTAGACGGCGGCATCGCTCTTCCATTTTACTGCTTTCTTTGTTCGAAACTGTTCCCCAGAACAGAGCGGCACAGCCCAAGGACAATATTCATCTCCCCGACTCCGTCTCTCTCTGCAGTTTAACATTTTTACTTCAAAGTTTTTCCCATCTTCTCAATTCTTTATGATGCAAAAAACCATCTCCAGTCAGCTGATTTTAACATAACTGAAGACATTTCATACGGCGCTGTCTTCCCACTTGGTATAACACAAGAGTGAGTCAAACTACACCCATTAATACGAGCTTTTACTTTACATTAGCTGCTCAAACACTACAGCAACAACCACTTGGCATTGCAAACGGAGACAATGAGAACATAAAAGAAAAAAATAAGACCTTGTGGATAATCTCCTAATCTTGTCAAAATGCAGAACTCATAGAAACTCGAAGATAAAGCTGTTAAAGTGACTGAAAACAGTGACTCTCCCACTGCTAGTGTAAGGGGATTAGGACTGTTGGTTGTGCGTTGTGCGACTCCACAGGGTTGGTTGCTGAGGATGTACTCTTCACACTGGATTACCATCATCGCATTCCCTGCCCACGCCAGGCCCCTTTGATGTGGCAGCGTTTGAACCCGCTCCAACACTGGCATGTCTCTGTTTTCATCTCAATTTTTGGAAGGATAAAAAGGAGGGGTAAGTGATCGTTTTGCTGGTGCAATGATTAGAAACGCACTTACACTTGTAATGGGTTGACGAGAGAGCGCCCTCGATGACGTAAGAGAGACCCAGAAAAGTCCAAGTCGCAGCGTGGGAGAGACGAGAGCGATAATGATTGCGCAAAGCAGGCCGAGATAAAAAGTAAGGACGGAAAAGACTGGTGAATCAAAAGAGATAAAGAAAGAGGGAAGGAAGGTGTAGGTGGACAGAGGAAAGGAAGAAATGTAGGAGTGATGACAGGAAGGAGAGGTAGACAACGGAGAAAGCAGGAATGTAAGGTAAAAGTAAAGAAGGACTGAAGGACGGATCAGTAGAAAGATACAAAGACACAGAGAGACGACAAAAGTTGTTAAGCGCTGATAGAGCTTCCTTAATGTCATTAACTGTCTCCACTTCCTCTCAGCCTGGAGAGAGCCCTGATTAGTGTTGGCAACATTTTCTAATTTACTGTGACCTCTGCTCAGACGCTGCAGGAGGGTCCAACATCAGAGATGTTATCCGAGTTGTCAGGGTGGGTCACAAGGTCACAAGGTCACAGGAAGTGACGTTAACTTCTTTCATAATATGTTGAGACAACAACTTACAAAACAGCTGATGGGATTTTTAAGTGTCTTAAACCTGCATTCTTTCCACTGGCTTGCCAAAAAAAAAGGGATGTTATAGAAGTCTATGAGAAAATGCTTCTATGTTGATCTCACCTCAAGCATCCATCCATCCATCCATCCATCCATCCATTATCTATACCACTTATTCTGTTCAGGGTCGCGGAGGGCTGGAGCCTATCCCAGCTGTCACTGGGCGAGAGGCGGGTACACCCTGGTAGGGATACAGCGATTAACCGGTTTCACTATTAACCGCGCTTTAAACCGTCACGCTAACTTAATCGTGAAGGCTCCGCTACACCGGTTTATTCAGCTCTCACTCTCAAATAAGGGGCCGGCACATTACTTTTAGAGAAACCTGCACAGAACGAAAACAAAGTGACACCTGTGGCGCACCAGCGATGTGCTTATCAAGAGCCTGGAGGCTACGCTACATTAGCTACATTATTGCAGAGGGACAGAGCAGCGAAGCCCGGGTGCCTGTCAATCACAGGGCTGACACATAGACACAGACACTCACTTTCACACCTACGGGAAATTTAGAGTCACCACTGAACCTAACGAGCATGTCTGTGGACTGTGGGAGGAAGCCAGAGTACCCGGAGGGAACGCATGCACGATGAGAACTCCACACAGGAAGACCTCTTACGTCCGGACCGGCGTTAAACAACGGTCTGATTTAGAGTAAAAATAGAGATAAGGCAGGATAGGTTTTAGGGCGTTGCTTAAAGGCGACCTGAATGATGTCTTGTTTACTGTCTGATGTACTAAAATACACACTCGGGAGTCAACTGTTCCTTTTTATTCTGTCAGTATACAAAGTTTAAAGCCTGTTTTTCCCTGGTCTAAATTAGCATCAAACTAATCACCACAGTTATTGGGAGGAGATGCACTTCTGGCTCAAACAACCAAGATGTTGATAACCCGAAGAAATGGTTTATGTCTAAATGACTATGTCCACTTTTATGTACAGCTAGTCATCGAGAGGTAGCTTAATAATGTAATTACAATGGGAGACTAATGCTGGAAAAAAAGCCGACCATATATCGGATCATAAACTATAACTGTGTGTTAAAAAAGCTCAACAGTACTGGTTTTGTGCCTGTTGTCTTTGTTTACTGTTGTTGTGCTTTGTTGCATTGGCATTTTTTAACATCACTTTGACAGAGCTGCACTCAACTCTGTAAAATCAGTGGGGACGTGCTGTTTGAGGTAATCAAATCACAAAAAAGAGCTTTCAACAGAACTCTGTCAGACACTTTGTGGCGCTGTGAAATGTTGTCAACAATAGTCTCACATTAAAAACCAGAAGAGTAAAAAATAAAAAAGTTCTATTTTCTGGTGTGAAACTGAGGCAAAGACACCAGGGAAGCCTTTTTGTTTTAGGAGAAAGTTTTCTACTCTTCATCACACATGAATATCAAAAAGTATAGATTTTCCTCGTGTATCAGCTGAGTAATCCCTCTCTCCTTCATCGTCTTCACCCACTAGCTGCATCGTCAGGGCAGAACGGATCAGACTTGTTACTGTTTGACCTTTGGTGTTGGAGGAGGCTCTTCTTGCTCATTACAGCTGGTTAGAAGCAGCCTCGGGCAGGTTTAGTCTCACCTATCAGAGCGAGGTTGTGTGGGAGAGTGAGAGAACATATACAGTATATTGTTTATGTGCACCAACAGGCAGAAACAGCTTCTCTGCTAATGAACTCTGGGTCTTTACAGGTGGATGATTCACTGGAGAGTGAAACTTGTTTGCTTGTGTGTGTGTGTGCGTGATTGTGCTGGTTTTTACAGCTGTTTCTCATCCAGAAGTCAAACTGGCAAAAAAACTACAAAAGTAAAAATAAATCCAAATTTGACTTGATTTCAAGCCCTGATTCTCAACTGGTGGGTCAGGACCCAAAAGTGGGTCGCGGATGTGTCCTTGAAAAAAAGTCTTTGCTGCGCTTTTATTTTGAAGAACATATCCTTTGACGTGCGTGCAGTAGTAGTGTAGTTTATTCATACATGTATCCACTGACTACAGTTACATTTACATTCTTGAAACTTGATGAACCTTACAGTAGTTGCATTTAAGTTACACTATTTTAGTTTATTTCTGTGTAAAAAAGGCTGTTAATTGAATCAATTGTAGAGGGAATATGTTCTTATGCACTGCCGCCTGCTTGTCATTTTGCTCAACTATTACACTGTTGTTTTGTGATGTTGACATGCTTTGATGTTTCATGCCATCTCAGGTACAAACTGCACGGATTGTAATTTAATAAATTTGACTGACTAAAAAATGTGGGTCTGGATTTGTTATTAAGGAGGCGGTGGTGGATCCTGAGGCCAGACCAGTTGAGAACCACTGCTTTAAAGGATATAACAGAGACATAACTTAGTAATAATCTCGAAGATTTTCATTTAATCTATCGCCAAATGAGGCAACACAATGGTGATTTAGCCTACGGCCTATCACCGCTAAAAAATCACAAGCGGCGCCCAGTTAGTGACGTGTTTTCCATCAGCCAGCAGTGGTTGGTCTGCCAGAGAGGGTAGGCGGAGCTAAGCGGCTGCTTTTCCGCTCTCTGCAAGCGTTGCGAGTAAACAGTAATCTACTATGGCTGAACAAACAACTAAAAGATGGATGACTACAGATACAACTTCAAAAATAAGTGAAAATCCAAGGAAAGATAAACAAACTCGACGCTCAGATGAAGGCAAACAGTTACAACAGTTACAACCGTGGACGTCACACATGCAACGCAGTCGCCCTAGGTGCAGCTAAAGAGAACGAAACTGAGATCTGAGATACAAGTTTAGAGTCGATCAAAGAAGTTAGAACTTTATAACACTTATTTCAATTACGTCGGGACGCAACTGACAATTATTTTTGATTGATTCTGTGTTTTGTTTGACTTAGTAATCAAAAGGTCTATCATTTTATTTCAAAATTGGAAATTGTTGGTGGCAGTGAAATCGCTGGGAAAGTCATAAAGGCATGACAAATAATAAAGAATCAGTGGAAGGTAATTAAGATGCAGCGTGGTACATCGTACAGCAGCTCAGACCGGCCAGGCCCACTCAGGAATCCTCGCTAAATGGCAAAAGAGCCAAGGTCACACAAAACCACCTCGGGGCAGCACATACACATTTGAAATATTCCACATTAGGTGAAATACTTCCTTTCATGTGCCTAAGCAGTTTTAAAATCTGCCGGCAGCCGCTGACCTCTGGCTTTATGGAGGCATAATTAACGGTATTTATGTGTGGGCACGTTCAATCTGAATGTGTGAGCTGCCAGTCGTAGCTGCAGTCTGTTTCATGCTGTTCAGGTTCAGAAAAAGGACTGGTTCTGTGTGAACAGGCGGTTTCATCAGGACCCCTGTGTCCGTCTGTGGAGGCTGTGAGACATCTGTGTTTAACAGACTGGGACACTTCTGGGTCAGGAGTGTGCGTGAGAAAATGTGTTGAGTTGTGAAATTGCAGTCTCAAGTCTTGAGGCCTTTTGCAAAGCAGGCTGACAAACTGCATATGCGTGTGTTGATTAAGCGCACAAGCCCGAGGCCACCAATGTCACAAGTCACTTCTCCCTCTGCAGCCGCTAAAGCTGGGTGATTGAGGTCTGATCCGGGAGGAGTTGCTCTTAACTTGTTTTCAAATTTACTTTGTCAATGATTCCTGAGTGTTTCCAATTGATCATGTTTCCTTTTTTCCAGGCAGTGTGGTCACAAGGGATCATTTCAAAGAGTTAGGGGGGAATTGCGGCCGCTGATAGCACCATAAATTGGGCATCATTTGCACCCGCTATCTGCATCATCTCAATGTCCGATTCACAAGCAAATTACACTCATGATATTAAAGCGTAAACACGCCCAGGAAGTTTCACAGATCGGTGCAGTTTGCTCTTGTTTTGTGCCTGATTGTGAAGAGAAGCTGTCTGCACCTCCACTCTCTGCTGCGCTCTCAGGCATCAGTTGAGCTCATGCTGATGTATCTCAACTCCATGCACAGATCGGTGATGAGCAGGGAGAGGAGAGGAGCAGACTCGACAGGTGTTTACTAGTTTAACTCTGTAACGCAGCTTCTTTTTTTTAAACGAGCGTGCAACAGCAGCTCGTCGATATAATAATCCCCGTCCTGCGTAACAGCTTCAGACCGTCTCCGCACAGGGACAAAGTGTGCCCGTGTGCCGGGGTTGAGCCTCGCACAGCCTCGGACTGATTTGTCTCTTGATTATAATAATAATGACAAAATATTATTAACAGATTTTTTACAGACAAATATATAATACTGCGCCCTCAGTTCCCACCAGCTCTCTGCAGGCAGTAATATTTTCTTCTTTCTAACTGCGCGGTGCTGTTAACACTGCTGTTTGTGAATTAGGTGCTTTTTGCCACGAGGCTCATCTGCATAGAAAGAGGACAAATTTGCCCCAAATGTTTGCATAATGACTCATTTAAATATGTGCAAACGGCACCGGAGCACAACTGTTTGCTCTGCAGCACACTTCGGGGTGCGTTCAACCCTCTGCATGTGCTTGGAGAATGAGTCTGTCACTTGCACAGGTTTGTCGGGTGCAAAAGCTGCGCAATCCTTCAGTGAATTCCCCCCTTCAAGTGTATTTGCCGGTATATGCTCCAGCCTTTATCACGTATAGGTACGTATAGATAGAAGATGGATTCATGGAGATAAAGATGACTGTTATCTGTGTGCCACTGGGGACATAAAGTCTGTTTATCTGGGCGTACACACATTATGTAACTCATATTAACTAGATGTGGATAATTCAAATGTTTGAAGCATGGTGATTCATGAATTTCATTAGTTTCCTGCTTTTTTATTTAAACAAAATTGCCTCAAGATGTTGCAAACAACTGTTGCCCCGACGGCCTTTAGGTGCCAAAGAAACATCATGCATGAAGGAACAATGCTGCCGTCGTTGTTCAAGTTAACTCAACTTAACTGAGAAGAAGAGGCAGACAGTGCAGCAGTTTCCACGGCAACACGCAAAACACTCAAGGTTAAAGTACCACTCGTTGCGGTAATGTCCATCACAATATGTGCAGACACTGGAGGAATCTGGATTGTAATCTTTTTGCAGACAGGGAATATGCAAAGTAGGACATGTACCTCTTATAGCCTCGCAGGCAGATTTCTAGCTGCAGTGTAGGGGTGGAACATAAGTGTTCATGAGACGTATAATCCTGTTTGTCAAATTAACTGTGCGTGTTCCATCACAGATAAAACACCTCCAGAGACAGTTTGAGGAAAATACAACAAACTTGAGCTGCTACTTGGTAAACTCTGCAGAATATATGAGTCGTGTGATACTTTCATTACAGCTCAGTACGAATCTGATTATCCTGCTTTTCATCAGAATATAGTCGATACGATATAATATAGAAAGGCTGTGTTTGTGTATGTGAGTGTATGCACCTGTGCCACGGCCACTTGCGTCTGCTGCTGCTGCTGCTGGAGCTGCTGTTGGAGCAGCTGGATCTGGTGGTGGACAGAGAGCGGGGCACCCGGTGGCAGCGTGCTCGATGCAGGGAGCAGCATCCTGGGGCTGGAGATCATCAGAGAGGTCTCCTCTGCAGCCTGACACCAGGGAGAGGAGAGAGAGAGAGAGTCAGAGAAGTTAATATTTAGTGAGCCGGAGTAAATAAAACATCAATGTAGCCAGAAAAAAGACTGGAATGTTTTGCAATGTAAGGTTTTGCAGAAGCTAATTACTGCCCTGAAAGAAACACAATGACACAATCCTTTTATGTATTTTTGTTAATTAGAATTAATGAATTAAAACCTCTTATTTGGATTGAGATGATATTTGTAAGTAAATAAAAGCGGAATTCCAGTATTTTTATAATTACATTTTCTGTAGTCTGGACGAATGAAAAATGGGTACAAAAACTTGGAAGGGAAAAAGGAGAAGGAGTTACTGCAGTCGATTCCTTCAGCTGGAAGCTGCAAAATTGGCTGCAACTAAATCTTTCAAGGCAAATGTACCTGATCAAAGTGCGTCCAAAAAAAGGGTTCATTTGGCACTGACGGACTCAGACTGTTATTCTATTAATGTGAATAACATTATTGTGCATTACATAAATATTGTGTTGGATTTGAACCAATCATTCTAAGAGCAAAGTCATTCAAAAACAAATGACTGATCAAGGCAGTGGTAGACCATAGACTGTTTAAAAGATGGACGACAGGACAGCTCCCTAAAGGTGAAGCCAAACCCTCTCTATCGCCCCCTGCTGACTGGCTGCAGTATAGGTCACAAAGCCCGCCTCCTCCATGTTAACAGATGGGACATGAGTCAAACTATAAAATCAAAATACACTTCAAATAAATTGTTCTCAAACATGGTTTCTGTCATTATAGTTAGTTCTTATCATGTTGATTTGAAATGTATTTTTAATTAGTTATTTGATGCTGTCAAAATGATGATTGACAGCTCTGTTGACAAATACGGCTCCTGCAGCCGATCTGTTCCAGTAGAGGAGGAAGGGTGAGAGGAGACGTAACTAAAACAATCACTACAGTCATTGAAGTTTCCATATATGTGAACGTTAACCTCAGACCAACACAAGAAGCTGCACTGATGTTAAAAATGCCGGAATGTGGGATCCTTGCTGAATGTTATTGTTGATGGAGTCTGGTGGCTAAGAAGAGAGCGATGTAACAGCTGTCCTGATCTTAATCTTTAACAATTTACAAAATATGTAAAAAACAAAAACAAAAAACCCCCAGGTTTAAACAAGCTTAAACTCCCCTTCATGTAAAACTCCAACAGAAACTAAACTTTGTTTACAAAAAGTAGAAAGTTTGAGGATGCAAATACACAGAGAAAAACAAATGACTAATGAATAAATATCAGGACAAGAAACTGCATCAACAAAATGCCTTTGAGGACAAGTCATCATCAACACAACAATCTGAATCTGAAATGTAAAATTGCTGATTAGTTGAACCAGTGTGAAGCGAGCGGCGCTGAGAATGCAGATCAGCAGCTCTGAAACACTCGTCTCAGACAATAATGAGCTTTGGGACTCGGTTCCTCCTTCATCTAACGCCATCAAGCATCCTAATTGTTTCAAGGCTCTGGTAACCAGTCACACACAGCGCCCTCTCCATCATTCAAACCAGCCCAAAGTGTGTTGTTATGATGCAGAAACGGTGCCTTAATTACACAACGGCTGAAATAAAGCATCAGCTCTGTTTCAGCATCCAGCACAGATGAAGGTGGTGAGAAACCAAATATATATAAAAACAGACAATCAGATTATATTCTTTTACCACTTCCTGTCATTTCTTCAGGGTATTCAGGAAGCAGCATTGGGACTGTAGTGGGAACACACACTCTATGGATCCGCACAATGTTCCTCCCTAATCACCTCTTTGGAGTTGCACAAAAAGAAGAGTTCACAAAGGGCAGAGTAAAAAGAAACTATTGAGACTATTGAGACAATCCTCACAGGAGGTCCTTTTTGTCTGACGCCCATGCTTTGAAACCACGGTAGCAGTGGGACCTTGGTGGTACAGCATGATGCTGATGGTAACATCGACAGGTCTTTGGTATCTGCTGATGAAATTAACATTTCCGCTGAAGCGGAACGCGACGCAAGCTGTTGACTATTCACATGATGAGAGACATGTAATGAACCTCTAATGCATGTTATGACCAAATGCCATCTGTCAAGTGACTGCCAGCAGGTTCCATCTACCTCATTAAAGGTGGAATGACAGGTAACACTTTATACAAGTCCAAAGCCTAATTTACACTCCCCAGATATCCAGACAGTGGTGCAGCATGTGTGACATCCATGGTTGTAACTCGTGATTTTCCTGGCTGACGGTCGCTTTCCTTTTCAGACTGTTTGCTTCATCTGAGCGTCGAGTTTGTTTCTTTTTCTTTGGATTTTCACTTATTTTTGAAGTTGTATCTGTAGTCATCCATCTTTTCTTTGTTTGTTCAGCCATAGTAGATTACTGTTTACTCGCAACACTTGCAGAGAGCGGAAAAGCAGCCGCTTAGCTCCGCCTGCCCTCTCCGGCAGACCAACCACTGCTGGCTGATGGAAAGCGCGTCACTAACTGGGCGCCGCTTGTGATTTTTTCCGTGAAAGTTGCACTGGACACCCAGTCTGTAATACTGCAAATGCAAAGGCTTTCATCAGTGGGCCATAGGCTCAATCACAATTGTGTTGCCTCATTCAGTGACAGATCGAGACTTTACTTTAACATGCAACACTAGCCTTTGTGTCATTGAAGAGCTGTGATTGCTGCACTGAAGTAAAAAAAAGAATACATTTTAACAAAACAAAATGTGCACTGCTTGCTTGCTGTTTGTGTCACACCTGCTCTCCTGTTTTCTCCGGCTAAGTCAGATCCACAGCAACCAGTTGCTGGACCGACAAGTTTCATTCTTCTGAGTCTGAACAATCAGGGCAGTGACTGAAATCAGGATGCACGGTGTTTAACAGTGATGTGAGTTCCGACGCCGGATGGGTTCGGCGAACAAGTCGACGGGTAATTAAATTGAACCTGCAGCCGCCTTAAGGAATCGATGGCAGAACACCTCCCCATCTGTTGCTCCTCACGCACCTTCTGGTGACACACAGACGGTGTGGGCGCACACACACAGACAGACTCCACAAGAGGAATACATGACTGATGGCCTGTCTGAGCTCCGTCTTTCAGGTTAATTAGAAGAAATTGTCCAAGTTGACGGGCTGTTTGGCGCTTTCATGTAATAAATAGAAAGGCAGACGTCTCGACAGGCTGCGTGTTAAAGAGAGAAAAATAGCTTGACTTTTCAGAAACATAAGATCGCATCAAATAAGCTCACTTTCTCTTGAACAGCCTGTTCAAAAGAGACGCATCATTCACAGTTTTGCACTGCAGTTACTCGCAGACACCTGAAATGACACTCAGGGCGCTCAGTTAAGGATGATAAACAGGATTGCTGCTTTTAAACAGTGAGTGTGTTTCAGTCGCACAGGGACGCCTCTGTAACATGAGGAGGAAATATTATGAATCAGCAGTCAAACTAACAGACAGGAGAAAAGGTCACATGTTCGACTTTCATGGAAAGTGGAAACTGAAATATTCTCAGAAGAAGAAGAAGAAGAAGAAACATACGTAAGGTGTACAACCAGACAAAAGAACACTTTCTTTCCACTGGCTGTAACTTTATGAAACAGTCTAACATCAGGCCCAAAACCCAGAGACACAAACATCCACTGTACCTGTAAATCATATTATTTATTCTCACTGTTTAGACACAATCTGTTAATGTACAATAGCTTACATTACCATATTTATTTCAGAATCCTTTGCATACTTTCCTTACTGCACTTTTGTCTTACTGTCTACAAACTTTAGACATGTTTATGTGACCTTGTTGAGCGTGTTGTCCAAGTTTTAATCTTCACATATTTCTGTTTATGTACACTGACAACAATGTGAAACCAGAGTCAATTCCTTGTATGTGTAAAGATTTATTCTGTAATCACTGCTTTGAATCTAAGTGTTATTAAAGGCCTGATTTTACTGGGAAAAAGTGGGTATATCGGCAGTGTTGCCTGGCCATGAAGGCATAGACTAAGGAGACACAGCATTGCTTAAACATTTGGATAACAGCACATTCTTACTGAAGATACTTGGTCATTCATGTGTATGTAAGTAGAAATAGCTTTATCAAACTAAAAAAGAACCCTGGCTTCTTTCTCGCCACCACCCAGCTGACCAATCACTGAGTGATGTGAGTGTGAGGGTCAGACTGTTGGTTTTGGAACGTTACACGAATGCTCAGACCAATTCGTCACTGGACAGGTGTGGGGGGGAGGATTTTTTTATAAAGCTATTCAAACAAGCTCCACACAGCTTTGTGCCTCTTTTAACACTTTTATTGGAACATTGTACATGAGGCTCAAAGCTCTCATTAACCCACTTTTAGGACATTTAAAACAAGCTGAGTGTATGCTAGCTGCCCAAACAGCAGCAAGCACAGTTGTAAGCTGATTGAGAAGTCCAATGACTGCAGCTTAAACCAAGATATGTTAAGCAAAGACTGGTTTACTTTAATACTTCAGACCAGCTACACTTTATTTATTTGAAAAACTGAACACATGAAAGATGTGGGCAGCAATTCAGAAGTCTGGAACCAGGCAGGTTAAACCTAAAAAGAGATTAAAAGTCGAGATGAAACGGCATTTCGAGAGTATCTAGCTTCCGTATCGTGACATATTTCCGAGTGAAACAGGACGTGCAGGCGGGACATATCATTAGAGGGATTTGATTTGATCGTTGAGAAGTGGGCGGAAACAGAAGTTCTCCGCAGCGCAGTAGCTAGCTAACTGACCGAGCGTTCTTGGTGCTCTGCGGCTAAATGTTGCAGATTGATTGGTCGAAATTGTTTGGTGCAAACTTACGTAAGCACGCGTGACATTTAGTTTTACCGGAAGAAAAAATGATCAGATTTTGATATAAGAATACGAAGAAATTGATTTTCTGTATTTTTTTTGGCCTATATTGTCAAATAGATGCACAATATTACCGAGCTAAAAGGATTAAAATGACTGATGAATGATTTACATTTCACCTCGACTTTAAGGAGACTAGCTATAAGGCTAACATTTGTCAGGTGCACAAAACCATTAAATAAATGGTGTTCTCATGTAGTTCTGTGTCTGCTTGAACACTGTTTGCTTACATGTTAGCCTTAGGGGCCTAATGAGCCTAGAACTTAATTACTATAAAATATTTCTGAATCTTGACATGCAGCTTTAACATGACTTCAACAAACATATATAAAGAGTCAACTCCCAGCAAAGTAGAATTGAAAATGATCCCCTTCAAGGCCAGAACTTTTTACTAATACATGTCATCTTCCTGACCTGAAATAGCATCCCCCGAAGCGATCACCATGATTTCAAAAAGGCGCCAGCAGCTATGAAGACTGAATGGCAAATAATTCTCAGGAATGGACGATCGCTTTTTCCTCATAAAAAATGCATGATCGAGCCAGAGAGGGTTGTGGCATATGAAGAAATGTCATTAGGGGTGTCTAATAAGGCAGGGAAATGTGGGTGTGTGAAGCGTTCAGGGGATGATTGAGAAACAGCACATCTGTAATCTTCGGGTGTACGGGTAACAGAGGATAAAAAATTCCTTCATAAGAAACGCCTCAGTGGTGATGAGACCCGTCTTTCAAAGCTGGAGATTTTATGCAGGACGGACGGCTGCGTAAATTAACCGATATGATTGATGAGTGCATGAAAATGATCCAAAGTGATCCATTCTCATTTTGAGAGACAAAAACTGAAGACAAGCGTTGCATCAAATATGAACGCTTCTGCAGAAATAAGCCCACACACACTCTCTCACATACTTGATTTAAGACTTGCATATTCAAACAGTCTTCGGGCTTTTTCTGAGAGGTGTTTACTGTACAGAATGAGAGACAACAATCCATCCCTGCATGTTGAAGCCTTAACTTGTTTACCACAGTCAAAGCCAATTACAGCGCACAGCAGAGCTGAATATTCAAACTGAGCGAGGGAATTAAACGAGGTGAAGAAAAACGGTCGACCACTGAAATTCCTCATGATAACTGCTTTAGTCTGGCGTGCCGGAGGGAAGTTTCACTATCACCATCTAATTCCCACACACACGTGCTAATGCAGGTTCTCAGCAGGCAGCTGGAGTCTTACTTTATCTTTTTAGCCTTTCGTTAGGGACAGGGAGAGGTGAGGAAGACACCGGAGAAGAAGCAGGCAGGTTTAAAGAAGGAAAGTGAGACAGAGAGGAAACGAGAGATAGAACACACGGCTTGAAGGAAGTTTATATTTCTCCTCCTCCAGCTGTGATTACATTCGCTGCTTTCTGTCTGTCAAACAGACGATTCCCTCCCACACACGCAGACAGACACATGCGCAGAGGCAATAAAACACCCAAAGGTTAGACAGGGTCTGGATTCCTTCACTGCCGACAGCCTCAGCTGCAGATTAACAACTTTATCAAGGGCCCTTATGAAACAGCCTGAGGGATCACTCTGTAATATCAGATCCTACCATCAACTGAAACAGTCATTAAGAAGTTGTAAAAGCAGCAGAGAGGGTCTTATGAGGATGAAAATGTTCGTCTTAAGCTTTGATACCTTTGAGTTCAGTTTCCCTACCTCAATCAGTGATTTAGGCAGAATATCCTGCGACCATTTGTGACTTTAAAATGTGTCCTCACTGTGTTTTGTGAGGTATGTTGGGAAAGTTTTCCATAGTGAAAGTTTTGCAGCAATATTCAACCTCAGGAAGGATTTTAATGGTGTTACGTGAAAAACCCAACTAATACAGGATTTTAGAGGTCGACACCAGTTTTAGAGGGAAAAAGATTCAAGTCATCCAATATGACAGAGAATTTTTGAAAGGGCATTTTCTCTGTAAATTATGCAGCGATTTTGCGCAGATGTGACGACGTAAATTCTTGCACAAATAAACTTTGTAAAAGAATTTATAACACCAATATACATTTAAACCAATCTAGTGTAGGTCATGGCTGTTCAGCTGTAATCTCTATTTACAGATTCTACATAGAAATGTAGATTTTGGGGATGGCAAGTGTTCTAGTTTCCGTTTGTACTACACTTGTAGTCCGAGTAATATTGACCAATCACGTATCAGCAGGCTGCGGTGTATGCAGGAGAAACAGTCCGTGTGGAGAGCAAAAGCAGACGGAGCATAATGCACCGTAACAACATCCCTGCTCCCATCAACGTCAACTGACAACGATTTAGCTTCTTATTAATCTCTATAAACAAACATCTGCATGCTAACAGCTAACAATCTGTTCTACATCAAATATTCAACTTCAGATAAATTCCCTGACGCTGTGCCACGAAAGACGTTCAGCGTGACTTCCTCGAATGCATCATGATCGATCCAACCTCCGTTCAACAAACGAGCATTTTAAAAGTAGTTTTCTTCTCCTCTCGATGACAGACCTGACAAAGCTTCATTTTGCCTTCTTACTAATCTGCATCATGATGTTGAAATTTCAGCAAAGGTAAGACCCGTTAATTAAAGTCAATCACAAGAAGAACGTTTGCCTTTTCTGAAAACAATGCAGCACGCAGACATAGAAATCGTTTATCGCTAACCGCTGGCTACACGCCCGGCATGTTCACCGTTGACACCAGAGGCTATATCGTCATCAGACTATATCCGAAACTGGTTCAGCTGTGATGCTCTCCTACATGTGATGCAGGCAGTGCTGTATAAGAGCATGTTATCATTTTTAGATATTTCTCAACATGATTTGTGACCTTTGTCCACTGAGTTTTGGGAATAACAAAATCAAACAATGATGTTCTGGCGCAGTTTAGCATGGTCTTAAAGAGAGATTCAAATTATCAAAGAGGAGCAAAGCATCTCTCAGGCTTCGTGCCTGTTGGCCAAATGACGTAAAATTTTCATCATACTTGGTCACAGTCACTAACAATCTGCTGCCATCCAAAAATACGTGCCACCTTTTAGATAAGGCTTTCCATTTCCTCTGCAATTTCCAACGTGGCTGTTTTCACTTTTATCGCCAGCATGAGGTGGTGGCTTTTTAAATCAAAGGTCTAAAGGCCAGACTCTCAGGGCTTGTTAAGAAATATCTGCACCTGTGCAGCAAATGTGAGGAATTCTGTGCCCTCATATTATCTCTGCTCTGCCTTTGTTGCCTTTTGACTACAGATATTGTTGTCGGTGTCCAAGTTATTCTTAATGTCAGTCTCGGTTCCTTGGCTAATGGCTACCTTGTAACTTTTTAATGATGCCATACGGTCACTCTGTTGCTGACCTTGATTTGCATGCCGGTGTAATTAAAGCTGTGGTTCTCAGCACCCAGAGCCCTATTGGTTTTAATTCCAAGTTTCTCATCCTGACCGGGACGGCCAGGTGAACCCAATTAACTAGCTGCTCTGTTAGAAAAACAGCCTGGCTGTGGATCAGGACTTTGATCCGCTAAACTAATTTTCAGGCCTGGCCTGAGGCTGGTCCTCGTTAGGTTTAAGTCAGAGCGAGTTTATTATTTGAGGTTTAATTAGCACTGCTCCACAACAATAAACCACACATCGCGATGAAGGGTATCTTTCAAAACTTTAAGCCTCAGATCAGCTCAGAAAAGTTATGTGAACAAAATCATCGGATTACTTTATTTAATTGGAGTTTATATTGATTTGTCAAAAGCTTAAATACGCTTCAGGTTTTATTGGTCAGGCTCATGGTTGTATTTGAATTTAATTGAAGTTTAAAAGCTACCTTCGTAACCAGAAACATTTATAGTTGAGCTCACTCATTTTACAGCCACATACAGTTTGGCTTTCCACAAGGCTCCGTACTAGGTCCTCTTTTATTTCTTGTTGTTTTACATCGATGATTTGCATTTGATACCAAATGTCTCTTAGATAGGTTTCCTCTATTGAGTTCTTAGGTGTCATCACTGAGGACAAACTTAACTGGAAAAAAAACAAACATCTACTCTGTCCAAGAAGTTGAGAGAGATATTGGTGTTTTCAGGTGAATAGGACATTTCCTCTCAAGAAAAAACCTTTATCACTGTGATGCATCCTTTCATATCTTATGGCAATATAATATAAAGAAGCACGCATAAAATCAGTTTCTGTTCCACTGTCTTATTACAAAAACTAAATTTAAGAATGGTTTCTCCTGATCATACAGCCTCATTATTTCAAACCCTGGATTTGTTTAACATATCCACCTTCAATGTTAAGCTTTTTTAAGTCAATCTATATAACTTTTCTTTAGTATTACTTTATGATATGTAGAAATTAAGAACTTAAAACAATTACACGCTGGGGAAAACAATTCAGGGAGGCTGCTAAGTCACAAAAAACAATTTGTACGATATTATAACATCTTAAAATCAATTAAAAAAACAGGTATTCTGGTCTGTAGCTGAGTCGCTGCTCTACAAGGGAGCACTCATTGAAACCATGGTGGCCACATACTGTTTCATTTATACATTTTCCAGTCAACGGGTAATGAGTCCTGCACCAGTTTAAGTTTTGCATAGTGGAATAAATTCTGTTTTTGTGACTTTCCAGACTATTCAAAGTTTGCTAAAAAGATCCCCTACTATGCTGTGGATTTGTATCTCAGCAAATATTCATAATAATTCATATAGTCTGTGATTACACCGAAAACCTGCTGATCTTAGCATTCAGCGGTTGCCCAGTCGGCCTCTAAAGGAGCATAGAAGAAAAAGTTAATGAGCACAGATTCCTCAGATCCCCCCCACTGTCAGAGCAGCTGTGCACATGTGTGCATACGCTGTCAATCTGTCATCGAGTCTAAAAAATGTAAATGTATTTAACTACATTTTGAGTTAAAGACAAAGAAACGGCATTTTCACACCATTAACAAGAAAAAAAAGGAAATTGTTTTGAGACGGGAGGTTGAGATTGTGTGAAACTGTCAAAATTGCAAAACAAATTTAATATTCAAATATTCCAGCACGAACCAGTTTGGAAAAAGATATTAAACGTCAGCAGAAAAAGGTGGCTAATGGAGAGGAAAGTCAAGTGATGGAGTAGAATAAGAGAAAGAGGGAGGAGAGACAGACTACCCGTGTGTGGAAGGAACTTTCAGGCCAGTGGAGAATTTGAGCCTTTCAACCAGTCTCATTAAATATTTGGGCTGAACTCATAAAACAATCAGGATGATTCAAATTTTAAAAATCCTGATCCGTCCTTATGAGGTCAAATAAAGGTCAAAAAGATTTTGAGCTCACAAAATACTGTTCACAAACAATTTCACGTTTTTGTAGCTGCAGAAACTATTTGTGTTTGTGTTCTTATAATTTGATTCCCAATATTTTCAACTTTGAGATTTCACAGTCTGAGCTACAGACTGAAACCTAAGTGAACCTGAAGTTACAAACTACGAGCTACAAGTTACAAGCATGACGGGACCAGTATTACCTGGGGACCTCATGTGATTTAGAAAAGACCCCCCTCACGTCTGTGTTTCGTGCAGCGCATTCACACAGGATAAGAAAAATCTGTATTTTACTACAGTTTACAGACATCATCAACCCGGATAAGACTGAAAATGTCAAGGATTCGCATAACATCTGCTTAAAGCCTTAAGCCTGTTGAAAGATAGAAAAACGTGTCGCCGTGCGTATCATCCATCTCATCGTCTTTTGAGATTCCGCTCGTGTGATGAATTTGAGTTTACAATTTCCACCGGAGCCTCCATAATTCTCGACCGGGAAAGAGGCAGGAGAAAGGTGCGGAGACGACAAAAACATTGCATACAAAAACATATTCGTCCCCAAATTACAGAGATGGCGATTTGCACGGGACTAATGTTATCAGATGACCTCTGTGTTTGCCAAAATATGGTAGGTAATTTGCGCTGGAACTTTTACTTTACAAATTACGGATATGGCCGATTAACACAGGATTATGATCACAGACAACCTCCGCAATTAATTACTAGAGATCCCCAGGTAATACTGCTCCAGTGCAAATAGGGCTTCAGTTAACCAGCCGATTAGCTCGCCCCCATGCTGTCACTGATCATCCAATCAGAGGAAGCTAAGTGTCCAATCAGGGCGCAACTGATTCTAGCGTGCATCATCTGCAAAACCAGTCAACACAACAGCAGTGCCTCCAGGCCTGTAAGGAGGCAAGAACAAGAGCTAAGTGCTTCTTCTTCTTCTTCTCATATTATTCGCTGACGTCTGGCCCTGCGACTCTTCTGTACACTACTTAATACTCTGACAAATATAAGGAGCAGGAAAACAATATCAGGACGTCACTTTAAACCTCACTCTTTGCCTTTCGAAAAAAAAAGAAATGTTGACAGTCACTTCAATCAGAGGCGCCGGCCCAGGGGCTCCCGTAACCCATTGGGGCCCATTGCACTGTGGGCTCTTTCAGTAATCCGCCCATGTTAGCTACTGCTTCAAGTATTTTAAAACAAGTGAGGCGCGCTAATTATTAGAGGTCAGAAAAAAAGAGAAGGAGCGAGTGCTGTCAGTGGAGTGCTGCCTGTAGCGCTACACTCATGGATCAGAGTGTTTACAGCTGCCTGACAGCATCTGAGAGCGGGCCGGGGGCAAAGACTCGATCAGAGGGTTTCACAGCCTCACTTAAAAGCACACGCACCCATGAGAACACACACGCACAGACACACAGTCCTTCTCTCTTTGACTAAATGACACATAAAGAAACGTATGCACTGATCTTCTTTTGAGTGTGTTAACATAAGGTAGATGAAAGAGAGGGATTGTTGTACAGCTTTGAAATGACGTTTTGTTTCATGCAATGATCTTGTACACAGCTGTTATCTCCAAACTTTCTCTTTCCAATTTCCTTTGTGGCGATACTCCTCCTGATACCAGAGGGAAGCCTTTTAAAATGAAACGTCCTGACTCAACCTCGTGGACAGAGGTGGGATTGATGCGTGCTCTCGGGAGTCCTCCGGGATCGTTTGAACGCGAGCCGCCGAGGGATTCGTCAGTCTAACGGGAGCTGACAGGGAGAGAATGAACTTTAACACCGACAGGCTGCTTTCCCTTTCATGAGCTTCCAGAGAAACCTCTGTAGTGAATCAGATCCCTCCGCTCGGGAAAATGCACACATGTGGGCTGTAACATACACACAGACGCACGCATCTAACTCAGTGTTACCTTCCCACTCTTGTCTCTGCACATTCCCATTTAATCTGTCAAGCTGCTAAGAGAGACAAATGTGTGGAAATAAAATCAGTACATGTTCATGCAGAGGCAGCTACACAAACTGTAACACACACACACACGCATACAGAAACACAAACAGAAACACACTTCCCTCCAGTGACCTGAGGATAGAGGTCGTCGCTGAGAGCTCGTTGTTTCAGTGATTTCACGCCGTGTTGCTTTCAATCAGCAGCTGTAATGAAAGGTCTCATAACTCTAACGTTAATGGGGCCCAAGGACTGTTGAGCAGCTGAATAACTTGGTTTTGTAACTCTGATTTAGCACCCAGAGTCCTGCACACGAGAGTGTCCATGTGGGGGGAGGGTTTGCAGGAATGTTTAAGTAAGCCTGGAGCCTGAGGTGACATAACATTCTCATTTGGATACTGATGAAAAGTTGAATAAACTCCGGCCTGGAGCGTCGCCTAACAGCTTGTCTGTTTAATTATTTACCATTAATTTGGACTGCCTGAGGAGCTACCTCATTACCCAGAGTTAAACACTGATCAGGGCTTTTCCTGCAAAGGGGAGTTTTTGACACTTTTAGTGGCAAGGTGAAAAAGAACATTTAGAGCTGGATAAACAAAAACATCCCCTTGAACTTTTTGTGCGACCTTTTGACCAACAGCGACGACATATCACTACATGCAGGGAACAGTCACTAGTGCAACATCTTTGTACACCAATGCCACAGCGTCTGTAATAGAGTGGAGCGTCGTATTTTTCCAGAAGGACAGTTGTGTAAACCCGAAAGGCCTTTTTTGGTTATATTTCATGTTTTGTTTTGCCTTCCGAACACTGCAAGGTCCCTCTTTATAAGGCTATAACTAGTTTCTTGTTGAAATGATTTCCCATCATGCTCCAGGTAAAACATTTCAAAGAAGAAAAACAAACACTGGAGCAGAAACAAAAGCAGCTTTTGTCCTCGTGTTACCAGTGGTTTGTGTAATCTGCGGTTATTGAGGATGTAACATTAAATGGGCTAGCATCAGGAGCTAGCAGGCAGCTCCCTCCTCCCTAGTTCAAGCTACCAACCAAGATGACGCCTGCAGCTGCGAGTTGTGCATATTGGCAAAGGGGGGTTCATAAACCAGTGGGTGCCGTCACAGTGGCTCTGTCCGCTTTTTTATACAGTTTAGCAGTGAAGGTGTGTAAACATGATAAGGCTGAGGTTGAAAATCAGTGAGCCGCCCCTTTAATGAGAGGACTGCACGGTGCAGGCTGGCACTGCTGCCTCACAGCTAGAAGGTTCCTGGCTCGAATCATGCTTCGGACACCGTGCATGCGTGGTACTCCGGCTTCCTCACACAGTCCAAAGACATGCTCGTTAGGTTCATTGGTGACTCTACAATGGCCTGTAGGTGTGAGTGTGTAAAAACAGCTGGGATAGGCTCCAGCCCTCCCACAACCCTGAACAGAAGTATAGATAATGGATGGATGGTTCATGAGATAAGGTTGCATCTTAAATTATGGAATGCAAATCCCCAAATGGTTTATAATTGTAATGTTGCAGAAAAATAAATATTTCACTGTGAAATAACAATGTGGATGAAACTATGTTTTAAAGCATAAAACCACACATTGAGCCTCTCCCATCCTCCATCTTTCCCCCCTACTGCTCCCTCTCAATCAGCAAAGCCAGAGGGTGGGAAGTTATAAAAAAAACAAAAACATAAATAAGTGATTGATGCAGAGCCCAAGGTCTCCGGCCAAAGAGCAGCGTAATAAACATCACGCTGAGCCCTCCCCTCTGCCCTCATCAGGCCTTGACGTCATTCCACCGCTGCCTCCATCAAGAACGCAATCACAACCGTGCATGTACGACTGTAAATCAGCAAACAGGCCAGAGAGCATTTCTGGGGTTATAGATGCTGGTGGTGAGTTTCCACAAGCCACAGAGCAGACAGTCTGACTGGGCTGTGTCAAATCTCCAACACTACCCAGGCCGCACAAACACTGACTCATACACTGGACGATCAGGCGGAGTACCCCGGAGCTCAGCTGCTGACAGCTTCTGAGTAGGCACCAAGTAGCGGGAGCTATTTCTGCACACGCTCACTACAAAGCTAAACTTAGAGTTGGTGTTAACTTGATCATTAGTGGTTAATAAAAGCAGGGATGTTTATCATAGTTATTACATTTGATTTCCTGCCAGGTTTACAAGCCCGAACTTGAACGGACTATATACAAACAAAGGGATGATGTACCTTGTTCTCTGAGTGGTTCAGGTCAGGAGGTTTGGCCGTGGCGTCCAGATCAGTGACTCCTCTGTTGGGATTTAAGTCCTCCGCTGCCGGCACCACTATCACTTCCTCCGCGTCGATGTCCGTCTCCTCAGTGACGGACGCCGTCTTCTCCGCGCCCGTTAGCTCCCGAGCTGAGCCGAGGAAAGTACACACACATACAGGTGGTGGATAAGCACGCACGCCTGCATACACACATGTGGGCATGAGCATGTACACAAGCACACATGGGCGGACACACATGGATACATCAAGTGAGAAACATTATCCACAGAAGCAAAGTATACAACATAATTTTGTGCTTTAATTAGAGTGTACATAAAATATATGTTCATCTGTTCAGTAGTACAACTCTTAAACACCCCCTCCAGTGGAAATCAAGTGTTTAACCTTGTAAACATCTCCATGTGGTGTTCTTCATGTGCTACAA
The DNA here is from genome assembly GCF_022749685.1 of Semicossyphus pulcher. Taxonomy (NCBI): domain Eukaryota; kingdom Metazoa; phylum Chordata; class Actinopteri; order Labriformes; family Labridae; genus Semicossyphus; species Semicossyphus pulcher. The sequence continues at coordinate 30,310,354 of NW_027211715.1, forward strand.
GACATATCAGGGACAACATCAGCAGTCATCTCCATGGCTGGGCCTGTCTGCTTTTAAACTGCAGTGTACCAAGGACAGGCTGAACAACACGTTTTCAGATTGGCAGGTTTGAGACGTCACAAACCTAAGGAGCCAATCCCGTTAATGGACAGGGTGATGCTATGCATATCATTATGTGCAGCCTATGGCAACCACTTCAGCGATGTTCGAGCCAGCTGTAACTGTCATCGTAATGTTTGCAAACTCACTACTGACTACTAACATTTATGTTACGACTACTAATGACTACATTTCAAGCTAGGTAAGTTCAACAAGTGTCCACTAAATGATGGCAGAGACGTGTTCTGTTTTCACGACGGAGGGGGCGGTTGGACATTTGCATAGTGGGCGGGGCCTATGCCTCAAGCAGAGCATTTTATATGCCTTAAAACATGACTGGAGCTGATGTTTAAGCAAATAAATAGTAAAGAGTACATTGCAAATATGAAACCAGTACAATCCCAGCTGGAAATGTTTTGTTCTAAGAACGTTCTAAGAATGTTATGTGCGATGTTCTGGTAATGTTTTGACTTGGTTCCCAGAATGTCCCTTTAAATAGTAGGAGAACGTTCTCTTTCAGTGAGAATGTTCAAATCACATTTCAGGAACGTTTTTTAAATCACGTTCTGATAGTTCAGGCCGTACTAACAGACTGAAAAGATCCTCCGGATGTTGCAGTGAGCATGTTCTACCTTTGTTTTTATGTAACTTTGAGCAAATGTTTTATTAAAGGCGTTCTGACATCCCAGGCCTCAATAACATCCTGAAAATATCTTCAGAATGTTGACGTTAAAATGTTTTGTCTTACTTAGTAGTCTTACTTTAAGTTTTAAAGTTATAAGAACTAAATGATAAACATCCTTAAAACGTTCTTTGAATATTAGATTAAAACATTTTCTTATACTAATCAGAACATTTTGAACAGTTTCATGGGCGTCTCCATTTGGTGTTTTGAGCTTTTAAACAGCTTCTTCATTCTTGTTTAGACATTTTTAATGAGACAAATTGGACCAAATTGAACAGACTGTGTTTCAGTGGAGAAGACATCATTAACAGAGATGATCAACAACATCGCTTGTGTAAAAAACACAAAGAATCAACAAAACTGTTTCTCCTTTTTCTGCACTCCACACTTTATTAAAGAAACTCTGAGCCTGTGAAACTAACTTCAGTTTGACATCTTTGTCACAAGTGAAATGTAATTAAATGCAAGGCCACGGCTGGATTCTGATCGCTTTTTTTAAGTTCCAAAACAGAAACTTTGCGTATCTGGCTGTAACTCCTCATACAGAAAAGGGATGGTTAGGTAAATTATTAACCTGACTTAAGTGTGTTTGACTTTCTTTCCTTCATCAGAGATTTACTGACTCACACCAGATCTTATCAGGCATTCAGTGTGCATTTCTCTTTCTTCCCGTTTCCTCTCTCCTTCCCCCTCTTTCCTCTTCACTGCTGCAACATCCTCTCCCCTCATCCTCTTCCTCCACCGCTCACCTCCACCTCAATCCTCATCTGCCTCCATTTTACTCCCCTTCTTTCTTCTGTGCGCCCAACCATTAGTGCTGTCCTCTCTCTCTCCACTTCATCTACTATAATCTTCACAAAACGGCTGCCAGAGCTACCCTCACCTCTCTCTCCATTACCACCTCTCTTCATCCTCCTTTTAGCCCAGCTATCAGTGCTGTCCTGCCTCCCCACCCGACCCAAACGCTTCGTCTTCCTCCCAAAGTTTACCTTTTCTCTGCCCTTGCTTGCATCCTCAGGTTAAAGTTATCATAAACTAAATGCGATGCATTTGCAGGATACGATATGTGTTTACACTTATAGACCCTTGCAGATTTATCACTAGGCTTTTACTGAAACTGATACTGATACTGTCTGTGTTCATGCAGATGTTTCAGTTGCTATGTATGTGCTATATATGTTTTATGGCATGTGTTTTTGTCACCGTTATTACTAGTTTGCAGCGACTTGCAGTTGTGGTATTTGTAAATACATATAATTCTTCTTAGACAGTTTGTGAGTTTGCTGTTTTTATCCTTTAAAGGTCCAGGGTGAAGGATCAAGTGGCATCCAGCTGTTGCAGATTTTAACAAACTTGCAACTGCTTCCCTCTCTCTGGGGAACTATGTTCTGGCCTTGTGATTATACACTAATGTAAACATACTTATGATCATTATAAATCATTTCTGCCAAAGATCCCCTAAAACACACACCAGCCCTTTAGCTTACTGCACTGTGGAGTCCTGGGCAGCCATAATGGGCTTGGGTGATAAATCAGCGTGTCTAAAATGTGCAGAATAGTCCTGTTTATCCTTTAGGCTAATATGTGACTCATTGCAACATGTGTGAGTTCTGTCTTGACCAAATGTGCTACAACAACAGAACAACAAAGTGAAATGTTCTGCCATAATTAGGCCACTGGCTCTTAGAAAACTACTGAACAAGTCAAATGAAGATTTATTTGATCAGTATATTATCATGTGCTTAGTGATGATCTGAAGGGATCTTGTTGCTTGTGGCTCTGTTACGTCTTAAGTTAATGTCAGCTGTAATCTGTATTTACAGGGACGTGGATTTTAGGGATGGCAAGTGTTCTGGTTTCTGTTTGTACTACGCTTGTAGTCCGAGTAATATTGACCAATCACGTATCAGCAGGCTGCGGCGCATGCAGGAAAAACAGTCTGTGAGGAGAGCAAAAGAAGGCGGAGCGTAATACACCGTGATGACATCCCGGCTCACATCAGCCACGTCTGATGATGATTTAGCTTCTTAGAGAACAAAACATCTGCAGCAAGTTCAGCTAACATTCTGCTCTTGATCTAAAATTCCCTTGACGCTGTTTCACGGAAGACGTTCAGCATTCAGATTTCCCGACTTCCATAAATGCATCATGTCCAATCCGACCTCCATTCAACTCCGTTTAAAGTCTAAAGTTTAAATCTTCTCCTCTTGAGGACAGACCTGACAAAGCTTCATTTTGACTTGTTACTAATCTGCATCATGATGTCTTAATCTCGGCAAAGGTAAGACCCGTTAATTAAAGTAAACAATGCAGCACGCGGAAAAGGAAGTCTTGACTGGAAGTCGTTTATCACTAACCGCTAGCTACATGCCTGACGTGTTCACGGTTGTCCCCAGACTCTGTATCGTCGTCAGACCATAGCCGATGGGATCCGAGATTAATGTTCCACAGTTTCCCTTTATTTTCCACAAAGCAGGATTTATTATTCTCAGCGATGTAAGCCATTTTTACAGTTTCTTATTTGTTTATAAGATTACATTGCTCACTTTCCGTTGCATCATTTTGTACATTTACTCTGAAACTTTCCTCCAGCATAAAACATCTCTTGCTCTACATTTCCTCCTCTTTTCTTTGGACTCCCTGCTGTTCAACCCAGTTCTCCTTCCCCTCTCCTTCTCTCCTCCTCACTTCATATTTCATCTTTTCCTCTCGTCCTCCATGATCCCAAGTCCCCTTTTTCCCTCTGTCATCTCTTCTTCCTTCCTATCTGCTCATTCTCCCAGCTTTCTGTTTCTCTAATCCTCTATCTCCCGCTCTTCTCTCCCCTCTCCTTTCATTGAGTGATAATTAGTTCTTCAGATAAGCTCATTGGCTGTGTGTGACGGCTCTTGTGTAGCTTAACCCACCATGACAGTGAGAGTGTGAGTGCTGTGTGTGCAGGCCTGAGTTTGTATGCATGTGGGGTCCTTTCGGGTTGTGTGGATGTACAGTTATAGTGCGTGGGTGATCTCCGGGCTCATCAGCATGTGAAAGGGAGCTCGTCTCTGGAGGGCTGGAGGGGGGTCTGTGGAGATAATGTGCCCCGGCCTGGTGCTCTCAGATGGGGACAGGGAGGGTGGCCAGCGTCTGCTGCTGTAATCACTGGAACGATGGCGTGAAAGAGATCTGTTCCTCTGGTTTTCCAACCGCTGAATCCCCGTGTGTGTGCTCTCAGACCCCCTCGGAGCCACGTGTCCCCGTGCTGCAGTGAAGCCCGTCCTGTCGAGGCACGAGGCGACGGATAAAAGCAGCTCAGCCCACTGGTTTTGTGTGGAGCCTTCTCTCTTTGGGTTGACTCATCCGTGACATTCACTCCAGCATCGCCCTCTCTTGCTTGCCAACTTGGGCACAATGCAGACAGGAGTGTGAATGTGTGTGTTGTGGTTGTCTGCCTGTGCTATCTAACAACATATGACTGTGCGAGGTGTGTAGGTATTTGTGTGCATTGGGGAATATGTGGCAAAGACTCCAAATTTTACACTACTTTATATTCAACTTCCACATGGCCTTTAAATACAGTTTGATACCTTTAGTTTTATTCCCTGACCTAAAAACACCGTCCTCTCCTGGTGTGTCTTTGTAAAGGGATGTCGGTGCTCTGCACTACTACGCGGCTGCAGACTTTTACATGAGGGTAAATGGATCCAGGCTTCTTCTTCCTGGAACTCTTCCTGCCTCTATCAAACCCAGAAACCTACAGCCCTGTCTTTAAATTATGGCGGCACGATACGAGGAAAACCTGCGATATGCGTTTACATTTTTTTGCGATGATACGATGTCTGATAAATGAGGAAATACTGAAGTGTGCATTTTCATTTTAAAGTTACAGTTCCTGCGTCTTTCGGCTGTGCTGCATATTTTCAACATGTCTACCTGTGTTTGTGTTCTCTCCTGAATTTAAAATGACTCCTAATAGCATAATAGTTTGTCTTTTTCATCTATCACATCATAGCTCTACTCAAATAGCTGAGGCTTCATCTGATTGGCCAAACGGTGGGAATACATGGTGCATGTTTCCAGGGCTTCTATCTGACAGTAAGAATGATAGCATGCTGAGTTTAAACGCGTGGCACGTGTACTTAAAGTGGGAGTCTTGAAGATCTCTGTTTCGTTCTCTCTGGCGGCACCTGTGGTGATAAATGGTAATTGCAGGAGCACACTTCCCAGATATCCAGACAGTGTTGCGTGTGTGTCGTCCACGGTTGGCTCCGGTTGTAACTCTTGATTTTCCTCACTGACGGTCGCTTTCCTTTTTAGACTGTTTGCCTTCATCTGAGCGTCGAGTTTGTTTCTTTTTCTTTGGATTTTCACTCATTTTTGAAGTTGTATCTGTAGTCAATGAAAATCTTCCAGATTATCACGTTATATCATTTGTCTTTTGAGACGTTTTTAGTTTGCATGTTCATACAGCGATAGCGATGAAAGATTCCTTGTACAGTCTTCACTTCACATTTTAAAGGAATACTCCAGTGTGTTACACCTTATGTTTCTGTCAAGACTTCGGCCTCTCTCTGACAGCGCAAGGTTCCCTGATGTGCCTAAGGTGTCTGTGTGTGTGTATTTATGGACTTGTGGAGATGTGTGCCAGTGCAAACATTTGATTTGTACCTCCTCCTGGAACAAGGACCACTACACAAAGAGCCAAGATGGACCACAGCAGAAGAAAAATAATGTTGTTTTTGAGAAAAGTCTCAATTTTTTTAAGTTACCAGCCGCTGCTATCAGTGTTACTCCAGCCATACAGGAACACTTTGTACATTCAACTGTGGGAAAACAAATAAATAATAATAAGAATGGCCTCCTCCTTCATGAGAGACTTTATCTGTTTTTCTTTCTTTCAATTTGTCACTGAATTCCTCTCATGAACCTTCAAGGTTGCAGCGGGTACGCTTTCCCTTCAACAACATTGATTAAAATGCAGCGCTCCCTCACAAAACATTCACCCTGCACTCGGTCACTCCTCTGACTAACGTCGCCCTTTGATTCTTCAATGTCACAACACAGAAGCAAACAAGCTGAAAGCACAAGTCACTACTTTCTCTGATAAAAGGTAAGCAGCATACAAACATCAGCGTCAACAGCTCCTTGAGAAAAGATCAGCAGTGCTTTAAATTTACACACAATGCAGGCCGCTCTGAATGCGACGCTGACTTTTGACCAGGTACCTGTTGTTCTTTGCGTCTTTGTGTGTGTGTGTGTGTGTGTGTGTGTGTGTGTGTGTGTGTGTGCGTGTGTGCGTGTGTGTGTACCTGTGATGGAGGAGTCGTTGCCGTTCTTTTCGCTGTGGCAGTCCTCCTGTCCGTCTGCGTTCTGCTGCGTGTGCAGCAGACTCAGTTTGTGACAAACCTCAAACGCCTGGCCGACCGTCCGAACAATACGCATGGCCTGACTCTGTGTGGAGAGGGAGAGAGAGACACAGAAAGACATGCCGTTTTTTAGGTGTTCAGAACAAACCACGAAGCGTAAAATCACTTATCACATGTGCTGCAACTTTTTGCAAGAGTTGCCTGGATGTAGCTTTGCCCCTGAAATGTGCATTTTGTACCACACATAGGCAGAAGTGCAGTGCAATTATATATGTAGGCCAGAAAATCAGTGTCACGTGGACCATTGGTGTCATCCCAGTCTCAGGTAGAGGTGGCTGTCTGTGTTTGCTGTCCAAACTCAGTGAATAATCACAATAACATTTCTCTCTCTGTCTGGGTTATTCCGTTGTCCTCAGGTGCACAGATGCATGCGTCTGTTATCTCGTCTCCTCTCCGCTTTCCGCCCCGCTCTGAAAAAGGCCCGGTCAAGTGAAAGCAACTTGTGTCTGCTATCAGCCATTTGTCTGGCTCGTCACAGCAGAGAGGTGCAGAAAAGATTTCATTTTAAGGCAGTGAGGCCTGGCCGCCGAACAGCACTCATCCTCAGCTGAATGAGCAGAACAGATGCAGCGTGGCCTGAGAGCCTGATCAGAATCAAGACTCAATCCTTTCCTGTGGACCCGTCTGAAGCTTCAAAGTGTTCAGTCCAGATCACTATCACAACATTATGTGGCTCTAGGATTAGGAGCAGATGGGAAATTAGGATCGGCCGGGTGTTTAATCTTTATTAAGAACTTTAACTGGTTTTGGCCATGTTTGCAAAATCCACTCTGTTCAGTGGTGAGGTTTTTCTGCAGTCTATGTAATATCTTTTTATTTCATTTTGTTCATTAAAACTTCTTCAGCTTCATTTTGTGCTGCTGTTTCCATGTTTCCAACACAATCAGAGCAGCGGCTACGACCAACAACGGCTCAGCAGCTTTTGTGTCCCTCGTTTCATTATGTTTAGTGACCTTAAAGTTGTAATCTCGATGATCTCAGTTTCGTTCTCTTTGGCGGCACCTATGTCGACAAACGGTAATCACAAGAGCACACTTCACAGATATCTAGACAGTGTTGCATGTGTGACGTCCACGGTTGGCTCCGGTTGTAACTGTTGATTTTCCTGGCTGACGGTCGCTTTCCTTTTCAGACTGTTTGCTTCATCTGAGCGTCGAGTTTGTTTCTTTTTCTTTGGATTTTCTCTTATTGTTGAAGTTGTATCTGTAGTCATCCATCTTTCCTTTGTTTGTTCAGCCATAGTAGATTACTGTTTACTCGCAACACTTGCAGAGACCGGAAAAGCAGCCGCTTAGCTCCGCCTACCCTCTCTGGCAGACCAACCACTGCTGGCTGATGGAAAACGCATCACTGAGTGGGTGCCACAGACACATAGTCTGTAATACTGCAAATGCAAAGGCTTTCATCAGTGGGCCATAGGCTCAATCACCATTGTGTTACCTCATTTGTTGATAGATAGAGACTTAACAAACATTTATTTACATGAAAATCTTCGAGATTATATCTTTAAATGAAAGTCGCTGACCATATGCTGCCACTTCAAACAGATTAAACCTTTAATGGCTATATTAGGCACAATTCGTGGAAATCTGGTTATAATAAAAGTCTAATTTTTGAGAATAAAGTGACACAAACAATAGCAACAGACAATGTGGCATACACTAACATAAAAATGTCAATCGAAGAGGGAAGATTAATCAGGAGTGCCTGTTGTGAAGGTGATTACGCTTGTGACACCATACAGCGTCAGCAATTATCCTTTTTTGTCTTTTCAGTTTATAAGGTATCCTCAAACAACAGTGGTGTCCATGAACACAATTGTAGAACATTAAAACTGCAATACCTCACATGCATTCAAAGTATAGAAAAGTTATTACAGATTATCAAAGTTGTTTCAACTCTTTCCTTTTGAAATCTAGTGGAAATGTTATCAACAGTACGGTTAATGTCTCCAAAAACAGTAAATAAGCAGTTAAGTTCTTTCACACCGATATCCATCCATCAATTATCTACACCGCTCATCCTGTTCAAGGTCGTGGGGGCGCTGGAGCCTATCCCAGCTGTCATTGGGCGAGAAGCGGGGTTACACCCTGGACTGATCGCCAGTCAATCACAGAGCTGACACATCGAGACGGACAACCTTTCACGCTCACACTCACACCTACGGGCAATTATAGAGTCACCATGATCCTAGCGAGCATGTCTTTTGGACTGTGGGAGAAAGCCGAAGCACCGGGGAGGGAGCCCACGCATGCACGGGGAGAACATGCAAACTCTTCTAGCTGTGAGGCTCACCACTGCACCACCATGCAGCCCCAAACCGAAGTCATAACCTAAATTAAAAGCCCACAGGAAAAGACTTAACCATCATTAGCTGGTAAAATGTGAACCTCTGACATCTGTCTTTTCTAATTTCCTTGCAATAAGTTTTAATATCCTGAAACAGACAAGACAGGAGGCTCTACCTTTGACTAAAGATCATATAAATGATTATCACTTGAAGTCTGTCTTTGAGCGGCAAAGCAGGCTTCAGTCGGCAGACAGATGAATCTAGACATCTGTGGAGGTGGGCATGGCTGACACGCAGCTGCAGGAGGGAGAGGTGTGGGGATGGCTCAGGAAAGCAGCACCAGGTGACTTAATTGGCACAGCTGGCGCTCACTTAAGCTAATTTTGCTCTCCCTTCTTATGCAGTAGTGTGCCGGACCTCGGGTCGGCTCGCACACGGGAAAGGAGCTGAAGCTCGGGCGATGCGCTGAAGATTATATATTGTTTAACTGTTAACTGCTGATCGGTGTAGCCGGACAGCGGAGGCGCACTGCTTCAAGAACGTTCTGGTTATTTATAGTGTGTGGAGCCAGGAGTCAGAAAAAGAAAGTACAAACCACAAGCGATCTTCCTGCTGTGTGTGTGTGTGTGTGTGCTGGGGGAGACGTGCTACAGCATCAAACTAAAAATCTATGGAAAAAGGAAAAACAATACAGGGTCGGGAGTATTTTCATGTTTTGGACTTCAGAGCCACATGAGAATTATGGTTTTAGTTTCAGCTGAATTTGCACTTCTTCTGCTCGGGATGTGGGTATCTCATTTTTGTTGTAAGCCGTCCATCCTTTACTTATGTTTCTTCTTCTCCCTCCCGACCTGCCGTTCTGTTTTCATGCTGTGCTGTTCTGTTCCTCTCCATCTCCTTCATCATCCATCAATCAGCCCCACGTCTCCTCCTCCTGTTCTCTTCCTCCTTTGTGTTCAAACTTTGGTCCTCAGCCTGACAGCTAACACAGCGTTCCCTTGAGACGTTTACAGAGGCAGGTATGGACGGTGTGACAGCAGTTGCTTGTGTTATTGCGTAAAGTGAACCAACCAAAGGCTCAAGGTCCCCTGACTCCTACGCTGATTATCTGAGTCTCTTTCTTTTCCTTCATACCCTCTCTGTGTATTTGCTTGTTACCCATTGATCTGTGTCAAAACAGCTCAAAACGGGCTGAAGTAATGGATAACATATGTTATGTGGCCTGGGAACACCTTAGGACTCAGCAGAAGGAGCTGACAAACGTTGATTTTGAGCGTGATGTCTGGACTAAGTTTCTTAGTCTGCTGCAACTATGGCCCGACCCCGAAAGAAACTTAAAGGAGGAAAAAAAAGACCTTTTATACAAGACAAAAATGTAAAGTTTTTCAATGCAGTCAGATAATAGAACTGCTTTGCCATATTGTTTTCACTTCCTTATTAGATATAGTAAAATTCAGTTTGAAGAAAAGGGTATGAAGAAAACAATGTCCTCTGGTCCCCCTCGTGAACAGCACTTTGTCGTTTCCATAATTTTGTATTTTTTTTAGTTTGTTGTCTCTTCTACAAACCGCTGACACAAACTGCTGATCCGACACGGCACGCTGCAGGTGTAGTAACACGTATGTGTTGCGGTCCACATAAAGTAGTGCCAAATAAAGAGGCGTTCTAACTGAAAAGTGAAATGCGGTGAATTATTCAAATATAGCGTATTTATTTATATTTATTTATTCCTTATGAGTGGACACATTACGTGTGGAATCGACCCTATCTGCAGCGGCATATAGCCGAGCTTCCATGCCGACACTCCGGCCGGTCTCTAAACACCAGGGCCGTGCTGACCGGCATCCACTGTATGTGGTACACTTACTATTGATAAGTATCTCATACAACCCCACTTCAAACAAACCGAACTATCCCTTTAAGAGGTGATGTCACATCTCTGCATTAAACTGTTTCAGGGTCCAAGCCGCTTCATCGTCTCCTATTTACAATTTGCCACAGTGCTGTTTTACTAACCTGAAAACTAACTTGATTATTGCTAACGCTTCATCACAGACATGCACCGTCATGATCGCCAGTGCAGCCACCACCCTCACAACAATCAACGTTACTGTAGGCTGCCAGCTACCGCTAGCTACCGGCGCTGTAGGACTGCAAAGTCGACATGGCAAAAACAGATGGTAGGCTGTAATTTGTGTGTGTTTTGAATGTGTTTAAATAAAAATACATTTTAATAGTGTTGAAATAACTTGTATACACATTCTTATTAATACACTATAGAAAACCTTTTTCCCTCTGAGATACCCTCAAAAACAGACTGCGTCTTATATTCTGGATTTTACGGTATGTGCTTATGTTAGTGATTTTTTGTTTCCTGTTTTATTTTGAAAGTCTGTGAGTTCCTGTCCTTATATCTCCTGGTCTATTGACTATCCCCACCTGTGCTCATTACTCACCTCCCCATGATTGTGTCATTAGCCAACCTGTTTCACACTCCCTTGTTTTCCCGGCTCCTCCGCCATGTTGTCTTTGTTCGTCCTTGTGTGTAATCGCTTTCCATAATTCCCTTCTGCTGTTCTCTACAGTTTCTGACTTTGCCTTGTGTCTTTGTTTGTGGATTTTCGCCCGTTCCCTGACTGGATTTGTTGCCGTTTTTGGACTGACCTCCTGTGTATCACTGCCCAGTTTGCGAGCAAAGACAAAGCTTTTTGCACTTCACCTTGTGTTCTTTTGCAATCTCTGTGATCTAGTCTCAAATCTGCCCAATCCCACTGTAAAAGCTGCATTATTGTTTGATAGAAGAAGATTTTTTCCAACAGGGGAAATATCTGTCATTGAGCAAGAAAACAGACGTATTTTGATGCTTTTAGAGGCTATCCATGTAGGGGTCATACTGAATAAAAGAACTCAGAGAAATCCAAGAAGTTGGCTGGTTTTTAATATTTGAAACTGAACATTTAATGCAGAGTTGGGTAGGAAATGAAAATGTATATATTGGGTCCAAAAGTGCAGCTGGCAGCTCCAGCGTAGCACTCAGTCTTTGGTGAGTCTGTCTAAGTGCACTACAGAGGTCAATAAAATGTCTTTGCAGCGTCCCAGCTTAATAGTCACAGACCAGTGTGAGAATATTTCTATAACTCTGTACATTTAGAAAATCTATCCTAAAAATACCTCAAAGCCAGTAAAGGGACTTGGATGTGATCACAGTTCTTTGTTCCAGTTAAACTCTGCCAGCAGCGTTTTTAAAGCTGAAATTGTTTTATAGACTTTTTTTCTTGGCAATCTGAAGAGCAATGTATTACATTATTTAAGCCTAATTATAATGAAAGCATGCACAAGCTGTTTCCCCAGGAGAGAGGAAAGCTTTGACCTTTGAAATGGTCTTTGAATTACAGAGGCCTGCTTTGCTTACGTTCTTTATCGAACAGAAAAATGGAGCATGGAAATGTCTGGCCTGTGATGATATCTGCTGAGATGGAGGAGCTAATCACGAGTTTCTCTCTTTGATTTCTCGGAGCAGTAATTAGGGCTTCAGTTTTGTCCTGTTTGAAGTCAATCAGGACAACTAACAGGCAAAGTTTGAAGCAGTAAATCTAGTCATGAGGGGAAACTGTGAAACTCGCTTTATATACCACTGCTTTGGCCATTTGTTCAAAGGCTGAAAAAGACACTCTCACTACTCTTGTGGACATGAGAGCAATTTCTCTTCTTTCTAGGTCGAAAAAGCAATCATAGCATGACTTTGTTTTACTGTTGCAAAACCTCTTAGAGCGCCTTAAGACAAACAATCGCAGCAGCCTCGTTTGTTTGAATCGATCTACCACATTGGCAAGGCGCTCGCAATGAAACGAGGCACTTTCACGCCTCTCCATGTTCTATGTCTACTGTTGACCTGGCTATCATCACAACCAAGCTGGTTTCCTAACTTTGATCTATTATCTTCCTTGAGCAATAACCTAGTGTTTTCAGTTGGCTAAACCAGGGTGTTCCCAACTGGGTTGCAGACTGGTACCGGGCCCGGTACTCAATTCCACAGGAAAATCTCAGACCCGATCTCAGACCCTGGCTTCGCAACTCATGATATGAAACTTTGATCATGAAGCCTGATGCTCCCCTACAGCTCTGTCTCCTCCGCACGCAGCATGATAACTCTGATAAACTACACGTGGATCACCTCCGGCTCATCTCATTCACAGCATGTGGAGATGTATTTTATGCTTTATAAAGGTTGCTCACAGAAATACGGGACAGATCGCAACCCTATTGACTCAGGGTCAGAGCATGAGAAGCACACACAGATCTGTGTCCCCACTGCGCTGAGCAGATTCCCAAGGATCGGGAAGAATACCCAGAACTTGCCACAATAGCATTGAACCCCGGGCTTAACCGTGTCTTATCCATACAGACAGACGATCACAAAAAACACTAATTGAGATAGTTTTTTTGAACAATGAAATGGGTCGTTCTGGAAGATAAAGAGAAAGACTAATTTGTTCTTGTTCCCAGTTTGCCCCCTTGGTACCCTTTATCAATTGATATCAGCCCCCGTCTGCTAGAAGTATTGAAATGGTTGCAGTTTGGTTACGTTTAGGCTTCAAAACTACTTAGTTAGGTTTAGAAAATTCATGGTTTGGGCTAAAATGAAAGTCAAGGTTGGTTTGGGCTAAAATAAGCCGCTTTCCCACTGGTCAAAAAAACCCACTGACACCAGCTAACACCCAGCTTTTTTGCTTAGTGGGAAAGGATACAATCTGCATTCAGACCCGGGTCAAATGACTCTGCAGTAGACCCGGGTAATTATCGCCTCAGTTCCGATCGGCATTGATGGGAACACCAAACCTGTGTCGACACACTAATCTCCGCCCCCTTTCCGGCGTGAATCTCCGTCTGTAACTTCTGCGACTCCTTGTCATCTTAGCTACAAATTCCGCCCGTCTCCGTCCGAGCAGCGCTCGAACATCGTTCCAAATTTGTCTGCACTGAGTTTGATAAACAGACTGAATAATAATAAGTAATAGATACAATAAAGATTTATCCACTGCAACATCTTGTTGTTTACTAACCCTGTTTCGGGTGCGTGTGTCAGACAGTGACGCAGCAGAAAAGAAGCCGAAAGGAGTTTACTCCACTGGCAATTGGAACAGAGATAATTGGCATCCAAAAGCGGGTCTTCCCGGGTCTGAAAAAGTCGTTGAGTCGTCAATCCAGCCCCACATGCTTGATTTTATTGTAGAAAGCCTGATATCACATTGTTGCTCTCAGTGTCTGATATCGCCCCTTATGGTTTTGCATTGGAATTTGTAGAGAGCCTGGTGTGTCTCTCATTCAGGAGCCTAAGGGTACCTTTTGTGTCCTTGTGAGATGCTGAGGGGCACGGCAAAGTGTCGTTCTGAAAAGACCCCGTCAGGATGTTTGGTAAAAGCCTTAACGGCAACCATTTTTCGTTTACAAATGTTCCCTGTCAGTCTTCTGCGTTACTTAAACCTCTGCTGGATAGACAGTCCCCTTCAACACACTAATCTTTTTCATTCAGCTCAGTTCTTACGGTTGACGGTCGTCCTGTGCCTAAGACATTTTATGTCCTGAGCCAATTCTCAAATGGATCTCCAATTCTGGCGGCTGACAAAGCTGTAAAGAGATTTGTCACTCAATGGCAAAGCCTGCACATAACCTGCTGTTAAGACAGGAAATGCTTCTGAAGTTGTACATTTGTCACCATCTCTGTCTAGCTCTCGCTCTGTCTCTATCGCTCTCTACATCACTCTCCTCTCTGTCAATCCAACCGAATAAATGTACCCTCTCTGTATCTGGAGCGTTCTATCTCTCTCCTCTCTATACATCAAGCTGCCAGTGAGCTGGATCCCTGCAGCACAGTATTCTCTCTTCGTGGCCGTACGATACGGCCTCATCAAAAGCACATGCATTATTTATCCCGGATTACCCTCAGAGGATTAGCAGTGCTTTCACTGTCCTCTTGGAAGTCTTGGCACAAGAAGAGATAAGGGACAAAAGGCAATATAATGCAATCAAGGAAAAAGCAGGATAAATAATGAAAGGTATAATGCACAAGGTATTGGTAGTGTAGAAGTGGAGGTTCCCTGATCACCGGCTTACTGCTATAATCATTAGGGCACAGCCTGGTCTGATGTTCATGAATCCCTCTGATTGCCTGAAGGAAATTAGTAAGACAGGAGGAAGAAATTAAACTGGGCACAGAGCGAGTGTGTGAGCGCACTGCAGAGGAACATCATAAGACCCGAATAAGTGCCAATCAAAGGACAGGTTTGTGTGTGACTGTGATTGAGTGTGAGAGCACGAAGTAAGTGGAGTGTGATGAAATGTAGTCGCGATGGCTCACTGACTCTTCTGGACCATTAGCTCGACTCCCAGGCTGTCGCTAAGCAAGGATACATCCTACATACACACACTGCAGCGTCACGCTAGAGCAAGCTATCACACCTTTATGTTTTTTTACAACAGACCATACACTATATTAAAGAAGTGGACATTGCCATTGTTAAATCAGCCATTGGTTTTGAAGCCCTGAGTTTGGAACATTGGTCGTTGCCGTTTTGTTTTTTCGAGAGAACTACATATTTGAATGAGAGGGTGGACACGCATTACAACACATCTACCCCGATCAAACATAAGATAGCCAAGCCCTGAAGCATACCCTGCCTTGTCCTCCATTTTCCTGTTGATAGGACAATGACTTACAGTTATAATGTTGCGATTTTAGACGGTAAACTCGTAAGGAAAATGTTGAAAATCGAGTGAATGGTAGGCCAATTCTCTCATAGACTTTATGCTATGATCCTCGGGGTTCAGTGTGTTCGTTTTGTTCTGTTTGTGGTGCAGTTCCTCTCCCTTCAATCCATCAGTTAGGTGCATGTGAGACGTCACCTGCTTCTTCTGAGGGATTTGCCCCTGAGCAACAATCGCTGGAACGCCCACCTTCATCCAAGGCATCTTTATCTGATGTTGACCTGCTTTTCCAAAGTTATCTGTGAATAACTCAGAGTTGTGTATAAATGTTAACCTGTTATGAGTCACTAGGTTTTTTTTGTTTGGTAACTGGTCATTAGGATTAGTTTCTTTTTTACATTCCAGATTCACACCACACTGAGGTAATTTTCCTCGTTAGTCTTACATTAGTTTATGGGTGGCTGCTACTATGTATTTGGTTTTGAACAGGTAAGATTAGGGTAGTCAGCAAGGCTTTTATTTCACTCCATTTAATTTTCTTTAACGCCGCAAGTCAGTGCGCAAACTACGAGGTAGGAGGGTGTTTTGATTCGTTTGTGTCTTGGTTTGGCGCCTCCCGCAGCCCTCTCCTTTTCTTTCCTGCCTCATCTGACTCCTCTTCCTGTTGTGTTGTGTTATTAGAAAACTGTGTGTTGGCTTGTTAATAATAAAACAGCTTGTTTGTCTTAATACATCCGCGTTATGTTGCTTCCCTTACCCCTGGATCTTTACTGGGTTGTAACACTTTGCAACAGACTTCTTTCTGCAACCAGTGGACTCTCCTCCTGCTGACAGTTAGAAAGATTGCAGTTTCAGGCACTGTTTCTGATCTTTATTCAAAAAGGTGGTCTTCGAATTTAACAAATTGAAGAAAAATGTACTTATGTTTTCCTTTCAAACCCTGGCGTTGCACAAAATAACAAGGCAAGTACGTAAAATTCAGGCTTTAAGGACAGAAGTTAAAGTGAAACTGCCCGTTCGGATCCTCTGAAAGCAAAAGATTCCAACGACATGGGAGGGATCATTTCATTGCCTAAACTACACTTTGCATTCGATCGGTTGGGTGGTTTTTACAGGGTTGTTGCAGAAAAAATGTATGAGCAGTAAATTTGAGCTCAGACATTTCACAAGGGCACAGACGCACCCGGAGTATGAGGGGAGGGGCTGAAATCTGTGCAAGCAACAATTTCTCTAAGTGGTAGAAAACTGTTTCAGCCCAAGCAGAACAAATGGAAGCACAAGCAGGGACAAGAGGAAGAAGAAGGAGATTTCATTCAAAATGTGAAAATCAGTCAATAAGGCATGTTGTCAAATTTTGCTCTTGAATGAAGATAGGAAAAAATATGTATGAATGAAGTGCTGAACATCTCTATGCACTTTAACAGCCTGGTCTCCAGCTGGACCACGTGAAAAGCAGATCCAAAAAAAGACTGTGTTTACCATCTATTGTTTCATAGACAGGGTTCAGGTGTAGCTTCACGGCCCGCGGAGCAGACAGCAGGTTTAATTGTGTCCCAGTTCTGAGGTTGGGTAAGGACACAATGCCTACAATGGTATGTCCCGTTGTGACCCCAAACGCCAGACCGACCCTGCCTCTGTTAATCAGGTGTGATGGTGTAGACTCCCAGAGAATGTAGCTGATGGTTAGTTCAGGTGCTTCTTGTAAACAAGGCAGTTCCCTCCAAAGGAATACTGTGCAGATACCAATTGTGAAGTCGGCCACGTTTAAAGTGGAAAGAGGCATAGCAAGAGAAGAAACCAGTGGAGATTAAGACAGACTGGGAACGCGTTGGGCAGAAGAAGTCGAGACTAAATTTACCACGTTTCACACAGTGCACACATTGACCTATAACAGGGCAGCTTTATTGACTTCTGCCCCTGAGTACATCTCAGTGCTGACATCTCACGATCAATACATCGCACTCTGATATGTAATGTCTGGAAAGAGGCGATTCGGCATGACTTGCTCAACTGGGGTTTATTTCAGCCTTTGCGGTAAAAGCCTCGACAGGGAGGTAAAATATAAATTAGATTGAGAGAGTAAAAAAAAAAAAGAGAGAGTGGAAGACAAAAGCTTCATTCCAGTGAGATATGGATATTCAATATCAAGAGCTGAAGGGCTATTCAATCCAATTATCTTAACCAAGCTGTGTCAAGAACGTTAGCATTGATACGACTGGAAACAGCCATATCTCATTTTATATTAGGACTCCTCAATGTCAACGATGAAACCATTGATTCTCGGTGAGATTCAGGAGCTTTGTTCGGGCCAACTGTACTTACTGTACGACATAAATTCAGCTCACTTCTTGTGCTTAAAAAGTATGAATCTACACTAAATGTAACTGCAGGAAACGGGCTTTATTAATGCTGAAGCTACTCAGTACTTTCCAATGGAATTACCTACGAGCACAGGAAGAGTCATTCATTATGCATTACATTATTATTTGGGCTTTTCAATCATCCTCAGAGGCAGAAGATTCTACTTGTCCTCTACGTCCGCAAGTCGAAGCCATTAGCCGACATTGAGAGACAGCATATGGTTGGAGGGCATCCATACGCGGAGAGAGAGAACTCAATTAACACTTGACACAATAACCACAACTCCCTCCACCTCATCAACCAGCTGTGGACAACAGATGAGCCTTTATCTCTAAAAAACATCAGATAAATAAATAAAGAAATACCGGCCAGAAACTGCTCCAACCAACTGAGCTCCATTATTTGTTGTTTTTGTGTTTTTTTAATTGAGTGGGTGTTAAGTGCGTCTACCGACTGACAAAAAATGAATTCACGTGGCCTAACTGTAAAAAATAACACAAATTAAAAGCTCAGCTGCTAACTGCAAGGTGTCCGTTTCACAGCAGTGATGTGTCGTGTTGTGGTGCAGTCCATTATCAGGTGTAAAAGACTGTAACAAGGTTTTATGCATCGCCTCTATTATCTTCACGCATCTCTCTTTACGCTTGGCTTGTTAATGTGTTTCTGCCTCATTGGTGAAGATATGTGATAAAGACCGGACAAAGGGAATACTTCTTGCACTGGACTGGCTTTATTATGCAATGCAGTAGTTAGTACTGAAAAAGGTGTCCTTAAACGTACTACGAGTAGTTATGAAACAGACAAACTGATGCCTCTATACAACCTACAAACGAACATCAGTGAGAAGAATGATATACTTTTTTTTAAGATTGTTTTCTTGGTTTTTCGGCCTTTATTTGACAGGACAGCTGTAGAGAGACAGGACATGTGGGGGATGAAATCACCAAATGATCGGCAGACCGAGAGTCGAACCTGCGATCAGTGCGTCGAGGACTGTAGCCTCTATAAATGTGGTGCCTGCTCTTTTAACTGAGCTAAACTAGTGCCCCTGTTAGACAGTTTAAAGACAACCAGAGGATGGTTTTCGTTAGACCATTTTTCATTCACACAGCAAAGGCATAAGGTGTAACGTTTTGTCCAACAGGGCCTCAAAATGAAAGTTCCTCAAAATGAAAGTTCCTCAGAAATTCATGGAAATGCCATCCATCCATGATCTCCTGTTCTCCGGGTTTGCGGTTGCAGCAGGCTCAGCAAGGTGACCCATGCGTCCCTCTCCCCAGCAACATTTTCCAGTTCTTCCTGGGGGATTCCGAGGCGTTCCCAGGCCAGACGGGATATATAATCCCTCCAGCGGGCTGTGGGTCTGTCCTGGGGTCTCCTCCCAGTCGGACATGCCCGGAAAACCTCCAAAGGGAGGCGCCCAGGAGGCCTCCTAACAAGATGCCTGAACCGCCTCAACTAGCTCCTTTCACATTCATGGAAATGATTTAATGATTCAGGGAACTTTAAAGGATGCAGACATTAAACACTGTACATATGTATCTTGTGCACAAAAGGACAGGTTGATGTTAATCCTATAGGGTCGATGACATGTATCAAATCCGAGCAGTGGACAGTGTGATGTGACCAAAAGTTCCAGAGACTAGAAATGGGCCTTGTGATGATGTTTGCGTACTTTTGCCCATCATTTTTTTTTCAAAGATTATTATTTTTTGGCCTTTTCTGCCTTTATTTCTAGAGAGGACAGTGGATAGTGTTGGAAACAGGGGAAGAGGCAAAGGGCCGAGGGTGGGAGTCAAACCCAGGGCAGCCGCATCGAGGACTGTGGCCTCTGTATGAGGGCCGCTGATTTAACCTCTGAGCTAAACCGGCACTCTGAATCATCTTTGAACAGACTGGCAAACCATCATACTGATTTGGTCAGTACAACTCGTCCAGGGGTAAATTTAAGCCTTCAAACAATGTGGAGTATTTGTACACTGGAAGGTAACACACACAGATATAATAAGAGTGGTGCTTATTAATGTTTATATTCTCCAATATCAGCTGTAAATATTCAGTTTTAACGTAAAATTTGGTGTATAAGCTGCACTTTTAATACATTTTATTCCCAATCTAAATAGTGGGCTGTGTCCTATACACCGGTGCGACCAATATACCAGTATAAAATGCAGAGAGAGGTATGTTATTGTGTTATGGTATTTTACCCAGATGATGGTGCTATCTGGTTGTTAAGTGGTGACGTGAAGCCGCTTCAGCGTCTCCTACCCCAAGAAGAAGAAATACAACGTCTCCTGTTTACAATATGCCGCAGTGCTGTTTTCCTCACTGTTTTAAGTTTAACGTTTCGTCATGATCGCCATTGCAGCCGCCACCCGCACAAGAATCAACGTTTCCATAGACTGCCAGCTTCCGCTAGCTAGTAGGTAGCAGGACTGCAAACTCGACATGGCGAAAACAGATGGTAGGCTGTAATTTGTGTGTGTTTTGAATGAAAATAAATAGAAAAAGTGTAGAAATAACCAAGTTTTTAATGAATAAATAGCTATAGAAAACCTTTTCCTCTCTGGGATACCCCCAAAAACAGACTGCGTCTTATATTCCAGATTTTACGGTAATTTACGGCTCTATTCTTGATTTGGGGGCAAGCCTCGGACTGTTGTATCTCATGTAAGACTGCCTCTTCCAATCAGACAAAAAAACACTCAAATACAGTCTCCTCATGGTTATTCCCAAACACAGTCACACACATGACCTTGTGGTAACCTTGTTTTTTCTTCTTCTACTCTCAATCAGTTTTGAAAAGACCGGCTCACCAACATACCAATTTCATCCAAAAGTAAATTTAAGTCTTCAGACGAGCTGCAGTAACCGTACAGACAGAGGTAGAACTCAGGTGATCATTAATATCCTTTCGGTGTGCACAGAGGTGTCATTAAACGTGCTGCTTATCAATGGATATGTTCTTATATATCAGCCTGAAAGATTCACTTCAGCTGGTCTCTATTCCTGATTTGGGGTCACGACCTCCAGGCTGACAGACTCTTTGCTCTGATTGTTTTACCTCACATTAAACTGCCTCTTACAATCAGACAAACACGCTAAAATACAATCACATCGCGCTGACCTCTCAGCCACAGCAACATTCAGTATGCTTATCAACACTCGCTCGTCTCTCCTCCATCACTCTCACTTCAGCTCTACATAATAGAGGCCAGGTCATTCATTAGCCGCCTTTAAAATGTCGATCGGAGAAGGGAAGGTTGAGGAGCGAGCGAGCATGAGTCAGAGTGGGAGAGAGAGAAGCACACAGCCTGTCTCGATGCTAGAACTGATAGGCCACTTAAGGCTTTTTATGCCGCCATGATTTAAGGCCGAGCCATTCTTTCACTGCTGGTAGTTAAGAGGGAAATAAAGTTGGCTTAATCTTCTACTTAATCTCACACTCGCAACCTTGCACGCGTCAAAACACTCACACGGAACCATACACTGCTTTGGATGACACCTTTACTGAGTGTTTGATGCGTTCATGCTCATTCTTTTCATTGTGCAAAGAGTGTTTTATTGCCTTTTTCAATCTTGTATATCTTTCTGCTGTACTTTGTGTGAGTAGCTCTTTTATATTTGTACTCATCTCTGATCTCTTTTCTTTTCCCCTGTGGCCTGAGAAACACTTATACAACTCCTTAGAACTGTTTAAATAATAACAGTTTTTGATGTAAGTACAGATGGTAATGAAATAAAGTGCAGAATTATTGCTTTTAGCTGTAATCAAAAAAAGAAGACCACACATTGTCGGTAACTCATTTAGACTCACACTGGTCTGAGTTCATTATACGGGCACAAACAAGTCAATCATTTTGTTTCATTGGGGCAGCTGTGGCTCAGTGTTAGAGTTGGTCATCTCCCAATTGGAAGGTTGGCGGTTCGATCCCTGACTGCTGCAGTCTACATGTCACAGTGGCCTTGGGCAAGACACTGCACCCCAAATTGCTCCCGAAGGCAAAGTTAGATCCCGATTGGAGATTGGCACTTTGCATAGCTGCCTCTGCCATCGGTGTGTGAATGTGCGTGTGAACGTGTGTGTGAGCGGGTGCTTTGGGCTGACAGTACAGCTTCATTAATTAATTTAACAGCTGTGAACAAATTGATTAATCGCCTGTTTTGACAAACATTTTGTTAGTTTGACATTTTTAAGAAGGAAACAAGCTTCAATTCTCTGAATTCAGCTTCTTAAATATGAATATTTTTTTATTTCTTTTCTCCCCTGTCTGACAGTAAACTGTGCTATCTTTTTGGAACACTGACATTTTTCACCGAATGAGGTAACACAATGGTGATTGAGCCCACTGATGAAAGCCTTTGCATCTGCAGTATTACAGACTGGGTGTCTGTGGCGACATTCACGGAAAAAAATCACAAGCGGCGCCCAGTTAGTGACGCGTTTTCCGTCAGCCAGCAGTGGTTGGTCTGCCAGAGAGGGTAGGCGGAGCTAAGCGGCTGCTTTTCCGCTCTCTGCAAGTGTTGCGAGTAAACAGTAATCTACTATGGCTGAACAAACAAAGAAAAGATGGATGACTACAGATACAACTTCAACAAGAAGTGAAAATCCAAAGAAAAAGAAACAAACTCGACGCTCACATGAAGTTTAACAGTTTACAAAGGAAATCGACAACCGAAAATCTGGGACGTGTGCTCCCGCAATTTCCGGTTATCACCATCGGTGCCATAGAACGAAATTAAGATCATCGAGATTACAACTTTAATCACGAAGACAACTGACACATTCATTGACAGCTAAAATGACGGGAAAATCCTCTGTTCTAAAGAGCCGCAGGCGCCTACCATAAAAAAATATAAATAGAGGCACTGTGGTATTTTTACAATCATAGAGGGGATTTGATTTAAGTGGAAGCTTTGTGTTACAGCTTCCATGAAGGGTCTGCATAACTTATGTGGTTGATGTAGCCCCACAATGTTCTGTTTATACCACATAAGTTGTTAGGTACAGTAATATAGCAATGTTGCATTCGCAGCTTGTTGTGATAACCACAACTGGCTAAATGATGACATTTAATTTTGGTGTGTTTGCATCAATCTAAAAGAAAAGAAACAGAACTCTAAAATCAAACCATCCTATAAATGTTCTGTTATCAAAGTTAGCAGCCACAGCAGGTGGAAGAAGATACTTCTTCTTATCTATCCCCGAGGGGAAATTCAGTTGTTTCACTCTGTTTTTACAAACATGCTACACAAACATAGCCTCGAAATACACACAGGACTCCATGGACATGCACTAATGGAAAGATGCCAGAGTGAGGGGGCTGCACATGGACATGCGCCCCAAGCAGTGGGGGATTCGGTGCCTTGCTCAAGGCTTGTCCTTACTGAGACTTGAACCGGCCACCCTCCGGTTCCCTACAGATTGAGCAACGGTCTACCCCAGGCCGGGTTTGCCATCATTAACAGAACATTTTTAACAACTAAGAGACGTATATGTTCAGAAATAATGACTAGACAGTAATCAATGAGCTCTAACTATAAAAACTTAATGGTTTTTCCCAAAGTCTCTCCATTACCACTATGCTGTAAAAGACATAGCAAGTCCACACACACACACACACACACACACACTCAGCTCAGTAGCCTCAGGGCCATAGTTGCCCCAGAGAATTTTGGTATGCACACCCTTCAAAACACTGTGTGTATCAGTGTGTCTCTGTGTGTGTGTGTGTGTGTGTGTGTGTGTGCGTGCTCATGTGTCAGTGTCGGCCTGTCTCTAAGAGATAATGAGGCAGTGTGTGCTGCGCTCGGATAACCCTCCGAACTTCACCATCAACTGGCAGCTAAAGTGGAAAACTTTGAGCACATTTCTAACTGTGTCACACTGCCGGACTCTGTTTTGACTTCCTCTGCTCAACTCGTCGTCCTCCCCAAATGGGTTTCCAGCTCGTTCCTCCAACCCTCAACAATGACAGGCCTATAGTGCCGCGAGGAATTATTGCCGCTGGACAGCCGTGCGTCTCTTTATTGGAGGTTGTCAGGATGTGACTCAGACAGCGGTGTGATTTAAGAGAGGAGGAGAAATTGCTTTAAACAATACACGGCTAACAGACTGTGAAAACATTGGAAATGAAACACTTAGCGGACGCCTTTTTCCATTTTGCCACTTTGCAGAGACAAAGTTTGACAAGGCGGTTATCGCAAGTCGTGCAAAAAATTATTGAAAAAAATCTTCACTCAAACTATAAGAAACAAGACTAGGTCAGAACTTGCAGACCTGGCTGACCGCATCAGGTCAATGTGCGCTTTTGTGGGCAATGTGTTACAAGGACTGTCCTCATGAGGCTGATGGCAACGTGTTTGAAAGCAGGTGCGCGCTGCGGACGTAGGTGAGGACAGCGGACGAGCAGCGGAGGAGCAGCCCCGCCTACTCCCCGAACAAAGTAAGGTGCTTCTTGGGGCCCAGCTGCACTGATTAATGAACAAAAACACAACTTTATAACTTTGTTCACTGATTGTGGTGAAACGGGATTATATTTATAGCTAAAATATGTTCTTGCTTCTTTTTCCCTCCAGCTGCTCTGCCTCAACGCTCTGAGATTTATGGAGTTTACGGATTGACACCTTCCTTATTTGTTGCTGTCACCTTAGTTAGTTAGTCAGTTAGCTTGTGCCTCCAATGTATCTGTATTGATTTGTGTAACATTTCAGAGATTTAACTGCTTTTAATGTGGAAACTTTACAACAGTCCTGCTTTCCTTCTTACCTTCTTCTTGGACTTGAAGACGTTGCAGCGGAACACGTTACTCTGTCCGTCTCTGGCGATGTAGCTGAAAATCTTCAGATCCTGGGAGTCATGCGACACATAGAATATCCTGAAAGATAAAATTAAATAGGTCAGAAATATATCTGGATATGATGCAAAACAGAATCAGAGCCTGGCAGCGTTTTTTAAATGCATCTTAAGACGCAGAACAGGCACTCAGCCCGTTTCTCTGGGGTTTCACTGTGACAAAAATAAGCACTATTTTAAGCTTGTTTTAATCCAAAGGCAAGGGACCAAATTTTAGCTCTCAAGTTAAAAAAAACAGTGTCAAAGAAAGTTTTAGTGTTTAGGTTAAATTAAATTGCAGGTACAGAATCATAGTTCTTTTCATTTCCCTCAGAGACCTGTAGACAGGAAGTTCAGTGACACACACTGGAGACCAGGTATACTTATGTTCAAAGTAAAAATCCTAAAGTAACAACAGCGATACATTCCAGCGTGAGGAGGAGACAGGGGATGTTATATTATTACAACTAAAATATCCTGTGTGAAATAGGAAGCAGGGGAAGTTTGACACAATAATAGTTCTCCCCTGGTAGAGAGAGACTGTGCGCAACCAACAGAGAGGAGATATACAATATCCTGCAGCGCAGGAAATAGGAAGAAAGTTATGGAGCAAAAGAGAAAGTAGGCAATAACCTGCAGGAGAGACAACATTGTAAAGATCTAATTCATGATGACAAAAAACTGCTGGAGGGATAAAACATCACTGATAACAAGAAGATGGAAATCACTGAGTTCATTGTAACGACAGGGGGTCTTTGTTTCTGAACTGATCTATGAACACAGAAAGTCAGAACTTTATACTTTGATAAAACCAAACTGACAGGACATGTGGATGTTGTGGCGTTAAAATGGTTAAATACATCCAAAAGAAAAGGCCACGTGAAACATGAAAAGACGCAAGGACAGAAGACGCCTGCCTGTCTGCCTGTCAAAACGTGCAAAATATTCAGCGTGTATGTTGGTAGCTCAGATGTTGTTGATTTAAATGGTGACAGGGATTTGGAAAACATAATGCAGATAGCAGAAGGGGAGGAGGCCTCCGTACAAAATAGGCAGCCTATGACAGGCTTACACATCACATGGTAAATGGACCGTACTTATAGAGCGCTTTTCTTTCTTCCTACCACTCAAAGCTGCTTTTACACTCACATTCACACACTGATGGCAGAGGCCAATCTCCAATCAGATCTATGCCCATTCATACCTGATGGCTATGCCACTGTGAGCAATTTGGGGTTCAGTGTCTTGCTCAAGGACACTTCGACATGTGACTGTAGCAGTCAGGGATCAAACCCCAGACTTTCTGATTAAGAGACGACCGACTCTACCACTGAGCCACAGCCATATCCTGTGAGTCACACTAAAATGACCACACTCATTGAGCAGAGCAGATTCATGTTTTGTCCTCAACACCATTAAATCCTTTTCAGTTTTAAAGATTGTTCATTGCTCCCACCTGAAGGTTAATGAGCGTATGGCACTCTGAAAGCCAGACGTTGGTGTCGCTTAATACTATAAAACTTGAAATATAAACTGGCAAAAGGAAGTAGCTGAAACCCCTGGCAGCACAGCCTCCTAATTGAACAATTAGTGCCATATTAGGGGCCTGGTGGTCTATTTGGGCTAATTTATCACAGTTAGACATCAGACTACAAGCCAAGAGCAAGAAATGGGTGATGCAATCTGTTTAGTACATGCATATTTGAGTTTGTGTGTCGTTTACTAGAGACCAGGGGTCTCATCTGTACTCTCAGTGACATTTCTGTGGTATTTGTTTTGGCCTTTTCTTTGGGAGGCGGGCGAGCCGAGGTCTTGTGGTTTGGATTGCGTCTTTGTCAACCCCGCTTAGCAGACTGTCAAAATCCCAGACACAGCGATCCGCAGTGACTCATACAATCTCTCACAGAGCGAGCCGGAGAGTTTCAGCCTCACTTCTGATCAGGGCGGCTGCAAAAAAAATCGAAGGTCCAAGAAGTGAAGTTATTAGGGCTGGATTGCATCAGGTTTCATTTCCCAGACGTTCTAGAGAATCTAACGTCTGCTGAAAAAGAATTAGCAATGATGCGTCTTATTACCACTTACTCAAACCATTCATGACATTCTATTGCCACTATGGTTGTGTAAGTTTTGGCAATATTTTTACCCCTACAGTAAGACCTATGACTATGCCAATACATCAGAATTACATGATTACATTACCTGTGAATCACATTAAGGTGTGAGTACGTTTCAACAGTAGTTTACGTATTTGTTAACAGGCAAAAAACTGGTGTCTCAGAGCAGTGACAATACACTCTGGCTGAAGGCAACATTATGTAAACGGTATCACAGTGGAACAGAAAATTCAGCCAATGTCGTAGCCACAGCTTAATGACGCTGAGACATTTCTGTCCTGGTCCATGTCAACACACACACAGGACTCAGAGGCTCTCTGTTATCAAGCCGAATCATCTGCTGGGAGAAAACTGACCGCTCCCATCCGGCTGCACAGAAACCTTTTAGAAGTTTCCTCTTTCAACTCTTTATTTTCCCCTCCTCCTAACCTCCAACCCCCAGTCACTGTGATAAAAATCAATGTTTCCACATCTAAAGCAGGGGAAGGTTTTGTTTTCTGCGAGCGTCGTCTACAGGGGACTGAATCTTATTCAAAAGCTGTAGGCAGTGATAAAAAGAAACATTACACGCTGCCAGACAACTGAAGCTCAGCCATGAGCGAGTAAAAGTGAGCTTTAGCTGACTGGCTTAGCTGACAAATCCCCAAGCAGCGCGGAGATGACAGCTCAGATACATCTCTATCACCGTCTCTAACAGCAGCAGCTGCCAAACATCCAGGTGAGGATGCGTCGGATAGATCAGATCCGAGAGTAAGAGAAGCATGCTCGACACTGAATGTGTCAAAGGCTGTTTAGAGCTAAATAAATCAGACGGCAAATACTGCCACAGGAAAAACAACATGGGGTTGCTTTTCCTGTTTAGTGTCACAAAAATCCACATTTTCACATGAATGAGCGGCACTTTTCTGCTCTCTGTCACTGAATGTAGAACACCATGGAGATGCAACCTTGTGACAAAAGAAGCACCGGGTTCAGCTGTGTTTTCAACCCCCAGAAGAGGTTAAACTTCTTCTGACTGGATGCATCGTTGCCAGGGCAGGGAGGCAAATAAGAGGCAGAACTTTTCTGCCAAATGAAAAATATTTGAACACTCTGTCGCGCTGTTGATCAATGTTAATCAATTTTAATTTAAGATGATGCAGATAATAAGAGACATCTGGAGGACAAATCAGAACATGAGATAAGAATTAAATTAATATCTGCTCTGACGACTGTTGGAAACATCACCAGTGAATGATTTTACATCAGTGCCTCTGAATCAAAATGTGCCTCTCTCTTGACTTACTTTGCAATCACACAGGGATGAAGCCGTCAGGGAAAAGTAGCAAAACATTCTGTAGTTTAAACTTAATACAGGATGAAAACTCTTCAGGATGACTCAACTATTTCTAAGACTCAGGAGTCAATTCATAAAGAGTGCTGATATCACCATGAACTGTGCATCACTTGCACGGCTGTGTGCGCCGTCTCAATGCCTGATTCACAAAAGATATCGCACTCGTAATTTTAGTGCAAACACAGCCATAAAGTTTCGCAGCTCAGTCCTTGCATCACTCCTGGCAGGATGATATTATCAGCCTCTGAATTTTTTTTGTGCATTAATGTAACGCATAGAGTCTGAATTAGAGTCTTAACATTCGTGAGCTGTTGAGGGACTGGATAAGAGTCCATGTGAAGTGGGGGGTTGGGGTGTTTTGGGGGAGGTTTTGGTCCTGATGGAGGGCAGCCTCTTGCCAGAGGGGAGGGTCTCAAAGAGACTGTGTCCAAGGTGAGAGGGGTCGGCCACAGTCTTACCTTCACGCCTCAGGGTCCTGGAGGTGTGCAGGTCCTCGAGAGATGGCAGATTGCAGCCAATCCCCCTCTCTGCAGAGCGGATGGTAGGCTGCAGCCTGCCCTTGTCCCTGGCAGTGGCAGCAGCGTACCAGACGGTGATGCAGCAGGTGAGGATGGACTCAACGGTGGCGGTGTAGAAGTGCACCATCATTGTCTTTAGCAGGTTGAACTTCTTCAGCTGCCGCAGGAAGTACATCCCCTGCTGTCCTTTTTTGATGAGGGAGCCGATGTTCAGCTCCCACTTGAGGTCCTGGCTGATGATGGTCCCCAGGAAGCGGAAAGACTCCACAGTGGAAACAGTGGAGTCACTGATGGAGATGGGGGCGAGTGTGGCTGCTTGCTTCCTGGAATCCACAACCAAGTCCACTGTCTCAAGAGCATTAAGTTCCAATCCACAGTGTTTATCAAGTTGTTTTTTTGTTGTATTGTAAGCAAAACAAATATGTAATAGACCATAAGCTTTCTTAAATTACATTTAAAATGTTATTTTTGTATCTTATAATCATAGTTGTTATTCATAATCATTTACTGTTCAATATTTACCCTCATTTTTCACTGACTGTTCCGTCATCTGTGATTATAAAGTTTATGCCACTTAAAGGGCCAGTTCGCCTAATTTTCAACCTCAGTCCTTTCATGCTGTTATGGGGAGGTAATGCCAATTTGGTAGAAAAAAATGCAATTTTGCTCTGTGTCTTTAGAGGACGCGATCCGCTTCTCCAACGGGCCCTGGAAAACCTCCACCAGACTACGTAAAACGCGTCATCTGGCGGAGGCCAGGGAGCTCGTTAACTACACTTCCTCAATCTAGGACGCCCGCCTCTGATGTCATGTCTCGTTCAAAATCGTCAGGTTTGAAATGTAGACTGCAGACCTGAAGTTTTTTTTAGACGATCCACCGGTATATTCTCGTCGTATTTCAGATTCTGTACCGCTCTGAGCCGTTGCCTGCAACGATCAATGTCATTGACTGGAAAACGGTAGCATTTCACTCCAGCGTCACTTGCTGGGCTGTTCCTTTCAGAGGAAGGGGCGCAATGCATGCTGGGTGTTGTAGGAATGTAAAATGGCCGAAACGAGCTGTTTGTGTAACTTTCTCCACAGCTATGGCGCCAATTTCAAATATTATTGCTTCTCTCGATTACAGAGAACACCAGCTGTGACTGACAGTGGCTTCTTCCAGGGACGAACTGCTCCTTTAATCATAAAACTGGAGGGATCTTTGCCAAAATGTCTTTATGTATTGTTATAAGCTGCAGTTCTTACAGAAACACGTTTTTATTTGTGATTCAGAGTTTAAAAGGTTGAGGCCTGACTTGATTTGTTTAAATCACTTCATCTCCCAAGATTGATTTTAATGTTCGGATCCAATGCTTGGCTTGAGTTAACTGTGTGTCAAACATTTTACTTTTAAAAGCAACCATTTGCACACACAAGAGGACTTTTTCTTTCATGAAAAGATTATTTTAAAAAGATTCTTTAAAAAGAAGCCATCAAAACAATTCTGCCATCAAGACAAGTGCCTGTTTTTAATTTGTCAGTGATGGGAGACGATGTGGAAAAGACTGCAGAGTTTAGCTCGGAGGCAGCGACAGAAAGCGAAACAGAGAGCTAAATGAGAGGCAGGCAAAGTGTGTGCGAAGGGTTACGATTGAATAGACGGAGCGCGCTGGAGAGAAAAGGGTGATATTGTGCCTGACTAAAGAGCTGAGAAGAGAGCGGAGCAGATGATTCATGACTCATCTGGTGAGTTTAAGATCAGCCGTGCATTAAGAAACAAAACCGTCCCGATCCTTCACATTGAACCCGCTGCAGCCTCTTCACTGTCTGCTAAACACCACCAGAGAAACTGTCCGCTTCTGTTTAACTGCAAATAATCATAAAAACATCCATTAAGTTACTCTCAGTGACCACACACACACACACACACTCTGCTAACCTTGTTAATAAGGACGTCTTGTTAACAGGCCGAGTATATCACGCTGTGATGGCGGCTGTGATGCAACATTTGAGTAACGAGCCGGGCTTGTTTCAGAAGGCCTCGGTCATTTTTCCTGTGATAAATTGCCGCCAGTGAAACACAGCTGTTATAAATCAAAGCTAAGAGGCGATGCAGCACACACGCAGCATCGACAATCACACAGTTACAGGGAATCGATACAATAACCGAGCTGTGCCAGATCAGGCTGCAGGTGTGTGTGTGTGTGTGTGTGTGTGTGTGTATGTGTGTGTGTGTGTGTTGGACTGTTATAGCAGGAGCATCATGTTCAGGAATGGAAGCCAAATATATCTGCGTAATATCATGTCCCAGCATTTACCATCCGGGTATTGGGAATCGATAGCGGCTCCAGTAACATGAAACATACAGTCCATCTGATACGTGCAGCGTGTCCTGGAAACAATGACTGGCTGGATAAAAATATCCTGCTGGTTGATGGTAGTTTATAGTATACACTAGATTGATCTTTGTCTCACGACCGGATTTGAGACCTTTATTTGAAGGTCTTGATCTCTTCGCTCAGCCGTGTCTCGGCCTCAGCAGACGATAGGATTGTATTTCAAGAGCAGTCCGGATCATAATTGCAGGGATATCACTAAATTGCCTCGGCATTGTCTGATTAGATTTGCATGTTACCAGCAGGACGGGGGCTCCAAAGAAAAAAGGTTGGGATCTAGGCTCTTTGGTTTGCACGAAATATGAACCAGTCTGTCTTTTACTGTATGGATGGATGGATGATGGATGACAAGAACAGGGACCCCTGACATCACAGAAGAAATCAAACTGTCTAAAAGAAAACAGCAAACAAGCTGCATTCTGCTGCCAGTTAGAAAGTGGCTCCTCTTCTATTATCCACCTCTGTGAACTGTGTTTCACCTCACCCTCCTTCATCTGTATCCGAGTTAACAGTCTGTGCTGTGATGCCCTCATTTCTCCAGGCACCGTCTCATCCAAATTTTGCCATTTCCCCCCTTGTTTCTTTCCCTTCTCGCTTGGGTTGTCACAGACAATTGGAAAGGCAAACTCTTTGTGATGGATGTCTATTGATGTTCTCGCACAGGAACACCAGAGGTGTGTGGGCTGTTGCAGTGTTTCAGGGGTTTCCATGTGACTAATACTCTACCTATCACCCTGTGTGTTGTCTCTGTGAGTTTATTCAGTGCTTCAGTGTCTGCCAACACAAACAGGTTTCATGTAGTCAATGTTTATGTTTGATGTGTCCAGATTATGTGGGTTTCATATCTTCTACGCCAATAAGAAAGTAAAGCGTCCAAAAATGTGTTCCTCCAGTGCAGCTTCAGGATTGCTGATCTCGGAGCAGTTCAAGTCTTTGCGAAGCCAAACAAAGACCTCTTCCTTTTTCCTCTGTTCTGCCAGATCCACACAAGGAAAAAAAAACGCCATGTGGTCGCACAGCGTCGCCAGGCCCGCCTAGGTACAGCCAAGTTCTGTTAAATGAAAGGTAATCACAGCTCCTGACTCATGCTGGAAACGGATGCATTCACAAAGATCCTGTATTCCAGGATCTAGCCAGGCCTCTTTGTCACAACTGGACATCAAAGCAGCACATTGGAAGCTGGAAATCAATGCTGGCACAGAGCCCGCCTCTTCCACTATCTTATGCATGTCTGGTAGCAAGACGCCTGGCAGGGAAGATCCATAACGCCAGGGCTGCAGCCAAATCAAGTTTAGCTAGCCATTTACTCCAATGTAGAGATGGGTGAGGAGACGGTCCAGCTTGTCTGTGTGGTTGAGATCGTAGCTTTCTTTATCCTTTTTAAATATTTCGTTATGTTTACTTTAAAGGAGCCACATCATTTAAATTCAGAACAGCTGCAGGTTTCTACGTAGTACCTTGCTTTCGCTGAAATCAACCAATCGTCGTTCACCGTCATTCACCTCAGGCTGCCTTCTTGCAATCGCTTGTAGTCAAGATTTCAACTCAGCATTCCGATACCTCCTGGTGATTCTGGCTCGCACATATAAGGCCGAACAACAGATCCTAGAGCAGCCATGTTTTCTACAACTTTGGAGTGACGATGCAGCGCGGGTGCTCCCCCAAGTGGGATCGCACACGTGTGGGAGGGGCTACACGGTCACTCCAAATACTGTCAGCCAATCGTGGCTAAGGTCGAACTTTTGAATGGCAAAACGGCTTGTTCCTTTCAGGAGGAAGGAGAGGCTGTATACAATTTTTAAAACGAAACAAACTTCACCAACGTGATTCAAAAACACATTAGAATAATAGAAAACTGATTGCATAGCTGAAATATGTCCCCTTTAATTTTTACACTTAAAAAGCTCAACTTCCTGTTGGCGAGAAGAGAGGTTAAAATCTGTCTCCTCATTGTCCAACATTAGTCACAGAAGGACAAGTATTTCAAAAGAAATACTGAGAGATGTAGCGATGCCTTCTAGACTGTTGGAAACATGTGACCTTTGAGATATAACAGGTGCATCTTTTACATTCTTGAGAACAAACTCTATATGTGTATTCCTGCCACTCCATCCTGACTGTCTTTACAGATTCTGTGTTTTTTACAGACGGCGAAAACCAAGCAACCTGTGAGTACGACATCAATTTATGAATGATTATGGAGCTTAAAGTTTTTCAGTGCTTTTCACATCTGTTAGAAAACAACTTTGTTTGCCGATGCTCCTGAGTTCTAATTAAACAAAAGGAAATGTAAAGAGCAAAGCCTTTTGACAGTGTGTACTCAACAGTTCAGCAGAAGGTGAAACACTGTTCAACCAGCCCTGTGCATATGCACAGAGAGGTTTCTGCGAGAGCCTCAACCCAAACTGTTTTTCAGAAGAGCGTTGGTTTGGCAACACAGACATACACCAGACCTAATCCCAGCGCATACTGATCAGGCATTATGTTGATTAAAATGACTAGAAAGCAGGCCGAAGGTAGAAGTTCCTGTCAGAGCAGCCGTTGTGTCGGCTCGACCCCTGCGTGCCCACATAAAGAACAACCTGATATTTTATAGCGCAGACTTCCTCGGCCGTTCCCAAAAGTAACACAACACAGCAGATTTAATCATCGAGCAGACAGCCAATTTCCCACCGCACTTGTTAAAGTCAAGGTGAGAGTAAGTAGCTCTGTCTCATTTTTATTCTTTGATGCATTATTTACTCTAAAAGGTACGTGCCCCAGTTTGTGCTTGGAAATATTCTGGGTCTTTTATGTGAAATAAGGTCACTAAATCAATATCTCATGGCCTGTAATAAACTGAGCGCAGCTGAGACGCCCTGAAGAACTCCCGCTCTCTCCCACCCAACACAAACCTCTAAACAAATCAAGACTGTGAAATATGTATGTGCTGTTTTATGACTCGAACCGCCAAGAAAGAATTTGTTATTGATCATATGCGGCCTACACGTTGGTGTGTATGTGCAGATATGAGTCTGGACTCTTCTGAACTTTTCCTTACGCCTGGTGTCCACGCTCCTCTGCGTATTAGAGCCCCAAGACAAAGACTTCTGGAAGAGCTGCTGACCCAGTTTCAGTTTGAAAACTCCGGAGTTTCATTTGTAGCGTGTGCAGGAGGAAACGGAGACTTGTGGAAACTATGAGGCGGACACATTCGCTTGGTGATTGGGTTTTATCTGTAACGACTTGTCCTTCCTCGATTCTTCAGGTCCCCTGTCACTCAAAAAGAAAACAAACCCTTTGAAGTGCAGCTGTTAACTCAATATGAGGAACTAAGGGACGCCAGTTAGGCTCAGTGGTTAAAGCGTTGCACCCCACGTACAGACGCAAGGTTTGACTCCGACCCTCAGCCCTTTGCTGCGTGTCCTCCCCACTCCCTCTTCCCTCTTGTCCTTCTTCTCTCTCTTCACATCTATCCACTGTTCAATCTAATACAGGCAAAGGCCAAATACACAATTTAACAACATGAGTAACAACATGTCTATGCTAGCTGCCAAGGTACAATTGAAGTGTGTATGGAGGGAAGCCATTTTCTGGGAATTCCTGTGTCCGGCTCGTTTCTAAGCCCGAGTAGGAGCACCGCTGTTTTGGTTGATAGAACGAGTGTCAGTTTCACTTGAACCGGTTCCCAAGCAAAGTCCCTACAGACTGAGCTACGGTCTACCCCTATAGATTGTTCTCTTCTGGTTTACACCAATCCACCGACACTGACCTAACTCAGCCATGTCATTATCTGGAGGTCAGCGTTTGGGATAAAAGATGCCAAGGAGATGAGAGAACAAACAAACCCAAAAGCTCTTCACAGCAACTTAACAAAAGCAAATGCTTCAAAACTTCAAGAACCCGGGTGCTTTTAAAAAAAGACACTAAATGCATTAACTTTAAAAGATTGATACATTTCTAAATTGCCTCGTTCGCTTCTCCACAGGCAGGTATTGATTGAGGACCTCTCCCCCCTGAACAACCTTTCTCAGGCAGCACTTCCTCTCAAGCTGAGAGATTATTGGAGCTGGTATTCAGCCCAACAGGAAATGTGAGCTTGTGTATGACTAACAACACATCTTGTTCAACATCCAGCAGTGAAATTAAAAGTGTATCTTATGGGAGTGTCATTTCACAGCTTGCTTGTTCAGCGTCTCCTTTATCCGAACAGTTTCTCGCTCAATACTCGTTTCGTTTCTTTAGTTTTATTCAGTTTTGCTGCCGTCCTCCCTGCGGAGGCCTCAGACATTGTTACAAAAACTACACACTCGCATTCAAGAGAATAAGAAGATCAAGAGAGAGACGGTGGCGGTTTTATTAACACAACTGCAAATAAAGCAGCATACTGGCTTTGTCTCTTTTCTGAGTCTCAGGAGAACTGCAGAGAGAGGAGAAGGATAAGAGGAAACTTAACTGATAAAACATCATTTAAACTGCCAAGGATGCAAGAGGAAAGAAAAGACAGAAGAGGAGATGAAGCACCGCAAATTCAGAAGAGGTAACACACAGAGGCAGAGACGGAGAGAAGTAAAATCTGTTGACACGCCTGCTGAAAATGTTTTAATGCCGACTCTTTATTTATGCTGGCCTTAAAAACCCTTCAAGAGATTTCACTGTCCTAGACAACAATGTCTGAATTAAACCAGGAGCTGTGTCGGACTCCAGCTCTCTCAACTGTTCGATCTAAGGTGGTCATAAAATCTGAAAACATTAACCACTTATTTATTATAATGGCATCTTCAGAGCGAAAATATGAAATGTTAATTTCAAGACTTTGAAAGTGGAATGTGATCAAATCTTTTAAATACGTAAAAAGCTAATCTGAGACATCTGTCATCACTTTGGTGAAATCACAACTAGACGAGTCAGTGAAGGACGACAGAGAACAATTAAAGAGATTTGACAGCTTCTTTCCACCATGATTCAAAACTCTGACGCTCCCAAAGTGAGGAAGAGTGAAGGACAGAAAGTGCTCGTCAGCTGTTTGGTGCTACAAAGAAAACACATCTGTGGAATCTTTCACAGTGGAGTTAAAGTGCTGCACAGTGAAGCTTTCTCATTAACTCTCTCGCCATGTCGTCCTCCCTTCGTCACCACACCACGCTTCCAATCTAATAGACTTCAGCCCGAGCACTCCTCCATGTTCTCCTCTCCATACCTCTTCTCCACAACCTGTCTCTGCTGAGCGTTACTCTCCACTCCTCCCGCCCTCCCACTCTCTTTCCACTGTTATTCTCCAACAATGCATTTCAAGGGAGGATGCAAGTGTCAGCTTCTATAAATGAGAAAGCTCTTATCTCTGGTGGGTGAAACTAAATACATTGTGTGTTGTGTGCACTGACGGACGAAATTAAGAGAGACTCAAAAGATATCTTCAGCCTTAGATTGTGTCATACAATCAAAAGCTATTGATGGACTTTGTCTTAAGTGACATTTTGTTATGTTCTATAGCCTGGCCAACACGCTCTCACTCCAAACTCGTCATCACATTCAACAGCTTGGTCACGTCCTACGCTTCGTAATCTGACGATCTACTCACCTCTTTAGACTCAGTTTTGCAGGTGAAGAAGCAATATTTTATTGGACTTTTAAATTAATTAATTAATTCAGTATTTTATGAGTTGCGTATGTGTAAAAACACTTGATAGGTTTAAATAATAATCTCGAAGATTTTCATTTAAATAAATTAGTCTCTATCTATCCCCGAATGAGGTAACACAATGGTGATTTAGCCTATGGCCCACTGATGAAAGCCTTTGCATTTGCAGTATTACAGACTTAATCACAAGCGGCGCCCAGTTAGTGACGCGTTTTCCATCAGCCAGCAGTGGTTGGTCTGCCAGAGAGGGTAGGCGGAGCTAAGCGGCTGCTTTTCAGGTCTCTGCGATTGCGTTGCGAGTAAACAGTAATCTACTATGGCAGAACAAACAAACAAAAGATGGATGACTACAGATACAACTTCAACAATAAGTGAAAATCCAAAGAAAAAGAAACAAACTTGACGCTCAGATGAAGGCAAACAGTCTGAAAAGGAAAGCGACCATCAGCCAGGAAAATCAAGAGTTACAACCGGAGCCAACCGTGGACGTCACACATGCAGCACTGTCTTGATATCTGGGAAGCGTGCTCTCGCAGTTATAGTTTATCGCCATAGGTGTCGCCGAAGAGAACGAAACAGAGATCTTCGAGATGATAACATTAATGATGTGAATATATTAGTAGCAACATACATACATTACCTTTGTAAAGAACATCTGTTTGGTACATCACTAAAGTACATTAGATAAGTATGTTAAAAAACTGAAACAGATGTCAACTTAAAAAAAGTTGTTCTACACTGGAATAAGATCCAGGCCTCCTTATTAAAAGGGTGTTCTTTTTTTTACTGCCGCCCTAAGAGGGCCTACCTGTTCTACAACACCTGACTTTGCAAAACTAAAGGTCACAGCCACGTGTGTACCATAACCTGATGAGTAGGGCCACTGACAAAGCGGCACTATTCACCAGTTGGGAATGAGAACGTCCTGCTCTGACCACACTCACCTTTCCTTTACACATTGGACCCAAATCCTAACCTTGAATGGTTTAACCTGTGGACAGTAACACTAAGGTGGCAACTTTAAGCAGCATATCCAGGTAGACAGGTAAAGACACTGTTACTACTAGAAAAATACTTGATGGTTCTTGATTAAAACTTGTCTTAATACCATTTGTAGTTGCACCTCAAAATATTGTGTCCATGATATTATGCCACGTTACTTTATACGTAGTCCATGCTTGCCATTGAATACACAACATGAATTAAATGAACTATGATCTAACGATACATTAAGGTGGTAATGAATTCTCTCATTTAACATTAATGAACTTCAGGGAGTAGCATGTTAACGGAGTCAAGTCAGAGCTCTAAGGAAGTTTAGCATCTATTCTACAGGGTCCATCAGTGAATACATATTAATTAGTGTGTGTAGCTCTTCAGGTTGTCATGACTGTTTGTGAAAACTACTCACTCAGCTGAATGGGAAGTCTACTCCTTTACAACCGCAGTCTTACAGCTGAGGCAGCACGCACGCTTTATGTTGGCATACAGCACCGATGTGTGATGAACACAGCACGACTGCAGCAAGGGGTCTGACTGCAGGTCGCCAAGGAAACAACACTGCAGCATCTTTTATAGAGTGCAGTGTTATACTGTTTGTGTGCAGATTATTGGTTTGATTCATAAATAAATTGTTTAGACTATTACACGTCAAAAAAAATGTGAAAAAGTGCTCATCACAATTCCCCGGAGACCAAATCAATGTCTTCATGTTGCTTCCTTTGTCCAACCAATCATCGAAAACTCAAAAACTCTTCATGTACTTTGAATACTGAAAAAGACAGTTTGAACATCTTTATATTTAAGAAGCTGGAACGAGCAAATGTTGGACATTTTTTTCTTTAAAAAAGACAAAGGGGGGAATTCACTAAAGTGTTGCACGGCTTTTGCGACCGCTAAACCTGTGCAAAAGACTTAAAAAGACTCCGCCTCACTCTCCATGCACACGCAGAGGGTTAAATGCATGCCTTAGTGTACCGCAGAGCAAATGGCGTCTCTGTACTCCAGTGCCATTTGCGCGTATTTAAATGAGTCATTACGCAGACATCTGGGGCAAATTTGGCCCCTTTCTATGCAAATGAGCCTCGTGGCAAAAAGCACCTAATTCCCAAACAGCAGCACTAACAGCACCGCACAGTTAGAGAGAAAGTATTACCGTCTGCAGAGAGCTGGCGGGAACTGCGGCGCAGTATTATAAGGGCTGTCATGCTCTGAGTTTACAGTGATCATGACGACAACTGTACCTTTTGCGTGATCAAAAAATGTATTTTTCTTTAAAAACAATCCGTGAATAATATTTTGTCATTATTATTACAATCAGGAGACCAATCAGTCCGGAAATGTGCGAGGCTCAACCCCGACACACAGGCACACTTTGTCCACATGTGGAGACGGTCTGGAGCTGTTACGTATGACAGAGATTATTATATCGACGAGCTGCTGCTGCGCACTCGTGTAAAAACCTGTTGAGTCTGGACTTTGAACTACAGTGTTCAAAGAGCTGCCCCCTCCTCTCCCTGCTCATCATCGATCTGTGCATGGAGTTGATATACGTCAGTGTGCGCTCAACGACTGCCTGAGCGCGCAGCAGAGAGTGGAGGTGCAGACAGCTTCTCACAATCAGACACAAAAAAGAGCAAACTGCACCGATCTGTGAAACTTTATGGGCGCTTGCACTTCATCAGGGCAATGTGCTTTGTGAATCAGACCTTGAGACGGAGCAGATAGCGGGGTCAAATGATGCACAGTTTATGGAGCTATCACCGGCCGCAATTCATTCGTAGTGAGTTGAAGTTCCCCCCTGAAACTTTTAATCCCTTCTCAAAACATTTGGCAATATATTTCTTGCGATCGACTATCAGATAAATCGACTTATCATTGCTGTACTTGTGCCACATGTTTTGTGCAATCATTCTCTGCTTCGACAACAAGCGAGAAAGAATCAACATCTCCCTGGGTGCAGAATCCTCCAAAGGATAATTTGGGACGGTAAAACCTGACAAAGAAATCAATATGGAAGTAAAAATAAATCCTCCAGCAGGCAAAAGAAAATATAACATCTGCTTAAATTGATCAACTGCTTTTTAAAATTCAGCAACAGTCAGCCGCAAGTATAAATTGGAAAGAGCTGCAATTATAAGTTAGAGAATAATTGTGCAAAGATGCTTGTCTTAACTGGTGAGCGTGTGTGTCTTGCAAGCAACAACAGCCAGATCCACCCAGGAGAAAGTAGTCATCTAATACAGACACACAAAGCAAGGTCATGCTCAAATACATAAGCGCACGATAACAGACACGCACAAACACAGAAACAGACACAATGCCCAGAGGCGGCGCGGAACGAGGAGTGGGACGAGACGAGGACGGAAAAGAAGTGAAGAAGAGGTTTTACATCAGCAGCTGCAGCCGTGGAAGGTTGGATCAGTGAGGAAGGAATGAATAAAAGTGAAGCACTTAACGTTCTCAGGAAATGCAATCTCTTTAAGTGTGAGCATTGGTAATAGCACCGCACTATACCCTCTGTGTCCTTTAACTCTAGCTGAGGACTAAGACAATGAGTACACTGAATATACTGGATTGCTTCTTTGCATGAGAAACACGATAAACCATGCAGAACAAAGAGGAAGTCTAATTAAAATCCCTCATAAATGTAACATAAAGAGGTGATGAAAGGACTTGCAAAACCTTTCCAGGTCTCGTTGTTGTGTTTGTAACACAGAGGACAGTAAATCCAATAAGCATGCCAGCTGTACGGTCGTTCCCTCCTGTTATGGCTGTTTCCTCTCAGCTGCACATCCACGCTTAACAGTTAAAGGTCATTTTAGACACAATTACAGGCCCATAGAACTAATGCGCTGCCATTCTGCCGCCACTTTTATGTCCACACGACTAATGCGATGGTACAGTTCCATTTCAGGGTGATCAGTGATACTGATGCTATGATTAAAAGGTAAGCTGGGGAGTGGGGAGACTTGATTTGTGCCTCTTTTCTTAGGTTTTGCTATTTTCTAACTGTCTGGCGGCTTCAGAAGGACACATCTGAAACTTTAAAAAGCACATAGGGGGCTGGTTTAGCTTGGTCATTAGAGCAGGCGCCCCATATACAGAGGCTACAGTGCTCGACGCAGTGGCCTCGGCTCTTTGCTGCATGTCGTCCCCCAATCTCTTCTATATATTCTTCTAATATTTCCTGTCTCTCTTCAGCTGTCCTATCAATAAAAGCAAAATGACCCAAAAAAAAATCTTTAAAAAGCATATAGAAATTATATTCAAAGTGATAATCTCAAAGATCTCAGTTTCATTCTCTTCGGCGGCACCTGTGGTGTTAAACGGTAACTGCAGGAGCACACTTCCCAGATATCCAGACAGTGTTGCATGTGTGACGTCCACGGTTGGCTCCGGTTGTAACTCTTGATTTTCCTCACTGACGGTCACTTTCCTTTTTAGACTGTTTGCCTTCATCTGAGCGTCGAGTTTGTTTCTTTTTCTTTGGATTTTCACTTCTTGTTGAAGTTGTATCTGTAGTCATCCATCTTTCCTTTGTTTGTTCAGCCACAGTAGATTACTGTTTACTCGCAACACTTGCAGAGACTGGAAAAGCAGCCGCTTAGCTCCGCCTACCCTCTCTGACAGACCAACCACTGCTGGCTGATGGAAAACGCGTCACTAACTGGGCGCTGTTTGTGATTTTTTCCGTGAAAGTCGCCACAGACACCCAGTCTGTAATACTGCAAATGCAAAGGCTTTCATCAGTGGGCCATAGGCTCAATCACCATGGTTACCTCATTTGGCGATAGATAGTGACTTAACAGACATTTATTTAAATGAAAATCTTTGAGATTATCACTTTAACAGAGACCATGTTAAAGAACTAAAGGTAGTTGAATTTGTTGTGTGTAATCCTATTTAAGTATATCGATTAGACGATCAAAAGAAAATGAATTGCCAACTATTAATATAATTGATTATTTTGTCATTTTTGAAGCAGAAATGTCAAATATTTGCCGGGTTCAGCTCTTTTAAGGTAACAATGTGGTGCAAAAGAAGCAATTTGAAGAGTTTTTCATAATTTTCATAAACTAAGAGTAATTGATCAATCTTTAAAATATTCAGCAGATCGATCGATAATGAAAATAATCATTAATAGCAGCAAAATTTCCACGTGTTCCAGGTTGTCAAATACAGTTTTTAAGGTTTTTTTTAAGGTCTGTTTCCTCCTTTCAAACACGAGGTTTTACATCCATCCATCGCCACTGACCGCCTCCCCAACTGGACTTTATCGGCCTTTCTACAACGTCTCCTGACTTTCCACTGGGCGGCTGGAGCACTTTCTCTGAGCGTCTAATGTTTCCAACAGCATGTTTGGTAGACTAACATCTTTTTATAAAATCGTTGTAATTTTCAAACCATCTGGAGGCTTCAGAAAAACAAATCCAAAACTTTAAAAAGCCAAGAGACGAAGAAATAACATTTCTGACAGAACTGAGGAACAGAGAAACAAATGAGAGACAGAAACAGATGTGTGAGAAAAGACAGTGATAAATACGGCCCAGCAAAACACTCAGGACATAACTGTAATCAAACCTGTATGAGGCACATGTTGAACATTACATTTTGGAGGTTTAAATTGAGAAGATGTCTTAAGTCCTAAACCTTCATCACTGTGGGACTTAAAGCTACAGGTCTTCTTTGAGATCTGTTTTGAACCTGAAATGATAAACATGGACCTGGTCAGGTGTTTCACAAGTTCAGGTCCCAAAATGAGAAGAAATGTCCCTCAAAGCTCAAGATGGAGAAATAAGACACAACCCCAAACCAGCTGCAGAGACATTACCTGCTGCAGTACAGGTGTCTTATTTGAGGGGTGCTTCTTCTTCTAGCGCTCCTCCATTACGAGTCACACTGGGAGCAGAAGGAGGCTGGCCAGGCTGTGTGGGACGCTGTTATGTGTGGAGACTGTCAGTGATTAAGTCTGGCTTATGTTGTTTTCCTCAGGATCTGGACCAATCCCAGCACTGTAATAATGCAGAGAACCACAGGGTCCCTCTGATCGGAGTGTGGGAAGAGACTGGAGCGGCTGTGGAAAAACTATTTTCCTGAACAGCTCAGAAACGAATCAGAGCCTGAAACTGGCTTCATGAATCCAGGCAAACTATAAAATCAAAATACACGTCAAAGACATTTTTCTCAAACATGGTTTCTGTCATTGCAGTTACATCTCATAATGTTGAATTACATCCAAGTGTTCATACTTCTGACAAGTTTTATTTTATTAGTTATTTGATGCTGTAAAAAGGATGATTGACAGCTCTGTTGACAAATCCGGCTCCTGCAGCTGATCTGTTTCGGATTAGTAGAGTGGAGGACGAACGGCGAGAGGAGACGTAACTAAAACAATCACGACAGTCATTAAAGTTTACATACCTGTGAACGTCTGCTTCAGACCGTCCATCTACTGTATATATACAGTAATTTGGATGAAAGCAAAGGAGGAAGTCAGGTGATGTAGAAGACAAGAAAGTCCATGTAAGAAGAGGTCGGTCGATGGATTGATCAATCAGGGAGACTTTCACCCAGGTATATACATGTATATTTTGTATATAGCAAATATATCTGAATCATTTGTACTTTATAAAATGTACCTTTCCATCTTTTGTCCACATATTCATCAAACTGTGCTCTGGTGCCTCGGCCATCTTGTTTTATATGAGCATTTCTTGCCAATAAAACCTTTGAATTGAAATAGAGTTACATGCCTCTGCTCGTTTCCACCTCACAAAACTTTAATCATAAGGTCCAGTTCATTCAGTCTATTTGTTACTGGGGTATAATCCTTTGATTTAAACTCGTAGCTGCAATGTTTTGTCCACAGTGTGAAGGGTGCATGACTAAACTATTACAGAGCGCTCCTATTCTGTAGCCGAGATGAAAGAAAGCTGAAGACTGGTTCTGCCACAGAGACTGTTCATATTCTGTAGTGAATGACTCACACTTTATCCAATCTTGCTTCTCCTCACACACACGCACACACACACACACGCTCACTCCCAGGCGGGCACAGCTCAGAAGTGCATCCAGGAGCCCAGTTGGGACTTTGGGCTTTGGAAATGATTCTGTCAGAAAGATGGATTCCACCCGGCTGTTTGTGCGAGAATCTCCGAGCTCAGAAAATTCTAGAAGATTTTGTTTGGTTGAAGATGCCTTAGCTTGTCCCGCTCATCTGCGCCATGAGCACAGTTTCCTGATATTACAGCCACTCAGTTTCCCTGCAGGGGGTGTCTGGGGCAGCAGAGGCAGAGGGGAGAATGTAAA
The DNA here is from genome assembly GCF_022749685.1 of Semicossyphus pulcher. Lineage (NCBI taxonomy): Eukaryota > Metazoa > Chordata > Actinopteri > Labriformes > Labridae > Semicossyphus > Semicossyphus pulcher. The sequence goes on from NW_027211715.1 coordinate 30,354,008, forward strand.
GCACGGTGCACACGTAGGTCTCATCGATCATCGCTGTCATCCGCTGAGTCCAGTCTGACAGGTCCTGAAGACATCTTGACGTTTCTGTGTGACCTCGTTACAAGACGAAGGTCCAAAGAGGAGCCTCGCTTCTTAAATATTTGGGCTCTGTTGTTTGAAATGGCAGCCCTACTTTTTCTTAACTGAAGGTCAAAGATTTTTTATTCTAAATAGGTGTATTCCATTCCCGGCCCTTTGCTGCATGCAACCTCCCTCTTCTCTGTACTTCCTGTCTGCCTTCAGCTTTCCTATTAAATAAAATATAATATAATAAAGTTGCATGGAGAGTTGCAAAACGTAACACTGGTTCACAGGACTGGTTAGTGCTGCATGTCCCCAGAGTTCACAGTGAACTAGGAAAGACTGCTTTTAAATTCTTCGCACCAAATGCTTGGAACAAATTACAGTGCACCTTGAAGCTCGACACTCTGGTTCCAATGGGTCAATTCAGAAATCTTCTCAAAAGTCTGATTGATTTCAGTTTTGATTGATTGATTGTTTTTAACTTCTTTAAGACGTTTTAATTGACCTTAATTATTTTTATGGATTTCATTGTACTATACTTACTATGGAAATGTATTGATGGATATTGTACATTTAAATGTATGTGTTTTATGTTTTATTGTACTATTATGTACTCAGGTCTCTCTTGAAAATGAGATCTTGATCTCAATGGGATTTACCTGATTAAATAAAGGTTATTAAAAAAATAAATAAATAAAATAAAAAAACAGATGCTAAACTTCAGCATTTCTGCAACACAGACAATATCACTGTAAAACTGTCTATCTTAATAAAAGAGGTTACTTAACTCAATCCTCAAAGACATTGGACATAACTCATCCCAATGAATTAGCAGTAACTCAAAAACGTAAACAGTTCGGTAGCTGCATACGGTAACGTTAATTGTTGTAAGGGTGGCGGCTGCAATGCCGATTAGACGGTGCATGTCTGTTGAAAAAATCGAATCATAAAAATATTAATATAAAATAATAGCAGGAATTAAATCAGATGTAATGAGGTGTGTCTCATTTGTCCATTGAGTTTTAACATCTGACATTGATTTGAGGACACTGGGTCACATGACATGGAAGCTATTGAAAAAAAACTGTTTTTTTATTAAAAGTGCATCTTATACACCAAATTTTACTGTCTTTGTTTTGTGTTAATGCAACTGAAATGTTTAAGGTAATCACTTCCTAAATTGAAATGAGTCGACACAGGAGGGTTTGAAGTTGAGATAAACTACCTAAAGAAATTCATCTTACTTACTAACACACAATCATTTCCCATGACTGAACACACTTAAGTTCTTTTACTTACTTTTCCCAAGGTAATCGGTTTCCTAATTTCTTTGTGAGTTGACAGTGTAGAATCACAGTTTGGTAAGTCTTGGCAATATGGCCTTAAAATTCAAGCTTCACTCAGATTTTTCCCCACTGTGGGAACTCGGGAAAGCTGTGTCGGTTCCACACTGCTACAACCGAAGAGGAAATCGATTAAATAGATTTGAGCCAGCGGCTCTACTTCCTGGTCACAAGCTCTGCTCTGTTATTCAAGCGAGAGAAAATACAACAAAAAGTATGTAAGCAAAAGCAAAGTCACTTCATCAGAGAAGTCTGTGCAGCTCAGGCTCTATTGTTTTATTTAACAGAACACTTCCTGTTGTTTTGCAATGCCCCTCCAAGAGCGCACCATGGAGTCTTTGCAAACTTCACAGGCATCACTGAGCAGAGATTAGGGCTGTTAAAAATTTCAATTTGACTTTTTGATACCACATGTTTTAAAACGATACAACCTCCGTTATTTTTATGTTCAATAGTACCGAAAGGTAACAAAGCTTTAAAAAACCAACAGATCTACAATCAGAGTTTCAACTCAAAGAGAGCGAGCAAGTAAAGAGAGCAAGCGCCTCCGTACAACCCTGCAGGACGGTACAGGGTTTTGTTTTTATAGGCCGAAGTCAACTGTGTGTGTCTGTCTGCTCTGCCCTCCGTCACACCTGGAGCTCTGATACAGCAACGACACAGCGGACTGCCTCATACAGCTTCAAAAGTTACGACAGTGTTTGTTCACAGTTTATTAACAGTGTGTCAAATGAGCTGGTCTGTGTTTAGTGGGTTTTTTCTGTTCCAGCACTCTGTGGTGAAATCACCTCATTTTTTGTTCTTTTGGCTATTTTTGGTGCCATGATATCCACACGGGTATCGGGTATCATTTCATTTTTACTAGTAACGTATCTGAGTTTAAAATTCTGGTATCATGACAACCCTAGCAGAGATATCTATTGGGAATAGCAGTTGGAAATAGATTAGTTAGCCTGTTAGCTCGGCAAACGACCTGCATTTTAAAGGAGGAGTCCGGTATTTTTAAACCTGGGCCCTATTTTTACAAATTTGGATGTCGAAATGACTCATAGGAACAAAAACGTTTGGAATCAGTCCAGCAGATGTCCTCCAGCGTAGCTGCGATACGGCCGCAATGGCTGCAATTGCCCCCATCGACTAAAAGTGCCTGTTTTTGCCACTGACAGCCTCAGATTGTTACTCCAGGTGTCCGGCATTACGGAAATGATCCTGACAAAGATCATCCTTTTTTAAAAGAGTAAGATCCTTTTTGTGTAATAAGAGACAGAAGTCTCGCTCAAGGAGAAGTCTCGCTCTGAAATCTGCCGTGTGGTGAGATGTTACCTGAACAGGACGGATGGAAGCGTGAGCTGGAGTTGGAGAGAGGATTTGTTTAGGTAGAGGACTGCCAGCAAGAATACATTTCAAAAGCCTGAATATGTACCTCATTTCGACAATGAAGATGAGGCATTTGAATTCGATGGCCATCCCTATTTATTTGAGCGGATGAAGAGCTCATAGAGATTGAAGAGGGAACGAGGAGAGAGAGAGAGCAGCGACAGGCAGAGGAGGGTGAACCAGCTGCTGCCAGGCCGCGGAGCTCAGGAATCTGGTGAGCGAGACTTCTCTTTAATATGCACCTTTGAATTCAGGTGTTCACAGAGCACTCACCTTTTAAATCCAGAACTATGAGCCGTTTGTGGCCTTCAAAAAGAGTCAAAGCAGAATAGAGCAGCAGTCTTTGACCTCTCTCTGTTCCCAGTCAGTGAATCCTCAGGAGGCCTTCACTGATTAAACTGAATTAATATGAGCCACATTCTCAAATGAATACATGTAACATTTCAGCTCTGTGCCTCCCACAGGTCCCTCCATAACAAACAGTTGGTTCAGTGCTGTGATATCTACAGTACGTCCTTGGCTTCTTTCAAGTTAATTTGTTATCAATATGCAGGGAGGGAGGTTTATCTCCTTTAGCTTCCTTTCTCTCAGCTTGCACATGGTGTATCTGAGTTTCTCTTTGAAAAGTGACCCCATGCAGCGTGCTGCGTAGTCACAGAAGAGACGAGAGACTGGTGTGGGAAAGACTTAGCGCGTGTGTCAGCCTCATCATTAACGTGTAGATTAGAAGGCCACTGGAAATCCCCAGCTGAGAAAACACTGGTTGAACGATTTGGTGTTTGAATTAATCGGCTCCATAAACCAAAGTAAAACATATTCACCTCTAGCTTTTCAAATGCAGAGAGCAAACTGCATATCAAAGACCCTCGACTGTGGCCGGTCGCTGCGTGTCAGAATCGTTTGGGAGGATTTAGCTGAGCGCTTTGAGTCTCTGCTGTGCATTCCTTTTCATCTTCAGCTGCTTCTCGCTGCTGCTGGAGCTGCTGGCTTACTGCGAATGAGGCTGGCCACCACCTCCTTTGCAACTTCAGCACTGGCAGAGGAGGCATGACAGTGATCCCCCTTAATCGCTTATACTACTAAGCATATCTAAGGACGCTTGTGGTGATATTCTACCAACGTCATCCATTTCTGTGGCTGAAAATCTGATGCAGATGTAGCAACACTCCTTAACTCTAAGGGGTTGAAACTGTCTTTTTGAGGGTACATCAACAAAGCATGCACGTCCAGCTTCTCAGAGACACAACTTCACACTCATTCATATTCATTCAGACAGTCACAAGTGTACACACAAACACTTGAATGATTTATATGCTGTCCTGAAAAAACAATCCACATGGACACAGACAAGCAAACAAGAAGACAGATGACAACTCTTCAGCATCTGTTACAGTCCCACGCTGAACCGTAGCTGTAAGAACATTTAAACTGTCACTGCAACAAGCCCCAACTATGTCAAACTGCTGTCAGAGGAGACAAGCCTTTGGCTGCACACGATGTAGCTGTCTTCCTTCCATGTGAACACCTCTGCTACTACAGTATCACGATGAAAATACCAACGTATAAATCGCTAGGAACTTTTCAAATGCCGTTTTAGAGAGAACTTCATGTCAGACGAGAAATTAGAAAAAAATATCAAACTGAACGAAAAATTATATAAAAGGAGCATTTCACACCTGGGAAAAGCCACTGTCAGTCAAAGCTGGTGTTCTCTGTAATCCATAGAAGCAATAATATTTGAAATTAGCGCCATAGCTGTGGAGAAAGTTGTACAAACAGCTCGTGGTTTCTCCCAGTCCACATTCCTACAACACCCAGCGTGCATTGCGCCCCTCCCTCTGAAAGGAACGGCCCATCGAGAGACGCTGGAGTGAAATACTACTGCTTTGCTGCAGGCAACGGCTCAGAGCGGTACAGAATCTGAAATACAACGAGAATATACCGGACATCTAAAAAAACTTCAGGTCTGCAGTCTACATTTCAAACCTGACGATTCTGAACAAGACATAGGAGGCGGGCGTCCTAGATTGAGGAAGTGTAGTTTAGCGAGCTCCCTGGCCTCCCACCAGATGGCGCGTTTTACGTTGTCTGGTGGAGGTTTTCCCGGGCCCATTGGAGAAGCAGATAGCGTCCTCCAATTCTAATGGCATTAGCTCCCCATGATAGCATCGGCGAACTGGCCCTTTAAGCAGGGCAGGCACTAAACATTGACTTCATTAACCTGAAGTTGTGGTTAAACTAACTGTGTCTAACTAAAAGCTTTTGCTCATCCAGTATGGCTTCATTGCCTTGTCCCAATGTTTTCTATTTGTAATTCCAGTGATGCTTTATTCAAACAGCAAAGCCACAAATATGTGAAGTAAAAGAGAAGAGCCATGTTACTGTTTGTAGAGCTGCAGCAATTATTTAATTAATCGATCGAATTTTGATCATCAAAATGCCAAACATTTGCTAGTTGGAGCTTCTGAAGTGTAAGGACTATCTTATATCATTTTGTAAATAAGGATTCTTTGATCTTTGAACAGCTGGCTGGACAATAGAAGAACTTGATGACAATTTTTTTTATTGACTAAATCAATCATTGTCAAAATAATCATAAGTTACAGCTCATACTTTGTACAATGAAACTAAACACAAAGCATCTGTCTTTCTGCTGCGGTTGAGCTTTATTCATATCACAGCACAGCTTCAGACAAGGCTACAGTTTGCTGCACTGTAAAATACAACTTCAACAATATTAACTTAATGTATCTGTAATATTCCCCAGCTTTAATTAGCTTATTAAATCTTTTGACAGAGGCCATGTGAGACGTTGGATCACAAAACTGTTCAGACTGTAAGGCAGCCAGAAACCCATTTAACGACCAATCTGCAACTTCCCTCAAACTAAACTTCAGATGAAAGACAATGTGGTGAAACATTTGAATTGACTAATCTGGAGTTACAATGGAGCTTAATCCATCCAGTTCAACATAAAGCAAAGTCCTAAAAGGACTCAAGTGGAATCAGCAGAAGTGCTCCCATCAAAATATGCCTGACGAATCGAATTGAAAGATGATACAGATGAAAAAGAGGCTTCTGTCAAACAGCTGTGAAGTCATGTTGCAAAGTCGAGTATTCCTCTCTCAAAGGTGACAAACACTCCACGATGAGAAGAGCTGGTGACTGGACTGGAGTGCCTTGGTCACGGCTTTGGTCCATCGCCTGCTTTGTGCCTACACTGTGCTCCATCGATGAGCTGCTTTCAGCTGTCAGTGACATCAAACCGCTGCGTTATCAGTAACATCTACCGGTTGTCGATTACGGTGTTGCCATGGGTCTTATGATGTTCGGATCCCTGAGAATGATTTTGGGACCGCACAGGAGGTTTGGACTACTAGGTCGAGAACCATTTTCCACCAATGCGAATGACATGTTGTCATGACTTTTTCTGCTTCAGGCATAGAGTGTTTGCCCACACTGCTTCCCCCCATAACCCACATAGGTAAGCAGATGCTCCCCCAACTTTTTGCTGCTGCAGACAGAGTTTGTGAAGGTTCAACTTTTTCAGGATGCCACCACAGTGTGTTGTGGACCATGACAGACAAAGAAACAAAAGGGAAAGAAACAATGCGGGTGATAAATTTGTTCCCTGAATGTTAAATATCTTCACCTGCAGAGACAGACGTGCCAAAGAAAAGAAACAATATTCGAGAAACATCAGCTTCCAGGTCTGATTGCCAATAATTCTTCTATTGTACAAATTGTGTCCTGCTGCCGACGATTTCCTCTTTTATAAGCTACAATTTGTTCCATCTAGCTACATGATGAGATATTGTAGTTGGTAGCAACAGCTGCTGTGATCCAAAGTATCCAGGAGAGAAGGCAACAGAGGCGTGCTCTGCTTCTGCTGTAACAAAACACAGAAGACGGACTTGGCAGAGCAGCGGCAACCGCTCGCTGTCAGGAAGCACCATTAATGTTGCATGGCAACGAGAAAAATAAAGCTCTCCTGCACGTTTAAGCTCTTGACAGTTTTTGTCAGCGATGCTCACAGCTGGTCTTTGTAAAGTAACATCATGTGTGCTTATGGTTTGAGTTCTGTCTGAATGCAAATGAGGTCACATCCAACCTGTGAGTAGACACGACTCAGCCAGCGGTGCACAATTAAAGCAATCTGCAGCTTACTGCTAAGTCAAACAGTCTTTTTAGATAAAGATTTTATCAAAGGAACATTTGTTTGGCCGTCATGTACAGATCTATTCTAAGCTGTTGCACTTAACAGGTCTCTTCTAATGCTGTAACAGCTCTTTAATCAAAGGAATCATTAAGATGTTAATGGGCCGAACATTTTTTCCTCAAACAAGGTGAAGCTCACAGTTTGTTTTCAGCGTCCGAGACTTTTCTCTCCTGCAAAAATAAGTACAGAAACTAAGAGAAAGAGACGGGAGGACAAAAAAACTGATGGAGGAAAAAGTTGCAGTTGCAAGAATTGTAAATTGTACTATTGCTAAGATTTACAATAGCAGTGAGATGTTCATGTGCTTCTCAGCAGTGTACATGTGAATTACTGCGATTGTGTGTTCAAAACTCTTCCTCCCACTACCACAAAAGAAGCCTATTACTTTCTGTCATTGGAAATGTCCTAGAGAATTCTTTTCTGAATAGAGTCGGAGCCTGACTCACACTTAGCGGCATGTTGCCCAATGTGATGGAGCTCACCACAATGCACTGCTCTCTTTGTATGTTTTCCATTAGAGTAAGCATTGGGCTCTCAGTTAAAGCGTAAGTCTGCTGTAAAGAAGGTGTGTGCTGCTGTCATTTACACCACAGATGAGATCAGAGAAAACGTCTTGTTGACTCCTTGGCTGCACACACCATCTGTTTCTTCTGAGTCATCCACACCTCTGCAGAAACACGGCGTGGTCACGAGTCATCAGGTGCTCAGATATATGAAATGGATGTCTAAATCAAGTCTGCACATCTCGTTGTTTTTCTCTCATTATACATGGTGAATATTTCACAGTAAGTAGACATTTGTGCAGTGAGATGAAACAGTATAAAGCAGCTTCATTTTTTAAATGGCTGTGTCAAACGATCAGGGATGAGAAATGTCACGTGGCTTAGATATACACTGATGTAGAGACTGGAGAGACACACCACAGAGAAGAGGGCTGCTCTACGGTAGCCCTGAAGGTCAAAACAAAAACCTTTCTCAAAACACAAGGACATTTCAGAACTCTTCAACCTTTTAAATATCTGCTCAAAATCTAGTGACTGTAAAGGACAAATAAGAAGATTCCATCCTTATTTTACCTGATGATGACCAACTTGCAACGAAAAAAATAATTCAAAGATTTAAAGCTGCAGGAGGGAAGATGGAGAAGAGAGCGGACTTTGCTCCAAAATTTGAAAGATCACAACCTCCAGGTCCCTCTCTCTCTGCGGCGCTCAATCCTGCCTCCAAAGCCCCCGTAACATCACAGTAACCGCAGACATCTTAGCAATGTGGAATTTTTTTTTTTTTAACAATTACAGCAGAAATGAAGCTGGGGTAATTACCTGTGTAGCAGAACTGTCTAACTCAGCATCACTTTTTAATCCTTTCAGGTCCCGTAGCTCTCTCCACCTCGGAAATGCCGCTCCAATATTTACTTTCGTTTCATTTCTGTCTCGGTCCAACTCTTTCTTTTTATCTTGCTTTCCCTCATTTCTCTTCTTCGGTTTAACGGTCTTTGTAGTATAAGCCGTAGTTGGCAATAGAGGGATGAGCAGTTTTTTCATTCCCGGTGGTTGTTTTTTAAGCCTGTGTGGACACAAACCAGCTGACGCTGCGCACACTGAAGAAACTGAGCGTGACCGTGTGAGCATGCGCGGAGGAGTGGTGCTGTGCAGCGTGTGATTGACAGCAGCCTGAGAGACTGCTCGGCTCTGATTGGTTGTTGTGTTTCAGGAGCATTGGATTCTTACAAATGCCATTAGGAGAAGTAGGAGGAGCCAGAGGAACATGATTTTTGTTTTTAAACACATGATTTCTCTCATGTACTACCGCATGTTTAAAGTGACAGTTTGAGAATAATGTTACCGACTACAGCTTTAATCCAAAAGGCAACTGGACTTGGTTAAAGTTTGAAGAGGATGCACCTCTCATCCGAAATTCTTCTTCAGTTATGCAGAACTGACAGATAACGAATGAGTATAATTGCAAAGCAGACAGTACATGGACGGAATAAGCCTTTCAAACTATTATATCCGTGACAGAAAGTGGTCTTTGGGTGCATTAGACTTTTCAATTGGGAAAACGGTGTCTAGGTGGAACAAACCTTTAAAATTAAAAGTAATGGAGAGAGAATATCTGCTTAGAATAAACCTTTTAGATTTGAAGCACTTGGACGGAGTGGGTGGAACGAACCTTTAAAATGATTAGTATTTATGAGACAAAAAGTGGGATTTGATTGGAATAAACTCTTATAACCATAAGAACCTGGACAGAGGGTAGTATTTTGGATTAAATGGGACATAAAAACTTTAATAACTTGGACTGGGAGCAGTTTATGGGTGGAATAAACTCTTTGAAAGGATAATTACGGAGATATGAAGTAGTAATAAATCTCTGAAATTATAAGTACTTGGACAGAGGGTGGTATCCCATTGGAAAAAAACCTATAAGCCTAAGTACGTGTAGAGAGGAGTATGTTGGTGGAATAAATGTAAACAGAAGGTTTATTTTTGGCACACAGACAGAAAGTAGTATTTTTGTTAAATATATCCTCAAATTGTCCTGAAACGAACCACGCGACATATTAAAGATGTTCTTGGGCTCTGAAATGTTGCTGTGTTTTGACCTTCAGGGCCACCGTACTGGTCTTCCAAATGGGATACATGTACAAATAATTGTGCCACAATGCCGTCCACTTACACAGTCCTTCAATGGAGCAACAACATGTTCAGAAGTTGGAGTGTCCTTGCCGAATAGGACCTTGCTGCATTGTCGAGGGAACAAAGCAAGTTGGACTGAGGCAGCAGAGGAGTAACCATGGCAGAGCACACTTCCCTGCTGGCCTACGAAAACAACCTTGTCCTCTAACAACCTTTATCGACTACGTTTCCTCTAATACAGTTTTAACCATGTTTTAAAAAGTTAATCACTCTGCAGTTTCTGAGAAAAACTTTGAGGGAAAACATGTCCCAGATTATTTCATTGTCGTTATAACACTGATTAAATGTAGTCCAGGCAGAATCAAGCTCCTTTAAAGACATCTTTGCATTTGCAGATAAGTGTTATATAAACACAATATTTTAAGAGACATGGTTGACCAAAAATACCACTACTTGATCAATCAATCGATTCACATTCATAATGCACCAAACCACAACAAAAGTTAGCAGTTAACATAATAAACATACAGAGCAGGGGGTGTTAAACTACGAAGCAGGGTTTGCGAGGCAACTTCATGGTTAACTCCATGTTTTTAGTAATACGAAGGTGGTTCACTTCTTACCAGGGTGGAATGCTGTTACGGCCGCATTAACATATAATAAGAAGAACATACGTGCCAAGTTGCCAAACGAATGAGTGAATATTAACATAATACTATACATCAAAATGCAAACTAATGGAGACTGGAGTCTGAAAAGGAAGAAAACAAAAAGAAAGAGGAACCGCAGTGGGCCGTCGGACCCAGAACAACCTTACCTAAACTAGGAAACAAAAACCATAACTAATAAATGAAACCAGGAAATCACTCCTCCAGCCTCCATCAAGGAAACACAAAGCAAGCAGGAACAGAGCCAGGTGGACAGAGACTGAGAGCCACACACTGACCTGTCAGCCACTTACTAGGTTTTGACCTAGTCTTGTTGAAGTTGTATCTGTAGTCATCTATCTTTTCTCTGTTTGTTCAGCCATAGTAGATTATTGTTTCCTCGCAATGCTTACTGAAACTGGAAAAGCAGCCGCTTAGCTCCGCCTACTCTCTCTGACAGACCAACCACTGCTGGCTGATGGAAAACGCGTCACTAACTGGGCGCCGCTTGTGATTTTTTTCTGCAAACTTTTCCAGTGCAATAAAGAAATTAAGACAACACAGTGCAAAAGGGGAAAAGATGCTGATGGAAGTGTTTAAGTTAAAAAGAAATAGGTGGTTGGTGCGATACAGCAGCAGCAGAGGACATCCATGGTGGAGGAGTTTCAGTCAGGGAGGAGAGCTTTAGTGACTTTGCAATATTTACAGCTGTATATCTTTCTGCTCCTTCTCTTTACACAAACAGGGTGTATGTGTGTGTGCGTGTGTGTGTGTGTGTGTATGTTTGTGTGCATTTCCCTCCACCTGCCAGAGAGCCGCAGCCTCAGGGCAAAAACAGCAGACCAACTCAGCCTGCAGTGTCTGACAATCCTCTGGATCAAGCACACATACCCACCCACACACATCAAACTGGCAGCATGAACACCTTTTTTTAGCCGTGCTCACAAAGTTTCCGGGCGAACACAAACACACACACGCACAAACACACACAAACAGTCATCCCATTTGAAAAAAACAAACACTAAATCTTTATTTGTCTCTGCCACCCACCAAGGCAGAGCAGGAGCAGCAGGGCCGGGAGAAAAGACCTTGCAGAGGTAACACAACACCACGGCCATGTTCAGAGTACTAAATAACTTAGGGCTATATAATTTATAGACTTCACAAGCAGTTTCACTCGAGAGCATGTTTGAAAATCTTTTTTTTTTCTGTAAGAAAGTGCAGAACATGCTTGAAATACCGAAACAATTCATCCCTTTCTTTAACAAAATATGTCAGCCTGGTGTCAAGCTGTTGACTTAAATATCTGCAACGAGTAGACCCATAAATAAAGACCTGTGAACTAATGATGGCCCACATAGCAGCTGTATCTCTTGCTTTTCTTTGAAGATAGAAGCAGAGACGGCTGAGCATACCTCTGGTGATCTGTCTGGCCTGTTTGCCGTTTATACCAGGAAATATTACAGTCTGCATGTGGACACCAAATGTGCAGATCCACCTTTGTTTGATCGCTGGTCTTTGTAAAAGAAGTCCAGATCCTTCCTCAGACAGGCTGCCGAATGTTAAGGCAGCACATTTAGGAATGCACATATTGTTTTCCTTCATGGTTTGTTCAATAACTTCACACGTATCTTTAGATCTTTTCTTTATGCCGGCTATCAGACGAGTTTATAGACTGATATTTTTAGTATCCCCGTATCCTGTCAGAGTTGGCTGGCTCAGAGGGAACAAACAAATTCCCTCTCTGAAAGCGACGCGAGGATAAACTGAAAATAACAGAGTTCACTTCTGGTCACAGGTGCAGTGAATCACAGGGTGCTGGTGGTTATTATTCGAGTACATTAACGCATTAAACAGCCTTGGTGGATTCAGTTGGGGAGTGCATGTGCTTCACTCTTCCTCCCTCCCCAGCACTTCATAACTCACTTTGTTCCATAATGAACAGATGGCACAGCACGCAGAATTACTTTGCTTCCTACATATAAACCTGTAATATCAACCTCTGGGTGTGTAGCCGTCAGCCAATAAGGGAAAGCCAGTTGTTCTCCCAAGACAATTACATACTCAGTCAGTGCCAAGATGCTAACTCATGGGTACACACGGACTCCGTGAATGATGTACATTCAGCTTAATGTTCCTGATGCTGTAGCCAAAGCATTGAGATTCTCTGTTAAAGTCTGTTAAAAAGAAAACACATTTCAGAAGTTGTAAATCTCATGTCGTGGATGACCTGACCATTTTTTTATTTTTCTGTTTCTGCATCATGATGTCATTATTTTGGCATCCTTTTTACTTAATTTTATTCTCATTCTGTGTTAATTGTTCTGCACCAAAATCACCAACACAAATTCCTTGTATGTGTAAACCTACTTGGCAATAAACACAGATTCCGATTCTGATTCTGATTGGGCTGTTTTTTGTTAATAATAATTCGAGAAATCCTGGGTAAAGCTGAGCTGACCCTGACCTTGCTAACATCACTCACATAATTTTTATGAATCAGCCTAACACAAAAACATGTTTAGACTAGCAAATAACATTGTGTCTGACCCGAACCACGCTCTGAATAGTCAATATGAGCTATTACTGTCAAACCGGAGATACAGGGCCCCGGGGTTTAATAAGGTTAGACTGAAGCAGCTCTTTTGTTCATCAGTCTATCCTGAAATTGTAAATGGCAAATGGACTGTACTTATATAGCGCTTTTCTAGTCTTTGCGACCACTCAAAGCTGCTTTTACATCACATTCACCCATTCACACACACATGTATACACTGATGTCAGAGGCTGCTACGTAAAGTGCCCAACTGTCAATCAGATATCACATTCATACCGAGCAATTTGGGGTTCGGTGTCTTGCCCAAGGACACTTTGACATGTAGCCTGAGGGAGCTGGGGATCGAACCTCTGACCTTCCGATTGAAAGACGACCGACTCTAGCACTGAGCTACCACTGAAACATCGAGCTGAATCCCAGAGCAAAGGTACGTTAAAGGGCCCTGAATGCTGTCTTCTGTGTTATGAATCGTTTCTGTATCTGTCCTTACATCTGGTTGCAAATGGAGCTGCTGTGGTGCAAGAACACTTTCAGACTTGGTCTGACAGTAAAGTAGTAGCTCTCCATCTCTCTATCTCTCTATCTATCTATCTATCTATCTATCTATCCATCCATTCATGTATCCATCCATCCATCTATCCATCCATCCATAACTGGGAAGCCTTAAGTAGCGCTGGCTCCGTCAGTAAAGTTAATCCAGACACGGTTCCGAGCTGTGTGCACCTCTAGTTGGTATTATGAACCAACACACAGCACGATGGCATTGGGTTTACCAACATCTGGAGGGACAAATGTTTGTGATCCTGCAGTCAGACTTGGGCAGGTAAAGTCAGGCGAAAATTGGCTTTGCTTTTTGGAAGTGTGCACCTTTGAATGGAACATTTACAAACAAATCCCACTGATTCTGCCTTTAAAAAACACATGTAACAAATGCATAGATTCACTTGATTGGTATTAGTCCTAGAAAACAGTATGGATTCGCTTATAACTAAGGGTGGGACAAAATATTGTGCAATACAATTAGCGATGGGCTGTCGCCAAATATTGATATTTTAATTTAAAATTTATACAGCGCTCTAAACATGTTGACTCACCGCGTCAGATATCGTGATGTATCATTATTATATGATGGTCTTGCAATATATCAATTATCGCAGAATCGCTGTATCGTGATATTATTGTTATCGAGCCGCGTATCGTATCAGGAGTTACCCGGTTATTCCCACCGGTACTTATAACTGTCATAGATTTCACACCTTCCTTGCTGAAAGCAAACAAAGTGTCTCTCTGTACACTAAACATGACTTTAAGATTGTATGTGTGAAGGTTTTGCTGCATTTCTTTCTAAGTGTGTGTGAGAGAGATGTAGGAAAATGATGTGCATGTATTTTATATGTGTGCATATTCATAGTATCTGTCTTGGGTCATAACTTCTCCAGCATTAACTGTGGTAATTGCTGTCACACTCTGAGAAGCAGCCCACCCTCGCTGACTCCCACCTAACGGTCTGTGTGCGAAGTGTTTGGCTCGGCCCCTTCGCTCTCACTTCAAACCCCTGCAGTAAGAAGTTCACACCCAGCCAATTAGAGTCAATCTGATGTTTGTGTGTCCTGGAAACACCCTGATTATGTGATATGGAAAACAAGCTGTGATTGTTTACACACGCATTCTCTCTTTGATATTTCAGAGTGCTCATGCCACGCTGATTACACTCACAGTGGACACACACACACACGAGCGTCCATAAAGATTCTCACAACCTCATTCAGTCCTGTACAATCTCTGTCTCAGCAGCATCCTGCTCCTCCGTGCTCTGAGCTAATGGACTGTCCACTCACATTTGATAGCGTGCTCGCTTCCCTGAAGGGGAAGAACTCATGGAAGGGGAAAAGAAACGGAAAGACGAAGAAACTCTCCCTGGAAATATAGCCGGTAACATTTAAAGGGTCATTTCCCTCAAATGACAAATGCAGTGGTCATGCAGTTTTGTTTTTATGTGCCCAGGTTATCTGCTTTCAAAGCTTCAGCTACAGGACCAGTAAAATGGAAGTGAGGGAAATGTAATTTATGCCCCTCAAAGCGTCAAAAGAAAAACTCAACGTGTCTATCTACAGAGTGTTCTTACAGTAGAAGGTAGTTCTGGTGAAACACAGGTGTGAGGATATTCACAATAAAATAGTTTCTGTAAAAATATATTACTGCTGTCGCTTTTATCCAGCGGCCTTCTTTTGAAAAGCAATAAAAACAAAATTAAATTCACCTCCATTGTACCGGGTGTTGGAAGCATCCATGTACGGTGAGCTTAAACTTAGTCATAAACAACAAACTGATTTCATGTTCTAACAGAGTTTAATTACCCCAGCCTTATTTGCTGCTACAGCCGGGAACTATTAAAAAACTCTCACCTCAAGTGACAAAATATAATGATGGTAAATGCTACATTAAGGTGACAGCAGCACAAGCAGCAACACAGTAACACTAATGTTAGCCACCAAAACCTTCTGATCTAACTCGACCCAGCAACAAAACAGAGAGGGGCAAATTCATAAAGAGCAGATTGCATTTCACTTTCAAAGTAGATCTTGTACTCGTGATATTACAGTCAAACACACTAATAAGCGCTGTGTGCCCTTGTTATGCATCTGATTGCAATAACTTGGCAACATATTAAAGAGGGCTTTGCGCCAAAAGCACTGTAGCCATGACAACAGCAGTTGATTAAAAAAAATGAAAGTATCTGTTCATGAGTCGGCCAGGCATGTTGATGTTTCCACTAGATACAATAAATGGGGCGGCACCTGCGAGCTAGTTCAGGCGAGCTTCCCAATTTGGCGCTCTATTTAAGCTGCAGGATTTCCGGTCTCTCCCTCTGCCCTCTGTTATTGCCTCTGCTGGCCTTGCAGCAGTACTGCGCCACCCCAGCATCCACCTGCAGGCTGCGGGTAGGGATGATCTCATCACTCCTCAAATTTCTGCGTGAAAATAAATCAGCAAGGAGTGATGAGGTGGGAGCCTAGATGCCAAACACAAGCTATGTTCTGCAATAAACATGTCAAACTATTACAAACATGAGTTGACTGAACTGCTCATGTTATAAATGCACTTCAGCTACCACAACTCTCTGAAGAGGCTGTGAACTTTCACTGTAACTGCAGCTTTTCCAAACGTGAGATGAGATGATTGACACCAATTTATCCGTGCATGAAGTACAGAGCAAGATTTCATGTGTGGCAGCTTATCTAAAGGAAACTATGGAAGAGTAGGTTACAGGGGGCATTGTTCATTTAACCTGTCTTTAAGGGTTAAGCATCATTCATCAAAGCAACAGACCTTTAAATCACCTTGAGATTTGGGATCTTAAACCAAAGTCTCTTTGAAAAAATCTATAATTTAAGAGTGGCCGTACAACACATACAGCCAAAGCCTCTTCATGAAGACAGAACTTTTTAAGATCCGCAGAATATATCTAAACCAGATAGCACGTCATGATGCAGTCAGATATCACTCCATCCAAACCAGACCCCGACCACAGACGATAATAAAGGACGGGGTCTCAGCGCTTTGATCGAAATTATTTGGAGTAAAGGAGGCGTCTCAATCCAACCTGCAGCTATGAAACCACTGTGGTGTTTTGTGAAGATGCGGAGAAAAGGATCACACTGTGATTGTGATAGAACGGTGTTATTACAAACGAAAGCAGAAGAACGCTTCAGAAGAAACGAGATTGGCTGTTTCAGAGCAGGACCAGCTTGTTTGAAGAGATGCTGAGATCTGAACTGAACGTTTTGGGGGATTTCAGTGGAAGAAAAATGAAAAGTGGAGGTGAAAAAGTTTTAAAATGATGTGAATTATTCAAAGTGAAAATAGTGTGCAAGTGTGAAAACTACAGGACTAGCTCTTATCATCATCACTCCATTATTTCCTACATGCATTATTAGAATTAACATTTCAAAACGCCATTATTGGAGTTTCAGCTAAATTGCCTTTTCTGAAAAACGCAATATTAAAATATTTTGTTCAGCTGAAGTCATAAACCGTCCTCATCATGTTAGTGGCACATTTCTGTGCTCCATGTTATCAGCGCTCCTCTGCCCTTCATAATAACTCATCTATTTTCCTGAATCCTTTTTGCTGCTCTGTTTTGAAGTCAGTAAAAGTTATCATCAAACAAACTACAATATCTTCTTTCTCCAAAGTGTGCCGCCTGCTTCCAGTGACAGAGACAAAAGATTCTCATTTCCTGAGCCCGACTGTTTATTTAATCACGTTTGGATTAAATTTTGTTTGGGAAAGAGCCAATGAGCCGTGAGGACGGCGAGAAGCCGTTTCAGTGCGAATTAATAACAGGATAGATTAGAGCCTTTCAAGTCGGGCTGAAGAAATTAAATGTATGAAATGAACATTTTGGGCAGCTTACCTGTAAATAGGGTCCTGCATCACCATCATCTTGCTCTCATCCCACGTCCACTCCTTCTTCTGTGGAAGTAAACAAAAACAAAAACGTTAGTTTACACCTAATTTAAGCTTTAGGAAGATAAAGCAGAAACTAATGGAGGGGAAAACGCCTTAACTCCTAAAACTCTGCAATAGAAAGGGTCCACCTCGGCCTACATTTATATTTCAGCTTACTGTGATGTCATTTCTTGAATTGCTTCATATCCGTAGAATCTGCACAACATGAGCCTAAAGGTTATTCAAGTCATTGTGTCATAAATGTAGAAAAAGTATCTGTCTTTTTTTCTTATTAAATTTTGCTGAAATAAACACATTCACATGTTATTCTAAACAAACATGACAAAAATAGTTCTAACCACTTCATCAGTCTTTTAAACTATTTTAAGTTTTTGAGTTCAAAAAAGTAATTTGAGTATTTTCCTTGGGGCAAAAGAAACCGTGTGTACATTGGTATAATTGCTTTTGTGATTTTAGTTCAGGGCTGCACGGTGGTGTGGTAGTTAGCGATGTTGCCTCACAGCTTGAACAACCTGTACAACCTAAAGGTCATGTAACATCTGCTCTAGCTATTATGGTTATAATTTAGATTAGCATGATAATGAAAACAAGATCTCGCCCATAGTGAATTTTTACCATTTTACCATTTAAACCCACACATAATGTCACATAGGGACGTCGTCAGTGAACACACATCATAATGGGTTAATGGGTTCTGCAGGGTTAAGTGGAATTAAATAGAAGTGACGGACACTTGTATCATAATCCAGAGTGAACTGCATTAGTGCAGATAGTAATATAACATTTCCTTTGCCCTGTCCGTCAATCTGATTCAATCCACCTTCCACTTTAATGTCACAAAATGTCAACACACAGAAATGATTCCTATTGATTTCTATCTCCGCAGAGCTTTGTCGACTCTATCATTCAATCAGTCCAATCTCCGCTCTTTCATCCCCTCCGACGTACTCACAGATGTAAATAGATTGCTGGCGGTCACACTTGACATTTAAGCTTTCCGCCCGGGGAGACAAAGGAGATGAGAAATCAGGTGGAGGCAAAACACACTTATCGACCAGCCTTTCATTCCAGCCGGCCAATTAACGTGACACTGAGCCGTGCATGATGGCTTTGATATTTACCCCCAGCTGCCGATACAACACAGGGGGGGGTTCATCCAGATCCCTTCCATCACACTTCCCTTTCAGTTTGTTATAAGGCAAAGCTTTTATTGGCTTCATAAATTGGGAAAGTGGAAAAACTACCTGGAGCCAAAGTTTTTATTAGCCTACAGTTTTATTCTAAAGGGATGTGGTGTGAAAGTGACCACGGACAGATGGATGTCATTAAACCTTAACAAATATCCAAGTGAAATCAGGATCTATACACCTTCATACCCGATGGCTGTGCCACCAGGAGCAATTTGGGGTTCGGTGTCTTGCCCAAGGACACTTCGACATGTGATCGTAGCAGTCAGGGATCGAACCCGCAGCATTTCGATTGTGAGACGACCGACTCTACCACTGAGCCACAAGAAATTACTTGTTCTTTAACTTTACCAATAAACATTTCTGATTTAAATTCTCCTTAAAGATTCAATGTCGAAGATTTTGGCGCCTCTAATGGTGATAAATGGTTCCCAATTTAACCAGACGTCCACGGTTGGCTCCGGTTGTATCTGTAGTCATCGATCTTTTCTTTGTTTGTTCAGCCATAATAGATTACTGTTTACTCGCAACACTTGCAGAGAGCGGACAAGCAGCCGCTTAGCTCCGCCTACCCTCTCTGGCAGACCAACCACTGCTGGCTGATGGAAAACGCGTCACTAACTGGGCGTCGTTTGTGATTTTTTCTGCGAATGTCACCACAGACACCCAGTCTGTAATACTGCAAATGCAAAGGATTTAATCAGTGGGCCATAGGCTCAATCACCATTGTGTTAGCTCAGTCGACGATAGATAGAGACTTAACAGACATTTATTTAAATGAAAATCTTCGGGGGTTATCACTTTAATGATTGCGTCAATTTATCCCAACATGGGATTTCATGCCGGTGTAGTTATCGCCAATTTTAATTACCTCAACTTAGCGGGTGTCCACAACTACAATACCCAACATCAGTTGCTGCTACTTTGGTGAAAATGCTAATCAAAGGCCCAAATTCTGTAGGACAATTGTTTATCGTTTGTATTGATGAATCAACAGTGAGAGTTTCGTGGCCATACAAGCCATAGAAGAGTTCAAACTGTGAGTTAACCTTTCTAGTACTGGAAACAGTGCCAATTAATATAGTTCCTCCTGGTTTGTGGCTTTTTTCAACCCCATCCAAACCTTGTCGATCCAAACCAAAGGCAGAAAGAAAACACCATCTCTGGCAGCTCTTAAAATAGAGCTACAAAGATCAGCTGGTTGATTTGTGGATCAAAAGAAATTTCAACCCTTTTGATAATTAATTTATCACTTCAGTAATTTTTCAAGTAAAAACGTCAAATATGTGCAAGTTCCTGCTTCTTAAATGTGAGTATGTGCAGCTTTTCTTTGTCATTTATGACAGTGAGTAAAGAGTCTTTTGTTTTGCGCTGTTGGTTGGACAAAAGAAGCAAAGTGAAGATGTCATTTGGGCTGAGGGGAATCGTGATGTGTTTTTCTTAAACATTTGTTTTGACATTTAGGACACTAAATGATTAAATGTCAAAATAATTGGCAAATAATTAATAATGAAAACAATTAATTGCTGCAGACCTAATTGTTCAACCAGATACGGGCTGAAAAAGTAGCAATGATTGCCTCATATGTACCAACAAAAGAACATTACTCACACACAAAAGAATATACAGACAGGCGCATCAGCCTTTATGTCTCTATAATGGATAAGCTGCTCTTTACAGGATCATTTAGACGACTCAATTAAGCCTCCATTTAACGAGACACTCATGTAAATCTGTAATGTACATCTGCGTGTGCGAACAAGTGAAGGTCAGTACATCTGTCTTTGTTACAGACGGTAGAAAAACAGAAAGCACACATAATCAACACTTTTGTTTTGCACTGTATCAGCTCGCTAAGCGTTTACAGTCATTCACTTGTTTTGTGATTGCAAAGATTTCAACAGATATTCTACGAGCGGCAGATTCTAATAGATGCTTATTAAAATGTCGGATTCGATCGACTTTAATACTTCAGATTGAACATTTTTAAGCTTAGCGAGCAGCTTTAGGCAGTGGATTAAGAGAGATGTGTCTGCATCTCAACCTCACAATCAATATAACAGATCAACAAGTCATTTATTCTAAATTCAACTTTCAGAGATGCTTATTAAAATGTTGGGTTTTGACGATTTCAGTTCTCAAACATTTCTTAGCTGAGCGAGCAGCCTGAGACGGTGGATAAAGAGGCATGAGTCTACATTTCACTCCCATTATCATTATTAAAAGATCAATCATTTGTTAGAAGTCCGTTCATAATTGATGCTTTTTGAAATGTCGTCTGCAGAATAAATGAATAACAGAGAAAAAATAAACCCTCATTAAAATGTTGGGTTTTGGTGATTTCAGTTCTTTACATTGAACATTTTATAGCTGAGTGAGCAGCTTTGTAACACAATGTTACAATTTCATTTAGCAGACGCTTTTGTCCAAAGTGACGGACATCTGAGAGACACAAGCAACGATCAGGACGGGAGGGGACGAGGTCAGTAAGAGACGACAAACTTCATGTGCGATCAGACACTAGTGCTGACAGGTTAATCATCATCAACAACATCAACAAGGTCAATAGAGTCATCATCATCATCATCATAAATATCCATCAATAGCTTTAATATCATTAAGTGTGTTTTTAATCTTCTTCGTCTTATGTGTGGTATTTATTCTGTCATACTCAACTTGATTTTAATTTATTTGAATGTCTTAATTTTATCTTTTTATTGCATTTTAATAATCTATTATTATTTTGTAATATTTCCTGTTTTATCGTCTACTGCTGTCAATTTCTTTTTTAATGTTATTTTTTATTTCATTTTACAAAATTCGAATACAACAAAACACTAAGAAGACGATACAGCACACAAAAGACGACCACAAACAAAACATAAACAATTATACGATGGTGGAAGCCAGATTCTGTGAGGCAGGCACTGAGGATCTGACTGACTGCACATCAGGTCAGATGCCCAGCTGGCCTTCAACAGGACGACGCTTGGGACAGGGAGTGGAAGGCGCCTATTTTTAAATGTATCTTTACAAAAAAGATAAAACATTAAAAAAATAAAATAAAAATGTTTTTTCATGTACATATGTGCATACACGTAACAATTTGTTCTTAATGACTTGCCTGGTTAAATAAGGTTAAATAAATAAAATAAACACACATACGTACATGAATTGTGTTCAGAATCAGAATATTAAAGGGTCTATGAAAACTAAATTCTCTTCAGCACGGCAGACATTACACATTTTCCTGTATAACTGCCATCGAGGCCTTTTTATCCAAAGCTGATGTCAGGCTCAGAAAACCTCCGTGGTCACTGCCAAGACCTGTAAGGAGAGATGCTGCTTGCTCCATAGAGACCACTTCCAAATAATCTTAATACTGCTGTTTTTATCTACTGTCTGTCCTTTTGAGGTTCACGATTTAAGTATGAAAGGTGCTACATAAATAAAGCTGAGCTGCAGAGGCGTTCGACTTTGCATGGTGGATTTAAAGGAATGGGTCTGCAGCTCAACCCCACAAACAATTTTAAAGATCAACAAGTTATTCATCCATTTCTTACTTGGCTAGGAAGGCAGAGAAATCTGACTTTTAAGTGGAAACAAACTCAAAACTCAGCTGAGAACATCTGGCCTTTTCAGGGGAATGCTTTGTAAGAATAACTTGCCGCTCTTTCCACAAGCACACTTTAAAATGATTTGCAGACAGACGGTCTAGACTCTTTTAGAGCAACAGTTTGAACCAAGGATGATGGCTGACAGTCACAACTGTTACATCAAACATTAAGCGCACTTCAGAGGAGGCTGTCCAGCAGAGCCGCCTGGAACGGTTTCCAGCCTCGATTAAAGAACTTAGATGGAAAGAGTGAATCCTGGTGAAGAGAATGGATGGCACTTCTAAGCGAGCTTCCCTTTTGTTTCCATTCACTGGTTTTCCACCTGTCAGACTCTCTGTGATTCTCGGGGAGTGGAGCCGACTCGGGTCTGTCTCTGTGGATTACGGCTGTCAGCCTCAGCACACCTGGAAACACAGACGCACTTGTCTCCCGTCTCACTGCTCCCGCTTCGACTTTCTGCAGGCTTTCTCATCTTTTCACTCCATCCCTCTATCTCTATCTTCATTAACATCCGTCCCTGTTAACTTCCACACCTTCCCCCATACTTTGATTCCTCTCAGGCCCTTTGTCCGCCTTTGTAATGTCTCTGTTCTCACCTCTGTCTGCAGACTAATTAAGACGCTGATCGATTTCCACCTACTGCCACAGACAGGATACAGGAAATGGATCTGCACTGGTTCTTTGATGTGACCAAATGAACAGCCAGTTTTTTTAGCACCAAACAATCACACTGTTAGGAGCAAGGGTATAAACACATCCACTTTTTAGAACTACTTTTTCTTATACTTTTGATACTTAAACAAAGAAACTTCTCTCATTATAACACGAAGAACAACCTCTTAACAACCTGAAACTATTATGTGTTGTTATATAAGAAAGAGAGCCAATCAGAGCCTTATAAAAGACACTGTGTCCTATATTTAACAATGACATTGGCCTGTCCTTCGGCTAAGATATCAAAACGACTCGAACCCACAGAAGTGATCCTTCTTTTGCACGACTGAAACAGAGGTTGAATGAAAGGTCACTCACTTTTTTCTTTTTCCTCAAGTTGACTTTCACGCCGTCCACAGACACCACGATGTTGACTTTTTTCTTCTTGATGTTTTTCACCTTGAACTCATACTGCAGAGAGAGAAAAAAGACAGAATAGTCTGAGAAAAAAATCAAATTTTTCTTTTCAATTTAAAACCGGGGCTGTTGAACGGAGCATCTGCAACATCCATCTTAACTTGTAGTTACAGCCATTACATTCTGCAGGTTAAAAGACGATGTTTTCACCGACAGATGAGCAGAGAGAATTTAATTTTATCTTTCTGTTCCCATCAGAAAGGTGAGCTGGGGCTGGTACACAGTTACTGAAGATTGAAAACATGAAAGGAATGATGACCTTAAAAGATCACTGATGGATAAAAATAACAGAATCTGAAAAATGGTTTCCAGCTGAAAAGAAACGAGCCGCCGTGCAGCCGTACAGTCACATATTTTCCACAATCAACACAGCATTTCACTTCCTTGAGAAATACGACCCTTTCTGAAACATTCAGGTAACCTTTTATCTCTTTTTGACGTTGAATTCTTGAAGCCAATGCGAGCAGGGTAAAGTTGTGTTCTCTCACACTGCCTTTAGTGTCGTTTACAAACCCTAGACATTTCAGATCCTTGAGTAACTGCATCATTCATCCTGTGCAGCTCCTTCTTTTGAAATAAGGGCTGATTCTGTTATTTCAATGATCAAAGTGATGATCTCAAAGAATTCATGTAAGTAAATGTCTGTTAAGTCTCTATCTATCGCCGAATGAGGTAACACAATGGTGACTGAGCCGATGGCCCACTGATGAAAGCCTTTGCATTTGCAGTATCACAGACTGGGTGTCACAAGCGGCGCCCAGTTAGTGACGCGTTTTCCATCAGCCAGCAGTGGTTGGTCTGCCAGAGAGGGAAGGCGGAGCTAAGCGGCTGCTTTTCTGGTCTCTGCAAGTGTTGCGAGTAAACAGTAATCTACAATGGCTGAACAAAGAAAGAAAAGATGGATGACTACAGATACAACTTCAAAAATAAGTGAAAATCCAAAGAAAAAGAAACAAACTCGACGCTCAGATGAAGCAAACAGTCTGAAAAGGAAAGCGACCGTCAGCCAGGAAAATCAAGAGTTACAACCGGAGCCAACCGTGGACGTCACACATGCAACACTGTCTGGACATCTGGGAAGTGTGCTCCTGTAATTGCCGTTTCTCGCCATCGGTGCCTCAAAAGAGAACGAAACTTTGAGATTAGCACTTGAAAGTAGAAAGCTTTATACAGCAGAATGCTGCAATGACATCCTTGGGGGCAAATGGGCCCAATCAAAGTATGTTAACTAAAAGTGCTTGTTTTGTTTTTTTTGCCACTGAAAAACATCGTCTGACAACATTACAGAAAGGCTCTCGACAGGGAAAGACGTTTTTGTTAAGGTAAGATGTGTTTTTTTAAACCGGTAATGGCCACTACAGAAAATTGCTCTCTTCAATTCCACCGGAGTCCATTGAAAAGAACAGATTAAGTCTCAGCCAAGCAATTTCCTGGAGCATCTCCAAAACGTTCCATCAGAAATGTAGATCCCAAACAAGTGAAAATAGGGCCCAGGTTTGTTTCAGAACGCCTCTTTCACCTGCAGAGAAACACTTAAAACTTGGAGCTGTTTTCACACTTCTGTCAAATAGGAATCAAAATAACAGCGCAGGGATTCCCATCCTCCGCATTTAATTTTTCACACGAGTAATGAACAGAGGTGTCACAGAATATGACACTGTCACTGTCAGTTTACACGCCATACATCACACCGAGACGCCTCCCATCATCCACTGCCTCTGATGGAGCTGTGTGGACTCTGTCAAACAGCAAACTGCAAACACAGGCTCTCCAGCACGACACCACACTGTTTGCATATCAAATATCAAGCATGTGTAAACAGTGTTTTTGCAGGAATCGTGTGATCATATTCATGTGTAAAGACATATGCAAACACTCGCGCAGCCAAGTGACAGCCTGACTCCCTCTCCCACAATCCTCCGCGTGTTGCTGATACTCTGAATAAGTGGGCTGTAATAGAGTCGTATCGAACCAGCTGTCACGGTAGCCTGGAGACACATTAGCTCCGAGCGCCGTCTGTATTTTCTGTATTTTTCCATCTCTCAGCGCTCTCACTGAGCTGGCTCGCTGGCGTCTTCCTGGATGATACAATGTTATGAAGTGCGCATTCATAAATGTTGCCTTAGCCAGCACTTTCATGCAGAGCAGCAGCTCTGTTATGAGCTTAAGTCATAAAACCTTCCACTCCGAGATGTTGCAAAATTCATCGTCTTTGCTCAAATTAAATTCTGGTCTTGGGTATTGATGCTCGTGGGAAAAGTGCTCAGTGCAGGCAAAATGCAACCACAGAGACACAGCTCCGTGTCCAAACAAGCTGACAAGTTGAATTACTTGTTTAAAACCTCAAGCAAACAAAAAGAAGGAACAATATTTAGTTGAGCGATGCCACCTCTGGTTTCCTGTGTAATAGAGTTCTTTATACTTTCAGAAAGTGACCTTGTGTATCCGCTGAAGCTGCCAAAATTCTAAGTTTCTGGCAGCACTGGTGGCAGCACAAAATCTGCCATGTCACTGATGCTATAAAGAACGTCTGACAGCCCGCTGTGTTTGCATTCAATCACCTCAGAATCAAATCTGAATATGGATTCTGTTTTTGAACTTTATCTGCCACGTTGTCCCAAATGCTTGCTGGCACTTTGCGTCAATCGATCGGTCAATATTGCTGCTATCGCAGCTGTCAGTCAACTCCCCCCCTGCTGCTAAATTGTTCTCGCTCTGTTCACTAAAATGTCACAGTGGATTTATTTAATATTGACTCAGCGTTCTGTGATTCAGTTGCATTTCAGTTTTAGGAAAGACTCTAGTTTACATGAAAGCAGAGGTGAGACTCCTCTTAGTGTTACAGCAGCATTAAACGTGCTTTTCTTTAGCGGTGTGTCACAGGCTTAAGCTAGATGCACACTTTTATTTCTTTCTGATTGAAGGTTTTTAGAATGGTTCTTACATAAAGACAAAGGACATGTGCAGAAAGAAGCAGGCTGGAAATAATCAGGTACATTGTTTGCATTGTATAGTTTTAAATAAACCCTCTGCAAACAACTTGGTTAAAGTCTTAGTATTATAAAAAGTGCAATTATCTAAATGCTAACCAGTGTTAGCAGATCAGATCACAGCTTCCAGCCCAGTCCGATAAAAACCTGCCCAAATCATAAACTTGCCAGAAACCCATGAAACCGTAAAACCATTACATACGCAATAGAAAACAGGTCACGAGCATACAAAGCTTCATTTCTGCATCAAATAACCAAAGATAAAATGTGATATCCTAGAACAAAAAGAGTGTACAACAACACAAAGACACAAACAAGTTCAAAACTAGGGATTCACAATATTATCGGCACGTTATCAGTGTCTGCAGATGATGACTTGAAAATATCGGCATCGGCAGATGTCATTTTTCTGCCGATAAAACCACGCTTTAATTCTGCCTAAACGCTCGATGATTCCCTAAAAACGCTTGACGTAATGCTACGACATTAACTTGGCGCGAGCACACTGCCTGCACAACGTCTCTTCCGTCAAGTGTGAAGAAGGGTGCAAGATGTCTGCGATATGGCAGCTTTTCAAAGAAACAGAAAGCAAAGTTGATTTCAAATTTGCCCAAGTTGTGGCTGTTGTCAGGACTGTCTCAGGGAGAGCATCATCCAAGCCCGTCTGAGCTGTATGAATATTACAGCTTTATTTGAAAGAAAATGTTACATACACATAAATATAAGTTTAATTACTTTTCTTATACTGCCCAGTGAATGTGTACATTTTAAAAAGCACTGTGTTATTTCTTTTCTATTTTAAGATATGTTTTTTGGGGGCTTTTTATGCCTTTGTTTTAGAGAGAGGACAGTGGATAGTAGCGGAAATAGGGAAGAGAGAGTGTGGCACGCGGCAAAGGGCCGAGGGCGGGAGTTGAACCCGGGGCCGCCGCAGCGAGGACTATAACCTCTGAGCATGGTCACCGATTTAACCGCTGAGCTAAGCCGGCGCCCCACTGTGTTATTCCTGCATCTGCCAGTGGGCCACTACAATACGAGTAGGCATGATATTAATTCCACTACAGGGGAGACTCGATGTTCTCTGCAATCAGGTGGAAAAAAACGTGCCTAATATATCGGTTTTGAAATCGTCAAAAAGGGCTGGAAAATATCGGCAAAAAGCCAATATCGTGCACCCCTATAAAAAATATAAATACATGAAAATGCCAACATAAAAACACTGACAACGAAGTGTTTGTTTTTGCCGTAAAATGACAGCTTGTTTGGTGTTTAAAACAAATGTGACAGAAGCAGCCCAAAATCTACCAGCCCAACACTATTTTGCTCAGCCCAAGGTGATCAAAAGAAGTCCGGCTGGGAGGAAACCTGCCCAATCTGGCAACACTCCCTCCCACTGCAAAAGGAATGCATGGAAGTCAAGCTGAGAAAACTATAGAAAACTATAAATTGGCACTATATAAAGTAATTGTTTGGTTTATATTAAGTAACGTTATTCAAAAGTCTGAAGGTAACACAATGAAAAGGTTTTTTTCCCTTTCTTTTAAGCAATCAGAAAATAATTGCAAGCGAAAGGCTCAAACTAAGGTGTATTTTATAATACATTAGGCATAATATAATATATATATAAGGCATTTTTTTAAATCAGATGCTTTATAAAACACCTTATTTCTGGTTATCAATCAGCTCTAGTTCAAAACAATGTATGAAGTAGAAGCTTCGCCTTACTTTAGACATCTGAGCTCACCTCAAACTTACATAAAACTCTATTTATAATACATACAGAGACGGTCCATATGTAAGCGTTGTCAACGTCTACAATAATTCAGATTTTCAGCGTCCAACGTCTACAGTTTGTTGTGGCTGTGACTCACATCCGGCTGCAGAGAAAATTTGAAAAGCCTTCATGTTGTCGAGGTGACTGCGTGTGTGTGAACAGCTGTGGTTTAATACAGGATGACAGGATGCAGAACTCGCGGCCTCGTCAGCATCGCTCTGTGAAAAATCAAGTGGAGGAGCTTTAATAAATCCAGATCAGCTGCTCAGCCCTCAGTTACAAACTGTGCTGACTGCAACACAACACTTCAGGCTGTCAGAGTGTTTGCTGTTTGACTGATGGACAAAAAGTGTGAGTTTGCAAAGAGGACTGTGAGGTGTGCACATTTCCCCATGTCCCAGCCGCTCCTGTTGGAGGTGAGCTTAAACTAGTCAAACTATTGATCAACAGAAAAAGAGTTTACAACAAAATCAATCACAATTATATAAGATTCTTAAGTAATTTCCATCCATCCATCCCTTATCTATCCTGCTTATCCTGTCCAGGGTTGTGTGAGGGCTGGAGCCAATCACAGCTGTCATTGGGCGAGATGCGGGGTACACTCTTGACTGATTGTCAATCACAAGGGTGACACACAGTGAGAACCTTCAATGCTCACATTCACACCTACACAGAAATTTAGAGTCACCAATGAACCTAACCAGGGTTGTGTGAGGGCTGGAGCCAATCACAGCTGTCATTGGGCGAGATGCGGGGTACACTCTTGACTGATTGTCAATCACAAGGGTGACACACAGTGAGAACCTTCAATGCTCACATTCACACCTACACAGAAATTTAGAGTCACCAATGAACCTAACGAGCATGTCTTTGGACTGTGGGAGGACGTTGAATGCACGCGGAGAACATGCAACCTCCACACAGAAAGGCTCCCTACGTCCGAACCTGGACTCGAACCAGGAATCTTCTAGCTGTGAGGAGACAGCGCTAACCACTGCACAGTAGGGCTGTCACTTTTCAATCAAAATTCGATATATCGTTCGAACCCGCCCACGAACAAGTTAGTAATCTGCTTTCCAGACTCCCAGAATGCTTCATGTTTAAAGTAGCGTGCCTTACATTCAAACAGACGGCGATAACACGCTGCCTGCTACAAACCAATGGAGGAAACTAACGAGCCAAGCCGTTGGTAACCTTTCCTGCTTCAGCGTCCCGACCGTGGTCAGAAAGCACAGGGGAGGCTTTTTGTTGTTCTGCTCCGGGGCCGACGCTGTAGCTAGCTTCAGGGCTAACTCTGTCACTTTAAAATGCCAGCAGCATGGAGCAGGCGAGTCTTGAAGAGTCGTAGGCTTTATTATGCACAAACAGCCTTAACTGTACATTAGTCCTGTTGTTTATACAGCTACCGATCCGGACACTTCACGTATCTCGTGCACACAGACTTCCGTTCTCTCCCACTCACTCTACTACCTCTCTCTCACGCTTCCCAAAACAGAGCTACGCTTCTAGTGTAAGACCGTGCTGCAGAACTGATCACCAGAAGTGCTGCATGTACCTCTACGTACCCAATATGTAGCTGTTGTTTTTGGGGGTTGACGCTAGTATTCGATATAATTCCACATCATGTTGAATTTGTTCAGTGACGGCCCTAGTAGAGACCCTGAATGTAAAGAACACCATGTTATTCAACAATAAAAACTCCACATAATAGCTTTAGTAGCTCGGTCTACAGGGAAGGACATGTATTGACTTTCTTGCTGTAAAAAGAACATAGTGGAAAAAGACACATTATCTTGACCTCAGTAAAGAACAGCATACCTTCAACAAATGACAGAAAACTCCCACAAACACTCTGCAGCTCCTACAATACAGTGTCATACAGTTGAAGCTGCAGCACTTCGACCGCAATCATCGAGTCTCAAAGGGCAGGGATGTTTACGCGTCAGAGTTTTACGAGCTGTGCTGTAATATCTGCTGAGATGCTGCGGCACATGCAGGATCCAGACAGAGCTGAGCCTGATGGATTAGGTGATTGACCTCTTCGGAGATGATTACAGCGGCAATTTAACAGATTTCATGCGGGGCTTGACTTGCTAAGTGTATGCAGCATAATATGACAGAAAGCACTTAACTCTAATAAGCCTGTCTATTCCTGTCTGATACGGCCCTGTTATTGAATCAGCCACAACACGGCTCACACTCTCCCCAGTCCCCCAGCGCGATGTGGTTTATCCTATCACCGCTGCATCCGTCTGCGTAATATAAGAATGTGAATGCATGTAATTAAACATTTGTAGCACAGAAACTTCTGCACAGGCTTTTCATTATACAACAACTCTGCCAATTTATCCACTCTGACTTTCCCCCAGATGCTTCACCTACACAGCTGCGGTGCTGAGGGTGTTTTTAATGAGCACAGATATCAGCTCACGACACAGTTTAGGTCATTTAAGGAAATCCCTAATGCCACTGCTAGATGACGCTCCTGAAATGGCAACTAAAATTCTGCAGCTTGAAGAACTTTTGACACAAGAAGGCCTTTTTCTCGATAAAGATGTTCGGCTCTAAAAAATAAACACCTGTATGTTTACACGACTCCAAAGCTGTGCGGTCCCGCTTCAATGTTTCAGAGCAGCCTCAACTTTATGCATTTTTTAACACCTGAAAAGGATCAACAGATGGAAACTATGTTCTTATTCATGACTTTAACCTGTTGGGGAAAATGTTGACGAAGGGAAACATGCAGTTATCCCTGTGTTTGTGTGAGTTGTTGAGGATTAACCAGATTAAGTCCTGTCACTTGTGTCATGAGCCCCCAGGGTTTTTATTCAAGATCTTTAATGAGATCAGCTGATTAAACTCTCCCTACACGTTCATTACTTTTTATAACAATGACATCACTGAAAAGGGAGGACGTTTTTATGTCCATCCATCCATCAATCCATTATTTTCAGCTTATCCGGGGCCGGGTCGCGGCGGCAGCCAGCTCAGCAAGGTGACCCAGGCATCCCTCTCCCCAGGAACATTTTCCAGTTCCTCCTGAGGGATTCTGAGGCGTTCCCAAAAAGCGGCGGTGACAACACAAGCGCCTTTCTGAAAAGAGATTTTTAACTCAAAAAGCACAAAAAAGGCGGAGCGTTCTGAAAAAGACGCTGGGCGCAGCGCTTTTTCTCTCGGCGTCCGCATGCGGTCTGTCATTGGGAACAATTGAAAAAAGGCACTATGTGGACACGGGGCCTAAGAAATACAGCTCCATAGGTGACATGCTGTGCTGTTTAGAGCTGAAGTAGTTTTAGCTGTTTAAATTGTTTTTTCAAAACCATCAGTTACCAAATTAGATGGCAGTTTTGATCATCACTTTTTTCTGCTCATTTTTCTGTTTTTCCCATATTAGTAAATTGGATTGATTTCTTTTCTACTACTATAAAAGCAATCCAAACTTTTTTAAATGACAAATTGGGGGCGAATTATCCGTCTGGACCTCCGCCAAGACCGTCCATGGGTGAAATGATGTCAAACGCCTCAGAGACGGCTTGTTAGTGTTAGTGTTAAAAAACTGTTTAGCAGGCAGCCCACAGAGTAAATCTTTCTCAAACTTTTTACATTTTAATAATCGTACTCTTGACAACAAGAGAAATTAACAAATCACAGGATGACCCAGGTCAAATATATCTTGTGTGAACAGGTGTTGATTCCTCTCTTTGGCTGCTGCGGGTCACAGGAAACAGGATCTGCTCGCGTGCAGCAGGCTGGAAGTCAGACCGCTTCAGTATGCCAAGCAGCGACTGGGAATTAGCATACGTGTAAACAAAACTGAAGTAAAATGAATGCTAAAGTCCAAGAATAGGCCCATCCATCACGTAAATAAGTCAGTCCAACATTTTCAGCCATACTTACAGATAAACGGGTCATTATTTCCTAAAGGTCCTCTCCTCCTGTTTCCAGTATAATCCATCATTTTGGCAACAAAGACGCCAAAACACAGACACAATGGCGTCCTGAGCCTGCGTGCTATTTTCACTCACTGAAATATCAACTACGAGCCAGGAGAGCATAAAAGCCTGCGTTTCATTCTGTTGATGACTGAGTGTATGCAGAGCGAGAGACAGACACACACACACACGCGCAGTACACCACTGAGGTCAATAAGAGCGTTCAGTGATCGCAGCAGGGACAGCAGAGAGCGTGTTGGCTGACATTAAGGCGGCCTGCTCTGCTGTTAGACAAGCTCTTTATTAGCTTATTGTTAGAGGCCTGTCTGAGATGATAATGAGTTGTTGTCCTCCGACTTTTTGTTCACATTTCATACAGCAAACACACTTCCTGCTGTCGTGTTTTCGGCCCTGCTCACACGCACACGATCGGCCAAGAAGCTCCATCACTCTGAGAACCAGGGCCTTCTGAGCAGAGCTTTCTCCCTCACCAATCATGAGCACAGATCCGTCTCTCTGGCACGTCTGCTCTCGAGAGTAAAAAAGGGAGCTGGAAAGGAAAAAGAGAGGAGAGATGGGGGCGGAGGCAGCGATGATATAGTGAGAATACGACGCTTAATTAACAGCTCAGATCGCTGAGTTTATAATTACACAAACTCAAAGTGGAGGTCTCTTAAACGTGCGAACTGCCGTGCTGTCATTAGGTGCTTGATGAACTGCAATGCATGTGGTTTTAACCTTCACAGAACACCTGAACTCACTGCTAATATTCATATTTAACTACATGTGCACTGAAGGATGTGATTTTCTTCTTCTCTCCATAATTCAAATTTCATGCTCAATCAATTGTACAGCCAGTAGAACATTTATTTTAAGGCTGCCGCTTCTGTCATTGCAGCATTAGATGTGCATCAGTACGGGGATCTCTCACAGAGCTAATGATGTGTTATTAAGTTATGGCTTATCTCATGTAGCTTACACTGTTACTGAGGGATGGATTGTGTTGCTCATGTTGTAAAGCTAAATGTCTGCTAGAAAAAAGAGGGATACCATGTGCAAGGTGTTAAACTCGAGTGAATGCCAGGTGCTCTTGAAGGCTAAAAAGTTAACTGTCGAGGGAGGGAAGCCTCTGGGCTTTCTCCAGGCTCACTAGAGAGACAAGGATCCAGATCAAATTGCCTTTACCTATTCTCTGGTAGAAAATCAATATCAAAGAAATTAATGCTAACCGGTTCCTCATGGCACGGCTGTGTAGAGTCATGAAAGTTTCCTTTGCTTGGTGCGAGTGTGCTCGGAGAAAGCCTCAACTAAATGTCTACTCCAGAAGTACCATAAAATTCAGTGTATAAACTTTTAATACATTTATTTTCATCTAAAAAGTTGGCTGCCTCCTATATACTGGTGCGACCAACATACCAGTATAAAATGCAGAGAGGTATGTTATTGTGTTACAACATTTTACCCAGATCATGGCGTTATCCAGTTAAGTGGTGACGTCACACCTCAGCATCAAACTGTGTCCGGGTCCGAGCCGCTACGTCTACAATATGCTCACCATAGCAGCTGCCACCCTCACAACAATCAACACTACCGTAGGCTGCCAGCTAAAGCTAGTTATAGCACCAGTAGCTAGCAGGATTGCAAACTCAACATGGTGAAAACACATGGTAGGCTGTGATATGTGTGGTGAAAATAAAATGAAATAGCGTTAAAATAACTTAAATAACTGCGTCTTATATTCTGGACTTTACGGTAGATCCTTGGCTTGGAGTGTGTCTGGAGAACGCCCAGTGGCTTCCCTCCCTCGAATTACGTACATCCTCCTGAAGTATGTCCTTTACTGAACTTTACTTTTTCTTATAACTCTAACTTCCCCTAATTGAGACATCATTTTAGAGTCACACAACAGAGACAAAGAATAAATTGCTTGTTTTGTAGGCTCAGAGGATCACATCATAGGAATGATGGAAGGATATACGGTGACTAATAGGACCCAGTCAGCAATCAACTCAGGCTATCATCGCCTTCAAAAGTCCCTGTTTCATAATGTTGTCAAAGGCAAAATTAAAGGTTTCAAAAACGGCGGAGTCGTGGCATTAACTTAGCAAAATGCATGTTTAAAAGCAAAAACATAATAGTGTGGATGTAGCCTGCAGTCTACCATCGTCATGATTAGCTGGGAAACACTGGAGGAGGAGGCGACTGCTCGCCTTCAGAAAGCACCTTAATGCACTTAATGCAGTCAGATATATTCAAATGCACCACACATACAACAACTGACTGAAAACGTATGTTTCTCTTTTTATGTGTCGAGTGACGAGCTAAAGGGCGCTTCTATCGCTCGTTGTCAAGGTAACAATGACACGTCAAGTCAGACAAGTTTGTCGTCTATGGAGTAGAACGCACCCACTGCCGTGGTGATGTGATTGCTTTTAGATGCTTTGGCCTTTTGATAATTGACTGAACTTTGATACGATACGAACATACGATTTCAAGGGATTACAGAGCCTGTTTCCCCGCCTTGCATTTGAGAGGTATTGCAATACAAATCAACAACAAGCATCCAAAGACAGACCAATTTCCATGTTTTTAAAATGTGCTCCCACTGTTCTCATGATTCATGACCGCAGATACAAGAGTCACCGAAGATCCGGGAGAGCTTGCACAATTCCACTTCAGAATAACTGGGAAAAACGTCCAATGAAATTACAGAGTGTTTCTACTACAGCACCAAAGCAGCAGCCAGTGTTGTGGGTCCACTCATCTGTGAAGAGCTTCTGCTGCATCTTCTGATTGGACCACAGTTCCCACAGTCGACTCCCCAGAGACTCGCTCTTTCTCAGCCTCTTACCCCACAGCGTGCTTCTTCCATCATTTCTCTCAGCTGTACATCAACCCCCTTGATTTTTCCTTCCTCTTAACAATCCATCTCACTCTATTTGTTTTTTTTACAACTTGTCATCTAGAGGAAATGTGTATGTTCATTTCCCCTCTGTCATTTCTCACTTTCAATCTCAGCATCAGGCCTCTTGAGTGCCACTCTGTTATATCATGTTTTTGCTTTCTTTCCGCATCACCCCGCACCTCTCCCGCTGCCTCCCCTTTCCTCCACAGACCAGTGGCTGATTCAATATCGAGAAATGCTGTTTATGAAAATGCATTTCATTTTCAAAAGCCATTTGCGTTAAGACACCACAGGGCCCATCAGGTTCCATCAATCTCAGAGATGCAGCAGTAAATTTTGAAGCAGTCAAAATATGTATGTTGGTACATCACACACACAGAGGCACAAATTGGCGTCCAAAAAGACAAGATGACTATAATAAAAAAATATTGGGAAAAGCCATTAAAATGATATTACACCGATGTAAAAACATTATCCTTTGAAAACGACCTCCCATAAAAGTTGGTATTAAAAGGGGAAATATTTTAAACAGTGATGTATGATGTTTCTCTGCTAATGTAGAGGTACATTAGCAGAACAGTCTCATTACAAGGTCCACTCAGTCGCTGCTCCAGAGCGTATTATGATGTGTAATGCTCCTCCTCAGCAGATGGAGTTATGGAACTGCTCATTTTTCATACTAGATCTCTACGACTTAAAGAACGTGTTATTTTTTATAATAATGTTTTCAGATGCGTTTGTAGATGTAATCAGCCTCATTTGCAAACTACATGTATGAACATGTTCTGACTGTCAATGTACTGTATGAGTTATATGACCAAATATATGTGAACAACACTTTGTGTTTTACATGCTGATACTTCTGCTTCAAAACTAACGTTTTCTATTACGCTTTCCCACCGAAATTAGTGCACTGAAGACCCGCTTATAGATGCTGATTGTCTCTTTTCCCATTGGCAGTGAAGTATACTCCTTTCGTTATCTTTTCTGCTGCGTCACCATCTGACGCCACAAATGCGCCAGACAGGGTTAGAAAACAGCGAAGATGTTACAGTGGTTAGGTGTTTATCGTATCTTTTACTCATTCAGTCTGTGTATCAAACATGGCGGCGACAAATTTGGAACGTTGTCTAGCGCTGCTCGGATGGAGACGGGCGGAGTTTGTAGCTGAGATGACGAGGAGAGGGGGGCGGAGATTACTGTGTCAACACGGGTTTTGTGTTCCCATCAGTGCCGATCGGAGCCGAGGCGATAATTAACCAGGTCTATTGCAGAGTCATTTGACCCGGGTCTGAATGCCCACTAAGCAAAAAAGCCGGGTGTAAGTGTTTTTTTGACCAGTGGAAAAGGGGCTTAAGCTTGGTGTGGAAGAACTTGACCGGCCGTCATAGAGACTGGAGATGAAACCCATTCATCCACCTTTGGATTGACTTGTACTATGAGCCGGGGTTAATCGCCAACATCACTGGATTCCTGTTTTATGCTTTCATAGGTTTTACTCAAAGGAAGAACATCCAAGCCTTGAGGCTGTTATAGCAGCAGATTACTGCCCACAGTTTGGGAAAGAAATGTTCTATAATTGGGTTGTCCATACTCATTGTTCGATTTCCTCTATATTCTTCTGTATAGCAGCTTAGGTGGGGCTGGGGGGGGAACTAATCAACCAATCAAAAGAACCAATAGCTTCGATTTATGTCTTTGAGGATGTGATGCAAACGTGATTAAACATAAAACGGAGTTTAGCTGAAGACTCCTCTTAGCCAGTCCAATCAGTTACAACCTGACCGTGGTTATCAGGTTGCTGTTCTCTGCTGGAGTAGATTGGTTCCCTGAATTCATGAGCACATTTTGTCACAAACAAGAAATAAAAAGAATTAATGCTGCCAGTCCAAATAACAAACAAGCTGTTTTCTCTTTGCTAAGTAAAAGAATCTAGTCCCACATGCATCACTAATACATGAGCGCCAACGTTTGGGACTGCATCCATTAAAGACGACATTCCAACATCTGGACCGTCTCCAGTGTGAAAAATTCAACTTCTGAGAGGAAGTTTCGTCTTCAGGCTCAGTAAATAACACTTTCCAAGAGTGCTGGCACAGTTCCATGTTGTGTCCTAAAGGAAAGAAGGGAAAATCTATTTTTTCATTGTCTGCCTTAATGCATAGTTAAAGACGTTCTCGTCGGACACTTTGTCACTGTCGACTCATCTTAGTTCCTAAATTCCAAGTTTTCTGCCTCTCGGATGCCTTGTCTCTTTCGCCATCTGTTTCCTCTGAGGTCATGGATCTGTACCGGCTGTGGATGGTTTCATACTTATAGATAAGCTTCAAAGGCAACAGACACTTATCACGGCATCTTTAGGAATCAGATGAGAGTGGAAGAGATTCCTGTCAGCTCGATCGATACCTGTCAGACTTACTGTCTAAAGTTTGAAATGATGTATCAGATTCTTTTATTGCTAATCCCTCTGCCTGGACTTTTGACCTTGTTAGAATGGGTGTAGGGCTTTTCAGCTGGTAGAAATGTTATGAATTTGATCAATACACTGCTTGTTCTTGGAAGCTGAAGGGAAAAAGTTCATTTGTCTGGATAGATTCACAATCAAAAGGTTCAGATAAAAGTACGCTTCAAGGGTTATTTAAGGTTCCTGCAGGCTCTCCATCAGTCTCTCTCATCAGCTTTAACCTTTTCCACGTCAGTTTTCCCTCCACCTTTCGAAGGATGAGTTACGGAGGCTTTTCTTTGCTCTTATCGAACCGTGTCAGAGGAGAAATCTCTCTCTCCCCCAACAGGATACAAGAGACAAACTCAATTTAGAGCCAGTTGGTGTATCGACGAATCACTTCCAGCGCGCTCTCATTTTCAGGGCCCTGCTCCATAAAAGCCGAGGCGAGTGACGGCCCTCTTTGGTTGGAGAGATCACGGCGCTTTCTCATTCAGAAAAGATTTTATTTGATGATGAACATGTCCAGTGAAAGTGGAACCACTGATTATATCAAAACGAGACTATAATTTTTATAGCAGTCCTCTTTACGACGGGGAGCAGCAGGCTTTATCTGCTTTACAGGGACTTATTTATAGAACTGAAGTAAAACTGTAATCACAGCTCATTGACATTTCACCACTGGACGCCCTGACCTCAGCTATTGTTGCTACTCCTGTCAAGCCTTGCACAGCATGTGAGCACTTTACAATGATATTAGAAGCACTAGTAAAAAGCTGGATTTTCTCCAACAATGAGTCTTTGGTTTCACACAAAAGTGACATGATTAGTGTGCTGCTTGAAAATTACTACAGAAATACTGGATTAGTTTTGGAAGTAATATATTGTTTGTATTCCCACCAGAAAGTATGTAAGTATATCAACTAACTCTGTGGTTTGCCAAATGTAACACTGTGTTGGTGCGTAAACTTTAAGATGACCTTGAATTGATATATTAGCATGCTAATGCTCCTTGGCGTAGGAAGTAATGCTAGGTTGGTACTGTGGGCAATAAACTACTTAACCAGTCATACAAACGTTAAATCAGCCACATTTTTAATCTGTTTCTTGTGTATGAAGTCTTGCACAGACTCCCTTAAGTATCACTCTTGAGGTGTGAGAGCTGAAAGCTGAGCAGGTATTTTGTGTGGTGCTCATTCTTGCATGGTGACATGAATCATAGACCAGGTGAGGTGAATCACGCAAATGTATAATGTATGCAAATGTGTGTATTTGCATTTTCTACATATCTAGAAGGGCAAATGTTTGCAGGTTGCATTTAAATAAAGCAAATAAACCAAATGATCCCGCTTAGGCAGACTTTTGTTTCACGTTTGGTATAAAAACCACTTTAGTCCAATGCACACCACTTTGGCACAATGAGAATTTAAAGCTGGACACACCTACAGTAGACACGGTTGTCAAATTACGTAGTTGATCAGAGTTGAGTAAATATTAGGTCTGCATAATATAAGAAGACTCTGCGATGCGTGATTACTGTGTTCAATACTGCGATAAAGATACTAAATAAATCTTCTAGTGCATATTTACTAAAACTTTCTAGTTTCTACGTCTAACTGCTGAGCATTGTTTATGCAATAACTGTGTTTGCAACATGAGGCGTGTACTACGAAGCACGTTCAACACACCCAGGCTTTCTTTGGGTTAGCTGGCTCAACAAAGCTTCAAGCACCAGTTAGAGATAACGGGTATCACGACGGTGGTTGTGAACTTTCTCTGTTAACCCAGGCTTTCTGCTTCAGGCTCTGCACGCTCACAGAAACAGAGGCTATTTACGCATCAATTGACGCTTCTTCTGCACAAAAAGGAGCGATCATCGGCTGTCTGCTTCAGTCAGACTGTTCAAACAAGAAGCGCTGCAAAACACGCTGCAAAACACGCTGCAAAACACTGCTGCTGCAAAACACTGCTGCTGCAAAAAGGTCTGTTGTCTTTGAAGCTTATCTATTTCAGCAAGGAATGCTGCAGAAATATATTCTTTTAATACGTAAATTAATGTACCAGTTTTTATTTTACCTCACGAAACGCTCTCAATGCCTCCTGTTTATTTCTTATGAAACAACTACTCAAAGTACAACTCTTAAACTTTAACAATGATACACATGATTTCAGTAGTAGGAACTTATAATACTCCATAGGATCTGCAGTTAGGTCAAATAATTTCACTTCGAGAAAAAAACAAGGAAATAACTTCAGTATTTGTCCAAACAGAATTTAAATGAAATAATTAATTTGATTTAATCTGTGATAAACACCGACAGACTCATCAATGTTAGCATCTGCGTTTTACCTGCAAAACCAGCCGTGTGAAACGGACATGGCAGGAAATTAGGACCAAACATAAAAAGGTGATATAGTTTCCTTCGATGCCGAGTCCTCGTCGCTCTTTTACTGTTTGGATGATCTGCTGGAATTTAAAGTGTTAATTTTACCTGAAGCAAACAGGTAAAAACGAGAAGAGGGAGACTGGAGGGGTGTCATATTATACTCATCACCACCTAATGCATAGATTCTGTGACGCGATGCATAGGCCTACAGTGTGTGCTCCTGTACCTGCACGGCTTTGTTCTGTGTCTTAACATGTGTAATACGTTCTACAAGTTTCCTTACACACGTAACCTCAGCTGAGGATCTATATTGTCCGTGGAGAACATCTTTATTAATGAAAGGGCGGCGCTTTACAGACGATTTTAAGCCGAAACTCTGAACATAACCTTGTACCGACCAGGTTAGCTTTGCAGAGTCAGTAACCATGGTGATTTAGCCAGAGAGCCAGCTTCGTGACAATGAAAACCCAGGGTTCTCGCTTCACAGTACACCCCTCTGAATCCAAAATAAATCCAAGAGGTTGTTGTTATTTTTTACCTCTAAATTGACACCAATAAATCTGCAAGTAGCTGATGGATATCTTGGGCTTCATCTGATCGCAGTGAGAGCTCTGCCATTCAGACTTTTGTGATGTGTTTATGGGGAATGCTCATATTGTGAAAACAATGAATTGCGCAGCCCTACTAAATAACTCGTATTCAACTTACAAAAAGAAATACAACTTTATTACGAACTGCCAATATTAATGCCACATTACATGGCAACTGTCAATAGGAAAGGATTGTGATTGAAGCATGAGGTGGCACTTGAGAGCCCACATCAGTATCAAGGCGACCTGTTGAGTGAGCTCAGCAGGATGAAAAGCCTGAAGGACCAGAAAGTAGGTTATAGAAACTCCTTCTAACTCTCTCCACTCGTTTGACTCGCACGCAGCGTGATATCAACGGGGATGGAAGCGCCTGCATTTCTTTCATTATCTCTGCTATTTCCGTCTATATGTCAAATCTGATACCAACGCTGTTTCTTTCTCTCTTTGTTCTTTCAGATGGACTATTCCCAACAATAACAAGGCTTTGACAGCAAAGAGTTTGGGATGTCTGCGGAGTGTGTTTGGTACCGCAGATGACTCCAACAACAACCTCAGAAAGTTGTGAGTTAAGAGAAAGCAAAGAAAAGCTTCCACTTCATTCAGCTTTAAACATCAATTGTCAAAAGCAGACCAGACAGCTGGTTTAAATGTGCTTTAATAACGTGAATTAGATCATGTTCGGTCAAAATTAGTGACAGCAGCTTCGTCGCCCAGCAATCACTGAGCCCAATGTGTGTGAATAAAGGCTGCAATTAGGTCCAACAGCAGTGATTTAAACTGTCTCTTTATCTAAAGCGACCTTTGTTATGTAAAGATCCCCCTTTAATAAACATCCGGTCCGGTGAGAGACACACGTATTAGCATGTCAAAGGCTGCCAGTCAGTCATAAATTCCTCAGTGACAGATAACAAATGACACTCAGAGACACGACAGCGGCTTTAATACGGGGCGGCTGCTCCTCTCTTAAGACATTCAGCGTTTTATTTCTTTCTGCAGTACGGCGAGGAGGTTTGAATCTGTTACCTCGCGGCTAATAAAAGCCTTTTATTCCAGCAACGGGCCCATTTATGGCTCAAACTCTGAAGGACTGTGAATAAATCAGAGAGGTTGTGCACAAAGGAAGAAAAAGGATGCAGACTGCGTTACTGAGGAAGGTTTGACCTCTTAAGTACACTGTAGCACTGTACGATCCTTATGTTGTGTGCAGGCAGTGGTTAATATTAAATGGCCAAGCAGGCGTTTTCCCCAATTCCAGGGATCAGTGCTATTTCACCTTAACTTATCTGAATCTGTCTTCTAGTCACTGTTCACCAAAGAACTACCAAACAAAAGCTAAAAGCAGAACGCTAAGTTTGACAGAACCTGGACTGTAAGCAAAAATGTATCCGTACGCGTGTACTTATTATTTCTTAGCTGAATCTAACATGTAGTGGAAATAAGAGCATCTGTTGCCCACTAACACCCGGCTTTGTTGCTTAGTGGGAAAGGTTACAATTGGCATTCAGACCCGGGTCAAATGACTCTGCAGTAGACCCGAGCAATGATGGTAACACAAAACCCGGGTCGACACACTAATCTCCGCTCACTTTCCGGCGCGATGCTATGACACGCACAGCTACAAATCCCGCCTGTCTCCCACTGAGCGGCGCTGAACACCGTTCCTAATTTGTCGGCACCAAGTTTAATAAATCGACTGAACGAATAATAGTTACAATTAAGAACTAACCACCGAAACATCTTCACTGGCCTCCATGCTGCTTACCAATGAGCACAATGTAAGTTCTATGTGCGTACAGTTGTTTACTGACCCGGTTTCCGTCACGTTTGTGATGTCAGGCGGTGACGCAGAAAAAGAGACTGAATAGAGGATACTCCACTGGCAATGGGAAAAGAGACAATCAGCATTTATAAACAGGTCTTCCCGGATCTGAAAAACCTGTCAAGACCTGCTAATAAATGCTTTGGTTTTGGGAAAGTTTTGGGAACTAAGATAGGACACTACAAAAATCCAATATGGCAACTTTGTGTTTGCTTTAATTTCACAAAACAACCTTAAGAATTTTCCTTTGAGCCTTCAGAAAGTTTCCACTCACAGGGCTGTAAATACCACAAAAGGGGAGAGTTCATATCAACTCTCCTGAGTAACACAGTGAAGAGGACCCCAAATGAGGCACCACATGAAAGCAACAGTGCACTGTTGTAGGAGAAAGGATGTGACCACAAGAGGTCACTTAATTAAAAAACATAAACATGTTTTTCATTGATAAAAAGCAACACTGTAGTCTGGTGAAGACCAAAGCTGACAGGGTCCGTTGGGACTGGGCTTGTTTGTTCAGAAAGTCATGACATCCTGTATGAGCACTGTTGTTGGGCCTGATAGTCCCTGTTGCCTTCAATGCACTTTATCACACCTCTGCACTACACATGGGATGGAAACCGCGACAAAAAAAGGCCAGCTGAGAGCAGAGCTGGACCATTTCCACATCTCCACAAAACAAGAGCAAACACAAAACTACACTCTGCAAATCTTTGCGTTATCAAGGATCCCACTGCAGCTTTAATCTCTTCACCTCAGTATGAAACATGTGGAGACACAAGCGTCACAGACAGGAGGCAGAGAAAAAAGCAACACCACCAGACAACCAATTACAGAGAGGAACCTCTGCTGCTGACGAGAAGGTCTTGGCTGGAATTAAATTACAGCGTGGGCCGAGCAGCTCCTGGCTGTCATGATAAAGCCCTTCAGAAGACAAACAGTAAAGGATTATCAGCTCTTACAGCTTTAATTGGCACTTTAATGAAGTCGCCCACAATGTGTCTGACAGCCACCAAGGCAGGCTTCCTGTTTGTACGTATCTGAAACACCTCAGGGTGTGATGTTAGTTATAAAAGGAACTTTAAAGGGTGTCATTAGCAGAGTTCACATTTAATGAATCACTCAAAGTGGATCATATAAAACATGTCATGGCTGTTCTCTATAATGTTATTAACTGTGCTTTACAAGCCCATTAGCATTGGATTAGGGGAAGGCCTTTGCTTTTGAGGAAGAGTCCGCTTCCACTTTCGCTGAAAAAAAGTAGACACGGAAATATAAAGTATTACAAGTGCGGGTATTAGTTAGGGATTACAAAGAGTGCTTTTTGCAACCAAGGGAGGTGTAAAGAGCACCCAGAGGCAGATTCATGGCAGCTTAATGAGAAGATTACACACAGTAATAACCCACAAGGCCTACGGTAAATAAAGCTTTCAAACCTGATCGGGGAATTCAACACACAACTTTGTAATCACAGTTCTCTGTTTAAAAAGATAAAGCGCCTTAAGGCAGTGGAACACCTTTTCTTTCATAGAGTGGAGCTGCGGCCGGAATTCTAATGTTTCTAAAAATACTGAAAATGAGGATAAAGTATCTGTTTAAAGGTCTGCCTGCCTACCTGAGTCAATATTCTCAGGTGGGGTTTGTTTACAGCGTCCAGCTCCAGTGTGGATGTGACTGCATCAGCTGAGGATTTTCACACATTACAATTCTGCATTTGCACAAGCTCGAAACTGATATCTCCTGGTCAGTACACACGTTTACAGACGGATTGAAGTTACTCAAATGCTAACACGTTCTTAGGAGGACTTCAAAACTTGAATTATTGATGTATAAGTCACCATTATCCTGCTGGGAGAGATAAAAACAAACCTTCAAGCACTTCTACTGTACAACTGAACATGCTTTCACCTATCTAAAGGAACCAAGAAGTCCACATAGGTTGTTTGTTCCTATCCTCCATTATGATCCATCGGTCTGTTTTGGTGTATGGAGCCCCGACCATTGGCAGGCAATGTGCCTGTTTTTCTACACATTCATACTGAGAGAAAAGGGTCGCAGTTTGATAGTTTGAAGTTCAGGCTCCAAAGCTACATTACTTATATGATATTGTGTAAGTACGGCATATGACTTAAAAGAAGTTAAGGTTTAGTTTCACACAGGACTCAAACTCTGCTCTCCTGGGTGCAAGTGCAGTGTTGGTTTGACCCACCAATCACCTACAATCACTGACCAAAGCGACCAATCAGGACTGAATGAACTACAAAGCTGGGACTCCAGATAAGGAGGGGCTGTCAAAGACAGCATGCAATTGCACCTCTACAGGCAAAGGTACAGCTGGCATCTAATCAGAGCGGAATATTAAGGTGCTTTTCGAGCAAAAGTTCCAGGAACTTTTAGTTCCATTAATGGTTCACGGAGCGGACGTGCTGGGGAGTGTTTACATTTACGTCCGCAGCACACGCACGGCGTGAGGTTTTGTGCCGACAGGAAGTAGGAGAGTTTTGTTTTCATAAAGTTACTGTCAGGGTAAAGATCACGCTGATTAAACTTAGATTTCAACACAATTAGAAACGGTTGCTACTATATATGTTTTTTTTCCAATATCATGCAGCCCTAATGGGTGAAATAAAACTGATACTTGACCAATCAGAAACAATCAGCACTGCAGGCCCTGCCCTGAAAGTAAGGGGTAAGTCAACTACCCTGGAACTAAATTTAGACCCTGGTTCCTGCTGTCGAGTGCCTGAAAAGGTTCCTAGTTCCTGGGGAAAGTTCCTGCTGTCGAAAAGAACCTTTTGTGACAGAACGATTAAACATACAGACTTCTTCCTACAGAGACGCATATAGTTGTGGTTGTATAACCCTTCAGTTGCTATGCTGAGCTCGCTAAGGAAAGGAAGGGAAG
The DNA here is from genome assembly GCF_022749685.1 of Semicossyphus pulcher. Classification (NCBI taxonomy): domain Eukaryota; kingdom Metazoa; phylum Chordata; class Actinopteri; order Labriformes; family Labridae; genus Semicossyphus; species Semicossyphus pulcher. The sequence continues at coordinate 30,399,003 of NW_027211715.1, forward strand.
ATAGAGCAGCATCATGTATCGTTTGATCTGGCAAAGACCTGTTGCTCGTCATCGGCCGTTAAAGTTGTTTGGACCACTCAAACACGGGTCTGAAAATGTAAAGATGTTATGTAAGCGGCTATCAGCATGTCTTAACTGTTTTGCCGTATCATCTTCTGCAAGTCTTTAAAGTGCTGCTGCAGCTTACTGGGTACAGAGCGAGGAACTGGCACTTTTCAAGGTTCACCCTCACTGTGGCCATTTTTTTTTTTCTTAAGATGTTTTTCAATCAGGCTAATGTAGTGCACTTTGGATAAGAGCCTTCACCAATTGGTTATAAGTCCAGAATTAGAGACCAAAGCATGAACACCTCTCTGCTTTCAGACTTTCCTTTCCTTAAAATATTCTCTCCGTGCACACCATTTTTTCTTGGCAGAAGAGAGTTTTTTTCTTTCTTCCTCATCATCCACAGCTAACAAAGCCGGCCACAGGGGTCGGCCTTCTCCCTTGTCCATAAAGGTTGCTGTTAAAGGCATACAGTAATGTTGGCATCAGACTGATGACCGCAGCATTTCTGTTCCCTGCAGATTCAAGGAAATGGCCTTTTTATTGTCTTGGGCTGCCATTGCTGCCACGGGCGCACTTATCAGACAGAGACACACACCCCTGCAGTGAGAGAAACACTGGTACATAAGACACAATCGTGGATGCTTGCAGGCATGTGAAATGCAGTGAAGACACAGAAGCAAACGAATGACTGCACACAAACACTAGAGTGGGTCTGTTGAGACGTAGACCAAGCACGATACCGATACTGGTTTTAGATGTGAGATTCTTCAGTTACTGATATCGGGGCTGATAACATCATAGTTTGGACTGTAAAGAAATGTAGCCTTATACCACTTGAATTCTGCACCATATGGCTTTGAAAAAGTACAAAGAAAGTTTTCTTTAAATAAAATTCTAGTGCAGACAATCTACTCAGCTGTGATGCTGTGGTGCATTATTTTAAACTAAGAGGTCGCAGAGCTCTTCACTGAGTAAACTAATCGATGACACCATTTGTAAATCAACAGCAAGTGTAAGTGTAAGTGCTAATCTCGAAGATCTCAGTTTTGTTGTCTTTGGCGGCACCTATGGCGATAAACAGTAACTGTGTCGCATGTGTGACGTCCACGGTTGGCTCCGGTTGTAACTCTTGATTTTCCTGGCTGACGGTCGCTTTCCTTTTTAGAGTGTTTGCTTCATCTGAGCGTCGAGTTTGTTTCTTTTTCTTTGGATTTATCACTTATTTTTGAAGTTGTATCTGTAGTCATCCATCTTTTCTTTGTTTGTTCAGCCATAGTAGATTACTGTTTACTTAACACTTGCAGAGAGCGGAAAAGCAGCCGCTTAGCTCCGCCTACCCTCTCTGGCAGACCAACCACTGCTGGCTGATGGAAAACGTGTCACTAACTGGGCGAGGCTGTGATTTTTTTCCACAAAAGTCGCACCAGACACCCAGTCTGTAATTCTGTAAATCAGTGGGCCATAGGCTCAATCACCATTGTGTTACCTCATACGGTGATAAATAGTGACTTAACTGTCATTTATTTACATGAAAATCTTCAAGATTATTACTTTAATTTTACGTGCAGTGAGAAAGTTTACATCTTGACATATTTCCCAAAACACATACATTGATACATGTACAGTATATCTTTGATGGGACCATATCGGCCCAATAATATTGGCCAAGCAATATATCAGTCGGGCTCTGAACACTATTAGAAAGAAATAGAATTTTCTCAGTCAAATGTCAACGCTCGCAGAAAAGACAAAACACACACACAAAGTGGAACCGTGCTCCAGGATACACTTTTCCCAGCAGTTGGTCCTTTTCCTTTGAGATTATTCTGCTGAAAACCAAACAAAGCCTGAAACAACCTGACAAGGGAGGAGGGAGGAACCTCACAGAGAGCCAGGGGGGAGCTCTCACACACACACACACACATTCGCACACAGTGTGTTTCCTCTGCTCTGTTGCTGGTATAACAAACACTAGAAGAGAAGTAGAAGAGTTCCTCTGTTCTGCTTTGCTATCTTATCTCATGGTATTGCTGTAATAAGAAGCACCAGCAGCCTGTGTTTGCCTTCGTCACAGAGCACAGTGAGGCGGACCCATGTGATTACAGGAGCTGTGGTGAGCTATGGCCAAAGGCTGCGTGTTCGACAACCTTATCAGCTGTACGGCTGCTTTCCCAGCGGGGAGGAGAGAAAGCTCCGAGGCAGAGAGGAAGTGAGGCACTCTCAGTTACACATAATCTAATATGAAAATAAAGAGAATTCAAATGAGGAAAGCAACGTACAGTTATTTTCACTTTGTTTTTAGTCATTTCTTCGAGCCCTTAAAGTAACTTTCCTCACAAACAGGCTGCACTCGAAGATACTCAACGTACAAACTGAGCGAAGCAGCGAATCCTCACATCTGAGGAGCTGGAAACTGTTTCTGCCGCTTTGGCTCAGCACTCATCAAAATTACATATAAGCTGGTATTTTGAAGATATTTTTAAATATTTAGAGCTGCACTAATTTCTGTTTTATGTTAACTGGATCAAATGACACGGTGATGTTTAAGGGGTCGTTTGAGTCCAACTCTGCAGCTCTCTGCAGATTTTTAGCGTCTTTCTGCCTTTTGTTTTGGTTTTCCAGCCACCATTTTTTGTGCTTTCACACCTAAAGTCCGTTTGTTTGGTCTGAATCAAAGGCCAAATTGTTCCAAGGTTGCATTTTGCCTTGAGTTTGGTTTGTGTTCACACCAGCAGACCAAAAGTTCTGATGTGTGAGAAAACTGCTCTCTGATTGGTCCGAATTTCCACGTGGGAAAACTTCCTGAAGTAAACAAAGAGAGAGCACACTCCTCGATCACATTGTTGTTGTTTTTTATTTACTTTTAACCGACATTGTTCCACCGCTCGATCAGTTTCACTCCCCTTTTCACTGAACAGTTTGACCACCTCCGTGTTCTCGTGCGTTTCCACGAGCATTTGTGAAATTGTTTGGTCAGCCCATATTTCTATTTACTCGTCACTCCCCCACGCCTGTCCTCTACTCATCCTGCTGTCTGCTGTTTCAGCAGGTGTCAGCACCCATCAACAACAACCCACACTGCACAGAGTTTTGGTTTGCTTCCAATATTCGGTCCTACTTTTAGTCCGATGATGAGTTTGGAGTTCGAATGTTCTCACCCGTCCAAATGAACCGGACTTTCCGAGTAAAGCCTAAAAGTCCGGACCAAAGCTGCCAGGTGTGAAAGCACCCTTAGTGTTGTGGTTTAGTCCCAATACTCTCAATGTATTTTCAGCTGACAGCAACATGTTCCCCAAAACAAACAGGTCAGTGTTTCTCTTTCTTTCTCTACGTTTTGTTGATACCTGGTTCTTCCTCCAACGAAAACTGTGAACACTATCCTTCCTTTGTCAGACAATTTCATCCCCGACAGGGATGTACCAGACGCTGTGTTTGGTTCAGCAGAGAAACAGAGAGTTTATTCCATCTGAACAAATCACACAGACACCAGTTCTTCAAAAAAATACAACCCACGTTGTCTCATCTAGCACACTTAAAATTCTGTGAAAATGCAGCTGAGAGTAACCACTGACTGAGAGATTAATTTGGGACGTCACAGTGCAATCCGCAAGCGTATGATCTGCACGCAGCCACACCCATCGTGTGGTCGAATGAAAGGCAAACCCATATTTGTAGGGTTGATAAAAAGTGGCCTTATTTTTCCATCCTTCTCCCAGAGCAGAACTGTGAGAACTGAGATATATTTATTTCAGAGCACATGATGATTACTGATGCACATTTTGAATGCCGTAGCTCCTTCAATCAACTGCTGTTATTTTCCTACTTTCCTTCACCGGGAGAAATCCCTCCAGTGTTTAGAAAACAAGTCAGCTTTAAAAATGCATTCACACATGACCTACAGCGGCACGAGTCATTCCCATGCCCATCTCCGTCTGGAAAGCAGCTTTTACAGCACTGACAGAGGCTTGTAGAAATAACTCAAACCTTTTCACTCATGTAATAATATCAGGCTCATAATTCGCGCCTCACCTCCTTGCCATTTAATTATTTTGTCCTTTCTTACATTTTATTGGTTTATTTAGCCAATTTCTTCTTCCACAGCGATTTCTGCAAGCGCTTCATTTATATTCCACTACGGCACCTATTCAATAACCGGATCACTAAAGCAATCAGGGGAATTCTCCGTCTCATCTCCAACACAACACGCCGCTTCCCCTGCGCTCCATGCAAATGCTCCGCTTTGTTCCATAGCTTGATAGCCAAAATTGGATTTCCCTAACAGCACCTGCTGGTGGATTCAGATGGCTTTGGAGGCGATGGGAGGGGGGGATTCTTTTTGTCTAAACAGAACTCGGAGACTGCTGGACAGGAGGAGCGAGAAAGGTGAGGCGAGCCGTTTCGCACGATATTGAATATGAAAAGTCCAGGAGACTCCTGAATGGGTTTGGAGGTGTGATGCTGAAAGGAGGAATTCTGCTGCCTCATTTACATCATACAGGGGGAGTGATTGGCAGAAAGGGAAAACAAATGTGAAACCAGGGGTGGGAATCACAGGGTAAGATAAGATAAGATAAGGGGGGAAATTCAGGTACCTCACGATATGATACCGATACGTGGCCCACGATAACGATAATATCACGATACAGCGATTCTGCAATAAATTGATATATTGCAAGTCAATGATAAAATGATACATCATTATATCTGATTAACAGAAGAATACAAAATGCTCCCAAAAAGGTGAAGTGCAGAATTAATGTATTATTCACTGCACGTGGGTGTCACAGATTTCACAGATTCACAGTTTCACAGATTTTGACACAAATTGAGATAAACAATTGTGACTCAAATTAGCAGGGAGATCTGTTTAGAGTGTTGAATTTTAAAAATTAAAACATCGATATTTGGCGCCAGCGATACGATAATTGCATCACACCAGTCGGGACGACAATACATTGCGATATCGATATTTTGTCCCACCTAGTCTCCACCAAAAGTACTCACAACTTTTCGTCCCAGAAACTACTTTTCAAGGAACTTACCCAAAGGTTCCTTCAGCCCGTTGTTGTCAACTTAAAATACCCGTGAAGATCAGGTCAGCTAGTTTGCTGATGTTTCAAAATGTGAAGGCTGTTAATTTCACGGCTTTTTGGCTAAACTGAAAGAAAAAAAATAAATCCTCCTCCTTATACTACTGTCTCACATCACTGTGTCAAAGACGTCTGCAACGACATTTAAAACATTACATGTTTAAAATTTGAATGACAAGGTGTCTTTCAGAAATATATAGACAAAAAAGAGGTTTAAAATATTAAATACTAGTAATTCCTCCAATCCGAGGCAAAATTATACCTTCAGAAAGTATCAGGATCGGGGTAGCTTAGCAACAGTGGAGGCTAATCAATGGTGCAGTGTAATCATAGGTTGGATTTTTCATGTTTAAAAGCGCTAAAGAAACCAAATTAGCAGCGAAACAAGAGGAACATTCCCTCCTTGATATGCTTAAGCTCTAATGGTGCTACAGCAGTTAAAGAGCCCAAGCACTGGCCTTCATTAGTGCAACAGTGAAGGGGTTGAGAGTTGCTTTTAGAACGCTAACAGGTCGTGGTAAGGGCTTACAGTATGGGGATAAATCTTGTTGGTCACTGGGGGCCTTCTACATGTAATATTAGGTAGCTACAGAGAAACATTTATGGGTTATAAATTCAGATAAAGCTTTTTGTTTCTACAAAGCAAAGAGCATTTTGAGCTTGATGTGGTAGAAAACAGAGAAAAGCCAGTGCCTCCCTTCTTGTCAGCCTCGCTTCTTCTCCAAAGACAAGTAAATAAGATGGATCCTCAGTGATGTCCTCCATTAGAACCACAGCCAGCGTTAGATTACTCTCTCAAACAAAAAGTGAAAGTTAAACCCAGCGTGGACGGAGAGAACACGCTCAGCTCGGCGTATCGCTCAAGAGAAGAAAGACTCTCACGTTAAAAGCAAATTCTGATGTAAGACATTAATGCTTTCTTCTTCACTCCACAAAACCAGTTGAGGTTGTCATTTATCTCACAGGCAAACATCAAACATTCCATAGAGAGGTTTCCATTAGCAAAGGGCATCGTAAATACCCCACATCGATGTTTCTCCTGATGAAAAAAAAAAAAGGCCAAGATTAAGGGAATGGTATCAGAGAGCCTTTGAGCTAATTAAAAATTCCTTTAATGCTGCAACATTATTATTCAACTGCTCCACAGAGAGTGAAATAATCTCATTCTCACTTTCTCCAAAAGGGGTTTAACGTTTAAAACGTCTCCGCTTGTCTCCAATTTCATCACAAAGATTCTAATAAATTCCCTCACATCAGACGTCAACGGACAGACACTGATGTGGTGAGACTCGGGGTGTTAACGGGAGCGGCTTGTGGATGCAAGTTTACAGGTCTGATTCCAGCTTCCTTTATTTACATGAATTGAAACTTCTGTAAGTAAGTAGTAAGTAAGTAAGTGCCGTTCTCTTAAACACAAGCTTGGTTTGCATTGTAAACAAATCTAACAGAGGCTTTAAATGGGAGCATTTTGTGCACATGCCCAGATGAGGGACAAAGGATGAATGGCAGCTCCACTCCAGTGTTCTCTCTCTGTAGACCGACCTGTTGTAAATGCCGCCACAATGGCACAATGGCACTCTTTGGACACTCTGATGCTGGGTCCACCTGGACTCCTGTGCCCTCTGCAGACCGCAGTGAAAAGCAGCAGAGGGAACATGAGGCCGAGGCTGAGTGGCAGCTTGCTTTCCTCCGGATATTTGTTCCAACAGAGAGTGAGAGGAACTGAACAGACCCCGGCCCCTGAGCTCAGAGGAGCAGGAGATCGCTGCCAGTGGGGAAGTCTAAACGCTGCCCCGGCAGGCTAAATGCACCAGCAGGTGGATTACTGATGTTGCTACAGCTGCCTGTTCAGTTGTGTCAATTCTCAGTGATGGTCTTTTGACTCCTCTTCTTCCACGTTTACCCGATGAAAACTGACATCTTGCAGTCATGGTAAGATGCGGTTTGAACACAAGAGCCATTATGTTTTCTGCAGCAGAACGCTAAGATTCCCTTCAGACAGCTGTTGATGACATCATTACACTTACACGCATTAAATGCTATTAAAACAGAGATGGCAAAAGGCACTAACTGGCCGCAGGATATCGCTACGAGGCTTCTCCATTCATCCTTTTTTTTTGGATGATGTCATGGCGTTACATTACGTGGTGTAAAACAAAGTGGAAGCACACAGGCAGCAAGAGATTGTTGTATGCATGATGCTGTTACCATAGTAACAAGAGTATACAGATTGTGGGATATAAAATTTCTGAAGAGACTCAAAGAAAACACCAATAGTAGTGTATTTCTACGCAGATATAATGATCAAAAAGCCTTTGCACTCTGCTCATAAAAAACTAGCACATCTAAAAAAGGAAGTTCGACTGAGTTATGTTGCGTTCCGAAACATTTTGTTTGTGCTTCTACATGAAGACATTTTCAGATCAATATGTCTCTTTTGCAAACTCTTTGGAAATAATTAGGTTTGTTGACTTACTTTAACTTTTATCTTAGGTTATAAAGATTCCAGGAATATGAAGCATTTGAAAATACTACATTAGTATAAGCAACGATACTGTTCTTAAGGCCAGTTCAGATCAATGATTCACAATGAGACGGGATGCGACTGCCCAAAGAATCCCCTGACATCTGATCGTAAACATTCTAAAACTGGGCCGTTCACATCAAAGCAACGCACACCGACACAACTGACCGTCTCCATAGCAACGACACACTGACATACCCCACTACTTCTGCGTTAATACTATATAACGTTAGTATTAGGCCTAGGTTACATACATTATCTAGCTGGATTTCTGTTACAAAAACAAGTGGATGACACTGACAGTGACATGCTCACAGCTGTAACATGGATTAATAAACGCCAGAGACAGGGTGCCTACGCCAATTTATGCTGTTTCCTGATTGGCTGAAGTGAAATAAGTACATCATTTAGTTCTCAACCTGCATTTGGAGATTTGACAATCAAATCTTCTGCAACTCCACGCAACGGCTTCAGACGCTCTGAAACTAACTACAACACACCACTGCAATTTTCCCTGCAACATTCTTAAAGTGTTTTGTTGCGTTGCAAATCGTTGATCTGAACTGGACTTAAGGGTTAAGACTCAGAGAGACTTTAAAAAGTCATTTCTCTCCTTTAATCATTGTGTCTTGTCCTCTTTCTAACCACGCCGCCTCCCCTCCGTCTCCATTGCACCCTCTCTTTGTGCTGATATGAGCGTGCAGCTATCAGACTCGCCCCCCCGCAGCGCTCTCTCTCTCTCTCTCTCTCTCTCTGTCAGCAAACACTCTGACGCACCGCCAAAGTTAGCCTGGGCTGCGCTCTCACTCTTGACACACACAGTTTCATTCATGCATGCACTCACGCAGGTGAAACCGCGCTCAGACAGCTCATTTGAACTCATACAGAGGATAAAACAGGGCAGGCTGGCAGGCTGTTCCCACTGATACAGGCTTTGCTTTGCAAGGCGAAGTTACAGTAATTGGAGTGCCTTTCAAAGTCTCAGCCTCTCCGGGAAAACGGTATAAAAACTGACAGCATTTGCTGGATTTCTCTTCGCCGAGCTCACGGGCCGATGCGTCGCTCGCAGCTACACAACTGCCAACTCTGCTTCAGAGCCGCACACTACATTAAACCCTTTTTTTTTAACCTCCAGCATCACTTCAAGCCAAGCTAGGCTCAAGGAAACACTTTTAAGCTAAAGAGCTGAAATACCCCTGTGAATCATGTGTATGTGTTGGATATAAACATGAAGCATCAGAAGTATGATTCAGTTTGATCCTCCTGTGATAGCTTTTAATGTCTCGCTATGAATACTTTCAGACTAATGGACGACACTCGTCCGTCTACACTTTAAACTATACACGAGGTTGTTGGATAAGTGCATAAATGTAAGGAGCTGCACACTTTAAAGCTTGAGAAGTAAATGTAGTGGGAAAGAGAGATTAAGTTCTCTTCAAGTAAAGTAACATCAATTAAGTGAAAAGGAAGGATTATTAATTGAAAACCCTGTCACACAAAAACTAATGATTATCAACCATTAATGATCATCTTTGCTGACTAAACACTCGTTATCTGAAGCAGTGCTGCTGAAACGGAGCAGGGTTCAAACCTCTGGTGGGTCGCCACACGACAGGACTGCTAATACGACTTAATGAGTTTCGTCTCAGGGTTGAACTTTGTCAGCGGACTGAACAAGTTCATTTCATGCTCGTAACATGCATACATGAGTTCCTTCACTTTCTTCACTTCTCTTATGGTGTGAGGTATTCTCTCTGTTGCTGATAACCTCCAATAAGTTCAGTAAGGGTGTGTTCCTTAGCCTTTAGGTATAATTGGGTCTATTTCTTTTTTCTTTACCTTTATTTTTTAGAGAGAGGACAGTGGATAGTGGCAGAAATGGGTGAAGAGAGAGTGGGGATAACACGCGCCAAAGGGCCGAGGGCAGGAGTTAAACCCGGGGCCGCCGCATCGAGGACCAGAGCCTCTGTATATGGTCACCGATTTAACTGCTGAGCTAAATCGGCGTCCTGAAACGTTACTATCTGAGAGCTAAAGAGGCGGAGTGCAATCCTGGAACCCATTGGCTATCATTGAACAACAATACAGCCATTTATCAATCTCTATAACCAGATATCAGCATATAAGAGCAGATAAAATAGATGTCAGCTCATAGCATCAGATTGATATCCATAACCAGTTATCTGCATATGTGCTAGCTACACAGGAAGCCCTGTAATATTGGCAACCAACCCCAAAGGCTTTATCATTCTCAGAAGAATCAGAGACTGCAATTAATAAATTATTTTCTTTATGGATTATCTGCCGATTATTTTTGATGATTAATCAAATTAAAAAGTTGTTCAAAAGTTGAAAAGTTACGTCTTGAAATCGCTTCAACCGACAGTTCAAAACCCAAAAACTGTTTATCAAATGACACAAAAATGGAAACCTATGTGACCTACGAACGCAAACCAGATGTTCTGCTACAAGATATGTCTAATTACAGCACGCTGCTTCCACAGCAAGGTTTCACAGTGAGTCGTACATTTACAGGGAAACAGATAACAGAGTCACATTGTCAGGCAGTGACACCAGATACACGCGGGGGCGCATTTACCTTGAAAGATGACTTTGTATTGTAGTCATTCTTATTGTGGCAGAGAGAAAAAAAGTTTCCTGAGTTGTGAAAATCAGTGTTTTGGTATTTGTTAAGTCTTAATTCTAAAAAACGGAGCACATGTTACTGAATTTCATCTTCTCACCAGTCGCTGTGAAACACCTGTTTTGCCAATAGAAGCAATGATACCAACTTTTTATTTTAAAAGATCTGCAAACTTTTTTCCCACATGCAGCGGTGACCCTGCGCACGCAGGACGTCACTGCATCTATTTCTTGAACTAAAACTTTTCCAAGTGGGTGTTATCATACTTCTGCATCCGTCCCTCTCATTATCCGACTCCTTCTCTTCTATTACACCTCTCCTCTCCTCCTACAGCTCCAGCTGTTACCCTTCAGCAACTTAGCACGGTTACTATGGTAACGCACACCACCATGCTGGACTTTTGCTGTCATCACCCTCATTATCATCATCGGCACTATTGTCAATGTTGAGATTGCGGGGCCTCTCTCATTCTTCTTCTTGATCCCTGCCTGATTTGCATAATGTGAAGAATGGCTTCGATGCCGAGCAGGGACGTGTTGGCCGCGTTTCATGCTTGACTGACGAATGATCAGCAGATGTGAGGCTGAGTAATTGAACTAAGTAAACGGAAACATTGTCGCCGGATAGGTGAGAATGTGTGTGTGTTTGCTCCCAGGAGTTTTTCCCTTCTCCTCCTCACTACCAGCAGGACAGATACTTTTCTATCTGTCTTGCAGGTGTGAGCGCCCGCCTGCCTGTGTGTGTGTGTTTGCCCTTGATGACCTACAGAAGTTCTCCCTCCCCACTCTCGGTTGCACGCTCCACCGTCTCCCAGGGTGCTGTTATTGGCAGCCAGAGCCGAGGGGAACACTTGAGCTCGTAAGAAACGTACAAAAAAAGTCTCATCTTAAAGCTAAGATTGGAGGAATGGCTCAAGGTGCCGGCGTTTTCCATTTATCCTCCATTCAATCAGATACTCTCATTATGACTGATATTGCTTTAGATGGAAACAGGCCGAAGAACGCTGAAATATTTCCTAGGGGGGTAACTGAACGTATGCATGCTAATTGTGGAGAGGAAACAATTCAGAGCTTCTTCGGTAACCCCTTGGGGCCAGCGATTTATCACGCGTGATGCCTGGTACAAGTCTGGGATTACATGTGGAAATGCTTGGCATGCTGGTCTATATACAGCACACATTAAAACTGATCCTACACATGCCGGAAATAGAATTTATTCCAAAGCTTGCGTGATAAAGCAAACACCAAAGAAATAGAGCCAGTCGCTATCAATGACTGTTTACATTGGTGACAATTTTAGAGTCATTTTACACATGTCAGTGTGGGCTGCACTACCTCAGGCCAACATATGCAAAGTTGGCTCGCTGCTACTCCAAAGAAACACTCGTTGATTTATTTTGGGTTGGAATTTGTGCATTTTTACTTTGTCTTTCTTCATTTTTGGCATGTACCTGCGTGCTACTGCCAGTATGAGGTCACCCAACACCCAGCAGGTGTTGCTGTGTGGTATTGGTGCTGTTGAATAAGAAGAAAAAAAAGGGATAAAAAATCAGCACACACATAACAGTCTGAGCTGCTGCAGAGTTTTCGGCAGGTATCACACCAGCCGAAAAAACAAGCTTTTCAGGGCAAAAATAAAACCGAAACTGAGAACACTTTTCAAACACGTGTAAGAAAAAGTTTGGAACATTTTAAAAAGAACAATATGATTAAAAAAAGCAAGAATATGTATTCAAAAAGGTCAGAAATGTAATAGTCCTCTGTTTTAAAAGTGCATCCAAAATTTTGCATCTAAATAACAAACAATTGATTTAATTAAGGGGGGTGCATTCCAGTGCTTTTCAAATTTTACATTCAGTCAGGTCGAGATGAATTATAGGTACAGAAACTGGCAGTAATGGCTGCAGTCTCGGCTAAACCTTTGGAGCAAATGCATTCGTTCATAGTATGTCCACTTAAAGTGCTTGTTTAAACCACGCATGAGCTCAGATTGTTACTCAAACTGTCTGAAAACATGACAGGAAAAGAGTCATACAGAGATGGCCTCTTTCTTTACGATACCTTTGTTTTAACCACAAATAACCTACATAGCTCAGATTGCATTTTTTTTTATGTACCAGACTTTATTGACAAAAACAGTAATTTTACCTTGCAGGATATGGGAGTCGTTGGTCTACTGCTGCCACGTTCAGTTAGTTTGTTGTGTTATTGTGTGATGTTGGTGTTTTAAATGGCAAGTTCAGATGAAACATGATACATGTGTAACACAGAATACCACCAAAAAAAATGTATTGATTGAGGCAGATGTAGACCCGCAACTCCTGTGTTTTATAAGGAAAAAATACTGTTTTTGTCAATGGAGTCTGGTGGTTTTGTATTGAGCAATGCAACAGCTGTATCTGGTTTTAAAAAAGCCTAAAAAAGTATATTGTTATGTTGCTAACATTTAGGCTCAATCTGAGCCTGTCCGTAGACTGACAAAGCATTAAGTTGCAGCCATCGCAGCCTGTTTCACGGGTTTCATGCACAAAATGTACAAAAGGGGAAAAAAGCAACATAGAGCGAAGTAGAAAGTCTCTGTAAGTAGAAACGTCTCAGTAGATTGTCTGTAAGCTTTGAAAAGTACAATCTGCTTGATATCCAACAAAACCACTGAAGACACTGAGCTCTTCATTTCTTCATAATTTCAGCTGGCTTTGTACAACAGAAGCAGCGATCGTCTACATTTATGCAACACAATAACTCTCTCTGTCTACTAAGGCGAGTGGAAAAAGTACATGTCGCTTACTACAGATATCTTGTTTTTGGAGTAAAGCTCCTCAAGCGTGGTCTCAGAGGCCTTCCCAACACAGGGGGGTCTATTTCCTCCAACATTTAATCTCATTGACTTCACATTAGAGCTTTTTCCCGTACCATCTCGCTGAAAGTTTCCAGCTCTTCCTCTCATGTATAAACACCATCCTTTACATTTTAAGTATCTATGAGCAAAACTTTGAAACAACCTGACCTCTAATTAACACCCCCGAGGAAACCCAGCTCGCTCACCTCTCTTTTCTTATTAGTTCGCTGCCGTCATCTCCATCATTAGCTACCTATGGTATGCAGAGTGCCTCCCTATCGTCCCAGAGGTGCTTCGAAGTCAAATCAGCTTTCAGTTCCTGCAATGAGGGTGATGTATGGACTGATTTAATACCCCAATCTGTGACGAACATTATAGCTATCCCATTATTAAGAGCACATTATTTCTGATACAACTGCCCCGATGAGGCTCGTGCTGATGGATGGACTCGGGTGCTCCTGAAAGTTTTGGCAACGAGACAGGGGGCGGGGAATTTCATTAGCTGCGGACAACTTTGTCATTAGCTAACTATGGTTCAGAAGAAATGAGCGCTAAGAGGTGTGATGGAGAGGGACTCGTTAGTCATAAATGGGTGTTAATGAGAGTCAAAGTGGATTTCAATCTAGATCTGAAGCATTAATTCCTCTACAGCGTGAAGAGAGGGGCCGTCTGCCAGGTCTCACCGAATCTATCCGACAGTTAGACTATTGAGATTACACAGCTTGAACGCCAACGCACCAAATGTTGACGTCCACAATAAGAGTCAAAAAGGACCCAATTAAATATGATTTTACTAAACATTCATGGTTAGTGAAGTCCCAAGATAAGATAACCTGCAGCATTGGGATTGCGGTCAATCCAGGCATTTTTTCCATGGATTATATTTGCTGTTAAAACCTGATCCAGCTCGAACACTGTGATTTAACTAAAGTCAACATTGCACCAGGGCTGTCAAGAGCAAAGATACGTTTTCAACTCTGTGTTTAAGAGCGCATTCACACCTAAAGTCCGTTTGTTTGGTCCGAATCAAAGACCAAATTGTTACAAAGTTGCATTTTGCCTCGAGTTTGGTTTGTGTTCACACGGCAGCTTTTACCAGCGGACCAAAAGTTTTGATGCACGAGGAAACTGCTCTCTGATTGGTCAGAATTTCCACGTGGGAAAACTCCCTGAAGTAAACAAAGCAAGAGAGCACACTGATGAATCACACTCAACATGATCGCAGACTTTAATGTCTTGATGTTGAGTTTTATACTTTTAACCGATATTGTTCCACAGATGGATCCGTTCCACTCTCCTTTAGTTTTTCACTAAACAGTTTGAACACCTCTGTGTTCTCGTGCGTTTCCACAAGCATTTGTGAAACTGTTTGGTCAGCCCATCTTTCCTCATTGCCCCCCCACGTCTGTCCTCTTCTCATCTTGCTGCGCGTCTCTGCAAATGTCAGCACCTGTAAACACTGCAATGCACAGTTTTATGGTTTGTTGTCTGTATTTGGTCCTACTTCAAGTCAGTTTACGTTCATCAAACCAGACCGTGGTTTGTTTGGAAGCGACCCATCTTTTCTAACGAACCACACCGAGGGGACAAACGCTCCAGGGTTCGGTTCAATCGGACTAAACAAGGCTGGTGTGAACCCGCCCTAAAATGATACAATCTCCAATAATTTTCCATCTGATAGAATCAAAAGTACCACGAGCTTCTTAAGAACAGATCTTCAACCACATTTTTAACCCAAGGCTGTAACCAAAGCAAGAGAGAGCAGCGGTGGACGATGGAAAGAAGTACTGATCATTATTTTTTAACACTAGCATCGAAGTTTCAAATTCTGGTTTCTTGAACACCCGACATTGAACTCCTTACAACTCTTTAACCATCTTCTTATGGTGGGTTTGGAGATATGGCAGAGCAATAATTCGCCTTACATCAATTGCGCAACTGGACCTTTTTTAAGGCCATTTAGATTTGTCCTGACAGCCAATGCACCAACTGTACTAAATGATAACCTTGTGTACGGAGTGAGCTGAAGCTCAGCTCCCAACTGATCTGAATATTACAGCAGGAAGCTTTCTCTCTGTCACTCTCTTGTTTCCAGGGATACACACAAACTTTCTGCTCAAGTTAAAACATTCAGATTTGTCTTCCCCTCACATCGCCCCGGGTGAATTTGCGTTTAATTGCTTCTTTCCATTCATTCTGTATGCAGTGGCGTCACATCCTAAACTCACCATGCATTCTGTCTGACAACTTAACACAGAGTCACGATGGAGTGAACCCCGGAGCTAAATCAAATTTAAAGTTTAATTTCAGTGACTTAGCTTCGGGGAAGCCATTTTTCCAGGAGTTTTAATCCGTCCATACAGTGTCAACAGAACCAACCACTACATCATGCACGACTTACATCATTACAGCAGATAGAACTGATTTTACAGTAGACTGTGTGAGACTGAATGTTTGAATACTGATGGCAGCACCAACTGCTCAGTAGCTTTATCGCACTCCACTTCTGACCAATCAGGGACCAGTACATATTCCACCTGTATAATACCTCTAGGTAATGATTCCATTATGCAGAGGCAGCTAGACTGAGGAAAGATAAAACATCAAACACGGTGACTGTGTTCTCCTGGTTAAAGACTACAGTGGCTGCTTGCCCAAGAACAGGTCAATATCCACGCAGTACATCTATAATCCTACAGTGTGTAATGAGCACAGCTGCACACACACACACTCAAACTGAGAGCTGGTTTGTCAAGTCGTAGGAGCACCTTTCTAAACAAATGTACTCCAGTACAAACAGATAACGTTCTTCCTTATATTTACTCTGGTTTTCTTTGCCATGCACAAATAGTCTTTTTGTCTTAAACATGTCTTCACACACTCTGTTCGACCTGGAGCTGCACATATAGTCACAGACTCCTGCAGCAGTATGTTGGGATGTAAGGGCAGTGGAAGGAGAGTTCTCTCGCTCCTCTCACTCAGGGATTTCTGTCTCGCAGGGATTTGAACCAGGAACATACCACTGATATCTAACCTCTCTTCCAACGAGTATCCTTCTGATAGGATCTCAACTCTCTTTCATTTTCCTTCCACAGTTTCTACTCGGCCTGAGCCTCTGGGCGCATATAACATTTAATTCCAACAAAATTAGCAATGCAAATAGATCCACGTCTTCACTCTATTACCCGTGGTGTGATAAACGCGGGAGACAAAACTGATCTGGATAAAAAGAAGTTTAATTGCAGAGCCTCTTAATTCTTCCAGCATCATTTGTGATATCTGCTGTAATTAGCACGATCAGGAGACGTATCAGGTATTCAGGGGAGGAGGCGTGGGAGTGTAAGTGATGCGAGTCTCCTGCCAGAGATTGAGGACGTTTTCTCATTATTTCTGCTGCTTCATTACAAAAGGTGGAATATCTGTAATTTTTTACAATGGGTAACAAACTTCAGTGTTACTGATTGCACCACACAGTTTACATTAAAGATATCTGTCACTATTTTATTACAACTAAATGAGACAATGTGAATAAATGTGGAATAAAGCCTTCACACGTTACCTTGTACGCAAATATTATTCCTGCCGGAGTCACATCAGACACATTTTCTTTGTTGTTTTACTATAAAATCAATAACTCCCATGATTCTATGCAGCAATACAACATCATCCAACTAGATCAAATGTTATGTTTTTGATTGCAAGACCCCTAGTTGTAGAAATTTCACACTATAGTAGAGGTGGGACGTTCGACTCTTTTTACTAACCTGAGTTTGTTTGAGTCGCTCAGTTTGGTTTTTCAGTCACTCGAGTCAGTTACCCAGAGCTTGAATCCCTCACCGGCCCAAGCACTCATATCGGGTTAACTTCCGGTCTAGCGCTCCGCTAACATTAATGGAGGTTAAATTAAATCGTGCAGCTCTTCTAGACCTTCTGATTGACCTAACTAATCAATTTGTGGCAGTAAAGTGAGTTTTATAGCGGACTTTGTGGCGCTCGTTTTTCCATGATTTTGTGCGGAAAAGGTGCTATTTGTGTCGTATTGGGAGAACGGGTACTGAGTGAGTAAGTGAGTGAGTGATTCGTATAACTCAAGTAACTCAAGCTCAGGGCAGGGAGCGAGCTCCGGGCGCAGGACTGCAGTTACCGTGCTGGTTAATGCACTGAGTTGAAACAAGCGCCTAAGTGTTTTTGTTTTTCTCACAGGGCGAGGCTTTCCCTCAAATTCCACAGCATCCGTCTCCGGCACGTCCATGTGCGCCGCAACCTCCAGAGTCGATCACGCCCATTCAATTCAATGCTCTTGATTCCACAGCACGCACCGCGGCGTGTATCTTTAGCAGAGGCCGCTTCAAGCACGCCATTTCAAAATAAAACACCATGTTCACATGATTCATAACAACACACTGAAATCTTGAAAAAAGAACACTTTTAATTAAGAAGTCTACTCAGCCATGGAAGCACAAAAATCACAGTGATCCCCAAATGAGCAGATAATCAACCTCGGAGGTGCAAACTGAACTGCTGTTTGTGTGTTGCTCTGTTTAACATTGATGTTATCGCGTGATTTCACAATTCCCGCGCGATCTTGTGATCTCGCAAATCCAGCTGCGGATCAGACATGCTTCCTGTGGGCGAGGGCTCGCGCCGTCTGATGGACCAGAACTGTTGCGCAGACGGAACGGACACGGATCCTGTGGGATCCAGGCGTTATACGGTGGTCTCACCTCATATTAGCAGTGGCTAGCAGCGGGTAAGAGGGGTGAGTTAGTGGAGATGAGGACTCATGACATTTTACTTGATGCATGAGTTGACATCATGGATCAGCTAACATACCTTTAATCTCATCCCACAACTTTAATCATTGTGTTTGTTTTCTTGGCTCTTTTGCTTGACATACGCTTTAGTTATAATTGGAACTTTAAGTGCTAAAAGAGTTATATTATATTGAGCATGACTACGCCGATTATGGCTGAGTTTTCTTTCCAACTGAAAAAGTTTTGGCAGAAGGAATTTTGTTTTAAGTTTTTTTTAGTAATCAGTATGCCTGCCATCGTCGAACAGGTATCAGAGATAAGAGAGAATCAAGCAAAGGGAGAAGGTCGGAGATTGTTTTCTTGAAGTGGAATTGGAGTTTAGAGTTAGATTGGAGTGAGGCGGAATGATACAGCGGCCAAGTAATTATTATATCTTACAAAGCACTTACGAGCCACTTAAATGGCTTGGCCCTTTTCAATCTGTCTCTGGAAAGAAAAAGCATCTATCCAGGACGAGATGTTACACTCAAGGCCTCGAGGCTCAGACAAGCAGCCTGTGTCACTGTCATCAGCACACAGCGGGCTAGACAGATCCATCCTAATAAAGTGTACAAGTGTTCCAGAGGCTGCTAAGATCCCACAGTCGATCAGCTCCGCGTGACACTCGCCCGGGGAACCAGACAACCCGGGCGGGACAGTTAGTTTCATTTCTCCAATTGGATTTCATTTAGTCGCATGTTGAGACGACACGGAGTTGAAATGAGCGAGGACAGGCTCTGTCAGGCGTGAGGAGTCGAGTCAGAAACATCAGCAGACAAGAGAAGGGGCATAAAAGACCCAACGACAACTAAGACATGAAAAGAAATCTCTCATTCATTTTGCATGAGCTTACTGTAAGAGGGCAAAGTGTGTCAATGCCATGCCTCACATCTTTTAAAGGGAGGCCAAGATGATAGTTTTCCATGCTCAGAATGATAAATGCTATTAGTTCTGCAGTTATCCAGATAAAAGGCAAAGAGAGCCCTGCACAGTACACGTACAAAGCATGTCCTCAGCCCGCTGAATTAAGTCTCTCAGTATGAAAAGTATGACTTTGCAGGCTGCTGACAAAACACAAAAAACCTCCTGACTAGGGGTGTTAATCAATATAACTTACTACACTGACAAATCGTCTCTACCTTCAGGGAAATTTGGCCCCGGGAAAGAGTGACTGCTTTTTTAAGCTCTTCATTTGACTAAATAACTGGGGCACAGGAGACAACAACTGATTGGGCTGAGTGTTTTAAGTCTTGTTACAGTCGTTCGTAAATGTATCACCGAACAGGATGAAGAATTTTAGCGAGCTAAACTTAGCAGCAGCTCAGCAGGAAGCCCAGAAAATGATTTTTAAAGGGAAACTTTATTTTCAGCTCCCAGTAAAAACCTTGCTCATGATGAATACTGATGGGTCATTTTGCAGCACTCAAGCAGTTAAAGCTGTTTAACTTGTTGCATATCTAATGGAGTTAATAATATATTCTGTGGTATAAATCAGTGTCTCATCTGGTCTGGCCTCAGGACCCACCACCAACTCCTTAATGACAAATTGCGACCCACATTTCTGAAACGTATTTAATGAAAAAAGGTGCAGTTTGGACCTGAGACAGAACAAAACATCACCGCATGTGCAGGTAGCAGTGCACAAGAGGAAAATAGTCCGTCTACAATGTATTCAACAGAAGTAAACTAACAAAGTGCTGAATTAATGCAACTTCATCAGGGCTCATCGAGCTTCAGGAATGTAACTGTAACTGTAGCTGGGATTACCCAATCAGTGGATACATGGAGTGTGAATAAACTACACGTCATAGGAAACCCATGTCCTTCAAAATAAAAGCGCAGCACAGACTTTTAGCCACAACTTTCTTTACCTCAAGCACACATCAGTGACCCAATAAAAACAGCTCCGCGACCCACTTTTGCATCCCGACCCATGAGTTGAGAATCACGGGTTTAAATCACATAAAAGACATCTCAGGGGCTTAACACTGCTGCCGTTGTGGCGGGGACTTTTTCTTAAGGCAGAGAAAATGATTGAAATGAACAGACTCGTATGGCTCTCTGCTGTAAACAGAGATTTTAAAACGATGGCGGCTGACAAAAAGAAGTCAGGGTTGAAGTTTATTGGAAAGGAAAAAATACATACCACTAATGATGTTTTGATGTATTGCTGCAAAGACGAGTCACCAGTTCATGTGCCAAGTCAAACTTGAGCGAGGATCAGAGCTGCTCATTTCTAAGTCCTCTGACAGTACGGGAGCTTTCAGAGCTGTAATTATTCCTGTGTTCTCTGGATCACTGCCTTCACTCCTGTACTGATGCTCCCTTCATGAACCGTTCGTTATAAGGAGTTGTAATTATTTAGATCATTCTGATGGAAACACTTTAGTATTATTCTCCTTCAACACTTCCAGTGTGCATATGATAATAGACTTCAAAGATGCTTGATACATTCTGGATATTTGCTATTCAGTCGCATTTATCACCGTTTGATGGTGTGTTATAACTTGGTGTACACGGAAAAGTAAAAAGATGCGATCCATATTTCATTAATCCAGTGTTATGTAAATAATCTTGTCAATGTCATATCTGAGAAGTGCGTGCTTAGCATGTCAAGTGTGAAAATTATCCATCCATCAGCAGGAAGCACACAGGGTCGTTCAGATCAGTACAACACTAGACTAGAAAATCACCCCCATTTAAGCTTCTACAGCAACGTTACCAGCATCGTTATTTACTACAGCCCTAAACAAAACCGGGACTATAGCTGCAACATTTTCAGGCCAAGCTTTACAAACTTTTTGCATGATGAAAAGTTGCCAGTTTTTTGTGCATAATCCTTAAAATGTGACACATTTTCATCCCGGGTGATGGATTTCCGACGCTTTGTCCAGGTCTCCATTTTTGCATCTTCTACAGACAAATTAGGTGGCACCTGTTTTGTGTCTCTTTCAAGGTAACCTTTAGCATCAGTTTCATGGTACCCCTTAGGATCTGTTTTGAGGTACCCCTTAGGATCTGTTTTGAGGTACCCATTAGCCTAATTTTTATGTAGCCTTTAGTCTCAGTTTTAGGGTACCCCTCCACCTGTTTTAAAGGTTTTGAGGTAAGTATTTTCTTCCCTGCAACATGTTTTAAACATCAAAGGGCCAGTTCGCTGAACCTCAGTCCTATCATGCTGTTATGTGGAGCTAATGCCATTATGGTAAAAGAAAAATTGCAATTTCACTCTGTGCCTTTGGAGGACGCTATCTGCTTCTCCAATGGGCCCTGGAACCTGCGCCAGACTACATAAAACACGTCATGTCTCGTTCAGAATCGACAGGTTTGAGATGTAGACCCCAGACCTGAGTTTTTTTAGACGATCCACTGGTATATTCTCGTCGTATTTTGGATTCTGTACCGCTCTGAGCCGTTGCCTGCAGCGATCAATGTCCTTGACTGGAAAACGGTAGTATTTCACTCCAGCGTCTCTCGCTGGGCCGTTCCTTTCAGAGGGAGGGGCACAATGCACGCTAGGTGTTGTAGGAATGTGAATGGGCGAAACCACGAACTGTTTGTACAACTTTCTCCACAGCTATGGCACCAATTAAAAAAATGATTGCTTCTATTGATTACAGAGAACACCAGCTTTGACTGACGGCGGCTTTTTCCAGGCTCAAATTGCTCCTTTAAGGGTTGCAAGGGTTAAGCACTAAAACTCGAGCCACAGTTCTCTGGGTGAAAGTCCTGCGTTGCTTGACCCGTCCATTGCCCCTGCCAGCCACCCAGAGCGGCCTCTCTGCTCCTTTCTGCTACTGTTCACTTCCCACAAGCTTGACAGCAGAGCATTTGCTCTAAGCATCTAAAATTGCCTCCACAAAACCCTGTAGTGCAGAACCTAGAGCTTCAGCCTCCCTCCCCCTCAGGTGAAACCTCCAAAATGGCCCATGATTGCGTGGGTTATATACGCATCATAGTGCATTTCTTTTTATGTAGGTGTAAGTACAAACAGTGAATGAGAGCGGCCTGTAAGTATCTGCCTCAGGAGTTGTTGAAGTAGAAAAATAAAAACACACAAATCTAGTTTAAAGAAGCTGCCCTGTGTCAAACTCAATATTGTATGAAATCACGCCATATAGCTGATGCAGCAAACACCTTGAACTTGCACCTCTGAATGTGTTGCAGCCTCCTCTTGTATTACACTGGACTTCATCCATCATTCCTACACAACTCTGCGTGATGAAAACCTTGATTTATTTATTCCATGTTGCATGTCAGCAAAGCGCAGCATGGAAAGGCTGGAAAGCAAACAAACACGGACGAAGAAAAATAACGATAACTCAGGCTAAGCTAGCTGACATTTGGCCGGCTGCACCGCATGACCCTCGCTGAAAACTCTGGTTGATCCCAATTAATGTTTTCAGTCTTTGGATGTCATTAAGGAGGAAAAGGATGCAGGTGAGCTGAGGTGAATAATTACCTGAATAAATCAAGCCATCACAGCTCACTGCGTCAGGCAATTTATCATCATCGGGGGCTCGTGGAGAGGGAGCCAGTGGACCGAATCCCCCCCCCCTCCCTTATTAGCACACGATCAATGTTTAATATATAGCATGGCTGAAGAAGAAGTATGGCATGCAATGGCAGAAAGGCCTTTACCATGAGCACACTCCTCTGTCATTATCCATCAGTTAATACTATAATTCACCTCTGTGCAGGTAGAGAGGGCCATTAGCCGACCAGGCAGGAACAACATGCCAACTGACGGACATTCGCATTCAACTGAAAATTGTTTCTGTGGTTTAGAGGGTGTGTCAGAATCAGACAGACTCAGACCCTTTTCCTGTGAGGCAGGAGAGGGATTATGCTGCAGACTGCACAAAGTATAAGGCTGTAGATATGTAGAAAGCAGTATACACATTTAGGGTCGAACTGCATTTAGCTCTTCAACGCAAAGCTTTGAATATTTGATCCTCTTTGTTCCAGTTCAGGGCGACTCAGCGTGAAACATGAGGACTCCTGGATAAGCCTTCATGTTTTACCTGAGATACCCACATTTATCAAGGGTGCTCCTGTTGGCCAGAAATCCATTGATTTTATCTAAATCTTCTAAATCAACAGGTAGCTCGCGACCTGGATTTTAGTAGCTCTCCAAGAGGTTCACAGACTCTGTACAAAAAGCCAACGACAATAAATGCACCTTGAAAGCCTCTTCCCACTTCAATCAAATACACAGATGTCCCGCCCCCTCCAATACAAAATAATAGGATAGATCAGCTGTCAATCAAAAACAGTGATGCTCCTGACAAGCTCTATGTAAAATCCCATACTTATTGAACACTGAAGGGTCATTTTGAGACCGTTAACCTTCCATGCTGTTGCTCCTGCATCGCGCTGTGTACAATGACAGAAAGAGATGTAACCGACCTGATCCAAGTTCACTCCACCATGTGGGATTCGAATTGTAGCCTCATAGAAGGCAGTCCTACACAATGTGTGTGCAGAATATGAGACACAGGAAGTAAACAAATGTTTCTACTGGGTCAAGTTTCAATGTTCACAGCTTTTGCAACAAAGTTAAACTCGTCCCTTGAGAGCGCAGTGACAGCCTCAGGGGATCTTAGTCCCCCCCCTCCCCAATGTTATTGAAAATGATTTAGGAAATAAAAACACCATTGTTAGGATTCAAACGGGAACAGGATATGCGGCATGTTTTAAACAGCAGCTTCTTTCTTCACAGAACGTTCTGCCACAGGTGCCGGCGCACTTCAAAGCTCCCCGATAGCGAAGCTCATGAATATTTCAGTAACAGGTTACAATGTTAAGCTCTGAGGATGTGCTATCAAGCTTCAAAACTGTACAACTACTGGGAGCTCAAGCTAATGAACACACCGCAGCCAAATGAACAGTGACAGTGTGAGTCTTACTGTGACTGCTGTAACTGCATATGAGATATAATGGCCTTTGCTTTATTCAAGCAACATCACCCGCTTATCTGGCACTATGACTTTAAATATTTGAATAGTTTGCACATTTCTTATCCTCTTTATTGCATTACTACAGTAGTGATTCATAGAAAGTATGTTTGACAACCTATAAAGATGTCAGACATTTGAACTATGCTGTGTTATCATTTACTTTTCATTATGCAGCCTAAGAACATAATTACACTGTGTACAATGACTGTTACATTTCACACTGCCCGGTCATGGCTGGAATTTATGACGGTTGTTAATACGAGTATTTATGGTCTTATAATGTGCAGAGATAAATCAGCCATCCGCCCATCTGTCCATTCTTTCAGCTAATGCTGAAATCATTAGTTGACTGTAAACCTGTCAGTGCAATAATAATAATTTTAGAGTCTGCAGCAGGAGCCACAGCTGGACAGTTTCAGTGAGAGAAGGGCAAATGTTGCAATGATGAGGATGCGCTTAAATGGAAATGCAGATGCTGAGCTCCTCGACCCAGCAGCCGCAGGTACTCCCGTCATTCCCCACTCTCTGTTCCCCTTGTGTCCTGTCTCTCTTCACCCGTCCTATCTAATAAACGCAGAATGGCAAATAATCTTTAAAATAAGAACACTAAGTTTTGTTACCTATGTGACAAATAAAAAAGGTTCAGTATGTGACGTTAGGTGCATAATTCATGTTACACACAACACACACACAGGACTCTGGTCTCCTGGGTGGTTCTCAACTGGTGGGTCGTGACCCAAGAGTGGGTCACGGCAAAAAGTCAATGCTGCGCTTTTATTTTTGAAGGACGCTGGTTTCCAGCTAGAGTTAAATGTTTTTTAAACTTGCTGAGCCCTACAGGAGTTGTATTTATGCTGCAGCTTTTAGCATATTTCTGTTGAGGGAATATTTTCCCCTGATGCTCGACTATTATACTGTCCTCTTTTGTGATGTTTCATCCGGCCGCATTTTTCATTCAATACATTTGAGTGGTTGAATAACTCTGAAATTTGGGCTGCGATTTGTGAATAAGGAGGTGGTGGTGAGTCCTGAGGCGAGACTAGTTGAGAACCACTGGTTTAACCCATGCATCGCCCCTGACTGCAGCGCTGACTGGACTTTATTGCTCATCATTGTTCATCACCTGATTTTAGCCTTTTCTCTCATAATAATTGCTGCAGTTACTAAAAGTTGCCACCTAATTAAGAACATAAATATGACTTGTTATAAAGCTGTTGCACAAACAACTTACACAGTCATTGTTTTGGATGCGGACAATCTCCAAAAATGGACCATCAACAGAAGTCAACAATAAGAAGTTTCTTGAAAGTTTTGCAGTTTACAAAAAGCTTAACTTGACAGTAACATGTTGCCCTGTAGTCACGGCTGTATGTATACATCTTTGGACTGTGGTGGGAAAGCAGTGAATCTGCAGGTGTGAACATCTGAGATTTTAATTGTATTGACAGTAATTAATATCATTATATACATTATTTGTTATGCTGAAGCACATGATTTCTGAAGTGTATTATTTGTAAAAGTTATTAATGGCTTCCAATACTAAATAATCTGATTTAAAAAAAGAAAGATTAAAGGAGATTTTTCTAAATGAGTCCATTTTTCATGTCGCACATTTCTGCTGATGTTGTGACTACACTACCTGAGGAAAACGGGCCGTCAGCATTAAACACAACCCTTAGCCATCATTCTCCTTACTAAGCATTTTGACTAACTTTCTATTATTAACGTATATGCAAAACAATGTAAATATGTCAATAACCCAGCAGTACCTGCTGTTTGTGGACAATATCTCATTATGTGCTAATTTCCGTTTTGGAAAATGCACATTAGTGTAGCCAAGCAGAATCAGACTGAAGGCTTTCACATGATTGGATCAGTCAGTCAGCACTTTCCACATCTTGGAGTCTACAAACACATGAAACGTCTGTTCTCCACATTGCCAGGTACAATCAATGAATTAGTTCTACATTAAGCAGTTGGTTTCCAATGTCAGTTAAGGCCTCAAAATATAGACACTTTATTTACAAGACTAATGGGATGTTGCTAATTGTTTAGCGCTCTGAAAGGAAGCCAGAAGAAGAAACTGATTAGGCAGTAAAGCAGGATCGATTCAACTCTGACCCTCTGGTGAAAGGAAAAGAAGACAAGAGGTAGACGTGACCACTGTGATATCGCCCAATGGTTTGTGGACTAATGTTAGATGTTAATTTCAAGCTTCATAGTTCACTCTGTGATACCTGTGGAGTAGCTTAGCATCATTTACAGTTTACAAAACTCATTTTTCTCACACTGGTGCTCTGTGCAGGCCCTCATACAGCCTCCGCCTAAAACGACTCAGTCAGCGCTGTCTCTTTAAGAAACCCCGCCCCTACTTTCTTCTGATTGGCCAGCTCTCCAAAGCCTGTGACATCACAAATTGCAGCGTGTAGTAAAAAAAACAGTGTGAAAGCTGGCGTTCACAGCAGCCTGCAGACTGAGCTGAGAAGCCTGGGGATTACTCCAACATACTTTTACGTACAGATTTGAAACTTCACCCACGTTTAGTCTGAACATTCAACATTGTAACATTATAAACACGTAGTGTATGTCTTAAAATATGAAACAACATAATACCTTCCTCTTAAGTTTGGCATTTCAGCCTTCACCATCTTGGTTTTGTGAGCATATTTAAGAGACGACACATTGCTACTACGGGGTAGTGACTTGAAAATAATAGGGAGCCAACCTCTAAAGTATTACCTGCTTTATAGTCTCCCAAATGGACCATAATATACCAAATTAACATCAGGCTGTATCAAAGAAGACTTGAAACCAACTATCAAGACCATAAACTCACTGGGAGAATTTTAACTGAGGTAATAAATCTAGCTGTGGGGCCATTTTTATACAGACTTAACAATTTGGCTTATTTTCTCACCCAGTAGAGTCTCCCCCTGCTGGCCAGTAGAAACAATGCAGGTATAAGGCTCTTACACATTTGCTTCACTTTTGAAACAAAGAGGCTGTGTCCACTTCTCTTGGATAAAACTGGACTGTGGTTTTCTTTAAGAGAGACTATTTTGGGAGATTACTTTCACATTAATTTACGGGTCGCTCTTTCAGCTCAGTGAGTGCAATACCAAGCAATCAGTCTACATCCACTCATCATTAAAACAAACCAAATTTGGTCAACCAAGCAGCCTCCGTGCTCAACAGCCAACCAAGTTAAAATTTCAATCACAGATCTGTGGCGTTTGGGGTCAAGCAGGGCGGCCATTTTGTCCAGCCGATGTGAAATGTGCAGTGGCCGGAAGGTAATCCCTCATTGGAAGTAATTATCCTGAGTTTCTGGTGAGATGGCAAATTAGACCAGCTCCAAGGAGCAGTGAGGATCAGACTGTGGACACTAACAACATTCCAGCTGATCATTTTTAAGACAGCGCTGCACCGTGGGAAGGTTACAGAGATGTTTCACAAGATTTTCCGTACAGTCTAAATATTCTCTAAGGAGCCTGAAGTACAGACGTATTGAAAACACACACATAAGCACATTTAAGAAACAATATGACTTCATTGTTCAGAGAAACTACAGTGTTAGCTGTCCTGCTTGTCGCTCAGCTATCTCTGTCAGAATCTAAGCTGTGTTTGGTCTCTTAGCTCTTCATCCACTTCCTCCTCTGCTTCCTGTCTTTCTTCCTTCAAGGTCCATCACTTATTGTGTTCATGTCTAAAATTAGACAGAGAGGGACGAAAACACTGCAAGAAATCAAAAGCTTTGCAAAGGAAGCTTTGTTTCTGTATTTGCCTTTGTTAGATTCTTTGACGCCCTTTCATTAAAAAAAAGTTTCTTCTATAAATTACTGGCTTTTTGAAAAATGGGCAGCTGTAGGTTCAGTGGTAAACAAGTGGGCAATTAATCAGAGGATCTGTTGTTCAATCCCTGGCACTTCCTGTATACACTGGTTGTGTTTTGAACAAGACCCTGGTCTTAATTGATTCCAATTACGACTTGTGTGCAAAAGTTTATGTCTCTTTTCCATTCACAGTTTATGTTCTGGCTTCTTCAGGAGACTGTTTATATGTTGCTC
This sequence comes from Semicossyphus pulcher, assembly GCF_022749685.1. Classification (NCBI taxonomy): domain Eukaryota; kingdom Metazoa; phylum Chordata; class Actinopteri; order Labriformes; family Labridae; genus Semicossyphus; species Semicossyphus pulcher. Next base: position 30,426,967 of record NW_027211715.1, read on the forward strand.
TTCAGTTTCAATTTCCTCTTACCTTAAAAAAGTTGATCATGATCTTTCCCGAAACATAGGCAAGATGTTTTGTGCCTTAACCTAATGAACCTAAAGTAATCATCTCAAAGATTTTCATTTCAATAAATGCCTGTCACTATCTATCGCCGAATGAGGTAACACAATGGTGATTGAGCCTCTGGCCCACTGTTGAAAGCCTCCATGCTGAAAAAAATCACAAGCAGCGCCCAGTTAGTGACGCGTTACTGTCACCCAGCAGTGGTTGGTCTGCCAGAGAGGGTAGGCAGAGCTAAGCGGCTGCTTTTCCGGTCTCTGCAAGTGTTGCGAGTAAACAGTAATCTACTATGGCTGAACAAACAAAGAACAGATGGATGACTACAGATACAACTTCAACAATAAGTGAAAATCCAAAGAAACAGAAACAAACTCGACGCTCAGATGAAGAAAACAGTCTGAAAAGGAAAGCGACCGTCAGCCAGGAAAATCAAGAGTTACAACCGGAGCCAACCGTGGACGTCACACATGCAACACTGTCTTGATATCTGGGCATTGTGTTCCTGTAATTACCGTTTATCGCCATAGGTGCTGCTAAAGAGAACAAAACCGAGATCTTTGAGATTACCACTTTTTTTTTTAGCTTTACAAATGCAATGCTGTATTGTGGATAGCGCCATTTGCCTACAATACACTTGGGTTGTTAATGAGGGCATTGGCGTTTAACAAATGTAATTCGGTCCATTCTACCAAAGGAACTTCTAATGGAACATGCAGCTTTGTGTGTCAAACACCGGAGCATTTGAGTTTTTGTTGCAGCTTTAGAGCTTGAACACAAAAACTTCTCCCGCTGATTGTGTCATTTTTTGCAGTGCAGCCCCTCAGCTCAGTGCCCCACTGACCACACGGTGCTACACTGAGGCCAGAGGCATTGTTCTCCCATTTCCCCTCCATAAAACCTCCTTCCTCTAACCAACATGTACTTCCAGTACACACACGCAGACTCACACTCACAGTAACCCGCCGGCCGGCTATATTGAATCTCTCCCAGAATTCAACAGAGAGGTGGGCGAGTGGAAATGTTGACATTACACACATCCTAATCATTAGAAAAACAAGTCTACCTGCATTTCTGTATCCACAACAAACCCCCTCAACACACACAATGTACACGCTACACCTCCCACAGCATCTTGTTGTGAGTACAGTGTGTCCTGATGTATGCTGGTATTTGCTCGTCGTCTCATGCGACTCCTTTTCAACATCTTGTTTTATTCATGCTGCATAAATAGGACATAACGTAGGTCTATTGATCGCTGTTGATTTATGCTAATTCTCTGACATGTTGTTCTTCTGGCTTACTTTACTTGCTGATATGGGACGGTAAACACGACAACAAAGCGTGTGCAAATAGAGCAAAGCTTGTTTAGTTCCGTACCATGCCGTCTGAGTGAGAGGGCTCTTAAGGCAATATTAATCTAAAGGACACTTTGTTTACCTCTCCACAGCTTAATTCTGCATTACTGCAGTGATGCTTTCAAGCTTTAAGAAGGTGCAAAGGGTTAAGACGCTTGCCATCGTTTTCCAGAGGCTGACAGAGTCACTGCAGGTTTTTTTCCTTGTCTAATGAAGCTGCGCTACAAATACCAGAATTTAATATACACGCACACCTGCCCTGTTTATCCAGCATGTGGTTGTTTTCCACTGGCAGCTGCCCAGTATGACCAGTAATTTATTGGTTGCAACTGAGCAGCTTCACTGGAGCGAGTGGTTGTAGAACATCTTCCCATGGGACTGATTAAAGCGTGTCCAATGAATTCTGTATCGGTTGAGGTAAACAAGAATATTAAGGGGAATAAGGTCAACCAACCGGGCTTGTTCTTCACGTTCTCGTGTATTTTTCTGCATTATCATTTGTTTAGGGGAAGTATAAAGAGATTGTGATGTCAGCTAAGGTTCAACACCTTCTTGGGCATTCAATGGAATGTTGTATTCACAAATGATGCTGAAACAAGTCAGTTAATTTATGGTACTCAAGGGAACCTAAAATAACATTTTCATGTTATTTCTGAGACCAATTTGGACGGGATGAATTCACAGATTAGCAATGCTGCGCAGGTTTGAGCTGGAATGAGGGAAGGAGAGCTTTTCTATGAACATTATGCTGACATGACTTTGCAAAGGTAGCTGCTTTGTTAGATAAATTCATGAATTCATGAAAGAATTTATAAGAGAATTGGACAATGCAAACCAATTCTTTGATGTCTGCTCTGCTGCGATGCTCCGCCTTACGTGCTGCAGACAGTGCTGAGGGTATTGTACACGAGTCGTAGCGCACAGACTAACATGCCTATATCGGAGATAGATAGAAATCATTTAATTTATTAAAGCTCCTGTGAGGAACTTTAGGTTTGTGTTGATTTTGGCGCCCCCTGTGGACAAAGCCGTACCTCTTATCTCTTTGCTGATTTTGTCCTGTACATGCTTAAGTGGTAGTTTTTAACAATACATCTCATCCTGCTTTCTCTAACAGTCATATCTATCACTCACTTTAAATTTTTGCCCTGTAAAATGTCAACAAAGGCAGCGTGCAGTTAACCGCCTCGTCTGACACCTTCCCCCCCGCCAGCAGTTTCAGGCATAAAAATAACTATACAGAAATACTCAATCTTGTCGCTAATGGTCTGGTTTGCTTTTGTAGGTCATAAAGAGTCATCAGAACTAATTTCAATCTCTTTCATAACCAGATAAAAACTCCTCACAGCAGCTTTAAATAAGCAAATTGGTTTAACATTTTCCGGTCCCAGCTTTTCACACGGTCACAATTTGCCACTTTTTCTGCCTTTGTGCTGTTTAAAATGTTGTGAGACAGAAAACACGATCACCAGATCTTCCACCAGACTCTTGGAAGCATTTCATTTTGACATTTCAATTTTACAAACTATGAAAAGCCTAATGAATTTACTCTAAGGAGCAGTTTGTCGCAGCTCTACTTGTGATTACGAGAATCTTTCAGAAAAGTTCAGCGGTGAAAAAAATGATCCTGACATACAGCAGCAAGGTTGGACTTGTTTGGCTCTATTTGTCTAATGGTAAAATGGACTGCACTTATGTAGCGCTTTTCTAGTCTTGCCACCACTCAAAGCTGCTTTCACACTACATGTCACATTCACCCTTTCACACACACACACACACACTCACACACTGATGGCAGAATCTGCTACATAAAGTGCCCAACTGTCAATCAGTCATCACGTTCACTCACCACCAGGAGCAATTTGGGGTTCAGTGTCTTGCCCAAGGACACTTCGACATGTAAACTGAGGGAGCTGGGGATCGAACCATCAACCTTCCATTTGAAATATGGCCGACTCTACCACTGAGCCCCAGCAGCACCTGATGTAAAGCCTAAGAGTATTCCTGAAAGATCCTCAACAGCAGAAGAAAAACGTTCTTTGGGTTACGTCACGATTCTTTCACGTAATTCTTCTTTTATAACTTTCTGCCTCCTGCAGCTCGAAAGGTTTTTCCTCCGTCTCTTCTCTTCTTCAGGCACATTAAAGAGAAACCATGATCTGCCCTCCAACCGCCTCCATTTCGCACACCAACTAATGTGATAAAAAAAACCCACATCACTGAAACGAGCAGCCTTGATCAGCAGAAGCAGATCAGACACAAACACAGAAGCCGTACATCTGTTAAACGATTGATCATGTGTGTTCCTAGCGTGCAGGGGTGCTGCGGTGCCTCGGATGCTGCCTTATCAACACAGCTGCCGGCCTCTGATCACCCAAAATCCACAGCCAAACTTGATCTATTAGACTCACATTTTGGAAACTTTGCTGAGGTTAACCGAGTGCAGTCGGGGTCTGAAGCTGCCCCCGGAGTTGTATTCTGACTCCACGACAGAATGCAGAGGGGGAGGGGGAGAGAAATCCTGATGAAATTTCATCAGACTGCAATGCAAGGGCAATTTGTGCGACAAGTCTGAGCTGGAAGAGTCACAGCAGAGCCAGAGAATTATTTCTACTTAGACGGAGTTTGTCTTTCTTAAATCCTGTGGGGGGAACGGGGAGCCGGAGCGCTCGACATGTGTTTGAAACTTTCAAAACTTCCTCTAAACTTGAAAATCATTGGGAACATTAATCTATGAAATACCTAAAGGAGTATCTCAACATCTTAATACCTGGACCCTGTGTTTGCATATCAGGAGGAAATACTTTTGGAGTTGCTCTAGTAGTTCGCAAAACAGGCTGTAATGGTTGCAACATAATCCTCGGGGGCAAATGAACCCAATCAACTAAAAGTGCCATTTTCAGGCCCACGTGGTTACTTTAACTCTTTGACGACATTACAGAAATTATCCCTTTAGAAGGTAAGATACTTTTTTTAGCCAGAAACAGCCAATACGTTTCTCTTTTCCAAGCAAACAGATCAATCAACAAATATATTTCTTTTACCCTGCAGAATACGGTAGTTGCTTGTCTGCCCATGCGTGAAGTGGTTAGTTTGTTAATGTGTGACTTTAGTGATTAAAATAATTATTCAGCACAAAAACTTCACAATTGGTGCTCTGCAAGGTAAAATTGCTGTTTTTGTTTATGCAGTCTGGTGGCTCGGAAAAGGACCCGAATCAGCTGTTATGGTGTTCTCTGTAATCGAGAGAAGCAATAATATTTGAAACTGTCGCCGTAGCTGTGGAGAAAGTTGTGTAAACAGCTTGTGGTTTCGCCCATTCTACATTCCTACAACACCCATCATGCATTGCACCCCTCCCTCTGAAAGGAACAGCCCAGCCGCTGGAGTGAAATACTACCGTTTTCCAGTCAAGGACATTGATCGCTGCAGGCAATGGCTAAGAGCCATCGTCTAAAAAAATCTTCAGGTCTGCAGTCTACATTTCAAACCTGATGATTTTGAGCGAGACATGACATCAGAGGCGACCTAGATTGAGGAAGTGTAGTTTAGCGAGCTCCCTGGTCCTCCAGATGGCGCGTTTTACGTAGTCTGGTGAGGTTTTCCAGGGCACATTGGAGAAGTGGATAGCGTCCTCCAAAGGCACAGAGTAAAATTGCATTTTTTTTTCTACCATAATGGCATTAGCTCCCCATAATAGTATGATAGGACTGAGAGTGAAAATCGGCAAACTGGCCCTTTAACAGAAGTGTCTCTCAGTATGGATCTTTTTCTTCATGTTATCAGACACCTCGAATGATGATCTGTCCACCGTGTGCGTTTGTCCTCGTGGATTACATCGCAGCCATTACAGCCTGCTCTGCAGCTGCCGGCTGAAGCGCTCTACTGAAGGTATTCTAAAGGTTTTTGCACCTATTAGTCATTTGGACCCAAAAATATGAAAACATAGGGCCCAGGTTAAAACATATTGGATAGAGAACATTTCCTGCATTCATTATATTTGTTTGTTTTGAGCCTAATGAGCACAGCAGGATAATTACTAACCTTTTGGTTTTCACTCCAGCAATAAGCAAACACTGGGGGTCGCAGATTTGGTGGAAATATACAAGAATTTCCAAATGATACATCTTAAAATCTGCTGCAAAGAAAAACACTGCAGAATGTTGTTATTGATCTGGATATCTCCTGTGAATATCTGCGAAACACCAGACAGGAGCATGTTAACAGGGAATGATTCTGACCTCCTGAACTCTCCGAACGGCTGAAGGCGATGTTCTGCAGAAGAGGCACACAAAGTGAAGTGGACGCGGAAACGAGGGAACGGATGAGAGAATGGTTATGATCCATTGGAAATGATGAGAGTTGTGTGAAATTACAACCCTGATAATCACCTGCGGCTCAGGTTCAGTGAATGAGATTGTATCGTTTTATGGATCTTGTGCTGAAGAGGTCGATGCCACAATAACACACAATTATTTTCTGTAGGTTTCAATCAGATCATTCCAGCGGACGCTGCCATCATCAGCCCTGTGTTTTCCCTCTGCGGGTAATAACCCATCATTTTATTATCACACAGAAACATAATATCATTGAGCTCAGAAACAGAACTTTGCCAACCATTTTGTTCATTAAAATGGGATATAAACGCTGGCAGCGGGCCATGAAATGCTGCCGTTTTTAAACTGTGAGTGGCACCAACTTCACTAAAAGTGCCAAATTGACCCATTTAGACTAAAATGTTATTCAGCAAAGTGCACTAATATTTTATTGAAAACGTAATACTGAAAGGCAAAAGTTATCCAACAGCTAAGTGAAGGTCAAACACTGTATAGGTTTATCTTTAAACCCTTTCACTGGATGGTTCTCCTTTAAGTTTCCTGCAACAAATCAAATGTGACATTTCCAAACCGTTTGTTCTCAAGGCACTTTGACCTGTTCACATCTCATTTACAATAACTAGGCCACTAATTAAGCTTATTTATGCTAAAGTGATGGGTGATTTCTTTATCAACAAGCAGGATACACATGTTGTTTGTGTTTTTAGTTTTGCGACTCACGGATTCAGGAATTCTGGTTGCCCTCGACAACAGAATTTCCTAGTCAGCTAGTAGTTGTTAGTTCAAGCCATTAGTAGACTACTTGTACCTTGTTTATGATAAAAAATTCCATTATTTATGAGTATTTATATTTTGTGTGGGTATTAGAAGAAGTCCACAGTTGGCTCCGGTTGTAACTCTTGATTTTCCTGGCTGACGGTCGCTTTCCTTTTCAGACTGTTTGACTTCATCTGAGCGTCGAGTTTGTTTCTGTTTCTTTGGATTTTCACTTCTTGTTGAAGTTGTATCTGTAGTCATCCATCTTTTCTTTGTTTGTTCAGCCATAGTAGATTACTGTTTACTCGCAACACTTGCAGAGACCGGATAAAGCAGCCGCTTAGCTCCGCCTACCCTCTCTGGCAGACCAATCACTGCTGGCTGATGGAAAACGCGTCACTAACTGGGCGCCGCTTGTGATTTGTTCCGCGAAAGTCGCCACAGACAGCCAGTCTGTAATACTGCACATGCAAAGGCTGATTTGGTGATAGACCCAATCACCATTGTGTTACCTCATTTGGCGATAGATAGAGACTTAACAGACTTTTATTTAAATGAAAATCTTCGAGATCATCACTTTAAACTGAGCTCAATTGGAAACGTAGACTACTTTTATTTTCCTCTACTCATTTAATTAATTTACTGAGTACATGATTCATGCTAGCAGCTCTTCAGTGCAGACTTGCTAACCATCCAAAAGTACAGGTCAAAATTTGAGTCTTAAAGAAACAGAAACCAGCATGTCAACAAAGAGGGTGGAGGGATAAACAAATAGTGAAGCACTAAAGCTATGACTGCTTCTGCACAGGATATACTGTACATGCTCCATGTGTCAATCTTGTAGTAAGCTCTTCTTGTGAGCTATTCTCCATGAAACCAAGTGAACATGGATTTAAAGTTGCAGAATTATTCAGCAATCACAGCACAAAAATACACACACACTAGGGGGTTAAAGAGGCAACAGAGGAGCTTGGCTGAACGAGCAGGAAGTTCGCTGATGGCGGAGAGAAAGTTATAATTGGCTTTCAGGGTCCTTCAAACTTCATGACCCATCTCCTCCCCAACACAGGAAAAACAGAGTAGATATGTCAGATAGAGGAGAGTGGGGGAAACTACAGGGGCCCCTGGTGTGTTTGCAGAAATCCAGTGTTAGCAGCTAAACTCTGCAGCAGCACAGACACACCGCAGAAATGCCCTGAAGAGCTGTGGTTAGACTGACAACAGAGATTGAAACAGGGCGTCAGCAAGTTGCAGGTGATTTATTGTCCATTAAAACGAAAGTCAAGACCAATTTTGCAGCTGAAAAACAGAATTATGTTTAAACCTCCATGCTGTGTCCCCTATTAGAGGCTAACATGATCAGCTACGGCTAGCTGGCTGCAGGAATACATCAACTTTACGGCCTGAAACTGAGCTTCCAACAGCCTCAGCCCTTAACAACTCAAATTTACTACATCATTATTGGAACATATCGCAAACATCAAAGGGCCGTGGGGAAGCATCACAAGTAATAGCAGCCAAACACCTGTTTAAGACCTCTGTGGGCTTTTTTAAAGGACCTGAACAAGAGGAAGAGGAGAGTGTATAAAACATAGACAAGCTGGGGAGGAATGAAAAAGCAGGAGGTAAGAGAGGAGACACTGGGTTCACGTGTCTCACCTCTTACCTTTGGTCCTGTACCTGCATTTAATCTTTTCCACCTCTCGCACCGGGCTGAAGGATCGGGATGACAGTGATGGATGGCCTCTGTGCCTCTTCGCCCCCACCAGACTAAACTAGAATCAATTAAGCGACGTGCTCTCCCCTGAGCTGTGACTTAAACAATCAGAAAGATATACATCATCTTCTGCGCTCTTCCTCCCTCTGAGACCGAGCACGGCAGGAAAACTGATGGGCATGTCCACCAGGGTGAGAAACTAAAGAGTGTAGCACCAACGTTTTATAAAGACAAAGGAGTGGGATGACTTTTAGAGCAGATACCAAGATTGATATCAAACCATGCAGTCACATCTTCCATCATTAAAATGGAGAGGGCTTCAGAGGACTATTGTTTCTCATATCGCATCATCTTTTTTTTGTTCGGGGATTTATTGATTCACAATTTGACTGATAACTAAGGGAATCATCATCAACAACTGCATGCAACTTGTATTTGAGCACACAAATCGGAATTGGTCTGCGTTGTCTTGGTAATATGCACATTTCCAAGAAGACTTCCTTTTTCCGCTTTACCATGGAGGACAACGACGCGCAGTAGAGGAGAGGCAGCAATTTAATTGCTGTTGTCCAGATGAGATGTGGCTTTTATTGCAGCCTTACCCCTCGATCCCACAGGATCCGTCTCCGGCACGTTCTGTGTGTGCCACGTTTCTGGTCCGTCAACAGCCCGAGCCCTTGCCCACAGGATGCGTGTCTGGTCTGCAGCGCAGCAGTGTGCTGGCCCAAGCAGCTGGATTCGCAAGATCACAGGATCGCGGGAGAACTACATTATCGCGCGAGAATTGAGAAATCATGCGATAACATCAATGCTAACAGAGCAACACACAAACAACAGTTCAGTCTGCACCTCCGAGGTTGATTATCTTATTTGGAAATCATCACAAAGATGACAAGGTGTTGTTTTTACAAAGCTGTGAAAATTGTTGACCAAAAAAAGGGAACTCAAGGTCAAGTATATGGAAGAGACATCAGTGATCTTGTCTTTTTCATCACCTAAAAAGAAACATTTTCATAGCTTTGGTACTTCTATCAAAAGCCCTAGTCGTTGTAATAAATGGGAGGCATGAGACACGCTGCAGCGGCTTCCTGACTGATAAAAATACTGTTCAGGAAACAAACATTTAAAATGCCAAAGCAGTTGATTGCATAATTACCTCTTTGTGCCGAAATACATCATTATACATTTGGTTTTATTACAACTCAACTTTTATTACTCATAAATTAAAATGCAATCATCTCAATGTGACAAATGTAAAAGGAGTGTTTATGTTGTGAATAAATGTGTGAAAGAGAAAGAGAAAAAGTTTAGGAGGGAAAAGAAGGGCAGCAAGGGAGAAACAGACGGAAAGAAGCAAGAGAGTTCTCGAGAGCGAGAGTATAAAACAAGTGAGACAAAAGAGAAGAAGAAATAATAATGGGTTTGTGGGTTCAGGGGTTTCCGAGGAGGAGTTTATCCACACGGCGGCTGTGGCTGGAGCAGAGCTGACAGCAGCAGCCTGCAGCTCTAATGAAAGTGTCTGTGGAGGGGAAAGGGTTTCATTAAAACCATATTGGAGGGCAACATCATATCATCCTCGCAGCCCACACACACGCACACACACACACACACACTCTAGAGAGCTAACAATCTCTGTAACCTCCCAATCATCCCATTTCCCTGACTCTCTTTCATCTGAGGCGATCTAAAAGGCAGGGAATCATTCCAGGCGATGCCGAGCGGACGAGCTCTGATACTCGGCTCGGCTCGTCGAATATTTTGTGCATAAAAAAAAAAGTGACAGCCCGTGCTCGGATGGTTACAGCAGGAGGAGAGCTCTGCAGTTAGGAGGAGACACTTACAGAATACAAAGACAGCTGTATGAAATATTACTGCTGTTTGGTTTTAACCCTTTGAACTCTGGAAGAGAAATGAGTTCACCACTGCATTACTGTGTTTGCTTATTGTGACGTCATTCTTACTAGATACCCTAGTATCTCTATAACCTAGGCTAAAATTATATGTACTGTAGATCAATAAAGAATAATCATTTTTAGAAAGTGTTGAATTTGTTTCATAAACACTTATTACACACTAATTACATGGATCTAAAAGCATTTCAAATGTAGAAAGATGGACAAAATATTTAAGATGCTATTAGAACTTTGTACATTTGTAGTTTTTGAGAGGAAATTTGTTCTGCATCTGCAATAGAACTACAATACCTACAATTATTTTTTGCTGAATCTGGTTTCTTCAAATGCTTCATATCCCTAAAATCTGTACAACCTAAAGGTTAGGTAAGTTAGGCTCTTATAATGTTTTCTGTTGTGTTTTAGATTTTAAACTGGATTATAAAACGACGATCTTTAATGGCAAGACAGCAACCACAACCTGCTGCATGGCTGATCTCAGAACCTTTTAACACCACACGTGACAGAACGTAATGACATCATTAATAAATGTTCAACGTGATGAAAGACTGAAGCCTTACGCCCCGCGTCCACATGGCGCCTTTTTCTGTCAGTAAAGCGCCGGGATGAAGCGCTTGTGCGCTGAGAGAAAAAAACGCTGCACGCAGGTTTTGTTTCCATGACAACAATAAGTTTAACATACTACACAGCTAACAGCAAGCTCACAGCGCGTAAGCCGATAAAAGCACAACACTTACAAGCAACGCTTAGTGTCCGACCGATCTGCTCCCACAAACGGGGCTTTTCGGTCTCTATTGTGATCCTGTTTGTTTGACAGAAACGGCCTAAACAAGTTGCTCCTCCATATTTGGTGGTAACCAGAGTGACAAGCTGTGCCTAATCTGATTGGTTGCCTGAAAAAAGTGGCGGTGACGACGCCAGCGCCTTTCTGAAAAGAGATTTAGAGACTTTCAACTCGAAGTGCTCGGAGCGGCCGCACAAAAAAGGCGGAGAGTTCTGAAAAAATAGATGCAGCGTCTTTTCTCTAGGCAGCCGCACATGCTCTGTCCTCATTGGGAACGACTGAAAAAAGGTGCTCAGAAAAAGGCACATGGGGTCTTAGCTTTCTGTTGCAAAGGCAGCAAGGCTCTACCTATTATAGTTCTTGTTCAAGATTGACACATTGACTCTCTCAAAGGTACATTTTGCTGTCATTTTTTTCAGCAAGTAACATGCAACATCCCAAGGCAAAGAGACTTCAGGCTCAAAACGCCTGTAACATTTTGAAAGCATTAATGGAAGAGGGGATCATTATTTGGCAAGCTTGAGTGCGACTACAGGGAATGCAAGAGGAGGCGAGGAGGTTAGCCGGATCATTGAGATTTAACCGAGAAAAGAGAGGAGGTGAGGACTGCGAGCGAGGAAATACCAAAGCAAGGTTACATGAGGTGTTTGGGGAGGCTGCCGGCTGCATTAACATACAGCAGAGTGAGGCAGATAAGGACAGGAGGGCCGAGCGCAGGATTGAGACGCAGCCGCACACAGGAGATAGGAGGAGGGATGGTTGCGGTGGCAAGATAACGGCGAGGCCCGGAGCTGATAGATGAGGGCAGCTCCAAGGTCAGCCCGGGAGCGCCGGAAGACTGCATAACATTACCGTCACTCAGCACGGTGCCAAAGAGCTTTCATATGTGCATATCTGTGAGCGGGTGCACAGGTATGGATGTGGAGGCATTGTGTGCAAACTGAGCTTTTAGACGCACTTATGTAAGAAAGCCGCAGACAGGCCTGGGCTCAGACAGGGGTCGGTTTGGCCTTCTGAAACCTCGACGGGGCGGCCCGAGGAAGAATGTTGTTATGCATAAAACTAGCTGGAGTCATGTTTCTTTTTGCAGTGGAAAGTTAAGGCTTCCATCTTTTACTTCATAGCGAGTTATGTTCTTTGCAGACATATTTAGATAAAGTTAAACGTGGCGTAAAACAGGGAAAAACTGGCGTCCGAGATCTGGCCACAGGAGGTCGTCGTTTGCCTCATACTTTGATCTGAATTAAAACCATTACAGTGAGCCTATCTTACAATGCTTACATGACCTTAAGATGTTCAGATTTTAGGCATATGAAGCTTTTGTAAATACTTAATAACATCACAAAAAGCAAAAAAAAAGGGTAGGTGCTGCAGTATTGCAGACGAAATAATCGGTTCCTGTTTGGGACGAGTGTGTTCGGTTGCACAGATTCTAGAGACATTTGAAACGGTCCTTGAACTGACATCCCAATAAGCAAACTCGCAAGGACAGCACTGTGTGACCATTTCTCTTGCACAGCTCCCTCTGAATCAAAACTCACTAATCATCTACAACAACAATAACTGAAGTTCGTCAGACACTAAAGCCTGACCACGAAATGACTCCGAAGACATCAAGCAGCTTAAGACTAAACAAATAAAAACAAACCAAGTGCAGAAGTCCAACATGTTTTTAATATCAGTGTGTCCTCTTTTCCCTTCAGCAGTTATAGAGAGAGAGGCGGCCGCCTTTATGTGCTTTGTAGAAGCTTCAGCTTTTGGAGAATGTCAGAGATAATGAGGCGAATATTTGGAGGAGTTTCAGGGTCATCTTTAGGTCTGACATTTTTAGGGACTGGGGCCGGATTCAAGAAGCATTCTTAGGAAAAAAAAGTTCATAACTTTAGTATTAAGAAAAAAGTTAAGAAAAAGGCATATTCCTGAAAGACGTTCTCATGTTTATTTCCCTAACTTTCTTATTTTTCTTCAAAAGAAAAAAACTTAAGAATACATGAGATTCTTGAAAGCAAAGTTCTTAAATTTCTTCTTAATTTTCTTCACAACTTTAAGATGACCCTACATGTCTTACATTGTGACAGTGAAAAGACTAATCTCAGACTCGTTTATCCTTTTGTGTTTAATTTTTACGGTACATTCTGACAGTGCATCAGTAACCAATAAAGCACAGACGTAGCTATTCTGATACCTTAACGTAAGAAATGACACCTTGTCTTCTCCTCTCAGCATAAACCTGTGCTGATTAGCTGAAGTAATCAGTGCATTTCACAGAATGAAGCACATGCTCTGTGTGTAGAGGGGAGGAGTCGCTCTCACTGAGTGCTGAGCTATGAAAACCATGCTAAGTATGCAGGCGGTATGCAGGGAAGGCCCGCACTCCTACAATGATCGAAACCACGCAGTGCTGGGAGGGAGAGGAGGCGGGGAGGTGCATAATGAGGAGAAAGAGAAGAGATGAAGATATGGAGGAGAGGGAATGTGGGAGGGTGAGGAGGGAGGAAGAAGTGAAGGGCAATGAAGAGGAGAGGGACAGGAACAAGGAGCCAGAAGAATACAAAGGGGAGGAGTGAAGGGGGAAGGGGAGCTAAAGTGATAAGAATGAAGAGAGAAAGAGTAAAGGAGGAGGAGGAGGAGGAGGAGGAGGAGGGCGGGGAGGGATTCCGGTAAAAGGAGGAGGTAGACAACAATAAAGTAAAAGGAGTGGAGGAGGTGAAGTGAAAGCTAAAAGATGAGGCTGCAGAAGAGGAAGAGACATCTAGGTAAGCAAAAACATGATAAGAAAGGATGTAGAGGAAGTCGGAACGCAGCCAGAGGGAAACTTTGTTCCTGTGCATCTCTGGATGCCCTGATTCTCCGTCTGTTCCTGAAAGCAGTCGTATATAATCCACTTTCAACTGTTAAGAGGATGCTGTGCAGATAATACAGAGCCTTGCAGAAGTGCTCAACCCCCTGCGACTCTTCATTCCAGTTTGTGTCAAACAACCCGAATAAAAACGGTTTTAATTTGTGGTTCTAACATGACAAACTGAAACTGAAATCAGCAGATAAATCGATAGCAAAAATAGTTGCAGCTGTACAGGGGGAGGCAGGCTTTGGAGGGACGGGGAGCACTGAGGCTGAAAAGCTGGGTGTCAATCGTGTGTGTGGTCTGTCAGTGAGCGGTTTGTAATCCAGCAGAAGTGTTGCTTCAGGTGCCAAAACCCCCGTGTAATCTCTCTCCCTCTGTCTTGTTTTCTGTCAGTGCAGGTGTGGGCGAAGCTGTGCCGAAGAAGAGCCGGAGTCTGCCACTCTCAATTCCAACTGCAGTCTCAGGTAGTGGTGGTGGTGGTGATGGGGGGGTCATCTCGACACAAAACACAGAGTGCCATGAAAGACGGGAAATCAAAGGAACAAGGTAATGGAAGAGTTTTAGAGTGACACCCGAGGACAGACACGCTGTGGACAACAACACAGCAGTTTAACAGCAGCCAGCATACATCCTCACACCTCAGCAGGGACACCTCAGGGTGCCAGACACACACCGTCACACCAATTCTTCAGACCACCATGGTTACCGACAGGAGAGTTACTCAGACTTTTCACAGTGAGTAAAGTCCTTCATTTTTATAAAAACAATTTGTGTGGGGTATTTTTGCTCGGCACAGTTTGGCCTATTTGATAATCTTCCATTGAATTTGTACAGCTACTTTCCCGCCTCCTGGTTGGGCTGCAGCAGCTCACAAAATGCACGGTTTAAATCGTATCCCATTGTAAGTCACAGGTAGGAACGCTTTTCAGATCAGCAACAAAAAAGACGTGCAGAGCGGATGTCCGTGTTACATTTACACACCAATTAATCACTGCCGACCTAAACCGATCTTAGTGTCAAACACGCTATACAAACAGTTTTTATCACTTCGCTGCTGATTACTGTATTGGTCCGAATATAAGATGACCCTGATTATAAGACGAGCCTCCTTATCAAGATTCATTTTCAGGATTGTTTTTATAAAGAAAACAATCTTACTGGGCGACAGTTTAACTCAGCGGTTACAGCAGCGACCATATACAGAGGCTATAGTCCTCGATGCGGTGGCCCCGGGTGTGTCACCCCCCACTCTCTCTTCCCCTGTTTCCGACACTATCCACTGCTCTAAAGGCCAAAAAATAATCTTAAGCAAAAAAAAAAAGATAAGAATCTTATTTTACCTTTTAAATAAAATCACATTTTCAATATCTTTAACATTAAATAAAATAAAATGCCTTTCAACATTTCAATAAATCACTAACCATCAAAGTGAGGTCTATTTGTAGAGCAGTCTTGAAACAGCTGGAATGACAGCTCTGGTAACGGTCAGGCCGCTTTAACGACCACGGAACGATTTTCTCTGTCACCATCTGTTAGGTAAGATTGTTAGCATTTTTAAGACGCAGCAGTACGGAAGCCCATTGTGACATTTTTGTTTCTGCTACATACATTTCGCAGCTGTGCAATGTAAACAATCCTATTGTGTATCTCCGTACGTCCCTACTGTAAATGCATTGATTGTCACTGTTTGTTAAGCTTATAAAAAGGTGCACACGCAGCTCACGTGCTGTGAGAACTCAATTGCGAGAGAAAATTATTTAACTTTTGTGACTTAATTAAACAGACTGCTGATGAAGACAGTCTACAAACAGAGAGAGAGATACAGAAAGAGGGGGCGGAGCCAGCAGCTGTGCAGAGAGGAGAGGTGCAGGTGTGTTGGGGGGACTGAAGCAAAGTGATAGTGATTTAAAACTTAATAAGGTAAAGAAGAGAGTACAATTAAAGTTTGGAAGTGGAAGCCTACACGTGTTGTGCTTCTCACATAAGTCATTGATAGATGCGATTAATTGCGATAAATAAATTACAAAGCCTGTAATTCATGAGATGACTTTTTTACACTTCAGAGTAAAAAACTAATTCTCTCGTCTCTCGACAACTCTGCATCAAGATTAAGCGCCAGAGAGTGGAAGTTTTAAGTGATAATTATGATTAACTTTATACCTGTACATTAATAACACACTGCATGTTTGTAATGCCTGTTAGTTCTCTGTAGTTTTTAATCACAATGTCCCCAATGTCATTTTGTACGACGATCCAGCAGCTCTCGCGCATGTCAGTGACTGGCACGTATCAAACAGCCTGTGAGGTCCCGCTCAGACTGTGAAACACAAGTTTCAACTGAAGTGTGAAGTCTCACAAGAGTAATGAAAATGTCACTCTCACTCGCTGGACGCCCACTGCGATGACAGATCTTTCTCACCTCGAACTTCAAGCCAGAAACACAACCTCAGAGGGGAAGAAGAAGTTTGAGACTTTTTCTTCAGCCTCACCACAAACACTGATGTGAAAGCAGCTATTTTTATATTTTGACAGCTGATGGACTCAGCAGTCTCGTTCCTCCAAAGTTCACCTTTCCCTTCTTATGAAATCTCTCCTCTCTTTGTAGGAGAGGAGAGATTTCCGGACACAACCTTCCTGTGTTGATGCTGCAGGGCAACCACATCAAAGTTGTAAACATCTCCACCTCCTCCCCTCAAAATCTCCTGGATCACCGCCGTCTCGCCGTCTGGCTCGGGGCACAACCCCGACTCATTCCCCCAATATATCGCTGACATTTACCGGAGTGTGGGAGGAGAGTCGGGTGGTGCACGGGGGCGATGCTTGAACTTGCGCCTGTGTGAAGTTGGGGAAAAGATTTGAAATGAAACGCTGCGAGGGAACCCTGCAGCTTCTGTGTGCTTCTACATTATCTTGTCAGAGAAAGAGGAGGATGAGGAAGTGAAGCAGCAGGATGTGAACAGCGGCGACGGAGCGTTTGAGGAAAACAAGGGAAAAGATGGAGGGAAGGATCACAGGAGGTGAAGATGTAATGGGAGTGCAGTTTATAGTGCTGACTCAGTTTGAGGTTGTTTAACTACTTTGTCACTGCCAGGATGCAGCTAAGCAGGGAGGAGTGTGTCTCCATCATGCACAAACTTTAAACTCACTGGATCAGGATTAATCCCCCGACTAAACCAGCAGGAAATATGATGTATATCTCCAACAAATCCGCTGTTAAATGATGTTATTAAAGGTTAAACATCCTTAAGGTTTATGAGTTTGCGGTCATATCCTCACACGGTTGAAATATATGAAAGAGAGGGAAAATGTCTACCTCCTTTTTTCATTTATTAAGCGATTTCCTGTCGACATTTTCAGCAGCACACTCTCTCCCCCTGGACGACATGATTTTTGGATTTCTATCTCCAAGTGATTTAACATCCTCAGAATTAAAATGTTAATAAAAATTCTGCAGGATGAGATATATTTCAATGCCACGGCAGACGTTAATTATGAGAAGGGAGGGATCGCGTTACATCTGTGTCTCCATTAGTTACAGCGGGCGCTGACAAAGTCCCCTCCCGTTTCTGGGAAAAGGAGCCGTGAATCAGCCGATGTGTTCGCTCGGCCTGTGATGAAGGGCGGGACAATGTGAGGGGTTTAACAGATTGTTCTGAGGAAAAGGACAGCGTGGGGGTGGGGGGTGGAAAAGGGGGGGGGCAGTCACCTTCAAAAAGCTACAGAGAGGAGGAGGGAATAAAAAGGTGATGAAAGGGAGAGAAAAGGTGGGATTAAAGAGGAGAGAAATGAGGTAGAGAATAGAGCTAAAGTAGAAATGGGACGGCCAGGAGATGCTTAACTTACAGTCTTGGGCTTCACTTGGGAAACCAGGCAGGACGTGTGTATCTATATGTGTGTATATGTAAGCAGTCTAGTGGAAAAAACACCTAAAATCCCTGTAAAAAGAACAAGAGCAGCCGGATGTTCACACCCCAAAAACACTTTGTAACTTCTCTCTGTTATAAAGTTCTTGAAGATAGCCCCGAGGTTGTCAGCAAAGAAATGTTAGCACACATAGGAAACATGTCAATATGTTGATGAGTGAGCCTGGAGCTCCAAACTTTCAGTAAACATGGCAAAGGACTCTGGGTAATATGAGATCAGAGATACAAGCGATCAAACTGTCTGGGTGTACAAAGCCGGGACATCCAGATGAAGCATGTGGTAATTACTCTGCACCTTCATGATGGAAGGCAGGTGAGCGTGTTCAGATACACCACAGCAGAGGGATGTTTATGTCAACTTTAGTGTGTGAAGCCCTCAGGAGGATCCCCCCCCGGGGACACAGGGATATGTGGCTGGGGAGGAAGACGTCTGGGTTACCGTGCTGAGCCTGCAGCCTTCTCACTTTGCAATTCTCTGAGCAATATCTCAGCTGTGCAACACTCCAGCATTTATACTAATATTTCTTATGTAAACCATCAATAGATCTTATTTCTCAAAATGAACAGTGTTAGAAATTGTATTATTCTGCACACATTGTACTTCATTTTCATCTCTATTTTCTCTTTTTGGGTACATTTTTCAAGGATGATTTTTTTGGCTTTTAATTTAAAGGGCCAGTTCGTAAAATTTCCAACCTCAGTCCTATCATACTATTATGGGGAGCTGATGCCATTATGGTAGAAAAAAAATGCAATGTCACTCTGTGCCTTTGGAGGATGATGGGGCCGAGACTTAAGAGTCGAACCCGGAGCCGCTGCATCGAGGACTTTGCCCCTGTACATCGAGGCGTGCGCTTTAACAGCTGAGACAGTACGACTGCTGGTAACTTGCTTCCTACTCACATTTGTCTTCACTGTTTTGTACCAAAACAAAGAGCCACATCTCCTTCCTTCTTTGCTTATATTTCTATTCTAGAATCTGACCAAATGTTACATGTGACAGTTTTCCCTGGAGATCAATAAAGTTTTTCTGCATCCTTGAGCGCAAAAAAATGTAGTGTGCCTCACATCAGATTTTGCCTCAGTGTGTTAAATACATTTGACTAATGCCATGGCTGCTTTTACATCCAGTGGCATGCAAGGTTGCCTGCAGCAGTGTCTGGTAAATAAATCATTACTCTGTAGAGAACAAAGTCACTTAACATTTTTAGTTAGCTGTGCATGCCTGTGTCTTTAATTCAGCTAATAATAGGCAGGCAGCTGATACTAAAAAGGCAATTTGAGAGCTGAAAGTGTCCACTGTGACTCACACTCTATCAGGCCGTGCATGTCAGCAGCTCACCAACCTATTTACTATCTGCTGAACAATAAAGCTAGTTAAGCATTAGCCACTTCTTGGATACAATCGGCTTATGTGGGATTTACAGCCTTCGCTGACAGCGAGTCAGCACAGGAGAAAGTGTGAGCCGTGTAGATAAACGTGCGATCGAGCAGGTGCTGAAAAACACATTATCTACACAAATACCCCTCGTGCTCAATTGATCCTCCAATCTGATCGCCTCCAGTGCAGCTCATAAGAAGCCGGACTGAAGGGAGGGAGGGAGGGAGGGAGGGTAACGCACCATGCAGGGGTCTTTATCAGCTCACTTTTTGAACTTTCAACTGTGACCTTAAGGAAGAAAATAAAGAAATCTAAACAATATCTCGGAGCTTGGGGCAGAAAAGAGAGAAAGGGGGAACACAAAGAGATGCTATAAAATGCTCTTTAAAGATATTCATGCATTAAAAAAAAGTTTAGCGAGAGTCTTTACTTCAAAACAGCAGAGAGGAAAATATACATAAAATATTCTGCAGGAAGAAACTCTGAGGGCGTCTCCCCCCGGGACAAACGCTCTATTACCATATTTTGAATTCATGCATCAAAATGGTTTTTTTTACTGAGAAATGGATTCCATATTATGCACTGGTGCTAAAGAAGTGACCCCTTCAGGTGCTGATTCTCAACAGGCCCCTGCTCTGAAAATACGGTACACTTGCAGATGCTGTCTGTTCTCTATTTTGAGGTGAACTGAAAAACTGTCCTGCCCATTTGAAAACTGTCAAGGTAAAATATCTGAAAGATTTCCGCAATGAGTCAGCAGTCAGATCAGAGGACAGTAAATGCATCACACCCGCTATCAAAGCAGACAACGGCAGAAACACATCTCGAGGGAAAATTGTTTGGCTCTTAACTTTTCTCGAAAGTTTTCCAATAAAGTCACACACGGCTGAAACAATGTGTTTTCCTATCGCAGACGTGACCTTTCCTCCACTTTTCTATTGTTTCTACATCAACAGCTCTTTGCTTACAGTTTGTGTCACAGGCCACACAGAGAGCACGCCAAGGTCTAATAACATGTCGTTGCAGGTTTGGAACCACAGAACCACAGAGATAAATCTATTCACTAAACTACAGATGTTCTCATACCACTGTTCCTTCCGGGTAAAGTTACTTAGACTGGCCAATACCGTGTACACCTCCCATAAAAGTGTGAAGAAAATATACATAATAATACACTGATAGTGGACATACTGCTTGCAACATTACACCCTCTGTCAGCACCACACATGTTTGTTTGTTATTGTCCCACACTTGTTTACCTCAAAGCAGTGGATTTTTGGTGGCCGATACCCGATACCGCATTTTAGGCAGCATCCGAGGCGGTGTGACGAGAATGACTAGGAGTTTGGCTCCTGCCGTGTCTCGGGGAAGTTCATTCTCTAACACAAAGTGCATATAGAAGAGAATAAGCTGCCTGGCAGTGGGTGATGTTGGGCTTACCTCCGGTCAGCAACAGTGGCTAGCTCAAACCGAGAGTTCCCCACGAGCAGCCAGCCCAGGCAGCGTCAGTAGACGTTTCTTGTTCAAGTTTTATTGTGGGTGGTTGGTCCAAAAGAAATAACACACTGGAGATAGTACGCTTCTAGTCCTTGTCGTTATCAAGGCACAAAACAAAAGGTGCTCTGGTGTCGGATCTCAATTATCATGGTGGTTCAGCGCCAAACTTCTCAGTGGCCGCTGTTACCCAGCAAACTTCAGACACCTGAGGAACCGGTTCTGTTTAAACAAACTGGGCTTCAATTTGCGCGAGATATGGCCACGAGATCTCATAGCCACACAAGACTAAGAGATATAGGGAAGGGCATACTGTATAACAACATGCCGAAAATACACTTGCGGCCGAAGCCGACGCTAACAGAGAGCAATGGAAACATCAGTGCAAAACTAACTTGAGAGTCTGTCTCAGGATTTATTAATCGATATTGGGTCATTCAAATGAGAATTTATTCAAATCGGAAAAAAAGATTTTTTAAACCCAGCCCTAATAATGACACTTGGATCCAAATCAGAACATCTCTACGCTCGACAGCTGCTGATATAATCATGGACAACAAACCAATTAATCTCTTCAGCTTGAAACCAGTCGAACAACTTACTGTCACAAGCCACGTGAGTTTCATGAAGTGGAGGAAAGCATGCACTCAAATTTGACCTGTATCAGCTCAGAAGTCACACAAAACCCTCTTATTCTGAGCGATTTCAGGCACACAGAACCTCTGCAGGACGGGGTCAGTGAAGAGGATGTAATACAGGGAATCTGTAGCTCCATGTGAAGGGCACCTTCAGCCAAAGTACCATCTACTGACAGAGGAAATGACAGGGAGCTACAGTAGGCAAGAACAAAATGATGCTAAGTGCAATTGAAAAAGTTGGTGAGGTCGACACTCGTCTGCCTGAAGCCACTCGATCTCAAGGTTTATAATGTGATCATGTAAAAGTGGAGGTGTGTGTGTGCATGTGTGTGTGTGGTGTGTGAGGCAGATGCCAGGTGCAGCTACTGGCAGCCTGAGAGCCACATGAGTGTGTTTCCTGCGACCTGACATGACATGACAGCGTTATTGCTCGGAGAGAGAATCGGCCTCGTCTGTTACTCTGATGTGTCGAGCACTCAGCGCTGTTGCTCCGCTGTCGCTGCGGAGAGCGAGGAGCGTTCACAGGCATGTACGGAGAATGGCAGCCAAGTTTGCTAAGCTGTTAATAAACTGGGACTGGCCGAGTTCCAGTTTAGTTTTTGGCCTCATGAATTGTGGCTGTAATATATTTCAGAGTACATGCTGGATCTGAAAAGAATGTTTGAAATAGAGGAAGCTGTTTGCAGTGAGTTTAAGAGGAAATTAGTGTTAACATTCACTTTTTAAAATATGAATTCTTAATTTATATTTCGCTATCTTTTAAGCTTCACATTCAGCAACTCGTAAAGAAGTTGAAGCTGCGGCTTCTACTTGAGAAATACTGTACTTGTTGCTGTTACTTTTATGCCCCTGATTGACTATGGAGTTTTATGTATGCATGCACCTTCTCAATGCCTTCACTCTCTGGATGCTGTATACCACGGAGCAATGGGGTTCATTACAAGTCTTAAGGCCCTCACTCATCATCGCTCCCCGTATGCTCGAGTTGGCTGGCCTGCATTGTCCGACCTTATTTACAAGGCAATTATTAACTTGCTTCCCTCTTAATTATGTAATTCTATTTATCTGAAAAATGCTGGAAGCTTCAGTCTTCGCTCTGTGGCACACTCACAAGGCTTAATTTTCCTGTCTGTTCCTAAAGTGAGACTAAAACGGGGAAAATGGGGTTTCAGGTACGCTGCTCCTGCTGCTTGGAATCTGCTGCAGGAGGATTTGGGTCTGGGGGAGGTGATCTCTTTAGATGTTTGTGAAAGCAGATTGAAGGCGATGGAGGAAGATGCATCAGGTTGTAGATGCTTTGATTAATGACTTTCCGCTATGTGACCCAGAATATGCCGACTTGTTTTTTTGTACTTGTGTGTATGTCTGAAAAGTAAAAATGTGCTGCTGTTGCTGTCTTGGCCAGGACACTCTTGTAAAAGAGATTTTTTATCTCAATGAGGCTTTTCCTGGTTAAATAGATTTAAATAAAATAGAAAATAAAGAAAATGAATTTCATTATTTAAAAACTCCCTCATGACCTTAGTCTGGTTGACAATAGTAAAAAGGCTGCAGAGTACAACAGCAAAGTGTGCGAGTGAAATTCATTTGTAATTAACTAAAGAAAAAAACACTGAATTCAGCAGCAGCACCTGAACAAAGAGACTTTGGAGGCTTTTATTTTGTAATTCAAGACATCTCTGCACATGGATTAATCCGGCTGGATTAATTGGACAGGGGTTGAGCTTCTGCATCTTGTTAATGTCAATCAGACCGAGGCAGGTTAACTCCAGCAGCCACTAATTAAAAAGGAGATGATGCAAGGCAACTAAAGTCTTCCAGCTGATGTGATGCAAGCATAGGTCACATCGATGCAGCAGGTATTTGGACGTAGCCACAAGATCAATAAGGAGTGAAAAGCAATAAAAAAAAGCAAGCAGAAAAGAGACGAAGCAGCTACACTCGTTAACTTTGTCGATTCAACTTGCTTTATGTAAATGCCCTGGACAATTACCTGCTGCTTTCACACTTAGCATTACACAGTACGCAGAGTTGGCAGGGGGAAGTCTGTTTAATGTCCGGTTCAGCTGATGGGAACATTTGCGTTCTCATATGCAGCTCCAATGTCTGGTTAAGTTCAGGGTTGCACTGTTCTGTATGTGAAAGAGACTGTGGTTGTGCAAGTGTTGCATGGGAGAGATAAGGCCTCGACCGTAGATAAGAATGCATCACCAACCTGATGCAGGTCAACGCTGTACAGATAATGGCTCCTAATTAACAACTTCACTGACTCTAATTGTGTTATTATGCTCCAAAGATGTCTCATTAAAATGCTAATTCACTGCCTCTTGTCCATTTCTGCAATTCAGATCCAACTCTACTGAAAAATTTTAACGTTTAGACGATAACAGGTGCACGCTAAAACCCAGCATAATGAACTTCCACTGTGTTTTCTAACCACCAGTTAAGTGGGGTTAAAAAAGATGCTGATGAACACACAAAGGTGCAGGTCCACACAGTTCAGCCGGGCAGCAGGAGGGATGGACAAAACATTTCTATTTCTCTCTCTTTCCCCTCTCCAGCACCTCCGCCGTGCTCCTCGGTCTCCTCAGACGTCCCCTCAGACTCCTCTAATCTTCTCATCCCATGCTGCGTCTCAATCTTCCTACGGTCAGTTAACCCAGCACTGGCAGATTAATGAGAAATGAATCCCTTTAATTCACTCTAAAGGTCTCCTGTCCTTTTAACTAGATAAGCTGCTAACAGACTTAGCCTGATGCTGATAATTATAATTAAGGTAATATATAAGGAGTATATTAAACAGCATGTTGGTCTGAGAGTGATGGGGTGGCTCTATCAGGGTTGATCTCTTGTTTTTTAACATCTTATTCAATGTATTTGAGAGGTTTGATTTATCTGGATTCATCTTTCATAGCTCAAAGATGGAGAAGCACAAAACTAGTGCTTAAATAGAAATTTATTTCAGTAAAATTCGGTGTATAAGACGCACTTTAATCATTGTTTTACCATCTAAAAAGTGGGCTGCATCCTAAATACCAGTGCAACCAATATACCAGTATAAAATGCAGGGAGAGGTATGTTATTGTGTTACAGTATTTCACCCAGACGGGTGCTGTCGGTTAAGTGGTTACATCACACCTCCACATTAAACTGTTTCCGGGTCCAAGGCGTGACAACGTCTCCTATTTCCTCGCTGTTTTAAGCGAGGGAAACTCACTTGATTGTTGCTACACATGCGGCGGACATGCACCGTCATGATTGCCTTTGTAGCCGCCACCCTCACAACAATCAACATTACTGTAGGCTGCCAACTACCGCTAGCTACAGCACCGGTAGCTAGAAAACACACTGGGGTGGCTTTACGCTGCCGTTGCGTAGTCCAATGTAGAATGACAAAGGTGGCATGAGGACGGAGCTTCGTTACAGCGCTGAGGCGGAAGGGCAGTGTAAAGAAGGCTCATGACTACCCCCTGGTCCCTGAGCTGCCTTAGTTCATAGTAAGGCTAAAAGTGAGGAGTTTGTTCCCAAAACAGGCTCCTCGATCGCCTCTAAGTGGTTCAGGTTTGCAGCATCGCCCCTCAAGCAAACCACTGATGTAAAGTTGATCTAAAGTGTGTTAGTAGTATAATAAGTTATTACAGCATTTTCATTTTGCAGAGTGGGTGGCACTGTGAGATGCACGAGACAGCTACAGACTGTAAACACTTAAAAGCTGCAAAAATGTAAGATTGAATGAAATCTTAAATGTAATGCGGTGTGATCTTCTTATCAGTCCACATCCCCCGGCCACGGTTTGGTGAAGAAAATGAATCAGGAATGTGTTTAATCAAGTCATTATTCCAGCAGAAAGGCAGCACATTGCTCATTTTACTTGAACAATTCATGTGGGAAAAAAAGTGATTTGCATGTTTTACTACATTGTGAGATTTTTTACTCCTAACAATTAACTGATTCATTAAACAATCACCCAAAAAAGCAACCTCACAAAGCCAATGCATAAAATAAAAGTGAGCTGCTAATCAACAGAGAAAAACTTTCTCTTTTCTCGTGGCAGGGGAGTTCCACCAAGTGAAGATTAAATTGTTTCTCCATCTGTGATAAACTTTGTTTTTCTGTGAAGAGTAATTAATCATTCACGCCAAACATGCACAACACAAACGTGTGTGCGTGTGTGTGTCAGAATGTGTGTGTGTAAGCGTGTGCATGTGACATCATCAACATAATAAACAATCTTGCAGCGCTGCACGTAGCGCTCCCGTGTAGGTGACTACTCCCTGCTTCGCCGTGTCATAACTTTGTTATCAGCTTCTGGTTTACAGGTGACTCATGCACACAGCGAACAATGACACCATACATCAGCCGGCTGCCTGGCAACCCACATAGCTCTGACTGGCTGTGCAGAAAGAGCGGCTGATAGAAATCTAGGAGAGAGTGCCAGCGCTGTAGGGAGCATCGTTCTACAAAACTTTCTCTCAGAAACTCTGCAAGGCGTCAAAAGTTAGTTGAAAGCGCAGAAAGCAGAAAGTCTGTCCTTGTTTCATTGTTCCTGAACTACTTTGAAAGAGGAGAGCAAGGAGTGTGTTTGGTGCAGCCTAAAGCACTCAGGGGTTGACTTCTTTGTGTCAAAACTGTCATATTTTCCTGTGCGTAACCTGGTTAACAGAGTCTTTGTTTTGATGTGTACTGCTGCTCATTTGACAGAACAGAAGCCTCTGATCTCTGCCTTTATCATGCTTTGTCAACAAACACTTTCTGGAGCTGCTTCAGAGGCCTGCACGATGTAAGCATAATCTGTGACCTGTTTTTTTGACACGCTGAAATCTAGAAAAAAGAACACTTTTAATTAAGAAGTGTACTCAGCCATGGAAGCACAAAAATGATGGAATGATCTCCAAATTAGCAGATAATCAACCTTGGAGGTGCAAAGTGAACTGTTGTTAGTGTGTTCTGTTTAACATTGATGTTATCGCGTGATGTCGCAATTCTCGCGCAATCTTGTGATCTGGCGAATCCAGCTGCTTGGGCCAGACACGCTGCGGATCAGACACGCTTCCTGTGGGCAAGGGCTCGCGCCGTCTGACAGACCAGAACCGTGACACAGGCAGAATGCGCTGGACACGGATCCTGCGGGATACAGGCATAAAATGCAGAGAGGTATGTTATTGTGTTTAACCAATAAAACGTTAGTGACACGTTTCCGGTATTTAACCAGACGATGGGGCTATCCGGCTGTTAAGTGGTGACATCACACCTCCGCATTAAACTGTTTCCGGGTCCAAGCCGCTACAACGTCTCCTATTAACAACATGCCGCAGCGCTGTTTCAAGCGAGGGAAACTAACTTGATTGTTGCTAACGCTTCGTCACAGACATGCACTGTCATGATCGCCATTGCAGCCGCCACCTTCACAATAATCAGTGTTACCGTAGGCTGCCAGCTACCGCTAGCTGCAGCACCGGTAGCTAGCAGGATTGCAAACTCAGCATGTTTAAAACAGGTGGTAGGCTGTAATTTGTGTTTTGAATGAAAATAAATTGAAATATTGTTGAAGTAACTTGTATACATGTTTTCATTAATAAATAGCTATGGAAAACCTTTTTTTTTTGGTTCTACTACTATCTGTTCCAGATTTTACGGTAATCACTTTTTCAGTTATAAGATGTGCTTTGGGGAAATGAGGAGACTTTTGGAAGAAACAGGAACGGCGAGTTACATAATCAAGACGTGATGACATCAACACGAGAACAACCTTGTGAACAGTCAAGAACATGACATTAATTCATATTGTTTGGATTGGATTATGTTTATGTAAATGTACTTTTTATCAAACAAGACTTAATACAAATAATAGCATAATAAAGGTGGTTTCTGTTGTCAAGATGTTTTGGTTTCTTTTCTGTCTCAGTAAAGATATAACAAAAGTTAAAATATGCCAAGTCCCATTCTGAAAAAACAATATCCAGCTCCACAGCTGGAGTTTAGTGCATAGCTAAGCGTGTAGTGTATAAGTCAATAGAAAATCTAATGCATAAGGGTTACTTCTCCTCTTTTCAAGTAAGCCAACTAATGTTCCTTTGCCAGAACAAGTCAACATTCAGTTGAAGTTGCTTCGGCTTACTCGCTACCCAAGTAAAACAAATGCCTTCAGAGCTGTACTCCAGCAGTCCCATGCTTCCAGAGTGACCTCCCTTCCATGTTGGATACCTGTGGTTTCCCTCCATTGTGTTGTTAAAAACCAGTGTCAAACCATTTTCACACTGCAAGGAGCCAAACCAAAGCCTGTTTTCCTGCCAACAACAGCTGCCATGGCAGCACACTGGGAGGTCCACTTTATAGGAGTAGGTCACTACTTTGAAAAGAGCATGGAGAACATTGTGCACCTTATGCTCAGCTGTGTGCACACACATGTATGTGAGAGTGGGTGGGACTCCTGCTGGGAGGAAGGACATCACATAACAACATGCAGATACAAACAGGAACACGCTGGACTAACATACAGGGAAACTGAAGGTAATTGAAATGTCAGGAAATGTTTCTCTCCTTTAAAATAATTAGGTAATAAAATACAAACAAACTATGTGCTTGTGGTTCCTTTATTGATGTGTGTGTGTGGTTTTAAAGGAATCATCCATTAATTCCAGCACACCTACCAGTTCATCGCTATAAGCCTCAAATACCTCTACACCACTGGCACAACCTGTATTAGGTTGTTAAGCCAGCTGCTGCCAAGCTGGCAGACACTCTGATTAAGATTAAGTCGACTTTCTGGAGCTGAAAAAGCTGTAAATCTTAAGTTTACCCAGCAGAAAGAGAGCGAGGGGGAGAGGAAGGGAGGGAGGGGATCACACTCCAGTGCACTGCTTCAAAGGAAACTTCAAAACAGTGATGGAGCACATGGGAGATCGAACCTCAGGCCAGGCAATTCAAGTCAGAGACAGTAGACAATCTGCACATCTTAAGTCTAAATTAAGTCAATTACAAATAGCATATATGCCATTTACTGTATCTAAATAATTAAAACCTAGTTATGCCCAATCCCGTTTCACACTAGTTTACACTTCATTTTGATTATTTGCCAAGCTGCTCTCTGGGACTTCTTTTGGAAAGTAGTCAGACTATATATTACAAGATATTTCACCATTTGAACTGTGCATATTTCTCCATGAGGTCTACAGGACCAAAGCCCCCGAAGTATCATTTAACTTGATCAAGTACATTTTTCTCTTCAATTCGGCATCAGAAATAAAAACCAAACCACAACCACTTCAGCAATGTTTCACTATACATAACTTTGTCGGCTCTCCCACAGCTTCCAATCATAAGTTGATGTTAAGTCAATAAACCATATGCCGAATTTATAAGCGAACCACAGTTGATCCTAAAACACCTCGTTTCGTGTTTAACAAATTATACTCATTAGAAGATAAGCGGATTTGGAAAAAAAATTCAAAACGGATATGGAGTTTGTTTTGGCCACTCCACTCACCCGTATTCTTCTCATTGCAGCCACAATCTCCACTCTGCTGCTCGGCCGCGTCACGTCCAGACTGCCGATGTACTGTGGGTCAGGGAGGTAAAATGTGACAGGTAGGACACATTAATGACAAAAAAATAGTCGCCCTTGACCTTATTTTCATCTACAGAACAGTTAGATATTCGCTTAACATAATGATAAACTAAGCACTTAACTTAGTTTCGGTGCCAAAAAAGTAGCTATTTTATGTTATTTCAGCTACCTTGAGCAGTTAGAATGCAAACCTTTACAGAGTAGGAAAGTGTTAAATGTTCGGCTGTTTTAGTCACTTTGTCTGACGAGGACAGCACTCGAAAAGAGACATCACATTTGCACTGGTCACAACAAGCTCTCTACACTTTCTAGTTGGTTGTGGTTACCTTTGCCTCGAAGTTGATCCCATGCTGGAACGCTTCCTCGTTGTGCAACGGGATCCTCAAATCATGCCCATCATCAACGAGGTTGTACTTGGTTTTTGCAGGCATTTTAAAAGTATTTCCTACTCCACACTGCCAGAGGAACCAAGATAAAATCAACGGGAAACGATCCGGGTTTGTTTAAAAAGAGAGTAATCCAGGGAAATAAATAAAATTCCAAATCCGGTTAGTGCGTGCTCTCCATCGCAGCGAACCGTCCCAGCATTGCAACCCAGCTACACCGCCCTCAACAGCGGCCAAGTGGCGGCAACTACTCCGCAAGCGCTCCTGTGAACGACCGCCCTCCTGATATTCACCGTCACAGCTTCAAAAACACACACAGGATACCAGAAACAGCGACATGCGGGGACAGATGTGTTTTCCCGACTTTTCCTGTGGTGGGTGTGGAAGTTGGTCGGTCTGGTCCTGCCTCCTGCCCCGGAGTCTCCCCCCGCACGGAGGGAGGGTGTGATTGGAGGAGTCCGGGGATCCCACCTGTTTCCATTGGAACACAGGCGCACCGTGGCTCTATGGAGGAGGGGCTCGAAGTCTGGTACCTGCCCCTTCTATTCCCTCCTACCACCCCTTACACACACAATTACATTTTACACACACTCGTGAGAATAACCTGAATGTGTCACATGTAAACTAAGGTGTGGTGCAGCCTACTGTATATTACACTCTGTAAACATTGGTTTTGTTATTAACTAAGGTGATACTTTGTAAGTTTATTTTCTAAGGGAGTTTTTGAACATAGCTCCAATACAAAGTGTTTCATCTGTTGTTTCTAGTATTACATTTACATGTAAAGTCTAATTAAAATATACAGCTTACAGTATTTTATAACTTCACTGGCACAAAACAAACATCAAAACTTTTTTGTAGCATGATATGGACACGATAAATAGATAAATAATTGGTTTTCAAATACAAGAAGGATGGCCAAATGGTAATTTACACTTAAACTACAAACTCTAATCCAGTCTGCTGATAAAATAAATATTGCCTTACAGATGGGATTGAAGTGCAGCAGTCTTTGACTTTGCCTTCTTGACTCTGAACAGATCAAGAAGGACAAGGCTACCCACTAGTGGCCGTGTTTGCAAGCACCTTTGGGGATATGGTAAAAGCTGCACAATCATGAATAACAATTTATATGATTTCTCTCTTTCATTTATTCTTCCATTGACTTATACATTTTAAATTACCCCACTGAACTGTTTTATAAGAGGCTTAAAAAGCTAAATGTGAATGACTCCTATCATTAAAACCTGACACAAGGCCTGAAGGTTACCCGTTTAGAAATCCTATAAAACACACAAACTTTACCACCTTTAAATCTTTGAATTTATTACGCATACATAATTTCACTTTTTGCATTATTAATGAAAAGGCAGAATTTTTTATCCCAGCATGTATGGACAGATTTAGAGTGGTTGGTCCGCCAGAGAGAGTAGGCAGAGCTAAGCGGCTGCTTTTCCGCTCTCTGCAAGTGTTGCGAGTAAACAGTAATCTACTATGGCTGAACAAACAAAGAAAAGATGGATGACTACAGATACAACTTCAACAAGAAGTGAAAATCCAAAGAAAAAGAAACAAACTCGACGCTCAGATGAAGCAAGCAGTCTGAAAAGGAAAGCGACCGTCAGCCAGGAAAATCAAGAGTTACAACCGGACGTCACACATGCAGCACTGTCTGGATATCTGGGAAGTGTGCCCCCGCAATTATTGTTTATCGCCATAGGTGCCGCCAAAGAGAATGAAACTGAGATCCTCGAGATTAGCACTTTAATCTAAGCCTTTATTTTGAAAGGACCGAATGACATTTTCTTACCATTTAATTTGAAAGGTTCAGTTGACTTTTTGGTCAAAATCAGTACATTTTACTTGGTGACTGTGAGATATGTGAAGCAAATATTGGAATTTATGTGCACATCAGGCCAATGTAAAACTAGCAGGTAATCAAAATTGAATTGAAAAATGCTGAATGCAGTATAAAGGTAGAAAAATTCAAATCAAATCCTACACTAAAACTATGCAGGTGTTGTTGATAATGTGATAAAACTCCTTCAGCATCCTCTTCGCCTTCTGTTCACACATCTGGAATAAAAGCATCTCCAGTAAAGCTCAGTGATATGTGGTCAGTAGACACAGCAGAGTGAGTGTGAGAGTTCATGTTTAATGCAGGTTTTCATGTTGTATAAAGCACCGACCATCTGTGTCACCTTGGGAGGAAAGATGCAGCTCTTCCCTAAAGGTGGTCCCAGGCGGGACGTGGAGGGGAGGGGAAGTGGGGCAGCAGTAATTCACACTCTCACATCCTCTTTGGAAATAGATAAAGCACTGCTGCTAATGGTGTCCTGGGGGCTTTTATTGTAGCGGGATGATTTTGCATATAAATCATTCGGGGTGTTTTGGGTTTAAAGCTGGCATCTGGATAACACATTTTGTCACGTACCACTCGGGCCTTAATTTTTTGTTTTTCAGAGGTGGCAAAAGTGCTCACATTCTTTACTCAAGTAGAAGTACTGATAAAAATAGACTCAGGTAAAAGTAGCATTCAACTTCTTTACTGTCGGAAAAGTGAAAAAGTACAGGCTTTGAAACGTACTCAGTATCTAAAGATGTAATCTCAAAGTTTTGTTCTCTTTGGCGCCACCTATGGTGATAAACAGTAATTAATAACTTTAAATAACATGACAAAGAGTCGGTCTCGACCTGCTCTTTTTGTAAAGTGTCTTGAGATAACTTTGGTTATGATTTGGTGCTATACAAATAAAATTGGATTGAAATTGGATTGATAATTGCGAGAACACACTTCCCAGATATCCAGACAGTGTTGCTGTTGGTTGCTTTCCTTTTCAGACTGTTTGCCTTCATCTGAGCGTCCAATTTGTTTCTTTTTCTTTGGATTTTCACTTATTATTGAAGTTGTATCCGTAGTCATCCATCTTTTCTTTGTTTGTTCAGCCATAGTAGATTACTGTTTACTCGCAACACTTGCAGAGAGCGGAAAAGCAGCCGCTTAGCGCCGCCTACACTCTCTATAACTTTAAGTGAGAGGGCCTTCTTGGAGACATTTCTCCAGCTGTTTCAGTGCAGAGCTAACTGCAACAAAAATCATTTTAAATTCAAAAACAATGAATTGAAAATAATGATCATGAACTTCATCACCTTTTCTCCAATATGCAAACCAAGCTTGCAGCTCTGAATGTTCCCTGATATTAAATTGGAAATGTTGGCTTGTTCATGTTGCTACAAGTTCTCTCTGTCACATTCACTAGACGCCACTTCTCCGTGTTCAAGCTTCCCTCTCTTGACTGTTTCGTCTTGATTTGTCTTTGATGCTGTTTCTCTCATGTTCCGCCTGTTGTGCATGATATGCAATGAGGAATATATGCACAGGATGCATCTTTTCTATGTGTTAATGTCCCATCTATCCAGGCTGACGTCGATCCCAATGTTGGTAAGGTGATTTGCAATGATTCAAAATAGTGAGGTCATCCCTTGAATGCATTAAAGCTAAAGTAAAGAACCTGTGTGTAAGGAGTACAGATAAAGTACAGATATTTATATTAAAATGTAGGCGGTAAAAGTAAAACCTTGAGAAAATTAAGTACAGATACCTGAATATTTACTCTAGTAAAGTAACAAAGTGCTTGTGCTTAGTTCTCTTTGTATAGTCAAATTAAAACATCATTCATGAAGATGAATTCCCTCATTGAGACACTGTGTTGGTTTTTTAAATTTGCGTAGGCGTCTCATCTTTGAGCCGAGCAACAACATTAGGCAGTCTCCGAGCTTCAAATGACTGAGCCTCAAGCACATGTTGACATTGAGGCCCACACAGCACTCATATTATTATTGCCTCATATTTCCCTATATGCAGTATTTTGAAGGATAAAAAGTGCTGTGTAACACTACTTTGCTTTAAAAGTCCCCGAGGTCATGACCACCTTGCTCTCACAACAGCAAAAAAAAAACCAGTGAGATGTCAGACGAGAGCAGCTGCCGTCTCTGCACGAGGAATTATTGCCGAATGCAGCCCCTCTGAGGGACCCCATGTGCTCTTAAGGCTCTTTTAAAAAAAAGGATAGAGAGCAACCTAATCCCCGCCAGGTCTTCAAATACATGTTGATCTACTGATTAGGGCTTTGGCTTTTAAAGCATATGCTCCCCACAGGAAGCAGGTTTTGGAGCTCAGTGCACATTAACAGCGTGGTTCCACTTTAAAGCCAAAAAGCAGCATGTGAGGCTTTCACAGGCAAAAAAATGTCTGCACTACTGTAGCTTCTTTCTGTGGAGCGCAGCAGCACAGAGCTTTTTACACTTTGGGCAGAGCGCGTCATGTTTCTGCACAATACCGGTAATCCCACATAAGACAGAGGGTGTTAAATGTATTACATGAATCAGATGTAATAATGCGTTTGCCCTGAGGTGAGGATATGTTTAAGTTGTCGCTGTTTGAGTTGAACCGCATCAGGCGCAACATTGGTAACCTGTCTAGAGCTAATGCATCCCAATGCATGCTGGGATAGGCTCTAGCCTCCAAAGCAGTGAGCAGTGGTTTAGAAAATGAATAGTTGGCTGCTGTTTACATTTGCTAATGTTTACAGAGTTTTATTAAGAAGCCTAATGCTTGGGTTTACACTGACTATAATCCTTGTAAACACAGAATTTGTAGGAGCGTGTACAAACCCTCAAATCTGCTATTGCAGGCCCAACATGGATTATGTTTGAAGGTGTCTTTTTAATGTCAAATTTCTGTATTAAATATTACCAGACCAGTTGCCATTGGCTCTCTGTGTCTGCTGAGCTGCGACAACACAGTCTGTACTCTTCCTCAGTCTACGTCTGTCAAATATTTACTCCATGTGACTCGAGTAATTGTTATGTTCTTGTCTTTTTATGTCTTGTTTTAAATGTCTCTGTATGTACAGGCTGTGAAAACAAATGTCCTCTATAGAGGACTTAGAGTAATGAATCTGATATATTTGATTGATTTGTGTGCTTATATTATTCTGAATGTTTCCAACAATGTTCAAATCCAGAGCGATCTGTACTTTTATTCAATGTAACTGTGTGTTTTATGGCCACCTGTAAAGTGGGAAACCTCACAGGATGTGTCAAAGAGGGAAGAAGAAGTTGGCTAATGTCACTTTCAGTTATTTCATTAGCATGAACTGACATAATACAAAAAACAAGAAGAAAAAAGTGGTCAAATATTGAGACAATCAACTCAAGTAAGTGTTCAACAACTGTGTTCGATTTGAGACAAGACTACCCTGTCGAAATTCACACAGTATGCAAGTAAGAACATAGTGTTTACCATGAAAGTGTATTAACTCAACTATCTGAGAAGAGGGCATTTTAACCTGAGCAGCAGGAATTATATACTGTAATTGTAGAATAGAATTCTTTAAAGAGAGAGTATTATATTATAGTAAAATATGAAGTTTGAAATTAGCATAATAAAAATATATTTTAAGTGAGTAAAGCATCTTAAAATGTAGAGACACTTATGTAAAAGCATCCTTTTATGTCATCATGTACCAATGACTGTATATATAGATGGAGGACGCGTCTCCATCTGCTCCCATTGAACGAACGTGATGCCAAAATAGCCCGGTGATAGGTGCTGCCGTCTTGCTCTGGTGATGTTATTTGGAGCCGGAGTCTGCGCAGGAGAGATCGGCAGGTGGAGCCGCCATAGCCACTTCCGCTAACCAAAACACACACTTAACTTACCGACAAAACAGCAAGTATCCCGCACGCCGGCGTGTTTAGAACAACTTCTTTGTGTTGGTCTGAGGTTAACGTTCACAGGTGTGGAAACTTCAGTGACTGTAGTGATTGTTTTTGTTACGTTTCCTCTCGCCATTCGTCCTCCACTCTGTAATCAGGAACTGATTGGCTGCAGGAGTCAACAGAGCTGTCAATCATCCTTTTGACAGCATCAAATAACTAAAAAATGAACACTTGGACATAAATCAGCATGATAAGAACTAACTATAATGACAGAAACCATGTTTGAGAAAAATGTATTTGACGTGTATTTTGATTTTATAGTTTGACTCATGTCCCATCTGTTAACATGGAGGAGGCGGGCTTTATGACCTATACTGCAGCCAGTCAGCAGGGGGCGCCCGAAATGTTTTGGCTTCACTTTGAGGGAGCTGTCATGTCGTCCATCTTTGTATACAGTCTATGTCATGTACAATCATGCAACAGTCATTTTTGCATTGATAAAATGTAGCACATTGCATTGTGGGATTGCCAGCAGACAGAAACAGTAAAGTAGGATAGTATTTTCATGCTATAGATTAATTTTTGACACCTGAGACCATTGTTAGACTAATTCCAGCCAAATATGAAAACTCATCTTTTGTGCTTCCACACACAAGCTGATATTTTTCACCTCTAAAAAGTGAACTTACCAGTTTTGCTCTATAATGTAATAATCAGAACACACCGGCCTCATCTCTTGGTGTGAAACAGAGCTGTGTCTTATGTTACCAACTGCATTAAGTGTGAGGTCAGTGTGTCAGCAGGAGCCCTGAAGCTCGGAGACGTCTCTCTGGCATCTTACTCAGCCACAAGCAACCGCAAGCTGTGTGTGCGATTGTGTATGTGTGTGTACAAGACTGCCTGCGCACACATATGCACACATCAATGCACACACACACAGAGCCTCACACATCTTGAGGGCCTCTTAAGCTGAATTAATAATGGCGATTTTAAAAGAATGTGGGGCACGCAACAAGAGGAGTAGATCCACTTGTCCTCGGAGAGTTTCAGCGAAGAAAACAGAAAGGAAGGGAAGCAGTGGGACAAATGATGACAACAATACACTTCTGATTGTGCCTGAAGCTGTGATACAACATGTAGTAGCAAAACAGAGAAATCGCAGCACACACTCGGGGGTAGATTACTAAAGATATAAATAATCTGCCTCTGGTGCAAAAACAAAACCAACTAAATCCATTATCTGCCTAAATACAAGGCTCTTACAATCCAGTGTCAATTAAGTATGTGCTCAGATTACAGTTAATGACTCTGTTTTGTTTGTTAGGACACCAAACGGAAAGCTGACACTAAAATCAAAAAGCAACATTTTCGGCAAAGACAAAGTGTTCATTTGAATATTTTTATTCCGTTGTGTTGACTTAGATGTTTGAAAGAGAGAGATGTTTAGATAGGTTTACATTAACTCCAAAGGATTACATTGTAATTACAAGTCTTAACTTACAAGACTCTTATTGCCGTGCTTATTTAACGATTCTAATGCTTAGTAAAGGAGCCATCCAGTGTGTTTTATTGTATCTAATGTATGTAAATAGTTTGTATATTAAATGACTGATTGACTTTGGCCACTAGATGGTGATACATACCTATTATGTGAGGTAATTGGTCAGGTGATGTAAGTCAGGTGTTTAAAGGTCAAAGGTGAGCAGGAAGTTTATAGTTGATCATAGGCCCAATCTCCACCCTCATGGACTCACGAACTTTGAGGCACGTTCCCGGTAAGTGCATGAGTGCTTAGTGCTGTCCCACTGTCAGAAGTGTGTGAGGGCTCTGATGCGGACTTTACAAGGCCAAATTACGGACTTCCGTGAGTCATATCTGCAGACTTCATAGCAAATTTGGTGACTTAATCAAAAGTGATTGTCCAGCCCCCCACTAAATGTAAACAAATGTTCGTACATTGAAGTTGTATTCAATAAAGTTTGACCAAAAAATAGTGATAAATATAAATAATGCGAGCATGGACGGTGACGGGAACTGTAAATACGTTTATCTGTAAGTGACAACTATTAAATATTCACAAATGATTAACATTATTGCCTTTCTGACTTTTGATAGTTTGTTATAAAGCTTATCTTATCTTAAACTGGGCCTATGTAAACACTGTCAGACACACAAATACCTGCTGCAGGTCGGCTTTTTTACTTATTAGATTTAACGGCCCATCTGGTTTCCAGGCAACGTGTGATGCCATGATGGTGCGTCCCATTCCTCATTTTTATGCAGTTCTTAAACCCTCACGCACTCATGCACTGCACACCTGACGCCATTAAAGTCCATGAGCGTTCAGTGCTTTGGCTTTCGGGTGGAGATTGGGCCATAGTTGGCCACTGTTGTTACCATAAGCACAACCTCAGCGCTTATCTGCATCTCATCATTACGGTAATCATGTCCTGTCTGTGTTAATCATTGTGGGAACATCGATATATTTCATTCTGGACATCAGTGTTTTGGTTAACATCAGTACACTTCTTTTTCACCTGTGCAAGTCACGAAGTTGGAAGATTTCATCAATAGTCACAACACTTGTGAGGTAGGTAGCTTTAAGCATGGTTCAGCTTTAAGCTAAATTAAGTAGGAAGTACCCATTTTATTCAGTGTATGGAACTTAAAATGAGTGAGTATTTTGAATTTACCAGTTAAGTAAGTGTCTACTCATTTCAATTGAGGAAACATTAAACCTTTCAAGTTGCATTAACACAAAACAAATACCGTAAAATTCAGCGTATAAGACGCACTTTTAATCCTTTTTTTTCATCTATTTATAGAAACGTTTATAGTTTTTTTTTCCAATAGCTTCCATGTCATGTGACCCAGTGTCTTCAAATCAATGTCAGATGTTAACACTCACTTGGACAAATAAAACACACCTCATTACATCGGATTTTATATTAATATTTTTATGCACAATTTTATTCAATAGCTTCCATGTCATTTGGCCCAGTGTCCTAAAGTTAATGTCAGCTAATTCATTGGGATGAGTTACGTCAGATTTCTTTGAGGATTGAGTTAAGTTAACTTCTGTTGCTAAGATAGACTGTTAGGTTTTACAGTGTACATGGGCTCAAAATGGGCCTTCCTTCTGAACAGCACGCACAGGTACGGGTCGGTTCCAAAGTGGCTGCTGTAAGGCACCCATCAAGGTCCCTTCATCAATCCATCTGGGCTAACCAATGGGGGGCCTCCATGGAAACTGAGGATGAAAATGTGTCGGCCCCAGCTGTGTTTTCCTTTCAGGCACCACAAGGCTGTGCTGGCTTTTTGTAACAATGTAGTTAGAGGTGGTACGATATCGGGGAAGGGAGCACAGCACGCAGACTGGCACCAACCTGAAGTAACCACTGACACAGACTTCTGACAAAGGACAAAGTATATCAGGAACTGAACACAATGCACGACAAAAATCGAATATATTTTGATGACTATTAATGCTGTATTCTCTGCTTTCTTTAATCCACTTATTTTTTTAAATACATTCAATATATTCACATCATGACTCTGTGACAGGTCGATTGAGCATCTTTGGGACAAAGTAAAGCAAGGGTGACACCGTGTGGACACATTATGAAGTGCAGATCAGCTCACCAAAAATAATCAGTATGTTAAAATAATCTTAATGAGAAATTGCAAAAGAACTTTAAGGAAAAAGATAAATATCTATTAAGGGAAATATGTTTTTTGCACATTTGTAACAATGCAAAATCTTTTTTTTCCTGGGCGCTGAGAGGTCAGCAGCCTGTTGCAGCAGCTCTGAGCCACTATTTCTTAATAAAGGAGCCTACTATCTTATCTTTTCTTAGTGTGAACGACTGACTAAACTTGTCTGACACAAGTGAGTAAAGAGTTTCCTTGAGCAGCATGTGGGAGAGGCTTCTGTTTTTAGGCCCCTAAATTTAGAAACTCACTGACACTCAAGATACGAGAGTGGAAAAATCTCTTTGTATTGTCTTACAGGAAATTAAAGACCAGTCTTTTTACTGGCGTTTACTTTTGATTCAGACCTCTTCTTATCATAGTATTTTTTAAATAACTTTTTATCCTTGGTGGGATTTTTTTGTCTTATTTGACTTATTACAGATTTTAACTTTTATCAATCAGTTTTTTCTCTTATTTTTCTTCTGTGATGATTTATTTTCTGCTATTGCTCCATGTCTGTATAAAAAGTCCTATATGAAGTTGAGTTCGGTTAAAATGGAAGTGGCTGGATGCCTTAATTTATCACTTTTAGAGAACAATGTGGACACTTGCTGTATGACCTGCTGCTGCTTTAAAAGAGACTTTCCGTTTCTTCGTCTGCCCTGCATTGTGTAACTGTAAACATCCGTCACTTTGTTGCTTGGCAGCCGGAGGACTCTTTTAAAAATGAGTAAATGAATTTGTATTCAGCCGGCTCTCCCTGGAGACCGAGGTCCTGTAGGCTTGTTCGTCTCTCTCAGTCTGCAGGGCACATTGTGTGCTTCGACCCCAACAGGCCTATGAAACTGTCGCCACAAATCACTGCACCACTGCTCCTCTGTTTCAGGCCTCTTGGCTCAGTCTGATGCCTAAAACAGTTCAGTAAACCTGTGAGGGGTAAGAGGTGTGATTAATTTTCAGTCTGATATAACAGCTGAGAGAATGAAGGAGATAAATGGATGCTATGTCCTGCAGACAGCTAAGTTTGAACACTGGAACTTATGTTTTTATTTGTTGTATATTCAGTGTGAAAAACCGTTAACTATCTCAGTCGCTTTGGATTAACATCCAAAGCCGGCCAAAGTCAAAGTATTTTATTCTAGACTGGCTGTGCCTGAGGAATGTCTGCCTTCTTTGCATTGCCCCTCGACTCCAGAGAGCAAATTTTTTGGTCTTTTGAATATTTTTTACTTAAATTACTCATCATGACTGTGAGGCATTGATACATTCCATTTCATCTTTTTTTGAATCACTGTCACCTTAAGCCCAAAATTATCTAGTTTGGTGCAAACACAGGGAATAGTGACACAGATGAGCGGGCATTAAAGCAGACTGATGACGGTGAAGCTCGTTCAAATCAAAGTTTATCATTAAACAAATGGCAAAGGGGCTACACTGCTACACGTCAGGAAGCATGCTGATTCAAGTTGTTTTAATACCATCTTCATTAAACTCTTAAATTCTGCTTTCAGCATATCTAACCTGTGCAATGTGCTTTTTATAGACTGTGCAGACAAGTGGTGCAAAAAGTGTCTGTCGCTCTGATGAACACTGAACAGTCTCAGAGCGTCAGAACAACCAACATCCACTGTACCTGTAAATAAGATCGTTCACCTCATTGTATGGACACACCTTTTAATCATGTAAATATCATCTCTCGTCTGGCATGACTCTATGCACACTGTTAATACTGAAAAACTATCTACCTCATGTCATCAGCAATCTAATTATATATTCTTTCAGATTATTTAGCATCCTTTGCACTCATCATTGCACTATTGTCTCTTGTAGCATGTACATATTAGTTTACTGTTTAATGTACGCTTATATTATATATGTTAATATATAACATATTAGTTTAATATCTAATGTCTAAGGTAGGCAAAGACAACCCGAGTGAAAGTCCTTGTATGTTCTGATTCTGAAAGTATTCAAATCCTGTACTTGATTTAAAGTACTTCAATGAAGCCCTACATTTAGAATTTTAGAAATTACAAAGAAGTTAGTATGCATTCATT
Source organism: Semicossyphus pulcher (assembly GCF_022749685.1). Classification (NCBI taxonomy): domain Eukaryota; kingdom Metazoa; phylum Chordata; class Actinopteri; order Labriformes; family Labridae; genus Semicossyphus; species Semicossyphus pulcher. The sequence goes on from NW_027211715.1 coordinate 30,467,592, forward strand.
CATGTCATTTCATAGTAGCGGTTCCCTGTACAGCTATATTGAGATCGTTCTACATAAATTGTAGACATACAATGTAGTTTGATAGTCTGCCTCAGACTGTATGCACTTAGTTTACACGTATGGAGTAGCTCTTAATGTGGCAGTAAATAGTTCTTATATAGCTACATATTTTACCGTTCAAGTAGGGATATTATTGCCCAACTGGTGTATGTACCTCAGTAGTAACTGTTCACATTAATTCTAGAGTATTTATGTCAACCTTGCTTTAGTGTGACACTCTATAATATCAACAAATAACTACATCAATGTCATGTACCGGCGTTGTACGGGAGTGACAGGAGGTCCTCAAAACACTGCCGTGACCCGGATTCGAACCGGGGTTGCTGCGGCCACAACGCAGAGTACTAACCACTATACGATCACGGCGAGCTGTCCGCGGACTGGAGGCACAGCAGCGTGGACTGAATCACGACTTAGTCGCAGTTTGAATACAGTTGACGTAATTACTAAAGGAACGTAATGATAATCCTGCCATCTCACTGAGCGTGTTTTACGAGAGCCTTGTAGACGTTGGAATATTTTTACGACATATAAATTAAGAACGTAAGTATTTTATATTTTAATTATTTTTATTGCAAATTATGTGGCGAATGATACTTGATGATAATGATACTACACTAGCGGTGGCATCAGAAGCCTAGTACTGTAACCATCCGTAAGTTTAAAGGTAAAGGTAATGTTGTGTCTGTAATTCGATTAAACGTGCACGTATAGGCTGAAAGACCTTTACACAAGTATTCCCTGATCTCCATGAACAACCTTAGCTGTATAATACAACCTTACCTGCAGCTGCCAGCAAAAAAAAGGACACATTGAACAATATTTACCCAGGAATGTTTCATTAAAAATACATAAATCATCCTTTATGTTAAATCAACAGCGTGCATTTTGTATACAGATGAATAAATACATGTTATTTTGTTACATCAACAAAAAGATTAAGTTTCATTTACTTCACATCAAATTAAAAACTCAACAGTAGAATTGATATTCAATGTTATGCCATACAAGTTGTATTTATTTATGTAAAGTTAGAAAGCTTTATTACTTTTCAAAATAAAAGTCAAATATTATTTAATGAGTTTTTACTTTTAAACTTTTTGAATACAGAAGTATCAAGTTTAGGCTCCTTATAAACTAGGCCTACATTTAAAAAGACTGCCAACTTTATTAACTCTAATAGTACCTACAGTATTTCATAGGTGAATGACTAAATATTACACTCACAACTGATTTAAGAAACATTCAATGTAAGAGTTTTTTGTTTAAAATAAGTGAGGTTGAAATGACTGAAGATGTTTATTATTTCTGAGAGATACCCAAACCAATCCTTCATGAGAATCAATAAAATGAGTCAGACATTGTGGGACATTTATGCCCCCCGTCACCTGCAGTTTATTCTAAGTTTACAAAGTGTTTAACCTCGTAAACATCTCCATGTGGTGTTCTTCATGTGCTACAAGACATATCAAGGACAGCATGAGCAGGCATCTCCATGGCTGGGCCTGTCTGCTTTTAAACTGCAGTGTACCAAGGACAGGCTGAACAACATGTTTTCAGATTGGCAGGTTTGAGACGTCACAAACCTAAGGAGCCAATCCCGTTAATGGACGGGGTGACGCTATGCATATCATTATGTGCAACCTATGGCAACCACTTCGGCGATGCGCGAGCCAGCTGTAACAGTTATCGTAATTTTCGCAAACTCACTACTGACTACTAACGTTAACGTTACTACTACTAATTACTCAGTTTCAAGCTAGCTAAGTTCAACAAGTGGCAGAAACATGTTTTGGAAATGTGCATAGTGGACGGGGACTGTACAGATTCCGGAATTTTTAATGAGGCAGAAGGAGGAGATGCCTTGAGAGGTACAAGGTACTTAATCATATTGTGCAGAAAAAAAAAATATCAGACGCAATTTATTATTTCAAGCAGAGCATTTTATATGTCTGAAAACATGATTAGAGCTGGTCTTTAATGTTCACAGTGGTACAACATGCAAAACTTTAATGTTAATGGAGCCTGTCATCCCCCCATATTCCCTGTTTTACTTTGATTTGGGAAATAATCACATGATGTGTTTAAGAGAGGTGGTACCCATCATGCTTTGGATATGTAAATTCTGTTGCAAGTCAGTTAATTAGCACTTCAGGAGTGATGAGGAGTGCAGAGAGTATCTTCGCCTTTAAATGCTAACCATTAACTTGTAATTTAAGGTAGAAAAAAACTTACATTTGTATTTTCTTACACTGTTAAGATACATTTGCTAAATCTTCTAATAATTACCAAGTTAAGAGAAAAAAAATACAACTTTCTGCTGTGTGAATGCTTTAATCAAACAAAGTAATCGTATTATTTAAAAGAATTAAAGTTGATTAGAATTACTGCTTTCCCATATTATATTTTTTGTTTTTCTGAGCTAGTTACAACATGCAGGAAAAAGCAACTTTCAAAGATCAACCATCCGAGTTGAGCCAATCAGAGCCTGAGTTTCTCTATGCCCAGCCTGTGTCTGTGCGGGCCGGGGCAGGAGCTGGCTGCTGGGGACGCTCTGACCGGAGCAGGCTGATACACTATGGTCCCCAGGGAGCCCCGAGGCTTGGAGACAGTGATGTCTGAGCTGGGTGTGACTGAATGCATGTGCTCGTGGGGGTGCAGGTGTGTGTGGTTGTGGTGCTGATGGCCTGTGTGTCCGCTGTCTGCTTTTGCGTGGGCCTGCTCCTCCACAGCGGCGGCCTGCAGAGGGAGAGAAAAGAGAATATGCAGTGATAGTGTCGTAAAACTATATCGCTACAGCAAATAGAATACAGAAATCAGTGTCCAGTGAAAAATGTTGGGGAGTGTCAGTGTCAGTGTTTGATGCTGAAGCTGATGCAACGTGGAGTAAATAGACGACACTACAAGGTCACTTAATGTCGTATTTTTTCAACATTTGTCCGTAGTATAAAAATTTAGCATTCTAGTGCTTTACTCTACGTCGTACCTGCTTCAGCATCAAACACAGACACTTGGAGCTGTTTGACTTAGAGTGCCCCCGCAGGTCTGGAGCACTTCTGTTGTGGTAACTGGCATTGCAGCATTTTTATTTCTTTGCAGTGTGTGCGTTTTTGGCCTTGCATTGTTTCTGTATTTGCAGTGGGTTGGCTTTTAATGCATTTCTTTTGTTTTCGGTTGGTTGGGTTTCGCATTTGCAGCACGTTTCCGTTGTTGTGTTTTGTTCAGACTATTGTATGTTTTTGGCTGACCGCTGGGGTCAGCCCTACACATGGGTCTGTATGTGACTGTCTGACTGAGTGACAGTACTTTCAGAGCCGTAGAGAGAGAAAGTTGCAACATCGCAATGGCGGATCATGGAGCATATTGGACCTCCACTGATGCGACTCTCTGTCTATACGGCTCTGGATACTTTGTCCGGGGAGTAGGCGGGGCTGCTCCTCCGCTGCTCCTCCGCTGTCCTCACCTACGTCCGCAGCGAGCACCTGCTTTCAAACACGTTGTCATTTTGACCTTGACCAATAGCATCAACATCATTAAGGTCAGAGGTGTTCATGAAGAGCAGGGTCTTTAGCTTCTTCTTAAAGGTGAAAGGGACTCTGCGGACCGAATGGAGTTTGGTAACTCATTCCACCACCGGGGGACGACTGAGGAGTAGAGTCTAGTTAGCGACTTAGGGACCTGTTGTGATGGGAGTACCAGGCGCCTTTCATTGGCGGGAGGGAGTGTGGACCTGGATGAGGGCATTCAGGTAGGCAGGAGCCGTTTTTGTTGCTTTTGTTTTAGTTCCGCTTTATAAGCGAGCAACAGGGTTTTGAGTTTGATGTGGGAGGCAGCTGGGAGCCAGTGGAGGGATGTGAACAGTGGAGTGATGTGTGCTGTTTTAGGTTGGTTGAAGACCAGTCACGCTGTTGCGTTCTGGATCATCTGCAGAGGTTTGAATGTGCATGCAGGAAGGCCTGCCAGGAATGTGTAGCTGTTTTCCTCAGGCCATTGTAAAGTGTTTGCCCTTGTCGGCCACCATATGAGACCATTCATGTGTTCTTTCAGATTAGAAAAATGATATTTTTTTTCTCACTTGACTGTCAGGGCATCCATAATTAAGTGCTGCTTAGGGCTGCATAATTGTTGGTTTCATTTCGGCAAGTGACCTTTTTTAAGCCTTCGTAAATCTTTTTTTTTGATCTGGGTATCAGGTATACAACTTATCGACTAATATTTGTGGTTGCGGCCGGTACCTGAGGTTCGAAGATCTCACACTTCACCTCTACAGCATTCCGAATTGTCTCCTTCTTTCCAGCAGGGAGTCTGACCTCAAACTCGTCCTCATAGGCAACGTGTGAGCCATCACAGAAGCCTCTGTGCTGCAAGGACATACAGCAAGATTATCTGAGCCAGGATATTTATACATGATAAGATTAAAACTAAAGAAAGCCCGGTTTGAAGACTGATCAGCCGTTGTAAATAATGTATTAAAACACTCTTGATACATTTGTGTGTGTTTAACTCACAGCAAACTGACAGTCCATAGGTGGGCAGTCGCTCAGTTCACTGGCATCTCTTTTCTTTGAACACACCGTCTCCACAATAGTGAACTCCACAAAGTAGGAAGCACCAACAACCCACTGACAAAGACATAATGCACACACATTTACTATACACCTGCAAACTATAAACCAAAATAAGAAGAATTAACTATATAATATAATTAACTAAATATTTCTTAACTGACATTCACACTCAGCTAGCTATGACCAATAGTATCAATACTCGAAACAAGCTTGTATCAGAAGCATCAATACTTTGGGAAGCTATCTGTCCACTCCAACTCGAAACCAATGTCCTTGTTTCAAGAACCAAACCCTTTCATACGCTATTTCATTCACTTTCTGGCTGTTGCCTTATTGGTTTGAAAACAAGCGAATTATTCAGTTCTTTGTTTAACCTGCGAGCTGGCTTGTGTGATGTTCTCCAGAGTGAAGTAGTTGGCCAGGCGGCTCTCTTCATTGAACCTCTGCAGGGAGAGATTGGCCGTCTCCTTCACGACAGGCTCGTCCAAGTCTTCCGCTGTGGGACAGTCCGGACACACTTCCACCACTGCAGTGGCAGGAACTGAAGATAAGAATGAACAGGGTCAAAGGTCAATGGAATGTAATGGAGATAAAAGCTGTGTCTCAATCCACGGGCTGCAGCCTTCGAAGGAGGCGGTCCACTGAGGATGCTCCATTCATAGCCTGCAAAGACCGTTAAAGCCGAACTGAAATGAGATGGTCTGTTCTACCCTTGCATCACCTAACTCTGCTCCTGTCACCTAGCAACAGGAAGTTAGCGGGCTAACTAGTTGGCATAACTAACGTCAAGTAAGTTAACCTATTATTTCAAAGATAATTTGTTTTAAGGGCCATTTCATTTTTTTTTTAAACATGTGTAATGCTAGTTATTTGATTGAATTGAAACCAAAAACTTTTACATTTTAAAGTGTATTTCTCGGCTGTTTAAAAGTCCGCCATTTTGTGTGAATTGGCACGCAATGCATCTCGGGCCATCGGGTGAATCCTTCGGAAACGGAGGAGGCATTTGTCGGCCGCATCTGATGGAGCCCTCGAATTGGGACAGCCGTCGACGCGTCGCTGTGACGCAATCTGCCTTTAAATAAGGCCTCCGAAGGCTGCAGCCCCTGGATTGGGACACAGCTGAAGTGTTGAGAATTTAACACAGGCACTTTGAATGGTGTCATGTACTTCTTGAAGAAGTTTCACCTCTCATCCGAAAGGCTTCTTCAGTTCTAAACTGACTGGTGGACGGAGCTAGAAATATAAGCCTCTGTAGGTCATTAGTATGCTAATAGACGTGTAATCAGTGGTGAGTCATTAGCCTGAGCTGTGAACCCAGTATCAGTGAGAGTCGTTAGCACCCGCTGATGTTGATGGGTCGTTAAGCTCATATGATCCTGAGTGTGATCTCAGCTGTTTGGGCAGAGAATTCAACACTGCATTGTAAGTGGGTGACAGGTGGTGTCTTAGGCAGCCGCCTCTGTTAAGGGAAGGCTATTCCAGCTTAACGTAAATGGCTTCCATGTCTTCTCTGGCCAAGGTGTGGGCCTTGCTGTCTTCAAAGGAGTGTCCTTTGTCCTACAAATGTAGGTGGACCACTGAGTCCTGACCTGAGGAGCTCATAGTATTGTATTGTATACGCTACATTGCTCTTCTTTCTTAACCTTCATCCTGCAGTACGAACACTTAGCTATCGTCTATCCCTCTATCAGCTTGTTGTATGGAGATCTATTCTCCTTTACTCATAAAAGAAATGTAACTCATAGCGTTTTGTCTGTAGGATACAATTTCCAACTGCAACTCTACATAATCACTCATGGATGACATGTTTACTTGCCTCGGGGATGTGTTCCAGTACATAAAGCAAGATACAGCGTGTGTCAGCTTCTTCCATTTCACACTTCTTTAACATTCACAAAATCCAAACAGACCTTCTATCACTTCATAAATGTGTTGTGGTGTTATCAAATGAATGAAATGAAGTCTAAATGATGCCATTCATCTACCTTCTCGAAGTGCACAGGAGTAACTTTGGAGTGTGACTTGAGAGTCGATGAAGGCAGACACCTCACACTCTCCGTACACCTGAAGGACACAAACGCACAGGTATACACACAGAATGAAAACCAGGTCAACAAACAAACAAATCACAGGAGTTCTCTTTGCTGGACAGGGATTTCAGAAATTGTCAAATTGTTTAAAAATAGGTTATAATAGGTTAAATTAGGGTGAGGATCAGCTGAGCTAAGGCTCTAAATGTCAACCATCTGGACTTGTAGACTTGAACTTGACTTCACTGTCATCATGTTGAGTCTGTGAGGCTGCATGACTTTTTAGACCTTCACTCCCAACCTTTCTCTCTGCTCCGCTCGCATTAACCGCCGCTCTGCCGCTCCCTCTCTCTTACTTTCTTGACCACTTACTCAGCGTGCACTTCCTGACACAAGTTACAAGAGAGGAGAGGAGAGGAGAGGAGAGATGCATTCAGTTCCAGTTGGACAAACTCAAACTCCATCTTTTAATAGAGGGAAGGGTAAGAGGTGTTCTTTTGTCGTACATTATCACACAGGAGATACAGACAGACAGAGAGAACGACAGACAGCATACAATAGGAAGGGTGGGGAAGAGAGACAGCAGCATATGATGGATAGAGAGAGCAAGGAAAGAGACAAAGAAACTGTATCTTAAAAAGTTTATTGCGAGTGTCTATGAATGAAGAAAGACCTTTTTAATATCACAGTGATGGTAACTTGTGAATTTCACATTTTTCCAAGTCTAGTCAGTTAAAGTTAAATAATGAGCAGTTCAGGTACACATCTTTTAATTTTCAATGATGACTTTGAATGTAAATAAAGAGTGCATAAAATTGGGCAGAGCCAGCCAGCCCGTCAGTTAAGGCTAGGTAAGTCTGAATCTAAATGGACTGTAATGGAAGTCTGCAGGAAGTTAGCTTGACTTCTCCTGTGAGCTGGGCGGATTGTGGGTTTGGACCGTAGACTGTATAAAAAGATGGACGACATGATAGCTCCCTAAAAGTGAAGCCAAAACATTTCAAGCGCCCCCTGCTGACTGGCTGCAGTATAGGTCAAACTATGAAATCAAAATGCACAGCAAATAATAATAACAAATCACTCCAGTCTTTGAAGTTTCCATACCTGTGAACGTTAACCTCAGACCAACACAAAGAAGCTGTTCTGCTGTTAAACACGCCGGCGAGCAAGATCCTTGCTGCTTTTTTCGGTAAGTGAAGTGTGTGTTTTGGTTAGTGGAAGTGGCTACGGCGGTGCCACCCGCCAATCTCTACTGCGCAGACTCCGGCTCCAAATGACGTCACCATCGCAAGATGGCAGCGCCTATCCCGGGGGCTATTTTGGCATCACTTTCGTACAATGGGAGCAGATGGAGACGCGTCGTCCATCTATATATAGTCATTGGTTTGGACACATAGCAGTTACAGACTTCCTGCAAACGTGCCTACGAAGACTTCAAGTCGTCAGGACCAGTGAGGTCCGGATGTTTGGAGTGAGTAAAAGTCTGTAGTGTTAATGAGTAAAAATGCACCACCGTGTGGTACTTACTGGAACATCACCAATACTTCTGGCTTCACATTGTTTCCATGATTTCCTGCTGATGATGTGGCATTTGGTCTCCATTACATCAATGGTCAGTTTGTAGAGTGACCCACCTTTATCCTACACACACACACACACACACACGTGCGCACACGCGCACACACGCACACGCACACACAAAAATTCAAAGTTAATGTTTTTTTTTTTTGCACTCACTCCTAGGCTCTGCAAACAATGCTGCTGGTCCATCAAATGTCACTACACTCTTCTTGCAGTTACTGTTGCATATTTTAAGTTGCATGGTGTAGAATGCTGTTTGTGTTTTTTGTGCATGCCTGTCTCCTTGTGTGTGTGTGCACAAGTGTTTGTCCTCACCTTTTCTGGAGTGTGAGAGAGGTCGTACAGTCTGTTGAGGCTCAGGACGTAACCCTTTGTCTGGTCCTGGTTGATCTGGTCCAGGGCCTCTTCAGCCACCCTCACCGCCTCAGGACTAAGGCAGCCTGGAGGGTCTGGCTCGGCTCTTCCCTCCTGCTGCAGCAAAGCCAGACACAGGACCAGCAGGTACACACTCATCCTCTAACACACACACACAAACACAGATTTAAGATCTAAAACAAAAGTAAATTGAAGTATCAACACTTATCCTAGAAGATACTTTAACATTAAACTAACTGGTCTGTAAATCTGCCTTTGCACAAACTGTTATCCTAATTTCTGCAGACAGAGTTTGGAAACACACATGTGAGGCTGGACTTTCGCCTCTTTCCCAAAGGATGAGCAAACAGCTGCTATCTGCTGCTCTCTAGGCCAATGGCTGTCTCCTACCGGCTGAGGGGTCATAGTGCACTGGGTAACAGGGGACGTTATATCAATAAAAGAATTGGATACAGCACACTCAATTTAAATTCTATAATTTGAAACATCATGTTGAAAATGCTCCAACAAAGAAAAATTAGGGCACAATGACATGGCTGGTTAGTTAGCTAGTCTTGTTGTTAAACATACATTCAAATGATATTTACTTTATGTCAAACATATGCAATGTTATTCACCTTGAATCTTGCTAGCATAAGTGTTTGAAGGGGCATGTTGGACATGTTGTTTACTGCTACTACTAAACATTTACTACTTGCAGGAGCTGTTGTTAACTCGGACTCAAAACAGAAGAACAACATGTCATGTTAATAAAAGGATCAACATTTGGAAACCTGCCCTTTTGTACGTTATTTATCATCTTTATTTATCTTTATCTTCTTCTAACAGTTACATTTGCCATAAATGTAGGTTAATACATAGCTTCCTATCAGGGGCAGCTTATGTTAGCATTCAACCTGCACTTCTTAGCAAAGAATATGTTCCTATTGTGTCGTGTAATATTAGCTAAGGCTAATATTGTGACTGAATGCTAACGCTAGCTGTTGTCTGACCTTAGCTAATGGGCTATTTAATGTTGTTTTAAAGTAATAATCTCAAAGAGTTACATTTAAATAAATGTCTGCTAAGTCACTATCTATATGGTGATTGAGCCGATGGCCCACTGATGAAAGCCTTTGCATTTGCAGTATTACAGACTTTGTGTCTGGTGCAACTTTCACGGAAAAAATCCCAAGTGGCGCCCAGTTAGTGATGCGTTTTCCATCACCCAGCACTAGTAGTAGGCGGAGCTAAGCGGCTGCTTTTCCAGTCTCTGCAAGTGCTGAGAGTAAACAGTAATCTACTGTGGCTGAACAGACAAAGAAAAGATCGATGACTACAGATACAACTTCAAAAATAAGTGAAAATCCAAAGAAAAATAAACAAACTCAACGCTCAGATGAAACAAACAGTCTAACAAGGAAAGAGACCGTCAGCGAGGAAAATCAAGAGTTACAACCGGAGCTAACCGTGGACGCCACACATGCGACACTGTCTGGATATCTGGGAAGTGTGCTCCCGCAATTACTGTTTATTGCCAGAGGTGCCGCCAAAGAGAACGAAACTGAGATCTTTGAGATTACCACTTTAACTTAAAATATTATCTTTTGACTTTCTTATAAATCAGGAAGTGGTCAAATTTCTGTAGGATTTTTTTCCAGCAGCGTGGGTTGAGGATTTTGTTGTACTACCCAGGTATGTGCGCATCTGCACATCATATTAAAACTATTGCTGTCAGGTGATTTAAAAAAAATCATCTCAATAATTACAGGCTTTGTAATTAATTAATCGCAATAAATGGAATATATCAATGATTTCTGTGAGAAGCACCTCACATGTAGACTTACTCTCTTTCTAGATGGTTATTTCTTACTTCCACACTTTAATTGCACTCTCTTCTTCTCCTTATTAAGTTTAAATTCACAAACTACTTTAATCTGATCACTTTGCTTCAGTCCCCCAACACACCTGCACCTCTGCTCTCTGCACAGCTGCTGGCACCACCCCCTTCTTTCTGTCTGTCTCTCTGTCTGCTTTGTTGACCGTCTTCATCAGCAGTCTGTTTGATTAAGTTACAAAAGATAAATATTTTCTGTCGCAATTCAGTTCTCACAGCCACGTGAATCGCGTGTGCATGAGGGGCATTATTAATTACATAGCAATCAAAACGGCCGATCGATCGTTACCAAATGACATCTGCACTATACACAAACAGCGACAACCAATGAATTTATGACTTTATTTCACAACAATATCGTGGCAGCTGGCTGGAGGGACATTGCCAGGGAGCTGAAAGTTTGATATTGAGCGCACAACTGCACGTGGATTGTTTACATTGCGTAATAGAGCTGCATGATTCTGTGTGGACAGAGAGCGTAGAATGTCGGACCTTCTTTCGCCGTTAGAATACTGTTTGAGGAGTAAACTGTTCCTGCTGTTGTTTATTTGGTTGCCACGAATTCACGTGTGATTGATGTCCTGTGACTCCTGTCACTGTTTCAGTGCTCTTCCTCAACGAGGGGAGTGGGCAAACAACCGTTCATTTGGAGCAGAAATCTCTGCAGAGTTGTTTAATTGCAACTTCAGGACATGTTATAGAAATCTGAAGCAGCGGCAGCAAGAACTCTGTGGCGAAGGGCCGCCGCTACAAAATGTATGTAGCGGAAACACTGGGTAAAATGATAATCATGTCAGATAACTTACACAACTTATAACTCAGCAGTATGTCATTATACTAACATTCGAGCCTATCGCCCTCAGGAAAATGGCCTCTGAGTGAATATGAAGAGAAAGAAAGATTTGCACTTTGTGACATCACAAGGTGCAGTCTCAGCAGGCTTCGGACAGCTGGCCAATCAGAAGAAAGTGGGCTTGTAGGGGCGGGGTTTCTTAAAGGGACAGAGCTGACTGAGGCAGAGGCTCAGTGTGAGAAACATTTTAACTGTAAATTATGCTAAGCTACTCCACAGGTATGACAGAAATTAGCATAATACCCCTCTTTAATGATTTTTTGTGTGTTTCAGTTACTGTCCGATGATAAATAAAACAGCATCTTCTCTCCCTTGAATTAAAACCATATAAAAGTTACACACAGGAGTGCAGGAATATATTTCTGTTATATAATGAAAGAATGAATTGTACAGCACATATACAACATTATATATTGTATTGTATATTGGCAAGAATCAGAATCAGAATCAGATAGATCACCTTGGTCCTGATAAATGAAGAAAACACTGGATGAGTATTTGCGGTATTATTTATTTTTGCAACCAATTAAAAAGAAAAGTTGACATTTGCTGCGGCAGATTGTGTCTGAGGATTGTACAAAGGAAATGATCAGTTAAGAGGTTTCATTATTTTGACACATTATCTGCCAACATTGAAACAGGGACTGAACCCGTGATGTTGAACAAGGGGTCCTCAGCAAAGAGTTTCTCCACCAGGGTTTCTCCTGCTGCAGGAGGGGGGCACTGGGCAGAGATTGAGGTGGGAGTGGGCCCTATGATGGGCTCCGTTGCTCCGGGGATCTGGGGGTCAGGTTTAAGGGGCAGAGTGACACCGACCTCTGGGCCAGCAACTGGGGCATCGGGGAAAGAGGGCAGGGTCATGGGCATGTCCATGCTGGGCAGCATCCTCACCATGCCCTCTGGGTGGTGGTCGTGTTGGGCGTGGCCCTTAGTTTGGACTTGTGTTTGTGTGTCGTCGGCAGCATGTGCGTCGTCATGGTCGTGGTTGTGTGTTGCTGTGTCGTTGTGGGTGTGGTCAGTCTCTCTGCCAGCAGCCTGGAGGACACAGCAAGAATCAATGAGCAGTGTGAGGTACATAACAATTTGGGAAGACAGTATACTGTAACCCAAACCCTAACCCGGCCCCTATTGGAAAAAACATTTGAGTTTCAAGTCTACAGCTCTGAATGACTGTCATTTAAGTATTGCTCTAAGTGCTTATGAAGTAATTCCTAACATATTAAACAAAGAACAATTCATGTGTGTTTTTTAAATCTGTGTTATTTTTCATGTCACAGGGATTCTTACCTCAGGCTCAAAGATCTCACAGTCTACACTGGTCTCACTCTCACCAGTAGGAGAGTTCCAGAGGGATGCCTTACAGAAGCCCTTGTGCTGAGGAGAGAAGATCAAGAAAAAACCAGTAAGAGAGCAGAAAGCTGAGGAATCCCTTTGGCTTAACCAGATTGTTAAGTAAAACTTGAGAATCCATTTGGCTGCGATAAATTGTTCAAACAAAAAACAACTTGTCACGACTCACGGCAAGCTTGCAGCCCATGAGGGGGCAGTTATCAGCCTCTGCGCTCTTGGAGCAGGTGGTCTCCTGGATGGAGTACTCTACATTGTAATACATCGACATGGCCATCTGGAGAGAAAAAAAAACACAAAGAAAACTTTTAACAAAAAATAAAAATGAGTTTGATGAAGCACACAAGATGGGGGAGGTTACAAGGATTGGTAGAAAGGGTTTGATTATTATAGGTCCGAAAAGTGAAGCCAAGGTGGTGCCTTGAACCTGCATTGTTTCGAATGGCCAGCAGGGGGCGACTCCGCTGGTTGCAAAGTCAGATTGTATGTATGTATATGAAAAAAATTACCAAACTTTTAACCTGACTTATTTCCTATGTATATATTTTTTAAGTTTATGGTCCCAATGGTCACTTGAATCACTTTACATTTTTGCCCTGGAAAATGTAAACAAAGGCAGCGTGCAGTTAAACTCTTCATCTAACACCTACCCCCCGCCAGCGGTTTAAGGCATTAAAAATAACTATATAGAAATAATCAATATTGTCGCTGATGGTCTGTTTTGCTTTTGTAGGTCATACAGAGTAATCAGAATTAATTTCAGTCTGTTTCATAACCAGCGAAAAACTCCTTACAGGAGCTTTAAATATTCTAAAGAAACATTCAGTATGTCGAGTGATATCTTGGGCTTTTGAACATATGAAATCTTACCCCGGCAGTAGCACGGGCGACTTTCAGCAAAGCGAAACGTTTGTTTAACTTGCTCTCCTTGTTGAACTTCTCCAGGGAGTCAGTCAAAGCCTTCTGAACCTGAGGGCTTTCTGTGTCGATAGGACCTGGACAGTCGGGACAGAGCCGGTGCACCCTGGCTGAAGGAACTGAGCAGAGAGAGAAGTGGTTTAAATGTACACAACAAAAAGTTTTGTTAAAGTTTTGTCTTAAACAAGAGCAATCTCTTATGTTTCACTTATTTCAGTAAAACTGAACTGAAAAGGTGTTGAAACATTTCAACATAGCAGAATTTTTCATTTAGAAATATATCAAGATTATTATATTTATCATTAGTATTGTTTTTTTTTACCTGGTCTGATAGCACAGTTGTATTGGTAGAGACGCACCACTCTGTGTGGCCTGTTGATGTAGATGGTGACTTTGCACTGTCCATATACCTACAAAAACATATGCAAAAACAAGCACATGCAACATTTAAATGTGGTGCACATTTATGAACAAAGTAATATGTACTTATATTTACATTTTTATGTATTACTGTTAACATGTTATGATTTGCTCTTTTGTGCTTCTTCAGCCTGGCATTCAAGCATGAGTGAATGCAAGAGTGTGTCTTTGCATTTGTGTCTAACCGGTGTGTTTTCTGTGCGACGAGCCTCGCAGGTCTTCCAGTCCTTCCTGCTGAGAACGCTGCAGTTGGTCTCCACAACATCCATAGTCAGGTAGAAAACCACACCAGTCTCTTGCTGTGACACACACACATACAGGATGAACACACATCATGCAATTATTGAGAACATATTACATTAATGTCCTAAGGAAATTATTTTTCTGTGTGATCGAAGCAGAAAAAGTTTTCACTAAGTGGTTCTGATGTTTCAATGACTCTGTCATTCTCTCAACTGGCCTTGGTATTGCAGATGTTTTGTACAATCCAATAATTCTTGGAATCACCTGATCTTTTCCACAATCCAAGCAGAGCTGACACATCATTAATACCATCTTTGGTTTAAATGATGTATGAGGTAAGAAGTTATTTCACCATTTCAAGAAATATAAAGAAAGACATTCAAGATATAAGCGACTTCTCTCTTGAATAATTGATAAATAATGTCCTTAAAGTCTGGATTTACTCACATGTGTCTTCATGTGGACGTTGGACAGACGGTGAAGGCTCAGGATGTAGCCATCCTCCCGGTCCTGGTTGATCTTGGTGAGAGCCAGCTCTGCTGTAAACTTTGCCTGAGCATCTTCACACGACCCCTGCTCCAGGGCGCCCGGCTCCACCGGTGCACCGTAGACGTGCACACACCCCAACGCCAACAACAGCGACAACAGCGCACAGTGCTTCATGGTGACGGCCCGGGACAACTCACTCTAACACCCAGAGAGGGATGGGGTGACCTTTTATATCTGGCTACTGTAAGCACACCCACTCACCCTCTCCCTCTCTCTCTCTTACGTACACACACAGACACACACACACCCACACACACACACACTGTCAATCACAGGCCCTCCCCTTATGCCAGGTAAACATTGACCACCACCCCCTCTCAAACCACACAGTCCTCTTTAGTAGCTCTTCTGATAGATCGGATCTCACGGGCGAGCTTTCACTCCCCACAAGCTGACGCGAGTCACACCCTCTATTGCTTGCTGTTGTGAAATCAAAAAGGGGCGGGATTTTCACTTGAATCTAGAAGTTCTGATCTTGAAGATAGAAAAGTTTCTGCAGTCAGCTTAGATAAGACAAATCTGCTTTGAATTGATACTGGAATTAGTTGTCAGGCTTTGTTATGGCTGAGCACTTGAGTTTCACTCTCTGAGCATCAATAGGTGAGGTCAGCTGACGCGAGTCACACCCTCCATTGTTTGCTGTTGTGAAATCAAACAGGGGCGGGTTCAGCCTTGGCACTTCCTGGTATTTAAACACACAAATTGTTTTAAGACCAAATTGGGAAAAGACCAGCAAGTCTACCTGCGCAATTTCACCGTCCACTTAATTCACTGGCTGGCATGGCTCTTTCCTCCATTTTCTTTGTTGCCTACCTAAGGCAATATGTGCTACAAACAAATCCCTGTCATTCATGGGTATGGAAGAAAACGCATCTCTCACAGACAATGCAACCCCAACAACCTCTCCTCACTCAGAAAAGTCTATTCCACCCACTTTGGCCCCCATTAACTTTGGCCTTTGGGACTACCAGTCTGCTGTAAATAAAACAGAGTTTATCCAAGCACTTACAAAACTGTCAGATATTCAGGTACTAGCCCCGACTGAAACCTGGATCCGTCCAGAAAACACTGCCACGCCAACTGCACTCTCTGTAGACACACCCGCTCTGTTGGGACATGGAGGAGGAACAGGTGTCCTCATTTCCAAAAACTGGAACCCCACTAGGCAACAACTCGTCCTTTGAATACCATGCAATCATTGTTATTTCTCCCATCAAAATTATTGTTATCGTCATATACCACCAGGATACCATCTGGACAACTTTGTTGAGGAAGTGGACATGTTACTCTCAGACATACCTGACGATAGCACACCACTTACTAACAGGTCCCTACCCCTCCCACACATAAGGCAGGTAATACTCTGGACCTCATTTTTACTCAGAACTCAATGAGCCTTGGCCGCCCATGATCCTGTCGCGGTTTCACTGGTTTTCCTTCCATGGAGCACTTTTGGTAGGTTCTGACCACTGCAGACCGGGAACACCCCACAAGAGCAGCAGTTTTGGAGATGCTCAAACCCAGTCGTGTAGCCATCACAATTTGGCCCTTGTCAAAGTCACTCACATCCTGACGAGAAGGGTCCTTCAACTCCTGTGACACCTGTTTCTCCTGTCCTGGCTCATCTAACCCCAGAACAAGTTCAGCAACCTGAAAGCCAACCTGTGTTCTTCTCCAGTCCTCAGGAATGCAGTCTTCAACCACAGATTTCTGGTGCAGGTGGATGCAGCCGCAGTCGGCCTTGGAGCAGTTCTGGCCCAAGGAGACCCTGGAGAAGAGCATCTGATCCTGTACCTAAGCCACAAGCTGCTGCCATGTGAGACCAGGTATTCCATGGTGGAAAAAGCCATCAAGTGGGCATTGGCGAGTCTGCGGTACTACCTGCTTGGACAGGAGTTTGATCTGGAAACTGACCACAGAGCTCTCACCTGGATCAACTCCATGAACCTTTCCAGGTTGCCGTACATCGCTAACCTCCGGGAGGAGAGGGATGATGTGACGGAGCGGCTCCGTCACTGACTGTGAGCAGCGCATACACGGACACGGACACACATGCACATACACACACCAAACGTTTCCCTCTCCGTCAGTGTCTCTACTCTGCCTGTAAAACTCTCCATTATTCTTCCTCCCCTCTGTCTCTGTAGCTCGGGTACACACTTGTTAGTTATATTTTTAACCTTAGCACACATTTACACAGCTTTATGTTTCCTTACCTCGAGGTGCGTTGCATATTAACGCCCCCATGCCCCGTATGCGAGTTTGGTGAGAGAAACATTCCATTTCCAGATATTAAATATCCCGATATGTTGCGAGTTCATAATCACATGAGGGCATTATATCGTCTTTTGTTTGTTTAATCCATATGTTCGCCAAATATGTTGTTTTGGTTTAAATAAAATGGTTATTAAAATGTATAAAATCTTATAAAATGTGTTAAAAGTTTAAAAGCTCATGGCACTTGAAATAATAAGATAATATGTTTATGGTTAAAAAAAACTATGTATAGTATTTTTCCTGTTTTTCACATGTTCCACATTTTTTGTAAATACTTACGGCACTTTAGGAGGCCGGTTAAAATAAATGACACCATTACTGCATTTTTCAGCTATGCCTGTGTTTTTCCAAATTGTTTGGAGGAGTTTGAGAGAGAACAATGCAACACTAACATGTCCCACACTGACAGAGGCCATCATAATGAGATGTTTCAATTTACCTGTCAGTGGTCATAATGTTATGGCTGATCGGTGTATGTATTGCCCTAATATTTCGAATTTCCCAATCAAACATTTTTCTGACAAACAAATGACACATTTTGAGGATTCTGCCGCCTGTGGATTAAAATCTTATTCTGCATGTTCTTATGAAGTTTGTGCTTCAGTTCTGTTTCAATATTTTCCCCAGTATACATAGACACAAGACGGATAAGGAGGATAAATATCACCTAATGTCGTGAATCTTTTTAAATATCATAAAACAATTATCAGATATTTAATGATTTGTGTGTGCTTCTGTTACTGTCTGAATGTAAATAAAACAGCATCTTCTCTCAGTTGAATTAAAACCATTTAAAAGTTACACGAAGGAGTGCAGGGATATGTTTCTGCTATATAATGAAAGAATTAATTGTACAGCACATAGACAATTTTCTATATTGTATTCAAGACGTTTTGATTGACTAGAGTGACAAGTTGTGAGATCAGTGACAGGATACACTGGGGAAGTGTTGTGCTGGCTGGCGAGATGGATCACCTTGGTCCTGATCAATGAAGAAAACACTGGATGAGTATTTGTGGTATCATTTATTTTTGCAACCAATTATAGAGAACACTTTATGTTTCAAAAGAGTTGAAGCTGGGGCATATTGTGTCCCTGAGGATTGTACAAAGGAAACGATCAGTTTAGAGGTTTCATTATTTTGACCAAGTATCTGCCAACAGTGAAATAGGGGATGAATGGTTGATGTTATCTTAGTTTTAATGGATTTTAATGGCCTTTATTAGATGGTTAAAGTGAAGAGAGACAGAATGTTACTACATGTTACGTGCTTGCAATAAACAACCATGTTTGACCCAAGGAAGCAGTCACATGATGAGTCACTTCATCTTTCTAGGTGTTTGATGTTTTCCTGTCTTCACTAAACCTCAGTCTGTCAGAATCTAAAGATCTGTTTTTAAATAAGTCCCAGGTCCGTCTTATGCTGCTGGCTTGAACAAGGGGTCCTCAGCAAAGAGTTTCTCCACCAGGGTTTCTCCTGCTGCAGGAGGGGGGCACTGGGCAGAGGCTGAGGTGGGGAAGGCCTCGATGAAGGGTTCCATCACTCCGGGGATCTGAGGGTCAGGTTTAAGGGGCAGAGTGACGCCGGCTTCTGGGCCAGCAGCTGGGACATCGGGGAAAGAGGGCAGGGTCGTGGGCTTGTCCATGCTGGGCAGCACCCTCACCATGCCCTCTGGGTGGTCGTGGGTGGTCTGCTCATGTTCGTGATCGTGGTGATGGTGGTGGTGCTCATGCTCGTGCAGGTGGTCGTGCTTGTGGTCATGGTCCAGAGCAATCTCGTGGTCATGCTCGTGGGTGTGAATGCCATCGGCATGCTTGTAGTCGTGGTGTTGGTTGGGAGAATCGGCGCTGTGGTCATGAGCCTTGGCGTGATGAGTGTGCACATGGTCGTGGCCATGCCCGTGGTCGTGGGAGTGCGAGTGAGCGTGCTTGTGGCCAGTGCCGTGGCCATGGTCGTGTGTGTGGTGGTGGTCACTGTTGTCTACGTGTTTGTGGGTTTGCTTGTGTTGGTCGTGACCCTTAGTGTGGTCGTGCACGTGGTCGTGTGTGTGTGTGTCGTCGGCAGCATGTGCGTGGTCATGGTCGTGGTTGTGTGTTGCTGTGTCGTTGTGGGTGTGGTCAGTCATCGTGTGCAGTTTCTTCTCTCTGTCAGCAGCCTGTAGGACACAGCAAGAATCAATGAGCAGTGTGAGGTACATAACAATTTGGGAAGACAGTATACTGTAACCCAAACCCTAACCCTGCCCCTATTGGAAAAAACATTTGAGTTTCAAGTCTACAGCTCTGAATGACTGTCATTTAAGTATTGCGTATGAAGTAATTCCTAACATATTAAACAAAGAACAATTCATGTGTGTTTTTTAAATCTATGTTATTTTTCACGTCGCAGGGATTCTTACCTCAGGCTCAAAGATCTCACAGTCTACACTGGTCTCACTCTCACCAGTAGGAGAGTTCCGGAGGGATGCCTTACAGAAGCCCTTGTGCTGAGGAGAGAAGATCAAGAAAAAACCAGTAAGAGAGTAGAAAGCTGAGGAATCCCTTTGGCTTAACTAGAGTGAAAAAACTCACTCACTGATATCACAGAAGAACATACTGATTCAGAGCTTTGAGCAGAAACTAAAGAATGCTTTGGGATGCATTGAAAAATAAATTAATACTCTGGTTTTTTACACACAAAGATTTAAATAAAAACTGTTCTATTTCTCTCAATGACAATGCAAGCAAAATACAGTTAATGCAGACAGAGTCTGAAAAACAAATCCTTAAGTAAAAACATTAGGAATCCATTTGGCTGAAATATACATTGTTCAAACAAGCTGTGAGAAAAACAATGTGTCACGACTCACAGTAAACTCGCAGCTCATGAGGGGGCAGTTATCAGCCTCTGCGCTCTTGGAGCAGGTGGTCTCCTGGATGGAGTACTCTACATTGTAATACATCGACATGGCCATCTGGAGAGAAAAAAACACAAAGAAAACTTTTAACAAAAAATTTAAATGAGTTTGATGAAGCACATCACAGATACGGGAGGTTACAAGGATTGGTATAAAGGGTTTGATTATTATAGGTCCGAAAAATGAAGCCAAGGTGGTGCCTTGAACCTGCATTGTTTCGAATGGCCAGCAGGGGGCGACTCCGCTGGTTGCACAGTCAGATTGTATGTATGTATATGAAAAAAATTACCAAACTTTTAACCTGACTTATTTCCTATGTATATATTTTCCAAGTTTACGGCAATACAGTAAAATAGCCTTTTGCTAACCATTCATTTCTCCCCAGTGCCGTCATCTCATTAAAGTATAGGTATTTTGGGCTCCAAAAAACAGGGTGGCGACCAAAATGACAAGTTAAAGGCTTCAAAACTGGAGTCAACAAATCAATGTGTGACATCACGGTGGCTTTGCGCATTATTTTTTACAATGAGATGATTATACTATGATTTATGTGTTCTTAAATCCATAAATGAGAAAATCTGACAAAACATTTTCTTGATCTCAAAAATTGGTCTCTGAAGTTTAGTAAGTTGGACATTAACTGTTCTAAATATACAACATTAGAAACATTCAGTATGTCGAGTGATATCTTGGGCTTTTGAACATATGAAATCTTACCCCGGCAGTAGCACGGGCGACTTTCACCAAAGCGAAACGTTTGTTTAACTTGCTCTCCTTGTTGAACTTCTCCAGGGAGTCAGTCAAAGCCTTCTGAACCTGAGGGCTTTCTGTGTCGACAGGAGCCGGACAGTCGGGACAGAGCTGGTGCACCCTGGCTGAAGGAACTGAGCAGAGAGAGAAGTGGTTTAAATGTACACAACAAAAAGTTTTGTTAAAGTTTTGTCGGAGACGTTTTGTCTTAAACAAGAGAAATCTCAAAGAAGATTTTTTCATTTACAAATATATTGACATTATTATATTATATTTATCATTAGTATTCTTTTCTTTTTTACCTGGTCTGATAGCACAGTTGTATTTGTAGAGACGCACCACTCTGTGTGGCCTGTTGATGTAGATGGCGACTTTGCACTGTCCATATACCTGCAAAAACAAGCACATGCAACATTTAAATGTGGTGCACATTTATGAACAAAGTAATATGTACTTATATTTACATTTTTATGTATTACTGTTAACATGTTATGATTTGCTCTTTTGTGCTTCTTCAGTCTGGCATTCAAGCATGAGTGAATGCAAGAGTGTGTCTTTGCATTTGTGTCTAACCGGTGTGTTTTCTGTGGGACGAGCCTCGCAGGTCTTCCAGTCCTTCCTGCTGAGAACGCTGCAGTTGGTCTCCACAACATCCATAGTCAGGTAGAAAACCACACCAGTCTCTTGCTGTGACACACACACATACAGGATGAACACACATCATGCAATTATTGAGAAAATATTACAGTCATTAATGTCCTAAGGAAATTATTTTTCACAGAAAAAGTTTTCACTAAGTGGTTCTGATGTTTCAATGACTCATTCTCTCAACTGGCCCAGATGTTTTGTACAATCCAATAATTCTTGGAATCACCTGATCTTTTACACAATCCAAACAGAGCTGACACATCATTAATACCATCTTTGGTTTAAATGATGTATGAGGTAAGAAGATATTTCACCATTTCAAGAAATATAAAGAAAGACATTCAAGATATAAGCGACTTCTCTCTTGAATAATTGATAAATAATGTCCTTAAAGTCGGGATTTACTCACATGTGTCTTCATGTGGACGTTGGACAGACGGTGAAGGCTCAGGATGTAGCCATCCTCCCGGTCCTGGTTGATCTTGGTGAGAGCCAGCTCTGCTGTAAACTTTGCCTGAGCATCTTCACACGACCCCTGCTCCAGGGCGCCCTGCTCCACCGGTGCACCGTAGACGTGCACACACCCCAACGCCAACAACAGAGACAACAGCGCACAGTGCTTCATGGTGACGGCCCGGGACAACTCTCTCTAACACCCAGAGAGGGATGGGGTGACCTCTTATATCTGGCTATTGTAAGCACACCCACTCACCCTCTCCCTCTCTCACGCATACACACACACACACACGCACACTGTCAATCACTGCCCCTCCTCTAATCTCAGGTAAATATAACCATTGACCCTCACCCCCTCTTGAAGCACACGACCCTCTCTGGGAATGCTGCATCAGTTCATCTATCAATCAGTCAGCTACTGTACAGCCTTGCATAATGGAGCTTATCAGTGGGGAGATAATCAGCCCTGCAGCCCTCTCTTCTCAAGGATCAGTGGGCTGGTTGATTCACTCAGAATTAAACTTTAACTCAGAAAAAGAACACAGTCCTCATGTTGAAGAATTAACTAAAAGTTAAACACTGATGAAAAGCAATCAAATTGAAGTCCATTCAAACATACTAGTCATTCTACAACTAGCTACTGCACCAGCTGATCAAACCGTAACAGATCCCCATTGTTATTGTGACATCACTGCAGCAGACAGGCCTTGATTGTATCCCAGAGAAGAAGTAGGCATTGAAGCTTTAGTGCTCTCATATCAGAGATGTCATAAGACCAAGAAAAACAGTGCACCACTCTTCTTTGCAGCTGTAAAACTAGCTGGTAGTTGGATATCCATAATCCAAAATATTCATTATTATTGTGTATGCTACTGTTCTGATGGGAAGAGAAACAAGTCGATATGTGCATTGTGCATTGACATGCATACTCGCCAATACCTTTTAATGGATTTTAGGCAGTGTCGGTGGCATTTCCGAACCTCAAACTTTCTATTAGCCGTAGTCATAGTCCCGACATTCTCTTCTAATTTTGTTCAGACACACTTACATCATTACACTACAGCTGTTGTGTAGTCATTTACCACATTCGCAAGGCGGCCATTTTCCTCTGGCGTCATGCTCAGGGTGGGAAGCACAAAAGCTTAATGATGTTGCACAGCTGTATTTCAGGTTTGCAAGTCATTGATAATTTCATCACGTCGTCATTGATCCCACAAAAAAATGGGGAAATGAAGCTTCTGTTAAGACAAGAGTTAGTTAAAGTAATAATCTCAAAGATTTTCATGTAAATAAATGCCTGTTAAGTCCCTATCTATCGCCGAATGAGGTAACACAATGGTGATTGAGCCTATGGCCCACTGATGAAAGCGTTTGCATTTGCAGTATTACGTATCACGTATCACGTTTTCCATCTCCCAGCAGTGGTTGGTCTGCCAGAGAGGGTAGGCGGAGCTAACAAATCATAAGTTTTTATGGCCTCTGCAAATGGCTGAACAAAGAAAAATTGATGACTACAGATGCAACGTAAAAAATAAGTGAAAATCCAAAGAAAATGAAACAAATTCGACGCTTAGATGAGGGCAAACGGTCTATAAAGGAAAGCGACCGTCAGCGAGGAAAATCAAGAGTTACAACCGGAGCCAATGGTGAACGCACACATGCAACACTGTTTGGATATCTGAGAAGTGGGTGCCTCCAAAGAGAAGGAAACTGAGATCTTCGAGATTATCACTTTAAAATCTGGAGGGATATTATTTCATAAAGTTTAAGCAAAATATTTGATAACATATTAAAACAACAGCTAACGTTAGCAATCGTCATTAGGTTATATTATACAACAGGAAAGACGTACAGTCATAGCTAACAGTAATTCCATTGCTAATGATAACGTTAACTAGGTGTTTGTTGAATGCTAACTTTAGCTGTTTATAGCCTAAATAGTACCCAAAGTACTTTTTTCATTAACCTTGTTTATTGAACTCGTTGACATTTCAAGGTAAAACAAGTATGTGATAACTCATTAGGTGCCAACAGCTAAGTAACGAAAGCTAACTTTAGCATTCAACCAATTCCTAGTTAACATAACAGTTAGCTGGCTAATATCCCTGTTAGCTAGGAATTAGCTTTTCCTATCATATCTGCACAAACAAACTGGAACGTTAGCTAGAAAGTGGCTGCATGCTAACAATAGTCGTGCTGAACAATAGCTTTTTAAATTGAGAAGTGGACTATTGATGATGTTGAAGTTGTCCAGATTTGTTATCTAACCTTGAATACTTCAATACGACAGCTTTGCAAGCTTCCCACCCTGAGCGTGTCGTAGGCCTATAACCCCTTCTACACTATGACCCCTTACTTAAGCTAATGCTTCAAATCACCCCTTTTAGTGGACAAGAGATCATACGATACAAAACTTAGGGTTGGCTGATCAGTGTTTTCTAAGTATTCTGTGTAATAGTTTACACAGTAAACATTTTACTTTGAGTGAAAGTACAGAAGCAGGGTGTGCTTAAGGACTAGACAAACAGCATTTTGACGGTTTCCAGCTTTCGTATTGAGACACGTCCAGGCCCATCCTATGCTCCATGCAGCTGTGCCGATACAGTGTGGCACATGTAAGCAGAAGGCATGATCACAGGCACATAAGGTTTCAACAAAATCCTGACCATTGACCCAGAATCACTTCTAAAGACCTCAAGGATCAACAGTTGCGCTGATGGGGCCTTTTTTTTTTGCTGTAGCTGCAGGCCCTGCAGAGATACTGAAACATTTGACCTTTGTCACAACCAAATAAACAGGCCTGTGAGCAGGCTTAAATCGATTTTTCTTGTGGAGCTGCTGTGTTGAAACCTCTCTCTGGTACATTTACGTAAGACTCAGGACATGACCAAGCAAACTTACCAAACTGAATGAGGTGCTTTAAATTAAGCAAAAAGGCAAAGCAAAAATAACCAAGCTGGACTGTGGGAGTATGAGGGAGATTATATGACTCTAAGGCAAATTATATGTCATGAATATAATGCTTCTACAAAGAATATCAAAATGTATTACACTAGTTAATAGTTACATAAGATGAGAAATTAAAAACTTGCAACTTAAGGTTAAGGTACTAAAACAAGCAAAACTAACATGGCTGGGTTGCACCAACAAGGATTCATTTTTAAACCTGATTAAATCCTGGTTTAAATTTAAATTCTGTTGCACCAAACTTTAAAACTAGCGTAAAATGAAGAGAGATTAAATTTCTCTTTTAACCTCAGTTTAGTTTTTACTTTAAATGTAGATTTAATTGAATTCTGTTGCACCAAACCTTTAAAGTCCAATTTAAAATGTGATCCAGTAACTTTAAACTTAGACTTGAGGAGGTTTAACTTTTAAAACAGCTGCTTGTTTGAGGTGGATTGAGGAAAATAATGAAGTTCCTCGAAGGGTATTGAGGGACAGACTCAACCCAATTGAGTTTTATGATGCTGCTGAATTTCAGTCAAGACTCCGGTTCACAAAGGAAACTGTTATCAAGCTAAACAGGAAGACTGGACCAACTGTTACACACTGTAGTGAAAGAAATGCAGCAGGATTTACTCATTTTAAACCTATTGCTAAACTCTGATTAGAACTAATCTTAGGTTAAATTAATCCTTGCTGGTGCAGCCCAGCCTAAGCGTGGACACTGTGCCTCAAATGCATCCCACCAGCACTGACCTCTGTTTGACATTGCTGGCAAGGTTACAATTCAAGCTGCAGGCAGAGAAATGCTGTGTGCCAGACACACTCTTGTACCAATTCAAAACTCAAATTAAAGTAGTTTTACTTTGTTCAACTGCAGATGTCTGCATATATGTATATTGTATATGTTTAATTGGTAAGAATGTCAGAGGGTGAAGGGGTTCAAATGTGTGCAGTAATGACTTTGAGTGCATTGAAACAGACTGTAGAAAACTTCTGATCCTTCCTTTTCAAAGAATCGTTTCTTATATTGTTAGCACACAGGCGGAACTAGAGATAGAGCTTTTGTGATGTTTTTTACTTTCTTATTTTTGGATGATTTGTGAAGCACTTTGTAAGAATTGTAAATAGTTAGTCAGAAAAAAAGCTTTGACTTTAAAACCAGGAAAAAAAACATTGCTTTATCTGCTAGTAGTTTAGCATCTGTACATCCTGTTTTATAAATATGACAACGCATGAAAAGTACAAAAAGCTAGGGTTAAAAATTAGCTAAGTGTTCCTTCGGGTTCCTAGAAATACTGTGTCAGTTCTCAGGGTTTAACTTTGGGTGCACACTGACTTATATAAGACACATGGTGGTGCTAGAGTATACTAAAACGTCTGACCAACAACAGACACTTGGTTTTCTCACACATGTAGTTACTTGCTATGATGCTAGTCTTTATTAAAAAAGGAGAAGAAGTTGAGGGGGCCCTCAATGGTTTGTAATTGATACATTATTAATTGATGATAATCATATTCAGAGAAAGATGTCAGCATAATATTCAAAATATACTACAGAGTGTACTGAAAATGTCAGGAGGGACACAGTCATATACTGTATATATACACATTTACATAGTTCCCTACTCAATGGTCGCCACCAACATCCACAGCAGAACAGAGACAGACCTGTGGCGTCGCTGTTCAGTTGATTTGTTAACAGTGATTCAAAACACTGAGTAATGGTGGGGATGAAAAACAACTGTGGCTTTGTCAGAGGGTCGTGACCGAGAAACAATTTATCTCATCAGACTTTCAGGTCTCCACCACAGTGGGCCTCCATCCTTTCTTCTTATACTCTACTGTCCACATCCTCAGACGAAATGCAGGTTCGTTGGAAATTGCTGACATTTACAGCGCTGCTTACGAACCGAAATCACTCTTTTTATACTAGTTGGTGAGACAATGTTTATATATATATATATATAGATAGATACCTGCAAAAATGATTGTTGAATCATTGTTGAATGTTTAAGTTTATGTATCTTCTAGATGTGTAACAAAAGAAACAGTTTTTAACACACTGGCGAAAGCAACGTAAAAAGGTTTTAATGTGTTGGAGCTGTGCAACTGTGAGCTTGTTGTGGAGATTGTCTGCCCCCTAGTGGCCAAATACTGATTAATGCACCTTCAACACTGTGACAGTCAACCATGACAGACACCATTCCTTCAATTAAATACCTGCTTTTGAAACTTAAGCACATTTTATCACAAAGACTTGGTTAATACTTGGAGTTTTACTAAGGGTTGTTTGAGGTCTTTCGCCACTGAAAGTTCAGCCCATAAAAAGGTTTCTGCCATGTGTTTCTGTATTGAATTACCTTTAAAGGATGTTTTTGCTGCCCTGTCAGTGTGATTTTAATGAACCTTGAAGGGATAGAACAGTACATGTTGTTTCTCACTGAGCAGCGAGGGCCAGACTAATTTTATGAGGGAAGGCAAGATTTACTTGTTTAAACAGAAAACAGTTCCTTCCTTAAACTGCATGAGTGGAATGTTGTTACTTCAGTAAGCTGTGTGCATGAATACAATTACCTCCTGACACAGTCATTTACGTTTAAAGTACCCTTTTTAAATACATGCAGAGAGTAAGTTATGACTCAACAACAAAACAAAGAATTTTAAAAGTTTACAGAAAATCGGCCTGAAATAACATTTTACATGTCAAACAAAGGGAGAAAACTTCACTCATCATCCTAATGCCCCAAATTACACGCTTCATGACCGGCTAATGCAGAACCTGGTGTGGCCATTGGTGTGGAGTGCAGGTCCTTTCTCCATACCTGTAGCCTCCTACACATAACTCTGTTATCTTAAGGTTATGTATTAATTTAATGTTTATTTGTATTGGGACAAGTATGAAGCACGTAAAACCGATGCCACACACTACATAATTTATAACCTTGGCTAATTTGCAATGCCTGTCCCTTGATGGATCCATAAAATACACAAAATCAACTGCAAATACACAAGAAACAGTACAAAACAGACACAACAGCAATAAAGCAGATATAACAATACAGGATACAAAATATCCTACGATAAAACCAACCGTAAAACAGGAAGCACAAAATCAAACATGACTACACGAGTAAGCCCTCTTCAAAAACTGTTTCAGTTCGAGTATCTTGTAGATAATTCCTCTCTATAATGAGAACAACATTATGTTTTCTATTATAGATAAGGGAAGATAGCTCCTCTTTGTGAATATTTGAAAATTGATAACAGGATATTCTATAGTCTCCCTATTGTTGTAGTCACTTTCTGGCAAAAGTTTAAAATCCCACATCCGACCTTCCTGGGGGGGGATCTATTCCCAATATTGGAATAAAAATGTAACATGAGCCAAGTATAAGTAAATTACAAAAGTAAAACCAAGTAGTTGGCCTTCTACCTCTCTCCATGAGAAGGCATCCTCTTTGCCGATTTTCACTCTCAGTCCTGTCATGCTATTATGAGGAGCTAATGCCATTATGGTAGAAAAATATGCAATTTCGCTCTGTGCCTTTGGAGGACGCTATCCGCTTCTCCGACGGGCCCTGGAAAACCTCCACCAGACTACGTAAAACACATCATCTGGCAGAGGCCGGGGAGCTCGCTAAACTACACTTCCTCAATCTAGGATGCCCGCCTCTGATGTCATGTCTCGTTCAAAATCGTCAGGTTTGAAATGTAGACTGCAGACCTGAAGATTTTTTAGACGATCCACTGGTATATTGTCATCGTATTTCGGATTATTTACCGCTCTGAGCCATTGCCTGCAGCGAAACTGTAGTATTTAACTACAGCGGGCGCAATGCATGCTGGGTGTTGTAGGAATGTAGAATGGGCGAAACCACGAGCTGTCTGTACAACTTTCTCCACAGCTATGGCACCAGTTTCAAATATTACTGCTTCTATCGATTACAGAGAACACCAGCTTTGACTGACAGTGGATTTTTCTAGAGGTGACTTGCTGCAGAAGTACAGAAGAAGTACAGAAGTGACAGTCAACCTGTGGCGCCTGTTTGCAGATTTATTTCAGGCCAGTACATTGGCAGCATAAAGTGTAATCCAGCAGAACAGAAGGTACAGTTTTTCCACTATTTTGGATTGTATCTGTGCATCATCATGTACCATAAAATTCCTGTTTGACAGAATGTCTTTGGAAGTTATTTTGTTATTATTTAACTTACACAGCATGTTACAGGCAACAAGTTTTACCAGTAAGCAAAGTATGTAAGTCCCAAAACAAGCTAAAGAAATCTATCTCTGGTTTGGGGGCTTGATAAATAACCCATTTGGATCATGCTGTGAACAACATCCACACAGCCAGAGTGCACCAATAGTTGATATATTGCACTAGAAAGCAGAAATACAAGGTCAGACATGCTGTCTGCTGATATTAAAAACATACAGGATATGTAATAAACCATATGCACGCTGACTCCATTAGCATTAGCAGAGCTTCCATTTCCCCCCCTGTCATATGAGGCCCAGACGTTTGTTATTACACAGATCATTCTCCAGTGCAACAGCTGTGGCCTGTGGCTGCGACATGCTGTTGGTCACATTAGCATCTGAGAACACTTAGAGCCCGTCTGAAGGGGTACATACTTAAAGATTGTCTCGAGAGGGGCCCATGTTCAATCTGTGGCTGACTGTCATATTCAGTGTTTATATGACATAACCACATATATACAAAGATGGTGCGTGTGTTTATGTCTGCATGTACTAAATACTACCACAGTGACTGCTTTATGATGCATTACATTTTAACTGTTAGGTCAAGGTGAGACTCATTTATCACCAGCAGAGGTTGATTTGTGCAGTATGATAATAAACGTAGCATACTAAAGAAAAAAATCAGCATTATGGCACCCACACAAATGATTTATGTTGGAGTATATTTGGTAACGATTTATATTAAGGACCTTGTACTAAGCGTTAGTTAATAGGTAATAAGCTGAGATGTGGACTTGAGACATGATGACTTGAGATTCAACTTGAGGCATGATGACTCGGATGACTTGAGTGTGTTCATAAGTCGTAAGTTCATCAAGTTTGTATGCATTGCAAACTGGGAATCATGAGTGCCTTAACTCTGGACTCGACTTGACTTGACATAACCTGTGACTTGACTTGACATAACCTGTGACTTGACTTGACATAACCTGTGACTTGACTTGACTTGCCCAAGAAAAAATGACTCGAGACTTGGCCCAAACGACTTGAGACTTGAGCAAAGATGACTTGGTCACAACACTGGTAATAAGACCCTCATAAGTCCTTATAAGATGCTTATTAACATTAGATATTTATATGTTAATGAGACTATTTAAGTGTTAATAATAGTATCATATAAGACAATAGTATTATTATTATTATTATTATTATTATACAATAGTATCAATAGTATTATAAGACATTTCTAAGCACTTGTAAACAAACTTGTAAACAAATTATAGACAGCTTAAAGACGCAATCTTGAAAATTAAAATTTTTGGGCTCTTGAGCGCCTCCCACTGGCGATAAATCGTAATATTAAGAGCACTCTTCGCAATTTAACCAGATGACAGCGGCTGGCTGCCTTTGGTTTCCTGCCTGGTTCTAACTCTCGATTTTCCTCGCCTTCCTATAAATTGTTTGACTTAGTCTGAGTGTCGAATTTGTTTTTTTTCTTTGGATTTTCACTTATTTTTGAAGTTGTATCTGTAGTCATCCATCTTTTCTTTGTTTGTTCAGCCATAGTAGATTATTGTTTACTCGCAACACTTGCAGAGAGCGGAAAAGCAGCCGCTAAGCTCCGCCTACCCTCTCTGGCAGAACAACCACTGCTGGGTGATGGAAAACGTGTCACTAACTGTGGTTTTTTCCGCAAAAGTCACCACAGACACCCAGTCTGTCGGTGATAGTGAATTAAATTAACATTTATTTACATGAAAAAGTTTGAGATTGTTCCTTTTAGAGCGTTAATGAAAGCCTTATAAGTTTCTTATGATTGTTTATTATAGCATTACAAACTCATTCATTGAGTCTTACTCACTTAACTATTTTGCAATTGTTAAGCCTTTACTAAGTTTTACAGTTGCTTTATCAATATAACTAAATTGATACATACTTCATTACGCAGTAATGAGCAATTAACCATGTGCTTATTAACAGTTTATTATGCTTTTTTGCAGCTACTGGATCTTAAGCAAGAGAAGTGCCTTATTAAGGTTAAGAAGGTTAATAGTTAACAGTTAATAAGACCCTTATAAGTCCTTATATGCTTATTAACACATGAACGCTTATTACAGGGACCTTAATATAAAGGCTTACTGTATATTTATATGTAAAACTTTTTCGGAGAGCACTTTTCTTGTTTTAAATTGGCTTTGATTCGTGGTAATTTTGACATTTCAATGTGTGATGAAAAGAGCGGAGGAGAAAACACTATTCTGGGATAACAAATGTGAGAGGCGTCAAATCAACAGGAAGCAATTCTGTGCTAAAGGGCTCTTTGTTTAAAGCAGAAACAGATTTTTGGTGTCAAGAGCAGGCCGGCAATCAGCTACAGCAAAACATAGTTTTGTCAAAGGCAGAGGAGGAGATGGAGTTTGTCATTTTGAATAAGCAAACCCAGTTAAGTGGACATAAAAACAACACTAAGTAGACTTGTCACTTGTCTTTTTATGTTATTTTCAATTCAATCAACAAACCAAAAAAGGAAAAGTGTGGCCTTGTGTGCATGTATTTTATCGCTGCACATTGTCACACAGTCAGAGTGTCTCCCATTAATCCAGGTGTTCATGATTTCTAGACAAGAAGACCAAACAGTCTGCGGAGCACCACATCTCTCTCTACAGCCATAAATACACAAACACACACTGCATGCAGGCAGTCTCACACACACATACCAAGCACATAAACCTGACACAGATTAAAGCATGCACACACAACTCGTCCGTCATCGAGCTGTCTCCATGTTAGATCAAAGCGGTGAATGCAGCCACCCAACAACAGCAGCAGGAGTCCTGATTGGTATCTGAACCTGCATGCTGTTCCACACGTAGCCTCATCACAGCTCATTATGGGCCGCCATGGCCGACTTACTGACCAGGTCCATAAACAATCACAGCAGTGGCTCTCTCTCACTCGTCCTCTGAGTTCTGTGCTGCGGGTCATTAAGCAGAGGCTGGAAAAGTAAACGTGTTTGTTTGGGTTCGATATGCTAATAGTCACGGCTGAGGGTGCATAATGAAAGCTGTCCTTATGGTAATCCTTGTGTAACCCATGCCAGAGTAACCAGCTGTGACATGTTCATAAAATCAGCTAATCTGATCCGGTGTAGGTCCTTATATGGAGAGGATTCGGCACGGTGTAGCCAACAAGTATGGATGACACAAGAAAAAGCAGCTTTAGTTAACGTATAGTCTGTGGACCGGTACCGTGCCGTAGGTGGTTTAGTACCGGGCTGCGAAACCCAACAGATGTCTGTGACAAACATACGCGGAGTTAGAACCGTCGCATGGGCTGTGTGAAGTGTGCAACCGCACAGGGCTTATATTATTCTTTGTTTTAACTCTTCCAAGGAGAAATGCATTCAACAAAGGACATGGCACTGAGGTGTTTCTCAAATTGTGTTCCCCTCATGTACTTGTTGGAGTGTACAGATACACTTAACTAACAAGCAAATCAATTTAGTTACCTCATTCAGAAAAGGTCAAAGGTGTGGAATGGGAAGATGAGTTCACCATGTTGTCATGGTGGAGGGTCATCCTGTGGTCGGCTGCACCTGAGTCATAAAGGAAGGGGATGGATCAAACTGTCCTATTACCACCTGCAATTCAAACGAAGGTCACAAACCCTCCATACATTTATGTTTCTATCGTATTTTCCAAAGAGTTTCTTGTAAATGCAGTGAACAATGAGCTCAGGCTGGGACCTCTAGCTGCTATTCCTTGAATTTCCACATCGTGATTGAAAGACTTGAATCAGTCCCAGGTGTCTAACGTTGATGACAGACGCAGCTCTTGACCTAATGAGATGTCATTTTTCGCCCGAGAAGGCCTATGAAGGCCTATGCTGTCCCTCCTCCTAGGAGCAGAGAGATCAGTGGGGATGAGGAGAGGCGTAAGCGGTATAATTTATCGTGACTAAGCCACTTTACCGAAGCCATTCCCTGTCACCTGCTGTGGTTTATGAGGGTCCATATCCACTGCCCACGATGCCGCCTTGGCTCCTCTTAACCTTTGGAGCCATTAGTGTTGAAGTAAATGTGATGTGGCCCATCCTGCACAAATGAAACACACTGATAGTCTTTCTACTAAAATTTCACTTGCAATTCTGCTCATGTACGTCTTGTTTTGGTCAAGACAACACATGCAGGGAACACAACATGCTGGACACCTGCAGAACAAAATGGAAAGGAAGGATTTTCACTGTGAATCCTTGAACACTGGCGGCTTATTTTTATCACGTGGCATACAGACAGCAGTATTCAGGGGTAATTTATAATCAGAACAGATTAGGAGTTAATTTTGGCTGGCTGCTGGTGTCAGCCCTACACATGGGTCTGTATGTGACTGACTGAGCAACTGACTGACTGAGTGACAGTACTTTCAGAGCCATAGAGAGAGAGTTGTGACATCGCATTGGCGGATCATGGAGCATATTTGACCTCCACTGACGCAACTCTCTGTCTATACGGCTCCGGATACTTTGTTCGGGGAGTAGGCGGGGCTGCTCCTCCGCCCCTCATCCTCACCTACGTCCGCAGCGCGCATATCCAGGGGTAGTTTCGGGTCTTTGTTTTAAAGGTTTTTACGTGGGTTGGTCTATATAGAAAACGATCTTATTTACAATAGAAAAAACAGCAAAAACAACCGTATGAGCCGAGACGAAGAGACGGAGAGTGAGCGAGGGAGAGAGGGACAGATCGCACCCGAGTTACGTCTGCAATATGATATTATTTATTTATTTTTACTAACATATATACTCATGGCCTGCAGGAGACTTATGACCACGTTTTTATTTCAAAGAAAATTAAGCAGGAACTGAAATAAGGAGCCTGTGAGTGACTTTAGTGATCAAATATCTTCCTGGAAAAGTTACGAATAAAGTAAAAAAAAAAAAACAACGACCCGGGAAACACTTAAAATCTGTCTGAATTCCAGATCAGGCTTTTACTCTGAAAAAGCATACTGGAAGTGTTGCTCTACTTTACTCTCCATGCCTCTGACTTTTACTACAGGAAGAGATGTTAATATTGCTGTCAGAGATCAACAGGACTCATCACAGTTCACAAGAACTGCGCGCGAGCCTCCTATTCCCTACATTTTCGGCGCACGAGACACCTGCGTGTTTGTGAGACTCTCATCAGTTTTCATGCATTTCAAATGAAAATGAACACGGCCCGCAGCCGTCACACACATGCCACACTTCCAGTGTTGCCCACAAAAGCACACATTGACCTGATGCAGTCAGCCACTTACTAGGTTTTGACCGAGTCTTGTTTAATGTGAAGTGGCCTTTTGCAGTGATGCAAACAATTATCTATTTCTCTTGCCTAAAGTCCATATTGGTTCATTTTCACAATGGAAGCTGCTTTTCAAAGTGGCTATACTGACATGGGCCAAAAGATGCTGTGTAATTGAAAACAAACTCCCAATGGTGATTGATCCTATGGCCCGCTGATGATGATGATGATGAAAGCATCTGCAGTATTATAGACTGGGTGTCTGTGGCAACTTTCGCAGAAAAAATCCCAAGCTGCGCCCAGTTAGTGGCGCGTTTTCCATCACCCAGCAGTGGTTGGTCTGCCAGAGAGGGTAAGCGGAGCTAAGCGGCTGCTTTTCCGGTCTCTGCAAGTGTTGCAAGTAAACAGTAATCTACTATGGCTGAACAAACATACAAAAGATGGATGACTACAGATACAACTTCAAAAATAAGTGAAAATCCAAAGAAAAATAAACAAACTTGACGCTCAGATGAAGCAAACAGTCTGAAAAGGAAAGCGACCGTCAGCCAGGAAGATCAAGGGTCTGGTGTCCGTGGATGTCTCACATGCAACACTGTCTGGATATCTGGAAAGTGTGCTCCCTTAGTTTCCGTTTATCGCCATAGGTGCCGCCAAAGAGAACGAATCTGAGATCTTCGAGATTATCACTTTAAAGCAGAAATAAACATTTTTAAAGTCTGGTACAAAAAACACTTTTGGTGTCTTTAGTTTATTTCTCTATTTGTGACAACTGTAGTGCGGTACATTGTTATGTTAATTATCCATTTAAATTTAATAGGCTTAAAATTATGCATAATTAGGGACGTAGTTGCTTTGAGTTACAGTTGGGAGCTGCCAGCTGTCTGCTCAGTGTCACAACTTATTCAGTCACTGAATGTAACCTCTCGGCCTGTGTTTGTTCTGCTGAAGCCTTTTTTATGCAAATATCTCAAATAAATAAATTTTATGTCTTCATTAATGTCTTCCACTATTCCAC
This sequence comes from Semicossyphus pulcher, assembly GCF_022749685.1. Classification (NCBI taxonomy): domain Eukaryota; kingdom Metazoa; phylum Chordata; class Actinopteri; order Labriformes; family Labridae; genus Semicossyphus; species Semicossyphus pulcher. The sequence goes on from NW_027211715.1 coordinate 30,502,891, forward strand.
TATTATGTTCTTTTTATTTCTGTATCTGAGTCGTCCAAAAACTCACTCTTGGCATGGCCACAGCCAAAAAGCTTTAAAGTGGCCGTCCATGAAGAAACGGATGATGTCACAGCGACTACGTCCACTTTTATACAATCTATGATTGTGTTATTTTTATCTTTCATCTCTGTAATTTAGCTTCCGCCAAGTTTTTTCTGTCAGTCAACATATATCACCCAACGCTCTCATACCTGTGTGTATTTAGCTGCTGCTGCACATGATGAGATGCTGATGGGGTTGAAAAGCCTTGCTGAGAGACGGGACTGGCTTCTCAGGTGGGATGTGTGTGTACCAGGAACACGCAGATCCATCATCACTTTGCTGCTTTATCTCAGGCTCTGGTGCTGTAATCACATCCTGCTGCCTGAATGAATGCCAGGCGGCCAGTTAGCAACAGGCGGGGGGATGATGTTTTACCGCTTTACTTTTTTTGTTCCCTAACTGAACAGCACGTTCTCAAAATTGGCAGCTTGATCACTGGCCCAACTCATCAAAATATCTCTGTGTTTGTTTTTGGATGAATTGCAGACTGTGTAAAAACACTTGTCAGAGAATGATGTGAGCTGCACGTTCATCAGTCAGAGGACCATTCATCAAATTCACTAACAGCCACAATGACCTCAGCTTTGATTGCACTCAATTTAGTTCCAAACTGTTCGCATTCCTTTAAAAAGGAACCACTGGCAGCCCTCCATGCTTTAAATGCCAACATATGTTGGTTACAAATCAGAAAGGTACGTTTCTGCTTCTGCTGCTCTTAGATCACTCACAGAAGGAATCCAAACAGCTTTCAGGCATCAGATTAAAGACACACTGTGCAGGGCTGCAGAGTTAGATATGAGGTAAGGGGTGAAAAAAGCACCAACATCTGCGTGCTTATATCTCAGTCTCACGTATTTATTACCAGGGAGGGAGGCTGCAGATGTTGGATCGGTTTGTCCTTCAAAGCAGGATGTAAATCATTGTCTCGTTGAGGCTTCACAGTCCCGTAGTGCCGATGATCTAAGACACATTTAAGTGTTCAAAACATTGAGGTCAACTTAAACCATACTTAAAGAGGGGGTATTATGCTGTTTCACATTTTAAGACATATACATTATGTTTTAATGTTGGATGTCCAGACTAAATGTGGGTGAAGTTTCAAATCTGTAGGTAACAGTATGTTGGAGCCAGGTCAGTCTGCAGGCTGCTGTGAACGCCAGGTTTCACATCGTTTTTTTCTACACACCTCAGCAGCCTTCGGAGAGCTGGCCAATCAGGGGAAAGTGGACTTGTAGGGGCGGGGTTTCTTAAAGGGACAGATCTGACTGAGTCGTTTCAGGCAGAGGCTGTATGAGGGCCTGCACAGAGCAGCAGTGTGAGAAAAATGATGAGCGTTTGTAACTATAAATTATGCTAAGCTATCAGTGAAATATGAAGCTTTAAATTAGCACAATGCCCTCCCTTTAAATATATTTAATTTACTGTGACACAAACTAGACTAGATTTTAAAATCATGTTCGAGTCTCTGCATTTTCTTCTCTGCAGGTTATTTATTCTACTTCATAAACCTGCTACAGGTGGTGGTATCACAGTTAAACAACTAAACAGTTTATCATAGACAGTGGCAGCAATGTGATTTATGGCTTAGTGTTTTATAGTTCTTTTATTATGCAGGAGATTAATATTAACTGGGTGCAAGGGGTGTTTTAATCACAAGTCCTCCAACCTAAACTATAAAACAGGATGCTTGGCAGTGCCTTCCCATAGCATTTAGCATTTAGTGATCTAGAGCCCCTATCACTGGGACAACATGATTTGCATTAGCAGAAGAACAGATACTTGTGTAAAAAATATGTTAAATACAAAGCAGTTGATTAAAGTTTTTTAAATTGAACCTTCTAACGGACATTTATAGACATTTTTTCTGGGCTAAGCTAACTGAACCTGAATTCATTATACCTTTAAACACCCCTCCAGTTTTTAACCTTGTAAACATCTCCATGTGATGATTTCCATGTGCTACAAAACATATCAGGGACAACATAAGCAGTCATCGCCATGGCGGCGCAATGCATATCATTTTGTGCAACCTATGGCAACCACTTCAGCGATGCGCGAGCCAGCTGTGACCTCAACAAGTTGCCTAAAGGATGGCAGAGACGTGTTTTGTTTTCACGACGGCGCAGGCGGTTGGATATTGGCATAGTGGGCGGGGCCTATGGAGATTCAGGAATTTTTAATGAGGGAGAAAGAGGAGATGTCTTGGGAGGATTTTTACAAGATAATTAAACATATTTTGCAGAAAAAAACATATCAGACAATTTATTGTTTCAAGCAGAGCATGTTAAAACATGACTGGAGCTGGGCTTTTAAAAAAAATAAAAGAACACTTACAGATAATTATATAATGTGTTAATCAGTTGGATGGAGAATGTCTTGCTGCTCTGAATGTGCTCTGATGTTGTCTTTACTGTCGGCCATGGACATCACATTCACCAGACGCGGTGGAGTTTCCCTCTCTGGTTTTCATCTTGATAAGTCTTTCACATTCATCTTTCATGCGTAACATGCACTGATGGTTATGCTGAGAAATTTAAACAGGTCTTGATCTTGGCAGCGTAAAGTACAATTAGTCACAATTTCATCTTTATGGCAATATCAGCTTTTGCAATAAACACGTCACAAAGGTCTGAACTTATCGCAATAAATAGGAAGTAATAAGTTATGTAAACACGCCATGTTTTTTCAATAAGCAAGTGAATATGTGACCTAATTATGTGGAGCCGTGGGTGAAATGGCAGCGCTTTCACAACAGCTAGCTGTCAGCTACCCTCAGATTAATTGATGTCACTTCAGTGGTGAAAATAAAGCTTTTTGGATTCAGGAGGGACATGTTGCAAACGCAGGTATTGTGTAAAACATGCAGAACAGCAAATAGACGGAGAAACTAAGAGTTAAAGGTACATGCACTCTTTGATATTTATGTATTGCGCTGCATATCGTTATTGCAATATTGAACGACGTAATTGCACATGGCAGATTTATTTTCTCATATTGTGCAGATCTGGACCAAAGAGGCAAAATAAAAGTAATCACTAATTACTCTCAAATGCATCATAGCTAAAGCAACAAGCCTGTTTTGAAAGTGTAAGGAGCAGAAAGTACAGATATTTGTGTTTAGCTGTGTGGGCTAAAAGAAAAGAGTTGTCAGAAAGATAAATGAGGATCCAGTACGCAGACTAACTACATGATGTGTGAACCATGCCGGTGAGCTGCTTGTAGCTGCAGGTGTAAATTAAATTACCTGTGGTTGAGAGACATCCCCAGGAGTTCAACAATAAAATCTGATGACAACACTAATCTATCACAGATACATTCAGTGGTGCTTTGACAATCACAAACCGATGACAGTATCCGTGCCTGGGTTTTTATTGCTGCTCTATTTAATTAAGCTATGTGTCTGTTTCCACTGAGGGATCACTTCAGTAATTCCTAACATGCTCGGGACGCCTCCCTCAGGAGGAAAACACCTTTTTGTTTTGGTTACATCGATCCCTCCTGCTCTCCCTCCCTCTCTGTGTGTCTCTCTCTCTGACTGATGTGATTGGTCAGTTTTCTGTCATTGGAACCACTGCTGGGGGTGGAGACACTCGCAGCCTGCTGTTTAATACTGGAGAGCGCTGTTATAGAAACTCTGCTGCTCGCCATCATACAGCTGCCTCCCTGTCATCATTTCTTACACCAGCGCTGACTTTGGATCTTTAATATTCCAACATGTGTAAAGGACTGGCAACACTTCCTGCTACATGCTTGAAAAGGTAAGACAGGTGGATACAACTGTTGTTGTAGTCTAATATTGCTTAATTAAACTTGAAAATATCTGAAACTGTGTCCATGATGAGCTTTATCTTAGAGTAAAACACTTTCTATTTCAAACCAGAACTCTTATGAACACTAAAAGGAAAGAGAAGCGGGTCACTTATTTCTCTCCGGCTTACATAAAGCAGATCGTCTTACAAGCATGCCTTTGTGCAGACGTTATCACCACAAACAAACTGCAATCTCCTCTTCACTCACTTTCCTCTCTTCTGCCTCTCCACAGCGCCAAAGACATCAAGCACAAGATCAGCTTCTTGCTGCAGAAGCCCGAACCCCACGCAGCCGATCAGAAGCAGATCAAAGGGAAGACTGCCAACGCCGCTGCAGCTGCAAAGAGGTCAGAGGAACTCATCAATTCAATTTATGGATGTTGAAAGATTTCTGTTTGTGTTCCACTTCCACAATGTTTAAAGCAACACAACCTGCATTCATGGTACTCGAGAAAAGCTCTGTTCATGTTGCATTAATGAGAATGAAAGAAAAGCAGCAACCAATTTAAAAAATTAGTAAATAAGAAATACTGCTTTATGATGAAGTGTCCATTTGTTTGATGTATATCTTTAATCAGTGTAGGTACAGGCTCTTAACCTTCTTTTATCCTTCCTGATCCAAGATGGATCCTAACCCCAGCCCTGTTTTCTTGGCAAAAGTATTTTGTGTGACATAAACCTTAGGAGTGAAATTACTTGTGCTTAATTTGCAACTCAGATTTGACTTTAACCCCAGTAAATCTGAGCTTGAATCTTGACAGACTTTGACAGAAGTCTCAAGGAGGACGGGGTTCTGAGGAGCACGACAAACTGTTCACACCTTAAATATTGACGTGCTTATGAATGAATCATTGGAACTTAATTGTTGCATTTCTGTTGTGTTTGGTTTTCTTATTTTATTTTGCGAACAAGCTGTGTCTCTTTTTTATGTATCTGAATTACCAATGTTGGTTTGTGTCACCATACAGAACATTTCTTAATGCTTTGTGATTACATGGTTTGATGGTTGGTTGGTTGGATTGTTGGACGGACGGACGGACGATCCCCAAGTGGGAAATTGTTGTGTTAGAGCAGCAGCAGGTTATCTGAGCAAATGAATACTATTTGACTCTTCCCATGACAGTTTGCCTTTTGGTACGTGAACTGCATAACGTACGTCTTGGGGCTTGTTCTCCCTCCTGTTGTTCCCTCAGGACCTTCTTAGTGTTCTTCATGAGAAGGTCAGCAGTAACGACACTTACACTGACCTTTCCTTTAACGTTACATGTCACCCATTCAAAGACACCTGTTCATTATTCACTTTCCCTGCTGGAATCGTTCACCATTATCTCTGCTTCCATTCACAACACAAAGACATCTTCCAGAGCCTCTCTGACATGCTGATGGATATAAATATAGATTACTCTTCTAATTGTACTCAGCTATTCATTACTGTCATGCATGCAGCTGTTTCTAATGAATGAAACCTTTAAGGAGGCGTTATGACACAGGCTCGTGTGATTAGATTTGCTGCCGTTATTGATCAGTGACTTGGCGCAGCTGCGATCTGCATGAGTGGCGCACATTAAGCATGAAAGGAAAACCTCCTTAAAGCTGTCTTAATGTGATGGAAAGGCTTCATGGGCGGACGCCATGGGGCTGCTCGGTCTACCTGTTCAGTAGAGGAAATGATGCCCCAGCAGTGGCCTTAATAAACCTAATTTCTGTTTACACACATTTATGCAAAGAAAACAATCAGATCAAACCCATCCTCAACACACAATTTGTCCGTCTCTTTGAAAACCAAAGAGGAAATTACATTGACAAAGAGCAGCTTTCTGTGCAACCTCACTTAGAAACCTCTCTCTATCTGTGTTCTAGGGTTCCCACTGCAGCTGAGGTGCAGAAATGGAAGGAGTCTTTCAGCCACGTCATGAGTAACGAAAGTAAGTGTGCTGTTGTTGTTTCACTCTGTAAAAAGTCCAGCAGAATTTGTCTAAAACCAGGCCAATGAGCTTGTGTCCAAAACCAATTAAACCCAAAGGACTCTGTCTGACGGATGCTTGAATCATCGATTCCCCTGCAGAGTCTCTCTCACGCTTTACAAAAAATAAAATCCTTTAAACTTAACATGATTATTCTCGTGTGACATGATGTTGCTGCAATCATGGGAATAGTTTCAGAAAAGGTTTTGACCTTCACGTTCCTCGCTAATGGTTGCTGGTAAAGTTTTGGCAATCTCAAAAGTGATGCTCAGAGTTTTTCTTGAAGGCACGAAATTAGCAAATGAACAACTGTAAAAAAAAATGTTGGCTAAGAACTTTGCATCATCCTGCTTTAATCCCTTGATACATTTATGCTGCGATTTTAAAGGAAATTAGGGACATCCCTCTTGTGAATGTTTTCTCAATTTGAATTTTTCCCAAACATTTTGGCATAGAACCCTTGAAGCCAGCATCAACATGTTTCCAAAACATTGCATCTGTTTTGCATCGCTACTGCAGATACTGAATGGTTAACCACGCTGGTACCGTGACACCATATCACACCAAGACAATTAACAGAGGAATATAATACAGGGAACATCTGCACCTCATTGTGCACCTACATTTTCAGATTTAAGTGTAAAAAAAAATTAGGTTGTTTAAAAGTTTAAAAATGTTGGGTTGGTGCATTTCCATTATCATGCAAAAAGTGAGGATTCTGTTGACCAATCAAAAGACTGCGATGTTTCTAAAGCCCAGTTCAGATCAATGATTCACAACGCAACACTTTTAGAATGTTGCAGAGAAAATTGCAGCTGTGTAAACTGGTTGCAGAAGATTTGACTTGTCAAATCTCCAAATGCAGAACTGAATGATGTACCTAGCCAATCAGAAAACAGCATAAATCGGCGTAGGCACCCTGTCTCTGGCGCTGCAGTAGCCAAAGACGGCTCCAGATCCTCTCTTTCTAAACTCTCTATCTTCCAAGTTTATTAATCAGTGTTACAGCTAACATTGTGATCATGTCACTGTCACTGTCATACACTTATTTTTATAGCGATAACAGAAATCCAGCTAGATAATTCATGTTACCTAGGCCTAATTCTAACATTAAATAGTATTATCGCAGAAGTAGTGTGGTATGTCGGTGCGTTGTTGCTATGGAGACGGTCAGTTGTGTCTGTGTGCGTTGCTTTGATGTGAACGTCCCAGTTTAGGAACGTTCACGATCAGATGTCAGGGGATTCTTTGGGCAGTTGCATCCAGTCTCGTTGCGAATCATTGATCTGAACTGGCCTTGACCCCGCCTTTATGTCCCTAGTCGGTTAGCTAGGTACCCAAACAGACGAGTAACAAAAAACAGGACAGAATGGAGTAGTTCTGTTGGTCCTCCCAATATCTTTTGAGATTGGTAACACAAAAACTCTGGGGCGCTGGTTTAGCTCAGTTGGTAGAGCAGGCGCCCATGTACAGAGGCCACAGTCCTTGACGCACTGATTGCAGGCTCGACTCCCGGTCCGCCAATCATTTGGTGCATGTCTCATTTCCTGTCTCTCTTCAGATATCCTATACAATAAAATAATCTCAAGAAATTGTGTAATGAACTAAACTGAGCTGAACTGACCTGGAGTGCTCGATGGAAAAGTCGCTTTATATACAAACCCACAGGCTCTCTGAAGCATTCTCAGGGTCTGGTCTTCTGCTACGTGTCTCAAGGCACTACTCATCGGCCCCTCAGGGCGTGCTGACCAGTTCAGAGTGTGTCTGTGTGCGTGTGTGTGTATGCATGCATATAAGCCCTCTGAGAATTACACTGTGCGAGTCAAGGATACTGAAGGGGAGCAATGGCCTTGAGGGAAGCAGCTGAGCTGTGACCCGCTCTGTTCCATGACCTCCTCCACTGAACTCCGACTCCTGTCATGTTTTCCTCCTGCTTTCCCGACTTCATCTGTCAGCTCTGATTGGTCTGATCTTCTTCTGTTTATCTTAGTCTCCTTCATCTGTCCCCTCATGCAGGATTTGTTGCCAAAGTTAATCAATTTGATATAAAAGTGACTTATATAAAGGCTCGGATCTGCTCTTTCATTAAATAGAAGGGTTTCTGGAAAACACTTGTCTTGGACATCTTAAGAGACAGGATGCAATCATGTCTGCTGGGTTTAATTCAATTATTTTTTGCTTAGATGTAATAACTCGATATAACTACACTGCTTTCATGCCTCCTGGCCTTGCTTTGCTCGTTCTCTTGGGAAGATGATGATTTGGAAGAGTTTTTCATCAAGTTCTCACTCTTTCAACCATTTGTTTCAACCCTTTTCTGATAAAAATACAAGTTTGATTAATACTTTTTATCAGTCATTACAATTAATTGACTTTAACCTTTTAGCGTAGATCATACAAGTTCCAGGGACATAAAGCATCTGGTGATTCTCCTGGAAATCATCAGAATAAGCAAAAAGACCAATGCATGCACTGTCAGAGGGTTCAAAGGGTTAATGGTACTTCAATACTGCTTAGTGTGTCTACACTTCATGACTTTGTAAGGGGCATTGGATATTAACATGAAACATATTTTTTCTGTCTGTTAGCGGGTCGATCAATCTTCACCAACTTCCTGAAGTCAGAGTTCAGTAAGGAGAACATCGACTTCTGGGTCGCCTGCGAGAACTACAAGAAGTCGCCACCTTCCAAGTGTGCGACCCGAGCCAAGCAGGTCTACCAGCAATATGTCGAGGCAGACGCTCCTAATGAGGTAATGATTTTCATCTGAAGCATCTGATTTCACTTATAGGGCGACGCCTGCGAGCTAGTTCAGGCAGACAACTCAAGCTGCACTGATTTAATAATTGATATGCGTCAACACTTCCTCCCAATCGGCGGTCTATTTAAGTTGCATGATTTCCTGTCTCTCCCTCTGCTCTGTCATTGCACTCACTGCCCTGCACCAGTACTGCGCTCTTACTTTCAGCCCCACCGCCACCCCAGCATCCACCTGCAGCCTCCGAATAGGGGGGTTTAAGATCATCTCATCTCATCACTCCGCAATTTCTGCATGTAAAATGAATCTGTGAGGAGTGATGAGGTCGGAGCTGTCTGACTGAACTTACATAAAATTCTGAACTTTTATCCTAAAAAAATTCAGTGAAAGAGGGGCTTCAAAGGTGTAAAGAAATAACAAATATTGAAACAGATGTTTTTTGGAGCCTGTCAAACACCTAAAAAGGCACTGCTCTAAATCGTATTCATGCAACTGCACATTTTCCTTGAAATTAATTACTGTAAAATCCGGAATATAAGAGGCAGTCTGTTTTTGGGGGTATCCCAGAGTGAAAAAGGTTTAATAAAAACGTGTGGACAAGTTATTTCAACTGTAGTTCAATTTATTTTCATTTAAAACACATTCAAAACACACAAATTACAGCCTACCATCTGTTTGTCGACTTTGCATTCCTGCTAGCTCCCGGTGCTGTAGCTAGTGGTCGCTGGCAGCCTACGGTTACGTTGATTGTTGTGAAGGTGGTGGCTGCAATGGCGATCATGGCGGTGCATGTCCATGACGAAGCGTTAGCAACAATCAAGTTAGTTTTCCTCGCTTAAAACAGCGAGGAAAACAGCACTGAGACAAATAGGAGGTGGATGTCACCACTAACAACTGGATAGAGCCATCGTCTGGGTAAAATACCTCTCTCTGCATAGGACGCAGCCCACTTTTTAGATGAAAATATTAATATACCCCAAATTTTACGGTAAATACTTTAAGCTGATCGTGACTAACAGCTATGACAATGCATGTGCATGTTCAGCCCCCTTCCTGATTAAAGGCCAAACGTCTGCGGTTGTATCATTTTCCTGGGAAGTTGGATGCATGTTACGGAAATTGGCGACCTACTCATTTCAGTCCTTTGGGTTTTAATAAAAAACAAAAGAAGAATAAAGTCGGAAATAAAAGAGGCTGTATTTCATCAAAGCCTTTTTGATGTATTTTATTGGTTCTAATCAGTTTTCCTTGTTGTGTTTCTGTAGCCAGACATCAAGAAAAAACTCTCACGCTCCAATATTTTTCTTAGTTGCAATTAAAGCAATAAAAGTTAAAAGGTGAATGCCTTTCTTTCCGTGGTTGCGTCTGACAACATAAATAACAATCAGAGCCGGTCAGTGGAGCACTTGAAGTGGACGTCTAGTGTCTGCCAGATGGAGCTATGTGCTGGAGCAATGTGAAACTTTGTGTGTCCTTCTGACCCCAAAATAAGTAAAACATTGAGCCAGGGTGAAAATATATGATCATTCTTATTTAATACATTTTAATATATTTCCTTTTCGTATCTTAACCCTCTTCTTTCCTCTCTTATCTAATTTAAGGTTAATTTGGACGCGGCGACCAGAGAAGAAACGAGGCAGAACGTGGAGAAAGCCTGTCCGTGTTGTTTCGGCGAGGCTCAGAAGATGATCTACACCTTGATGGAGAAAGACTCCTACAGGCGCTTCCTCAACTCCAAACTGATAAAGGATCTGTGTCAGGAACAGAAAACTGCTGCTGAGGAGAAGAAGAACTGTGACTGTGCAGAGAACAGGCAGGCTGTAACAGACGGGGCCTAAACAGGAAGCCAACAGGAGGGACTAGAAGAAAGTGCTAAAGTTGAACGTGTCTGAGAGGGTAGAGAGCGGTAAACCTTGTGTTTGTGTCCAGTGTTTGTAGAGTAGAAAAACAAGTGGTTAAGAAGGTGACTTTAAAAGGTAAATGTGACATGGTCGAGGCTTTGTGCCAAAAATTCCTAAAGTGTTTGGTTGTCATTAAAGCGTTTGAAGTGACCACGTACGTCCAAATATGTGCAGATATGTGATTATAATATTTCCCAGTGTTCCATTTACCATCAGCTATCATCATTGCCAACATACAAAGACTAATAGAGACTAGTTAACCATCTTATATTTTAAAGTGATAATCTCGAAGATTTCAGTTTCGTTCTCTCTGGCGGCACCTATGGCGATAAACGTTAATTGCAGGAGCACACTTCCCAGATATCCAGACAGTGCTGCATGTGTGACGTCCACGGTTGGCTCCGGTTGTAACTCTTGATTTTCCTCGCTGACGGTCGCTTTCCTTTTCAGACTGTTTGCTTCATCTGAGCGTCGAGTTTGTTTCTTTTTCTTTGGATTTTCACTTCTTATTGAAGTTGTATCTGTAGTCATCCATTTTTTCTTTGTTTGTTCAGCCATAGTAGATTACTGTTTACTCGCAACACTTGCAGAGACCGGAAAAGCAGCCGCTTAGCTCCGCCTACCCTCTCTGGCAGAACAACCACTGCTGGCTGATGGAAAACGCGTCACTAACTGGGCGCCACAGACACCCAGTCTGTAATACTGCAAATGCAAAGCTTTCATCAGTGAGCTATAGGCTCAATCACCATTGTGTTACCTCACTCAGAGATAGATGGTGACTTAACAGACATTTATTTAGATGAAAATCTTCGAGATTATCACTTCAAATATCTGCATTATAACATTAACCAATCCCCTCCAAAAAATAGAATTTGTTCTATTAAAGAAATAATGCAAAACACTTCTATCTTTAAAGTCATATATACAGTTTGTAATTAAAGCCCATTGAGGGGTGAGGTTTGATTTATTGCTTCTGCATCTGACCACGTTTCTCTGTCACTGTCTCCTACAAATAAACTAACTGTAATTGATGAGAACACACTAACATCATACATAAAGGGATATTAACTGACAAGCGTTGTTCAAAGTAGTGATGACCATTTATACCTATCAGTATTAAAAGAAAAACATTGATGACATTGATCATTAACCCTGTATATATTTCACAACTGCATTAAATCAACCACCATGTGGTCATCCACGTCGCAGTTAGTTCTGGATGTATTTAGTTTAGTTAGACCATTAGCTTTATATTTACTGCATTTCTTTCTTGGTGCTCTACTCTTTACTCATTAGTTCTCCCATGTTCATACGAAAGCAGACATAAAGACCTCAATGTTCTCCTCACACTGTAATGCCAACGACACGCTGTGCTGCATAAACCAGATCTCTGCAGCCTGCAGATGTTGTCTCTAAGCGAGCTTTAATGTTGCAGTATTGATTTCCTGTCTCGTGTCATGTTGTTACCAACAGATGAAAAGGTCAATTTGTGATTCATTTGATTGATTTTTTAATTTTTTCCCTGTAAGTCAAACAGTTTTAATTAAATGTTAATCGCTGTCATCTGTGCAAGCTACTTTATTAGAATGGTAACATTAATTTAATACACGTTGCAGACTTAAGTGTTGCATTAAAATGTATACAGTGATGGATAGGAAAGTAGATACTGTACGTAGATATTTATTGAATTATGTCATTGTCTTATTTATCTCATATAAGTGACCATTCGCAAATAAAGTGATGTTTTGGATCATCAGAACTGAGTTTGATTTATCTCATCAAAGAGTTTGACGAGGAGTCGATCACCATGCAAGAAGCCCTATGAGGCTACACTAGTCATTGTCACATTAGCTTAGCTGCATGTTTTCATAGCTGTTTTCTTGCCACTTCTTTGCTAAATTCATCAGACAAGAAGTCATGCTCAGAAAGTCTAAAAAATCTTCACCTGGCTTTCTAATGGTTGCCGAATTGTTGCAGAAAAGAATCTGAGCAGAAATGTGTTGGAAGAAGGGCTATACGCAAGACACAATATATCTGAGTACAAGCATTTATTTTGAGCGCAAGCAGAGACCACATGAGTGCAAGGATAGGCGATTGAATGAAAGCATTACAAAATCTGAACGAGAATTTATTACTTCATATTCTCAAACTGAGCGACCGTGCTCTTCAACACAATATGTGACATTTGCATGATCTTGTCACAACTCAGACGGTCCCTTTGTTATCACAAGTAATCATGTGTTATCAGCAGACATGAGGCCGACTATGTAATCTCCGGCAGTGATTATGTAATGTCTGAAGATTATGAAAATGACCACATCACAATTTAACAACATTAACTTATCATCTCTGGAAGATGGATAAAAGATAGAAAACTTCTTATATCACATCCAGACATAAATCCAAAACTCTTTACACATGTACCAATTTTATTGGAAATAACTGAAACAAACAAGCCGTTTTGCCATTCAAAGGTCAGACCTTATCCACAATGACAGTATTTGGAGTGACCACATAGCCCCTCCCCCACGTGGAGCGGCCGCACTGCACTGTCACTCCAAAGTTGTAGAAAACATGGCTGCTCTAGGATCGGATATTTGGCCTTATATGTACGAGCCAGAATCACCAGTAGGTATCGGAAAGTTGGTAAGTTGAAATCTTGACAAGGACTGGACTACAAGCTAGTGCAAGAAGGCAGCCTGAGGTGAATGCAGGTGAATGCCGATTGGTCGATTTCAGCGAAAGTAAGGTTCTACGTAGAAACCTGCAGCTGTTCTGAACGGCCCACTTCAGAGGCGACCTTTTTAAACATGTAATTCTGAAAAAAACACGGAATTATGCAGTTTTCACTTTTTCACTGTGAACAATAAACACCCAAACATGTGAAACCCATGCAACATATGAGTATTCATTCAAAAGGTATGGCCCCTTTAAGTAAACCTGAGGAGCAGGAAGTGAACGATGCTTATCGCAGCTGTATTCATGCTCACAGCCTGACCCCATGCCTTTGTAAGGACAACACATTTGTCACGCACTATAAGGTAAATTAGTTTTCTTTAATGTATTCTTCTGCACACCTGGCTTTAGGAGACAATTTAAGGGAAAACAAGACTAAATATTAGCTGTCGGTTTGTTCTGTCTGCCGGCTTTGATGCTTAGTAAAAAGACGCTTAGTATTTTATAGAGGCAGAATCTGGAAATGTGCTTGTGTGATAATTCATATATTAATAATAATTCAACTCATTTCTGGACAGGACACACATGCTTATTTCTGACCAATACAGTGTTGTATGTCAGACATGGTATGTTTGGATTCTGTAGCTAAAACACAGAAGTCTACAAAAAGTAATAAATCACCTGAAGCCACAATCTTGTAATAAATGAGAGTGTAGAAGCTCACAAAATGCTGTTATAGCTCACTGAAAACATCTTTTGTAAAACTCCTGCCAAGGTGAGGACTTTTAGAAACTCTGTTTCCATGGAGACGTGTAAACGGAGTAAACACGGCCTTCGGCTCGTGATGTCGGACAGTGCGCCTTTATCTCCTTTGTGAGGCGTCACAAATGAGGTGACATTCCTTGTAAAATGACGGACGTGATAAAAACAGGGATGCTTCTAACCGTGCTAATAGGACTTTTTACATGTTTACACATATATGTAAAGTTACTCGTCCACTGTATTGAGGAACAGAGGTGTCGGGATGCACTATGGAGGTCCACACATATGATGAATCCCCCCTTCCTCATTGCAGCCCGCCATGTAGTCTTAGGGCAATAGATTTTGCTAATTGAGACATTTGAGACATTTGATTGGCTGCGATTTTCTTCTTCTTCTTTGCATGACTGAGTTATATCGCTGCCTGTCGGTGTGGCACTCTCATGACAGCTTTTCGGTTGTGTTTTTGTGTTTTCATTTTTATAACCCTCCTTGTGTGGACGGGTTTTTTTTTGGAAACAAAGGAGGGAAAAATACCCATGTATGTGTAGACATGGCCTGAGTGCGGCAGCAGCTAGAATTGGGACCCAAACCTTCACATCCTGAAATGGAAGAAATATGAAATCCTTACCGTTGGTGGTGAATAACGTAGTTAACACTGCTATCGCATTATGCAGGCGGCCTTGTGGTTCTGTGCTTCTCTTCGCCTGCAGCTGTGACATTAGCCAGACTCTGCCCAGACTCGGGCTCTCGGGCCGGATCAGAGCCTGATTCGACATTAACCTGCTAATTGCTGGATGTTCTCTCCTGCTTTCCCAACACAGAGCCGCTGTGAGGCCTGATAATTGAAACCTGACAGGAGGATCTGGCGCTGTAATGTGATCAGGCAAGCTAGGAAGCACGTAGGCAAACACGTACACACAAGCACGACAATAGCCTCTTATTGCTAACACGTGACCACACGACAAGGCGTACATGCTCAGTACATGTATCCCTAGGGCTGCACGTCTGGATCTCTGGTTTGTTGTCTTGACAAATTTGGATAATAAAAACGGCAGAGCTCAAGTGATTCATCTTAATGCGGTGTCGCTTTTTATTATGTTACTGTGTTGGATATGTTGGTGCTGTTGCTAACAGGCTTAAGGAGCAGCTTTATGGCAGCAATGTGACATGTTTTATCACTGTGATTATTCTTCCTTGATTAAGCTATGATGCGGTCTTATTGTCTTAAATTGGTTTTCAGAATAAAAGACCATACCTGTACAAATAGTACACCTAAAAAAATAGATACAATGATTCATTTATATGTTAAGTCTGCTGCTATGTCCTCTAGACGATGAGGAATGAAGGAAGCAATAGATTAATAGACACAAATGATATTACCAAACATTTCTTCTAGTTCAGTACATTGAGGCAGCATTGAAGAGGGAGCATCACCTTACTGCTGTAAGGGACCAAGCAGTGAGACTCAAGAAAAGTTTTTGTTGAAAAAAATGGGGATTTTATTCCACCTCAAACAATATACAACTTTATAAACCAAAACTGAATAACATGGCCTATAAAAGAGGTCAACAAATGATAACTCCACTTAACATGAATGTTACACCCCACCCTCGGACCTCTGGGGCTAACAACTATCCACAGTATCACATAAAACACCTCATTAAAGTCAAAACCAAGCGATGTATTAAATGACACACTAACAACCGAATCATTAAGTCCAACAAAATCCCCACTGAGCGGCAGAACCACTGCAGCCCCTGCTCCAGAAGCCTCTCTGTCTTCAGATGCCATGTCTGGGGTTTTTAAGCACCTCAGATCAGGTGAACCTCGTTGTGCAATCACCTGGGAAGACACAGCTGGGAAGATACAACACAAAGGGAAAAGGGACAAACATAGCAGGGAACACGTACAGCTGTAACCATGAAAAAATAAGGTGTTAACTGAACAAACCGACATCTTAGGGGGTATATATACTGGTTAGGCCAAAATGGACAGTAAATACTGAGCAAAGCTCACTAAACCCAAATCCCCCCCATGACATTTGAGCACTTGGTTTTGCCCAATGAGCTGGCTCCTGGATAGAACAGTCCTCAAGCTTCAGCCAGGCCTTTTGCCAGACCAGGAAGTGCCCTCTGCCAGCAGCCATGGTAATTCCAAACGAACACACCAATGGTTAATATATGCAAATGTGTGTGTAACCTGCTGTATTGAAATGTATGCACACCATTTAAATAATACAAGATTCAATGCAATTCAATTGTTTGTGTGTGGTTGACTGCAAAAGAAAATGAACGTGTGTAAGAGGGGAACTAATGAGGTGAGAGAGTAAGTGGAGTTTGTTGTCCTTTGTGGTTTTGGCCATCACAACTGCCCAGGCCTGTTTTAGGGGCATTTGTACTGATAAAATGACATAAACTATGTTGTTGAGAGCATTAAGGATTTACATGGATGCTTGGATGAACACCGGTATTTGTGAGGAATTCAGAAGAAAAGTCTTATTGTAGGGTGACCACATCAGGAGAACAAAGAAGGTCAAACACAAAGTCACAGCAGTGAGCTCATGAGGGCTAACTTGTGTCCATTCTGATATTGGTTGCAGTTATCTGATAGTCCCTGTAGGATTGAACCACTCAGTGGTTTCATTCAGTGATACAGGATGAGTCATTCAGCAATAATTTATGAAATACTTGCCAGACGGAAATGGCTGCAAGGAATGCACAATGAATTTCAAACCAATGTCATTTACTGGTAAAACACAAAGCATGTGTGTGAAGCTGGGTTTTACCATGGCCTGTTTTCTTTCCTGGATTTGTGCCTTTGGGACTAAACTGACCCTTCGCTAAGCCCCTCCCTTGAACGGCCACTGTCCGATCCTACGTTAGCAACCGTAACTAGGCGCGGGAGGCCTGTCAAGCTTTCAGAACAAGGAGAAAGGCCGAAACCGTGTGCATATGGAGCAGCAGATATCTTCAATGTTTATGTTTTTTTGCTTTTCCAAAGCCAAAACTAGAGAGGAGAGATGTCGGACATGGATTAAGAATTGTGGAAGACAGTCACCCCTTGGTTTGTGCCATTGTTGTAGCAAAATGTGCTATTTTTTCCCTTGGAACATCGGTCACTGTTATAGTTGAATACGGCACAATGTTTGCATGCCGGTGCGAAAGCTTGACAGGTGTAGCAACAGTAACCGGGGGGGCGGGACTTAGCGAAGGGTCAAATTGTGAGCATTAGTGATAAATTCAGGTTTCACGTGACACCTGGTGGTGACAGTAAATCACCCAGGCCAAATACCAACATGGTTAGGAAATTTAACTTAAATCAATATTTAAACTAAAGTTCCTTGACGTTTGATGCTTTGGTAAGGCTTAATCTGTGTAGTGTCTGTACAATATGGAAGCCTTTTACAGATCGCTTCTTAGGTTTCATATCAGCAAAACCAGATTGTACGAGAAAGAGCTGAAGGGCTTTTTAAGAGAGAACTCTCTGACCATATTGAATGTAATTTGGTACAAATATTTATTGCAAGGACTTTTCTCTCTGGGCTCATTATCCAGCTAACTGAATAGTGAGACCTCAGGGAACATTAAGAGCAGCGCTGGCAAAGAACACTTTGTGATCGGTCCTTCTTGTTAGAGATAAAGGGAGGACTTCCTGTCTCATCTAACGTGCATGTGGAAAGAAACCAGAAATACACGCCAATAAACATAAACCCTTGTTTTGCTTATGAGAGTTGGATCTTTACCTCCATGCTGTCATTCCCTCATTCAGGAGGCCTCAGACTCTCTGTTTAGGTACCCTCATTATGTCATTAGGTCCACTCCACCTCTCTGTAATTAATTTGCTCGTTTAGTCACATGTTGACTTTCAAAGCAGAAAATAGGTCTGACTCTCAAATTACATAATCTGTGATATCCCAGAAGTGATATTTGTTTTATAATGCACAAAACTCACCAGGTTAGGTGTTTCACATGTAGACGGACGGGCAGGGTGATGCAGGGTTTAGACTACATCGTTACAGCCCTTACTTTCCACTCCACAAACAGTTGCTGATATAAGCCCCAAACAAAGACACAGAGTGAACTTTAAAAAACGTGATGTGATGTGAGTAAAGGGCTGTTGCATTGGAGATACACAAGCGATATCTAGCAGGTTAAATATCTGGACCTGCCTGCAAGTCTAACATTTGCAGCAGCGACAACTTAAAACCAATGAGAGTGCAAGATACAGGGTGAGGGAAATATCAGTGTGAGGAGCCATGATGCCTGCAACAGAGCGTCATATTCGTTTGTGTTTTTATCTTAGTTTTTGCTGCAAATAAGCTCGCAAACATTGGATCAATAGCTGCTTGGAAACATCCTCCTATGCAGAAAATAACTAATCTTTGATTCTTTCCAGGTCTCATTTTGTGTGTGTGATTACGTTGATTGGAGACGAGACTGTAATGTTGCGGATTCCTCCAAGTGTCATGAAATGTGTGACTCCCTGTCATCGATCAGTCATGTTATGTACAAACTACAACGATTTCAAGATATTCCCATCATAAGACCGACAGTCGCATGCAGCAATGTGATCATGTTGAAAGTCATTGGATGTAGGTTCCCGCACAAAGCCAGCTCTTCCATTCTGTGAGTCTGTTTAAGTACATGCAGCCTGCAGTTGAACAGGCTGCCAGCAGTATGATTAGCTGATAAGACGCAGGTGTGAGGCCAGAGAGACAAACCAGGAGCAGCTGGTAGGCAAGACATAAATGTCTCTGCAAAATAGAAGAGCTTCCCTCTTCAATACTGAGTGTCACTCCACAGTCAAGTTCTCAGCTGTGGGAGGAAGGACCCATCTCTTGACTCGGCTTGAACTTGAGTTCTATTTAGTGAAAGCACAAAGAATGAAGGTTGGTAATATTATATGCTCCTCATTCATGTTTTTGAGTCCAGGTTTTTATGTCTCCTTCATTCTCCTGCACAAGAGCCTCCTTTCAGAAACACTGATATGTAGGTCAACATCAGAGCAGATCATCTGTCAGAGGGTTCGGCTCCACGTGATCTGGTTTGAGGTCATTTGTTGAGCCTCCACACAAACAGAGAGAGAGCAGGGGGAGGATATCAGGTCATCTTGACATCTTCTCAGTCTCATCCTACAAAGCAGCAGAGTCCAGAAGTTCAATCCCTTTTAATGGTTCTTTTTTTCATGTAAAACTACTGTCCTGTATAATGCAAAACCCTTACAAGCACATACGTCTCACTCAAGCAGCAACCTCCGGTGTTAAATGAAGCCAATGCAGAATTGCAGTGCAATGCAATGCAATTCCTCTAGTGGCCACTAGTGGCCAAGAAATAACATTACAGCAGTTTAACAGCAGAAATAAACATGTTTACATTCTGGTACAAAAAAGCAGTTTGTTATAAATAGCTAATTTTATTTATCTATTTTAATTATAATAATCCTTAAATCATAGAAGCCGGGTACCTTGAGTGACAGGTGGATCCTGCAGGCTGTCTGCTGGATGTCAACACAGTCACTGAACTTCCCCTGTTTGTGTTGGAGAAAATTTTGACAAATAACTTGTCTCTCTGTGGGATTTAGGGAACTTTCTGGCCGTGCAAGAAGTCTGTGCTCCAGCTTTTCGGTGAGTTGAATGCTAGTGTGATTGTATTGATGCACTTAGTGGCAGGGGTCCGTTTCAGAAAGCAGGTTTAGTGAAAACCTTGGGTTTGTTAACCCTGAAATGAGGGAAACCTCGGGTTTGCCCTTTCAGAAAGAGAGGTAACTTTAACTCTGAGTTGGTTACTATGGTAACTGTGTCTGTGAACCTAACCTGGTCGGGAGCAGGTTTTCTTCAGGTAACTCAGAGTCTCCTCCCTCTCGAATAAAAAACCCTCATTCGACTTCCTTATTCATTCAGCCCGTCTCATGCGTGCGTTTGAGCGGTTACAAATGAAAAAAAAAAACGTTGCGTCTCTGTGCTGCTCTGACCCCTTTGCAAAAGTCTTTTATAATTATGATAAAAAAAATCAAAAAACAAATCTGTGTCAAAGTCATAATTTTTTAGATTTTAAACCACCACTGCCGAGAGCACTCAAATAAGACGCCGTAAGTTATTGGAATTTTTTTTTTTAAGTATACAATTCAGTTTAATCAACGTGAATTATAATGTATGTGCTGCTTCCATGTTCGTTTTTCTCCCGCTGGATTGCTCCTAAATTAAATTTTAGCTTCCGGCCGTGATTAAGAATGAAATAAATAGACCAGTTCAAACTTGCGTGTTTACTCGAGCAGCAGTTTCTTCCCACGCGGCTTCTCTCTCTTTTGCAGCTGCAGCCGTGTTACTTTATTTTTCTAAAAACATGCTCGTATTCGCTGAGCGTCCGCATGAGGATTTCCAGCTCCACTTGTGTGACGTAGGAGGACCTGTTTTTGTGTACCGTTGCCATGGTAAATTGTGTTTGAGGGTTTGTTGAACCTCCTTTCTGAAACGGACCCCAGGTATACTGTGCTTGCTTTAGCTGGCTTGTCAGCCTGTTCAGTGTTTATCGAACACTTATTAAATCGTGGCCAGTAAACAGGAGTCAGAAGTTGTCTGCTTTTCCTCGGAGAGATTTCGGCGGACCGTAGTGATGAGAAGAACGGTTATTTTACATTTCCTGTTATGTGTTGTTCACCCACCAGTATCTCACCGGGCGAGCGAGTGGGGAGTCCGCTACTTCTTTAGTTTGATAAATAAACATCTGCAGTCAGTCTCCACCACTAACAAACATAATCTCCTGGGAAAGTTAAACTAGCTTATTCACCGGCTAATGGATCAGCCACAGACTGTTTAGTTTGATAACTTGGGCGTTTCTCAACCACTCACTTTTCTGCAGCACCGTTCTCTCAACCAAATTTGGTCACTTCAGGCTGCAGTAAACCAAGTGAACCCCATCCTGAAAATATGGTGACAGTTCAGGGATTGATCATATTAACTGACTAGAATTACAGTCAGTCTTGCAGCTGTGTGCCTCCTCCAACCAATTAAGTTGCAGTTTACATCCACCCATGTGTTCCCACAGAATGACAGTGAAACTGTGGTCCTCTATTAAAAACATTTGAAGGAATACATTACCCTAAAATGAAAGAAACAAAGACAAAAGTAGGCCTACATCACACAAGGGAAATCAGACCTAAATCATTTACAAGAGGGACCAGATAACATCCCTCTCTTTGTTTATCTGCAGAGCATGATGTTGTCAGAAGACCCTTCTCATGACAGCAGAATGAAATGGTACCTGAGGGGCAGGCAGAGGGGAAACAATAAATTGTGGGTGACCAACAAAAAAGCAAAACAGATGTAATAAAGGACCCTCCAGGCATATTGTGTGCACCAGAATGGAATAGACGTGAGTTCACAGTGACCTTTGACCTTTAGAAAACCAAATCTAATTAGTCCAACGTTTGTGCCAGATTTGGAGCAAATTCCCTCCAGCTGATCCTGATCCGTCACGTGTTTACAGGAGTAGGACTTTCACATGTATTACTATATAGACAACACAAACACATATATATATATATTTTTTTTTTTGACAGGATCATTTTTTTAAGTTACATTTTTTGTCTGTAAAAACTAGTAATGAAAAAAAAAAGATCTGGCAGGTTAAACACATTTTCATGCTCATTTTCTTTGTGTCTGATGTAGCAGAATTTATGTTAGCCACCTGCTCTTGACTCATAAACTCAGGAGAGAAAACAAATTAGATTAGACTTAGAAAATCCATCACCATTTTTTTCTTCTTCACTTGTTCATAGCTTTTGTAGCCTACTGACCCCACATTTCATCATGCAGATGTGATGTGAGATTGTATCACCCTTCACTGACTAATCAAATCTTAATCAAGTTGGTCTATGTTTATTTAGGATGTCGTCATAGCCATTACACTTGCTAGGCTTGTTGCCCTGGATACCACCAGAACCTGCTTGACAACCAAATGTTGAAGCTGCCAGATCCTCTGATTAGGATTAAGGAACCCTGTGGCTGTAAATTCATGCAAATTTGTGCAAAGCTTTTGATGCCCCTTCTTTCTTTTTGTATTGTGCTATGCATTCAGGAGGACAAGAGGAAACTGAACATATGCACTTGTGAACCTCATCCCAGGCTCGGCTCACTCCATCATGTCAGGGGCTTTTTGTGGTATCAAATATTTGCTCATGTCAGGCTTGTACTTCTTGTAGTGATACTTTGAGTTGGTCAGTGGAAAACAGGTGAAACAGATACAGATACACAATCTCCCAATTTATTATTTTTTTTTTTTTAGCATCAGTGGTTCTCAAATTTTTTTCCCACCATTTGATATTCGGTATGGTGCTACCTCACCGGTAGCTAGCAGAAGCTGGCAGCCTATGGTAACGTTGATGGCTGCTGTTGTACGGGTGGCGGCTGCAATGGCCGGTGCGTGTCTGTTGAAATAAATGAAAAAAACATAATAAAAATAGAAAATATTCGCAGCAGTTAAATCCAACTTAATGAGGTTCGCTTTGTTGTCCAAGTGGGTGTAAATATCTGACATTGATTTGAGGACACTGGGTCACATGACATGGAAGCTACTGAAAAAAAACCTAAATGTTTCTATAAATAGATGAAAGAATTTTATTAAAAGTGTGTCTTGTACACCGAATTTTACATTATTTGTTTTGTGTTGATGCAACTTTAAAGGTTTAAGGTAATCGGGTTCCTCAATTGAAATGAGTTGCGATAAACTACTTAACTAAGTTCATCTTACTTAATTGATCAAATCAGTATCAGTATTCAAAACTTCACTCATTCTAAGTTTAATACACTGAAAGGAATGGGTACTGTTTAATTAGTTTAAATGACCTTAACAAGAAATAAAAGAGTTCGGTTTCCTCAAATAGTTTGAGTTAAACTAACTGAATAGGTTTTACAGTGTACTTGGAAAAAATGTGCTCACATCTTAAAAAAAAAAGTATTACTTAAATAACTCATGTTCATTCTAAACACAACGTGTGTTCGTGTCCGACTCGCGGCCCTTTGGAGCATGTCATCCCCCGCTCTCTCTTCATCATGCTTCCTGTCAATCTTCAGCTGTCTTAAAGACAAAGGCCAAACATTTATCTTAAATAAAGGTGCATGAATCACACAATAAAACAGTCCTAAAATCTGCTAAGATGTTACTTAAGGATGGAATTGTGATTGTGATGTGAATGAAAACAAATGTCTAGGTACATCCCCTTGACATCCTGTAAGAACTCCGGAGGGTCCTTGGACTTAATTTGAGTGAAATTAGATGTGATGTCTGCCTCTCTCTTGTTCCTAAACTGAAACATTCTCATACACACAGAAAAAGATTTTTCACTCTCCAGGGAACAAGTCCAAGTGGACTTTGGTTAGTAATCACCTACGAACAGCGTTCCCACAACTTAAAACTGGATGCCAACCATAATGCACTCCCCATGTCAGTCGAGGGCAGCAGGGTTGTGATGAGGAAAGAGTTGGCAGCCTTGAAAGTAGCAATTTTACCTTCTCCCATCAGCTCTCTGTTGAAAGCTCTAACCGCTCAGTTCTTGACCAACTTTGGGTGAACTGTGGACGGAAACCCCTGTGGGTGTAGGTCTGTCAGCTGTGGACTTTACTTCCAGCCGCAGATATCTCTGGGGGACATAAAAAGAATGCGTGTGTTTTCTCCCACATAAAAACTGATCAGTCTTATTTTTAAAAGCTCTGAAGCCAACTCAACATTGTGAATGACTGGCAGAGCTTCACTGTCTTTTATGAGGAACTAAATGAGTAGTCAGCTCCCTGAGTGCTCTCCGATCCTGCAGCACCCACGCCCTCTGCCTTTTAATGACACGCGAGTAAACATAAACAGCGCTTTATAGTTTTATGGTCTTAATCCATCAACACGGACTCTTCAGACTCTGTGTAGATCAAATCTGTTTTCCCAAGTCTAGATGGCAACATGTTTGGATAACATTTTAGATGTCTCTCCGATTCGTTGAAGCTGAATCCTCCCCCAAACATGACCACATTCAACTTCTTTTCAGACATAACGTGCAGTTTCTTATCTCCAGTCTGATTACTGTTTTTCTCCTGCAGACTGTTTTAAATAAGTCTGAAGTCTGCTTGTGCTTAGAGGCCTAATCACGACTACTGGCAAAGCAGAAGGAATTAATCATTCTATGAAGACTTTGTCATGAAAACATCACGCTGAATAAATTCTACCTCGCCTTCGAGCACTTCTGGAGGGAAAAAAAGAAATTCTCATGTTGTAATCAGAATCATTATGTCTTGGGAATGTTTCTGATCAAACAGTTTAACCTCGGTCTGTCAGCAGATGGTTTCAAGAACAGTGAGAGACACTCATTTGCGTAAAAAATGACCGCCTTTTCTGGGAAACATTTAAACCTCCTGGTATGACATCATTTCGGAGCTCTGACATGCTCAGTTCTCTCAGGAGCTTCTCCGAGGACTCTGTAAATGTGACACTGTGGCGTACACGAACAAGCAGTGACTTAAACTTAACAAAACATTTGTCAGAAATGTCACCAACCTCCGTCTGGGACCGATGCAATCTGACCTTTTTCCATCCATTTCTAGGAACTGCGGTAGTAATGGATGCGTCCATGCGAGCCTCTGACACTGTTTGTGTTGGCAGCAAGTTCCACAGCTGCATCTGTTTCCGTTCTGTTTTGCACTCTTTTTTCACTGACCTGTTTTTAGGTGGTGTAATCCTCACGCTGCTTTGTTCTTCAAAACAATGAATTTACCCTGAGGAGGAATTATCAAATAATCTTCTACTTTCCTTTGAGAGCTTTGGTGGAATGTGAAGACCTGGCCAAACAAACAGTTTGCCGGACAGATTTTATGAAATGTTTCCTGTGACGTAATTGGATGAGCCTCCAATACTGGCAGGAAGCCAGTGAGGGATCTTACCACTATAATGCCTCTGGTTGAGCATCAAGTTACCACCCTGATGGTAAGTTCATGGGATAGCGTGACTTCACATGTTTATCACCCTCCTGCTGAAAAGTTAGATACGATGTGTCAGATATATTTGGGTAAAAGTTCAGGAAGCAACCTTCAGAGAGTAGAGCCGTGCTAGCAGCTGCAACTCTTTACTCAGGCATGGAGTTGTTTTGAGCGAATGCCATTATCATACGCTTACAGGCTGAACTAAAGCAGGTACAATGTTTGAAAGATGCTAATCTCTATTTTAGGGATTTTAGGGACGCAAGTGTTCTGTTTTCCATTTGTAGTACGCTTGTAGTCCAAGTAAATTGACCAATCACGTATCAGTAGGCTGCAGCGGATGCAGGAAAAACAGTCCGTGTGGAGACCAATGACTGTATATAGATGGACAACGCGTCTCCATCTGCTCCCATTGTATGAAATTGATGCCAAAATAGCCCCTGCGATAGGCGCTGCCATCTTGCGATGGTGACGTCATACGGAGCCAGAGTCTGCGCAGTAGAGATCGGCGAGTGAAGCGGCTGTAGCCACTTCCGCTAACCAAAACACACACTTAACTTACCAAAAAATCGCAAGGATCCCGCACACCGGCGTGTTTAACAGCAGAACAGCTTCTCTGTGTTGGTCTGAGGTTAACGTTCACAGGCATGGACACTTCAATGACTGTAGACTGGAAATATGTAAAATTGTTCATAGTTATGCTTGTTAGCATGCTAACAATTGCTAAATAGCATTAGCCTGTTGCTATAACACTCGCATGGATCCATCCATCCATCCACAAGCTGCAGCTTAGGCTGATAAGAATGTAATCATGTAAAGAACATCATGAATCAATTTTGCTGTTATTCGGCCATTAAATAGGCCTAAAAAAAGTAATGGTTCCCTGTGGAGCATTAGACCTCTAGCAGTGCTATGGTCAGTTTTCTAGTTTATAACTCGTTTGTTTATCACAAAGACGCACAAATGTGTGCGCATACAGAGGTGGCTTAATAGGCCACAAAGGGCTACAATGCACCATCAAAGACAGGGAGGAAATCAATATGGATGTAAATAACGCAGGGTTTCGAACACTTACTTTGCAAATGTTTTATGTGAAAGGAAATGTATTCCATATGTTTGGTGGAGTGCATTTTTTCTAAGCTCTTTACTTTAAACATAACTCCACAGGGCCCTTTGACATCAGTAAAGTTGTATTGAAGGATTAGGGATGTCTGCATTGGCATTTGCTTTTTTCGCATGTTCTAGTTTTTCATTACAATTATAATATATGTGTTGAATTAAAAATATGTCATGAAGAAAAACAAAGTGACAATTGAAAAGTGTTTCCTCTTTTATAACAGTAAAAACACTCCGAATGGAGATCCGGCAAAGCCTCCTCTCAAAGAACCTTTGACTCCATAGTTGTACTAAAAAATAACTTAGACACATTTACTTGTAAATGGTTGATATTTACATGTAAAAATAAAATACATCTTCAGGAATTGTATGCATATATATTTTTATGTGGTCCACTCCAAAACGTACATGCAAGGCTACATCAAATAATACATACTCAGCACTGTTAAAGCCCTTATTGATTATTCTGTGACATGATTGTTGGCCTGTATGACATTTAAGGTTATGGCACCAGACTGGCCAATCTGTGCCTTTATAAACCAATGTGTCAATGCTGTTTAAAATCTGTAAGATGTTTTTGGTTGTTCTAATGCCGGTTTTTAGCAACGCATTTAAGAATCAGTTGAAAATGTCACGTCTGATCAAAAGGACTTAAACAATGCTGAATATCTGGATAACAATACTTCTGTTGTTTAAGACATATCTGCTTTTGTTTAATATAGAAAAGCATTGAAGACTAAATATAATCACACTTAATGATTGCTACATGCAGCTTAAGGTTATATACTTAGGACACTTAACATTGCACACCAACACCAAATCCACCATCACATCAGTCTTTGTCCCCGCTTAGTGTAAGGTGAATACCAGTGTTTAGTTTCAGTGTGTAGTACTGAATAATAACTTGTGGCTTAGAGTGTTAAGTATATAAGAAAAGTGGTACTGTGACAGATTTGAATGTACTTGTCTGATCACTTCTTTAGTTTCCCCGTATGACTTTAAGCTTTGATTGTACTATTTAGACTCTAACAAAGATGTCCTCAGTGGCTTAATATTCAAAGACCACGATGCAATGATTCTCAACAACTTGCATTGGAATTGTCTAGTGATGCAAACCTGCGAGTTCTGTTTCCCATGTTCTTGCTGGTGTATTAAGAAGCACTAAAGCCAGATCTGGACTTTTCAGTGACTCTGCATGAATACATCCATCTTTGGTATTTAATCACATGGACAAAAAGACCTTTCTCTGTTAAAACCATTGCTCTATTCACTTCTTTATATAAGATTCCCTCCCACTAGGGGTTCCCATCTTAGCAACTTGCAGTTTTGTGGTAGCCAAGGAGCTTGACCACTGAGCCAACCAGACAGCACTGTTCTCACAGGATGCACCCAACCAAAGGGGGAAGCTTGGGAAGCTTACTGTTTACGTGAGCGTGAGAGACTGGAGGAGACAAAAAAAGTTTTATGATAGGTGTGTATTGATAGTAGAAAACGGTTATCAGGGCTAAGTTACAGGTTATTTTATTAACAAGACAAATCCACTGATTTAAACCTGTGTAACTGCCATTGTGATTTGTAGGTCATATGACCCCAGTATACCAAATGGCACCAACATTGACCTTGATCAACCAATCTACACATCACTCTAAGGCATGGTTATTTTCTTACATAACACTGACCAGAATTTAGGGAAAGTTGAAGGACGTCAATTGTTAATATGTTTGCCAAAATATCATAATGAAGAAATCGATCTTCTCTAGGGTGTTGGTGGATTTCCGGCCCTACGTTTAGCTAGTTTATACTTGTGTGTCAAAGTGTTGTTCTACCTACGACAGCTGTGACTGTGAAGTGGCTTTCTAGAGCTTATGACTACTATCAAAGGTGTGTACACACAGCAAACATATTGATTTTTCTACTTGGGATTTTTCAGCTTTTCCAGACCATAAAATCATGTCCAAAGACAGATTAGTACTCTCCAGTTTACCAAGTGAAACTAGACCTCTTTATTAATCACGTTGTAACTGCTTTTGGTCAGAATGTCAGCGGCTTTCAGCTTGTACAAACCTTTATACATTATCTGTTTGGACTGGTCTGGTTAAGCTACAACAGCACGTTGATGCACAAGTGGAAGTCAGATCATGTTTTCAAGGGATAATTTCTTGAGCATACTTGGCATACGGGATGTGTGTGTTGTTTTACTTCTATCTTTGTGTGAGAACCAAGCAGGGTTTTGGGGCCATTTTTGACAAGTGAGGTCATTCTAGGTGACCCTCCCGTCTGTAAGATGATAGGTAGTTATTGTCGTCATTATAAGGTCCTCACCAGTATAGAATAGAATATGTGTGAGTGTGCGTGTGGGTGTGTGTAGGTGTGTTTGTTGGTTTGGGAGGTGGGGCTAATTCAAAAGGCAGTTTCTTTAATTACATCCGTGTTATAATTAGGAAAACACAATTATCTCGCCCATCATGTTTTGGATAATTTTTTCAAAATAAAAGTCTTGGCTTCTCGATCTCTCTTACACAAAAGTCATTTATTAGAAATATTTAATTTAGAAAAATATTAAGTAACTGCTGTTTGAAACTTCCCCACCCCCCCTCCACCCCAGCTCCTCAGACTCCTGCTCCTCCTGCTTAGTTGACCAGGAGCTCCTGGTACTGCTCAGACCGCAGGAAACGACCAAAGGAGTCTCTCTCCATCAGGGCGTGGATCCTCTTCTGGGCCAGGTCAAAGGTGGCAGGGGAGAGGTCCACCAGGTTCCTCAGGGTCACATCCTTGGTGAAGTGGTCGATGTTCACCTGTGTAGGAGGGGAAGACAGGATGAGATGTTAGAAAAAACGTACATCAGGATGAAAGAGAAAATTTAGCATTCATGGTTAATATAAAATAAGTCGGTGTGGTGATGTGTGCCTGCAAGACAGAACTCAGACAGATTCTGCGTCATCTAGATGCCATTTTAGGCAAGATACTGATGTGTTATTTATTAATTCGGTGCTTATGTGACTAGCTGTGTTTATGCCAAATGAGATACAGACATAAACAACATGAAGTCGCATGTTTCACAAGATCATTCTGAGGAAACGACGAGCAGAGACCTGATGTTTACAACGAGAGGCTGACTGAAATTGAAAGCAATACTGAAGTAACACTCAATTGTACCTAAGTTAGGATTGCAATTTGACTTTTAAATGCTGCACACGTTTTGTTCAGGCATTTTCTGGTACAGTAGTTTTGAAATTATTGATGCGTTTGTTATTTCAGGATGTATTTTATTGTTGTAGCTTAGTTAACTGCTTCATTGAACTGTTAATTTTATGGGATTTTCACACAATGTTTTTTTTAATCTGTATTTTATTTTCTCAAAAAAATCTTATGTTAAAAGTTAACTCTCAGTCAGTGTTGCAGGGTTTGACACCAGGTTGTCCAATCAGCGTGCAAGCTCATCAAATCATCTTTAAAGTGTCCAATTTCACGTTATCTGATGCTGGGTTTTGTTTCCTCAAAACAATCCTGTGCCCAAGAAATACTGCTTCACCTTAACTGCTTTGAAAAATACAGCAATGTTACGTTAGAAATGATGAATTAAACTAGTTTGATATATTGTAACAGGTAGTTACGACGAAGTAATCTGATTGGATAAGAGGCATTCCATGAGTGGCGATATAGAGAACAACATCATTGGGACTTTTTACTCTGTGTATCACTCCACCTCAGCCCGGTGTTCTGAATACTGTTAATTAACATTAAAGCAGACCGTGTATGTTTACATTGATCAACCTCTGAATCACACAGCAGACTCTTAATTCACTGGTTGATGGTAAATTAAAACCTACAGATTAACATAGGCGGCTACATGATTAAAAAAAGAACAGCTGATCTGTGGTAACCTGTAGACAGAGTGCAGGAGAATGTTTTGGTTGCTTAGCAACAGAAGTCCGGTTTCAGTTAAATTGTGTAACTAGAGTTAGGGGAGGAACAAGTCATCTGTTGTTGATTACTTTTCACTATTTGCCTCTTATGAAACTGTTGTATAAAACCAATATCACACTCGCACGAGGCCGCAGATAATAAACTCCCTCTCGTGTGATTCTGCTTAATTAATTTATGAGGTTTGAAGAACGAGCACGCAGATATGTTTACCTTTGGAGAACCCTGGTAGCTGTTTAGTGTTTACAGTCTATTGACTCCACAGAGCTAGCTGGCTGCAGGTGGCAGGTTCAAAGGAAGTCAAAGGCAGTGAAGTAGAGGATTAACTTCACGGATTAGATGAAGACTCCTTCCCATGAATATAGATGGCTGTACACGCCCTGTTGTCTCAAACAATGACCATCTTATTTTGAACAAGGTTTAGATGTCAAATGTTAGAGAGGGTCTGATCATACTCAACTTCAACAAATCCCTACTTCTATTGTCAATATACTGAGGGCATCTTACAAGGAACACTGATTTAGCATGCAGGATGCTGCACCATGGCTTTTACTGACTATAGCTATGATGGCAGTCGTGTGTCTGAATACATTAAACTGCTCTGTGACTGGTTAATCACAGCAGTGCAGATTTGGCAACAAATCTATATTATCTTGCATAAAATTGTATTTAAGCAAGACCATATAATTGAAACAATAGTACCCATCATGTAAAGCACACGACGTGTTATTTACTCTTTCTATTCTACGTGGATGACCTCATAAAAAAGGGTCAAGTCGTGGGGAATCCCTGACCTCTCTGGGTCCCTCAGACTGGATGAAGTCCTCGTAAATCTTCTTGGCCTTGGTGGACATCTTCACCGGGTCCTTGGTCTTCTTGAAGTCCTCGCAGGCAACCCAGAACTCAATATTCTCATCGCTGAACTCAGACTGCAGGAAGCTGCGGAAAGCGTTCACACCATCTGATGGGGAGAGGAGGAGGAAGAGGCAGAGAGAGAGATGTAATGAAAAATGCATGCCTGAAAGGAGGCTTTAATAGCGTAAATATGGAAATTCTGAATTAGCCCTTCAGACACTTTTCAGATCACTTGAGTTACAAAAACAGTTTAATTTAAACAGAACCAAACCTCACGACAGCACTTCAAACAGTCTCAATTACATGCCAAGTCTAAAGAAGTACAGAGTCAGATATGAAAACACACACAGGATGTTATACGTGCGCCTTCCTCTCCCTTGTTCCACCCCCTGGTGAGGGCGACAAAGGCAGAAAGTATGAGTCACAATTTGATATTTCGTTATTTTTATCTTTGCTTTTCCAAGTCAGACCTGTTTTCTAGCAGGTAAACTGATTCTCACGTGCAAGATGCCAAATAAGGCGTTGCGGCGCTTCGTGTAATGGTGTTTTCATGTTTGACAAACGCCATTATGGAGCATTTACATGCCCGAAAACAGCCATTATTCTGTCAGAGGTAAAGAGCTACGTTACAGATTCATGTCTGAAAGCTTTTATGGCATAATTTGCAGAGGTGAGGTAGTGGAAAATAAATAGAATGTCCAGTGAATGTTTTAAAATAGTGGCATTGTACAGAGGTTTGATATGTTTATTGAGGAAAGTGTGATGTGATGAGGTAATACGGGCGGTTCAGATCAGGAAGAAGGGGGATATTTTAAGCAAAATAAACGGAGCGACACGTTTCTAAAACATATCAGTAATTAAAGAAATGACAAAACTAGTATTCAAGTTTGATTTACAGACAACTTATTTTTGGAAGAGTCAAATAAGCATTTAAAAAAGACACCGAACTCTGCTTTGGACACGTAAAGGCACAGTATTTACCCCAAAGATACGGATCCAAAAACAAGTCACTCATTTCAGCGATGGCTATTGTAATCAGACATAATGCCTGCAAAAGGTCCCATTGTCTGAACGAGCATGTGCTGCAGATGATAAGCTCTCAGGCTTTTATCTGCAATCTGAACGGCCCAGTTTGGTTCAAAATAGCAGCTAGTCCCAATCAAGGTTTTTTTTTTGTACCTTCAGTACAAGGACGCAGAAAGAGAAGCCCACTCGACCATGCACTGATGGCAAGTTCTTCATGTGTGTCACAATGAAGCCTGATGCTTAGTGTGAGTCTGTTTTCAATGCATTTATGATTTTATTATGTTTTATTTTAATTAATCTAGAGTTTGTTTCAGTCAGTTTTTGCTCACTTCACTGCTCCTGCTGCAGATATCAGCTTCAACATTAGATTCATCTTTTCAGTGGAAGTGCAATCCTTATTTTTGGAGACTAAGCATACATTGTTTATTTCCTGTTGCATAATATACATTTTTTTTTTACATTTAGCCAAACTGGGGGTAGTTCTACATCGAAGAGGCCATAACTCAGTGAGAATCCCACGGGAATAAACACGGGAGAAGCCATAAAGAATAATGTTAATGTAAAATCTCATGTAGATAAATGATCACAGCGCAGCAGCCATGCTATAAATCATTTTGACTTCTCCCTGGAGATGTTACCATAACACAGCCACGGACCGATACGCACACACATTCTGAAGGAGCCTCTTAGGAAAGGTCTTTAACCACCCACTGAGCCGTGCAGAGACATGTTTGTCCGTTCCTGTTTGTGCCGGTCAGTAACATCTGTGCGTGCTTCTGTTTTGATGCACAGGGGGGAA
The DNA here is from genome assembly GCF_022749685.1 of Semicossyphus pulcher. Lineage (NCBI taxonomy): Eukaryota > Metazoa > Chordata > Actinopteri > Labriformes > Labridae > Semicossyphus > Semicossyphus pulcher. The sequence goes on from NW_027211715.1 coordinate 30,535,516, forward strand.
GTGAAGTGACTTATTAGCAGGAGAGTTTAAACATATTGCTAAACAGCATCAACCGTTAGAGGTGATCATCAGTCTTGCTGCTCTCAGGCTCTCTGGGCACTTTCAGAACGGTAAACAGAGGAGCCAGGAGTTGGTGTCTGGTGTGTGTGTGGCGTTACAAATGTGGCGAGCAATGTTTAACATTTTTCACAGTCTACAAATAAGATTATGTAACAGCAAAAAAAAAAAGGTCATCCTGGATGGAAACTACAGCGCTTTAGATTCAGACCAATTTAGAAAGCTGCAATAATCGTGTTACATCTGCAACGATCGCAAACATACTTGGGTACTGGTCCCAAATCCAAGACATGCAGCTTGAGTTGTTCTAAGCTGTGATATAGGAGAACAAAAGCCTCTTTAGCAACAATACAACTTCTTAAGGAAGGACATGAAGATGTGGACTTAAAGCTAAGTTTTTAATCTATTGTTGGCAGTTACATGTATTTAAGATTTCTGGTGTGCTTTGTAGATGCCAACATGATCATACTGGCAGCTTGTCAGCTTGGTCAGTGGCCCAACATTTAATAAAAGATGATCTAGTTACCCCTCTAGCAACAGTTTTTAACTTGCAGGTCTTTGCGATCAAGTCACAATAACTTTGCAACATCTGGTTTGAATTTCAACATCGCGCTTGCTGAGAAAGATTCCACTTTTAAGGAGTTTTGGACGCGCAAAAACCATGAACACGTGGGGAAAGGTTGTAAAACAGGAGCAGTTTGGTTCAGTTTATGCACCAATTTTACATAACTAACAGCTCACAGCCTGCGATGCATGACCCTTGTCATCAAAACAACTTCGCCGACGTGATTTCACATGCTGTATTCTAATTCCAACGGTTCCTGAAAGCATATATATATATATATATATATATATATAATCATGATGGTAGCTTGGCGAAGTCCTGCGTTATCGCCGTCCAATCATAGCCGAGGATTTACGTGTCACGCTCAGCGGTAGGTAAATTACGGTTACAGGTGATTTTGATTGCACAGGTTTCGTTCTTCTATGTTTACAAGTCTGATGAGTGAGTCATAAGAAAGCACACAAACTGTGCTGTTTCTCTGGAAACCAAACCCTGCTGGCTGTACCTGTCAAAGAAGTCACTTTGACAGGCGACAGAGCTCAGGTACGACATGTTTTTCTCCTTTAGGATCGGCTGTTACGTAATGAAGATAGTCAGGAAAAATGATGCTCACACTGCCTGTCTGTGAGGAAGCCAACAAAGCAGAGACACTGCAGAGTGTCATAAGGACCCTCACCTAAGGCATGAAATGGTTTCTATTTCTGGAAGTTGTTTGTGGGAAAGAAGTGAGCGTCCTTCAGCTTATTGGAAAACGTTTGCGTGCATTAATGGCATCAATTTTAAAAGGAGAAAAGGAAAACTATTTGCAAGACATAATGTTTTTTAAATGAGAAGGAGGTTTGGTCTCCAGCGTGAAGTCTTGTTTTTGACCCATCCATACACCACCACCTTCACAGACTCGACAGTTTAATCTGGTGATGTAACAATGTTTTCTGAGTTATATATAAGATTAAACTTTAAAGATCGAGTTCCTCCAGTCTCAGTGTTTCTGTTGTTATGTGTGTTACGGCCTCTCTAAAAAAAAAACAATAATCTAAAGGCTTACAGTTAGGACCGCAACATATTGAATAAGGACGCCACACAAAAGATAAACTGTTAAACCCACAGGCTTAATTAAACCTAAAAATGTTGAAATGATCATGACTAAACTGAGGGACAACAAAAGGAGCCGGAGACCTAAATGCTGGGCCAGCAAACAGGAACAACTATCATAAAACAAAAGACAATAACTAGACTACCGGAGATCTCCCGCCCAAACTAAAACAACAAAACCCAGCAATGTAAAACACGCTGAGGAAAAGGCCTGTGTGGGGAAACAAGAATGTTGCTGTCTGCGTGTGTGCCTGCTTCCCCCCACTCTGCTCTCCCTGCACCTCTATATCTCCTCCTCCTCCTTCCTGAGCGCTCACTGCACTCACGTGCGCAGCAGGCAGAAGAAGCAGGGAGACCAGAGACACAGGGAGAGAGAGACAGGGCAGGGCAAAACCAGAACTGGCCTCATGACACGTAACAGTGTATGTGAGAAAGAGCGTGGGTGAAAGACAAAGAAAGACGGGGTAGACTTACAGCTGTTGCTCAGGACTCGGTCCAGACTCTCACGCCACTGTGCCGCCTCCTCAGGAGCAGGCCTGCACACAAAACACATCAGTTCAGCCAGGATGCTTACGCAAGCCGAGTTAAAAAGTGCCCACACAGTTGACAAAAATAAGCTAAACTGAAAAACTTACTTCTGTCATGCTGGAGAGAAAGGTTTTTCATTGTCTAGCAAATGTAATCAGTGCTCAATCCTGGATACAAGAGAATTTTCATATTTAAATAAACGATGTTGAAGATCTCAGTTTTGTTCTCTTAGCAGCCTTACTGACAGTTTTTACTCTTAGGGGGGGATTCACTAAAGGATTGCACGGCTTTTGGGCCCGCAAACGACACAAAAAGACAAACAGCTCTGGTGCCATCTGCGCGAGTCATTATGCAAACATTCAGGGCAATTTTGACCCCTTTATATGCAAACCAGGCTCGTGGCAAAAAGCACCTAATTCACAAACAGCAGCGCTAACAGCACAGCGCAGTTAGAGTGAAAATATTACCGTCTGCAGAGAGCTGGTGGGAACTTCGACGCAGTATTATAAGGGCTGTCACGCTCTGAGTTTACACTGATCATGACGACAACTCCACTTTTGTGTGTCTAAAAATGTATTTGTCTTTATAAACTGTTCATAACATATTGTCATTATTATTATAATCGGGAGACCAATCAGTCCTGCGCTTGTTAAAAAAGAAGCTGCGTTACAGAGAGTTAGACTAAACACCTGTCGAGTCTGGACTTCACACTAAACTGTTCAAAGAGCTGCCGCCTCCTCTCCCTGCTCATCGTCGATCTGTGCATGGAGTTGAGATCCGTCAGTGTGCACTCAAGAGTGGAGCTGCAGACAGCTTCTCTCCACAGTCGGACACAAAACAAGAGCAAACTGCACCGATCTGTGAAACTTTCTGGGCGTGTTTGTGCTTGAATATCATCAGTGCAGTTTTCTTTGTGAATCGGACCTTGCAACGGAGCAGATAGCAGGGGCAAATGATGTACAATTTATGGAGCTATCAGTAGTCGCAATTCATTCTGAGAGAATTCCCCCCTTAGTCTTCATTTGATCATCAAATCAGCTTCTTTTTGCTCAGGTTTCATCATCTGAAGTCAGCAATCTTTTCTTTGGTTGTTCGACAATAAAAAACGTTTACTTGCAAGCCAGAAGAGAGCGGGGGAAAATGTACACGGCTTTCATCTGCTCTCTCTGGCAGACCAACCACAGCTGGGTGATGGATGCTGCGTGTGAACACCCAGTTTATAAACACAAAAGAATACTGCACATGCAGAGCGATTCATCAGTGGGCCATGACTCATCACCACTGTGGTAATAATAACTTTAATTAAGTTTCTGATACGGACTGTTTTCAGCACTCTGTGGAAACTGCTGGGGAGGATGTGTGAGGAAGAATTTAACACGAAGCTTCAGAGAAACCCTGAAGTCTTTTTTTAGATAGTTTACAAGCTTTCCAGCGCTGTCAATCATCTGCAAAACTTTGCAGCAATGTCGCAAAAAGCTTCAAACAGCAGGTTATAAATATTCAGATTCACATCTCATGTATGTTTCAAGTCCCACAAAGCCAGGCAGCATCCTTTGATCTGAGTCCCTGCTGCAGGATTGAAGTCTGGAAAACATCAGCTGAGAGTAGATTGCTTCTGGTGTGTGTCAGAGTAATCACACGGGGCATTAAGACTCTCAAACTCTGAACACTCAATATGGAGTTAAAACTCCTCACTTCTCTCCCTCTTCTTGGAGAAGGTGTCTGACGCAGCTGCAATGTTTACCAAGTAATAGAGACTAGATGGAGCGCTGACAGGCCAATGAGTGGTCCATCTTATGTGTCTTTGTAAAATAACAGATCCGTCAGCTACCATTGTTTTTGAAAAGGCTTTTTATTATTATATCACACAAGTGCTTCATGAGCACTGAGCCGGCTTTGTAAGGCTGCCTCATGGTCATGTGCACAGACGATACAGTGAGGAACAAATCTGCTATTATTGTAAATCAAGTCTAATAGATACAAATCTGTTAATCTGATAGCTGCAAATGCTTTTATAATGTCATCACCGTAAGATATATCAAGTATAAGTAGGAAGTGATGCAAATGATCAGTAGGACATGCGGTTGATAAGTGGTTACGCTCTCAACATGAACCAGAATGACACTAAAGGGAAATAACAGAATACTACACAAGAGGAAGTTAGAGCCTCACAAACGGACTCTAAACTGCAAGGAGATTATTCTAAGAGTAAAAAATAGTGAAAAAAAAAAAAATGTATCCCAAAGTTGCTGCATACTGTATGTTTATCAAGATACTATAGTATAGTAGTTTAACATCTCAAAATTCATCTTTCAATCATTCTTTTTAAGATAAGGCCTCAAAAAAATGAAGCTTTTCTGTGTCCAACACTGACTTCTGAAAGGTTGCAGGTCGCTGCTCTGCAGCGCCGCTTAACCACCAGTTATCTCTGTGGCAAACGCTCCCCACTTCCGAAGACACACACACACACACACACACACACACACACATCTCTCTGAGACCGAGGCAGAGAACGAGACTCACTTCTGCAGCTTCTCCGGCTTCTTCTCGGTCTTCTCCGGGTATGGGATGATGAGGTCGATGGCATTTTCCGGCTTCTGCAGCAAAACTCCCAACTTTGACTTGATCTCCTTCGCCCTGCGGGAAGGAAAGCAGACGGGGAGGATGCATGAGTGATGAAGTCTTTGCTTAAGTTTGTGAGGCACAAAAGAGATGACTGTTTACTTTTGCTTTCAGTATCCCTTCCCTAACATGAATCTGGTGTATTGTATTTATACAAGGCACTACATTCACATTAATGAGCATGTAAGTGAGCCGGTTAATCAAATTTAAAACGACATTTTCTAAGTTTGACTGCTTTATAAAAAGCATTTACAGTGTTGCACATAGAGAGGAAACAGAGCAAGCAAGATGGAAACAACTTCATCTTTTTACTCAATATAAAGGCACTTTTAGTGATCTAATAAGAACATAGTTTGAGAGATTTACAATGTTACAATTCCGTTTAGCTAAAGCAACGTATATCTGAGAGTTGATGCAGCACAAGCAAGGATTGATTCTGATTGATTGATTCTGCTGTAACGTTACTGAAATGTTTCAGACCAAACAGCATTTTAAACCAATAAAAACAAAGTGGATAAAGTGATGTATTTACTGTGCTTATATCTTGAAGATGGTGAATTTTGTTTGGATAGTTTTTAAAAATTTGAAGTATAAAACGTCTCTGACCTCCCCTCAGGTTTGACTTTATAAGCGACACATTACATTGCTCTAAACATCCTGTACAATCTATTAAAGATAAAGTACAGAATTAAAGCAAGAAACATTCAGGTTTGCATTAAAAGTAGTACAAAGTGTATAAAACTTTTCCTTAGGACAAAAACTTTCTTTTACAAAGTATCTCCAGGACACAGAAGAATAATTCAGACAGCAAAAAGTGCAAAAAATTTAGCTCTTTCAGATACACCCCAAATATAACAGTGTCTGTATCAAATCTATTTCAGAGCCTCTCTTAAGAGGTTTAAAATAAATTTAAACTTTCTTTTGATCCGAACCACATCAAAGCTGTTAAACACGACAGGAGAGGTAATGTGAGGATGCAGGTCTCACCTTTCCAGGCAGGTTTGGGGTAAGGCAGCTAATCCTTTACACATCTTCTTTCTGTCTCAGGACGTCACAGTGAATTCGATGTTTCCTGTTAGCTCACTGTGAATTGTCTGACTCGGGCTCTCGGCACAAGAGGAGTTTTATACGGACGCCCTGTGGGCTTCGGGCCAGCAGCTAACCAATCAGGCTGGAATGTGTTCAGCTGAGGAGCCTGCATGAGGAAGGGCGGGTTTTTAAATATGAGCGGCTGTTTGCTTTGAGGTTTCAGTCATCAAACAGATCCAGGACCAGTGCATGAGAAGTAAACAGGACTGTGCTTTTACTTGAATTTAATTTCTACTTATTAACTTTACCTGAGCTTTACTTTACCATTAACACAGAACCATGTACTATTAGCTTAGTTGCAGCTGTCTTTAATTCAACATTACTTTCTAAATTCACACTGGTAAGAAAATCAGTAAATCATGTTGATTTATTCAGACCGGTCACAAAGGAAGGAGAAGTAAATAAATCTACTTTACTCTAAATCATTTGATATGTTTTATGGAAGCCCTAAGAGGACATGCATCCAAACATTTTATTTACTCAAGTAATTTCCAGCTGTTTTCTCGAGTTCTCAAATTATTTCTCTCGAGATAACAAAGCTGCACCACCAAAAAGTTGCAAAAGCACAAAAGAAACTTGCCTCGTAAGTGTCGGAAAAGGCAGAATGGCATTGGTCTGTGATAGCACAGTGACCAGCCTTCTAGTGTGCATGAGCCGACCGAGCGTGCAGCCTGTTACAGTTGCTCCTGGTCGTTTCCTTCACGAATTTCCCCCCGGGGATAATTTAAGTAATTCTGATTCTGATTGTTTTCTTTCCTAGATTGCAAGAAAATGATGATGAATTATCACGAGAAAACCGGCTTCGTTATCCTGAGACAACAAGATAAATAAGTTGAGATCTCGAGAAAACGACCAGAAATGACTCGTTATCGCGGGAAAACAGAGCAAATACATTGTAAGGATGCGTTTTCTCGGGATCTCAGCTTATTCATGTCGTTATCACGAGATAACGATGCAGCACCATCCCCAGAGTTTTAAAAGCACAAAACGAACGTAGAAACAAGCTAAACTTAGCTCATTAGTGTGGGCGATGGCAGCCTGGAATGCCTTGGTCTGTAATATCACAGTGACCGGCCTTGTTTTTTAGATCGCCAGAAAATTATCCTGCTATCACGAGAAAACAAGCTTTGTTATCTCGAGATAATGGGCCAAATTAATCCGTTATAATGGGAAATCCAGCTTTGTTTTCCCGAGATAACGAGGAAAATAAGTCGAGATAACGAGAACATTTCTTGTTATCACGAGAAAACAGAGTAAATAAATTATATGCATGTCTGCTAAGGGCTTCCATAATGTTATAGTCACAGTTTAGCTATTTTTCTTTTTTTTTAATAGCTGCAGACCAGAGTGTTTCTACCTGACACATTTCTGACATATTTATTGTATGTTTTAAAGAGCTGGATACATGGAGTCTAACATGTACTTTACTGTCACATAAATCTGTGTTTCTGTCTAGAACTTTGCTTTCAGAGGGAAAGTCATTAATATTAAGCCTCATATGAAGTAATCCAAGGTCCAAATAATTTACAAAAACCATCACAAACCCAAAGACAAAGTATTTGTTTGTTACCTCCTTCTTTTGATTGTAAGCAATTTATTATTTATTAATCTTCAATATTTATATCAGTAAAAGAAATTCAGTGCATCAAGTTCATTAATACAGAGCAGTCACAGGAAGGAGAAGCAGATAAATGTACTTAACTATGTCAAGTCATGTGGAATGATCATGTGTTTAGAATAAACGTGTTATTTCAGTGAGCTGTAGCACATAATGTCTCCAAGCACTCTGTAAAACCTGATGAGTTACTGTAACTCAAACCATTCATAGAAACCTGACTCTTTTATGTATTGTTAAGGTAACTTAAAATAAACTAAGTAAACAGTACATATACCATTCAGTGTTTGAACTTAAAATGAGTATTTTGAACTTATCAATTAAGTGAGATGAACTTTGTTAGTTTATCTCATCTTAAAACTTTCCTCATTTCAACTGAGGAAACTGATTCACCTTTGAAGCTGCATTAACACAAAACAAATACTGTAAATATCAGTGTATAAGACGCAGTTTTAATACATTTTTTTCATCTATTTATAGAAACAATTATAGTTTTTTTTCAATAGCTTCCATGTCGTGTGACCCGGTGTCCTCAAATCAATGTCAGATGTTAAAACTCACTTGGACAAATAAGACACACTTCATTACCTCTGATTTTAATTGCTGCTAATATTTTATATTATTTTTATAGAAAATGTTATGGTTTTTCCGTCATGATCGCTATTGCAGCCGCCACCCTAACAACAATCAACATTACCATAGGCAGCTACCGCACTTCTTAGACTAAATGAGTTAATGTAACTAACTGTAATCAAATACTACAACTTTAAGTGTTCCAAAAATTAGTATCACTCAAAATGAACGAGTAAGTACCACAATAATCATACCTGAGTCACTGCTAATTCATTGGGATGAGTTACGTCATATTTCTTTGAGGATTGAGTGAAGTTAACTTACTTCTTTTATTAAGATAGACTTTCTGGTTTTACAGTGTATTTATAAAGTATACCGAATTTTAATTTGAGTTGGTGGAGACCGTTTTGTTTTAAATCACGTACATGTTGTTAGTGTAATGTTGACTCGTGTTAAGTGACACTTAATCAAGTAAAACATGCAAACCAGAGTGACCTCATGACTTCACTGGGGCTGCTCAGTTCTTATGCTCAGCAGATATTAATGGTTGGTTATCGTTCATGCTACATCTCAGTCATAACAAAGATTAAAGTGAGAAATAGCCGTTTTATCCCAGTTTCTGGTGGCCATAACTCATTTGTAGCAGAGGTCGTTAGAAAGCATTTTTGAAGTATCTCGTTTTGAAATCTAATGAACTGTCTGGCATCGGATTCTGATATCTGCTTCATTAAGCTCAACCCCATTCATCTTGTGTTTTGTATTTAATAAAGAACCTTGGACAAGTGAGGGTTGTAACAAAAAGAGAGAGGACCCATTAGCAGACTTTAGGAAGGATTTATTGCAACACAAAAAAGCTTTTAGATCAGGTGAAAACACTGGTACAGCCACGAAGAGAAACATCCACACAAGACAACATACAAGGAGCAAGGGCTGATGGTTTGATGAAAAACAAACCAAAGCCAAAGAAACAGAGGAAGAGAAAGACTTAATAGACTTGGAAAGTGAGGATAACAAGTGAATTGTGTCACAGGTGAAAAGAAAAAGGGCAGCGCACACAATAACAGGCGGGAAAAGACAAAGACAGGAAGTAAAGCCACATACAACAGAAAGGAAAGTGACAAAGTGATAAAATAGGAATAACAGGAATATATATGACATCAAGACTTGAACAAAAGACTCGCTCAGTTTTCTGTGTGTGTGCGTGTGTGCGTGTGTGTGTGTGTGATTGCAATTCTGCAAACGTGCCGCTGAGCATGTGCTGCATTCACTGACCTGCAGGGAGGATGTGGAAAGGTCGAGGTTAGCTGCTACAATTGGCTTAATAGGCCTTTTGCACAGCAGCAATTTTTACATCCAATAGGGGGTAAAGCACAGGTGTTTTTAGTTGCATTAATGATGGCTGCATCCCTTGTAGCTGCTTCAATTTAATGGTCTGGTCTGGCTTTCTCAGACACCTGAACAGAACAGTACGATTGTTAAAGTGATTATTAACACCTCTGCTTTTCCTCCTGTTGGGTCTAAAAATGTCCGCTGTGAAAAAAGCCCATAATGCTACAGAAAACAAATTTGACAATGGGATCAAGAATTTACATTTCATATTAAAAATGCAGCCCTAACCTCCACAGGCAGGAAGTAATAAAGTACAATTACTTTGTTACTGTACTTAAGTAGAGGTCGTGTATCTGTACTTTACTTGAGTAGTTTGTCCCTTTATAATAACACAAACATCTGTACTTTCTCCTCCGAAGATGTTCACAACTGGCTTGTTACTTTGGCTTTACACTCAACTGTCTAGTGTCTTTTAAAAAAGAATACTAAGGTGATGTCTTCATCTATCCTAATCGTCAGAAACAAACATGTTTTTACTTTTTGGGATGGATGGAAAACTTTATTTTGCAACCTTGCACAATCTTTCTCAGCTTCAGAGCTGACGTGGCTGAACCAACCTTTTCTCTTGTGATCAGTGATCCTCCAAAATAACGCTTTGTCATCTCCAATCCTCAAATTACTTGGTATTATATTTGTTGATGTAACAGCAGTGGAACAATTTTATTTCACACTTTTCAGTATTACTTACAGATAAATAAACAGTCATGCCGCCAAAGAACATTCAGACTTTCTAAAAAGGGGGGCATACAAACAACTCCCTGATTTGCAGCCAGTAACTATTGAAAGTTATAAGCTTGCTTGAAAGGCATATATTGGACAACACAGGTGACAGTACAATATGTTATATCCAAACAAAAAATTGTCACACATGAAAATGCTCTGGCTAACTTGGAAAGGACAAGGCAACAAGAGAGGCAGGGAAGCACAGCGCTCTGTTGCCATCGCTAAATGTATTAAATTACCTTTCTCCAGCATAATTTCACAGTAATACTGTAGCCAGTTAACAGCAAGCAGGATAAGAAATTATAACTTAAAGAAGAACTTGTCCAAAGGAAGTTTGAAAATCAACACAAATGTCTTACAGTTTCTTTAACTTAGATAACTTCACTACCTTAATGTGGTGTTCTCAAAGATCTCAGATTCGTTCCCTTTGGCGGCTCCTATGGCGATAAACAGTAATTGCGGGAGCACACTTCCCAGATATCCACACAGTCATGCGCTGGGTGTGACGTCCACGGTTGGCTCCGGTTGTAACTCTTGATTTTCCTCCCTGACGATCGCTTTCCTTTTCAGATTGTTTGCCTTCATCTGAGCGTCCAATTTGTTTCTTTTTCTTTGGATTTTCACTTATTTTTGAAGTTGTATCTGTAGTCATCGATCTTTTCTTGGTTTGTTCAGCCATAGTAGATTACTGTTCACTCGCAACACTTGCAGAGAGCGGACAAGCAGCCGCTTAGCTCCGCCTACCCTCTCTGACAGATCAACCACTGCTGGCTGATGGAAAATACGACACTAACTGGGCGCCGCTTGTGATTCTTTCCACGAAAGTCGCACCAGACACCCAGTCTGTAATACTGCAAATGCAAAGGCTTTCATTAGTGAGCCATAGACTCAGTCACCATTGTGTTACCTCATTCGGCGATAGATAGTGACTTAACAGACATTTATTTACATGAAAATCTTATTTTATACAATACTTATTCTAACCCAAACAATTGTCTGTCCTTAACCTTCCAGCGTAGTTTTGTGCCTTAACCTAACAGTGATCATTTCACATTGTTAACAACATGTTCAATGTGTTTGTCTGGTACTTATTTTGCTTAACCTCAGTTGTGTAGACTTGAGGACATGTTGCCTGCCACTGATATAGGTGCTAATTTAGAAAACACTTCGACAGAGTCTGAATTTATGAAAGCCAAACTGAGAGCTCTGAAAGTGCTCCAATAGCTTTACTGAAATACAATAAAACCTTCTCTCAGTAAAAGTTCAACAAGAGCGAATGAAACAGTTTTCCTCAACATCCGTTTGCACTATTTTACAGTTTGTTCCAGTGTGAGAGTGCACAGTAAGTAGACTTCACAGTGAAAGAAAAGAAAAGAGGAGTGAGGACGTCACCTGGAGGCTTTACACAATGCTGTATCTTTGTTTATCCGTGACAGTACAGCTCTGAACCGCCTGCGCAGGCAAGGTAAGCACACAAAGCTGCACAGGGGGGTTTGCTTTAATTACAGAATTTCCTGGAAGCCAAAGTTCAGAGAGGGACAATGCTTTGAGTTAATGTGTACTTTGGCCAGCGGCTCTAGCTGTACCGCTGTTCAAACAAACAGGCAGCAGTTGGCATCCAGGTGCCTTGTTTGCCATGATGACAGAAGCTTTACGCTCAATTTATAGACGTGATGGCCGGCTGAAAGCTCAGGCAACACTATAAAAACCTGCTTTTCAAAGTAATGGTCACCAAATGGCACAATAAAGATGCATATATTGTATAAAAGGACGGTTTATTGCAGGCTGACCAAACAAATATGCGGTAAGTATCCATTATGCAGTATTTTTAGTTGCTATACTGAGCTTATTCACATGTCTTTAAGCTCGTGTTTTTCCCTCAGTTTATTATTATTTGTATTATTATTAGTAGTAGTAGTAGTATGTATAAGAGCTCTTCTAGATTCAAGATACATTTTCTCAACGGCTGCTTAAATATTTATGAAAGTTATATATAATATTTATAAAAGTTGTTATGCCACCAGAGTCGATTAATTCATTACTGTGGAACTCTTTTTTATATTCTTCTAATTATGTCTTTTGTACTTGTTCAAAGCAACACCTGGTTTAGTTCACTGGTATTACCTTTTATCAATAGACATTTTTTTTAAACTCAGGTGAGCTGGAAACTCATGGCAAAATGGCTCCATAGCACCCCCTATAAAATTAAAAAAGAGCCCCCAAATGAGGTTTGACCAAGAAGTACAGTATGAAAATCAGTGTTGGGGGTAACACGTTACAAAGAGTATTCTGATTAAGTCAAGTCAAGTTATTCGTTATTTAGTTACTCCCCGAAGCACTGTTTCTGTTTCTAAACACAGCTGTGTCAGTGCGCATGCGTTGCAAGCTAATTCAACTAGCGAGATGGAAGAGAGGACAGCATTTACTTTGTGGAAATATTCCCATTATTTAGAATTTGGGGGGAAAAGGAAGAACAACATGACGATGAAATGTAAGCTGGGTCTGGAAGACAAGTGCTCGTCAGCTGTGAAGAGCTCGACTTTAAATGTGAGCATCTGCAGCTAAACACAGCTCCACAACACTGGTGGGACTAAGAGCCTGTGTTGTATTGTTGTCTTTGAAACAGCTGTGCCTGATACGAAATGCCTCTGCCCAGTTCACTGTCAGGTTGTTAGCATAATAAAGAGCTGTGAAGGTTATATTGCATCTGTCATTCCTGTTATTAGCCTGCAGACTTAAATATTTAGGCCCGTAAATGAGGCTATGCATTAATGCATCAATAAATCAAAAGGTAGACGTACAATAGGCTACAAGCCATCCTGACAATATAACCGACATGCGTAACGTTCCGCGAAAGGTAAATTATGGGTAACACAAAAGCAATGTAACGTGTTACCTTTGTCGGTAGGTCATGCAGTAACATAATTGGTACAGACATGTGACATCCCAAGACCTCAAAAAGTCTATTATAGTCATTACAAATGTAATTTTTTTTTGTATTTCATCCTTGAATGAATTGGTGCTTTATTCCATCCACCTGAAACTTGTCAGTCTTTTGAGAAGACCTTCACAATGATAGGTCAAAGGGCGTTTCTGTGGCAACATCCTAAATTTTGCCGTTTGCCATAAAACAGGAAGATGTTGTAACTCTCTTATAAAATGTTCAATCTTCAGTGAATTCCACGTTTGATATGAGTCCATGTCTGAACACATCTTTATGCCAGCATTTAGCATTTTAGACTATAATGTACTCCTCTAAGACGGTTGTACTTGTACAAAGCAACACCTGGTGTAAGCCGACAGTTGTTAACTGTAATCAAAAAAAATGAGGCCTTTGAACTCAGATGAGCAGGGTACTTCAGTTATTCACATCAAAACCATTCCTATCACGATGCAGTCATTTCTTTCATCTATGTGAGGTATCAGGCCGTGATTGCTGCCTTCCAGGAAACAAAATAACATCATTGCTTCATGGTTGCCAGATGATATCGAGGCAAACTGCAAGGCGAGTGTAAAAACAGCCTGCTATTCCAGAAATATCAGCAAATTCCGATTCTGCGCCAATCTCTGATCTTTGTTATGACTCCCTGGCTCAGATTAGGGAGACTGTAGCGCCCATTGTTGACCTTTAACAAGTGGGAAGTGAGCGAAATGTCAGGAGAACTGTCTGAGGTAAACACTGCAGAGCAATGGAGTGTGCGTATGTCTCAATTGTATTAAGTACAGTGATGTCAGCAGCAGGGTCTTTTTGGTAAATACAGAATAGGGCTTTATTGTTGCCACTTCCTTTGCTGAACCGGGGTCAGTCCTCAGATTCTTAACTCGTGAGAACATCGAACATTTCAGGCTAGAAGGTTTCACCAACTATGGAGGCCTTTTGCATGGTGGTACAGTGTTTAGCGCTGACGCCTCACAGCTACTGTAGAAGGTTCCTGGTTAGAATCCGAGAGCCGAGTTTACCAGCTGGTCGTAACGTAACGTCTGACTTAGAGCTGAAAGTTACGACTTTAAATTACACCCGGTGCACCAGTTAGACTTAAGCCCTGTTTGTGTTGCACCCGGGAGTATCTTTTATGCCTAGGATGGAGCAGGCCTAAGTTTAGAAAGTCAAACTGGTATCCAAGGTAATACAAACAGTAAAGGTAATGGTGACAAAACCTTGAAGGAAATCACAATGGCAGCACGTCTTGTTTACAGAGGGGTTAATGAAAGGCCGTTAAGACCAGAGAGTCATCCGTGACCGGACCAACTCTTTCTCACTTTCTGGACATCTATTCAGAAAGCGAGCTGATGCAAAGGTTTCGTTTTGGCGGTTAAGCCCTATGTGAGTTAATTGAAGAGCTCTCCCCTCAACTCTGGCTTGAGTCGGACAGAATTGCGGCGCTGTCCCCGCCCTGCAGGTGCTGATTGCGCTCAGGTTTTATGTCAATGGGGCGTTTTAAAACACTGAATGGGATATGATATATGTACATCAGACAACAGAATGCCGGGTCATAAGAAGAGGTTCCCTGGCTCTCTTTCTGTGTGGAGTTTGCATGTTCTTCCCATGCATGCGTGGGTTCTCTCAGGGTGCACCAGCTTCCTCCCACAGTCATACTTGTTAGGTTAACTGGTGACTCTTAATTGCCCGTAGTTGTGAATGTGAGTGTGAAAGGTTGCCTGTCTCTGTGTGTCAGCTCTGTGATTGACTGGCGATCAGTTCAGGATGTACCCCGCCTCTCGCCCAGTGACAGCTGGGATAGACTCCAGCCCCCCGCGGCCCTGAACAGGACAAGCGTTATAGATGATAGATGGATGGATATTTTGTTTTGGCATTTTGTTGTTATATATAGTTGCTGAATTGAGAGTTGTAAGCAACATGAGTGGTAGTCTCTGGTGGCTGCTGAAAAGTGTTATAATATGTCACTGCTTCATCTATGGTTGTTGCATGCACATGCCGATTGTGAAGAATAACTGACACTTTGAATTGTAACGCATTCATGCATGACAAAACGGCAGACAATGGGGCGATTTATTTTAGTTTTACAGTCTAGACAAACAAAAAAAGAACCCAATAATTCTTTTTAGTAAGTCCAAGAGAAAGCGGATGTCAGGGAGCTGATTTTAAAAAGGATATGGAGCACTTCGGTTAATTTCCCAATGCACAGGATGTGACATAACTGTCCCATGCCCTGAGATAACTCGTCTATGCTAAGTGCTTATTTAAACAAACATGCGTGTTTCATGCCAGAGAGGGAAGGAGGTAGGTCACAGAGATCATCACAGACAGGTTGATTGAGGTTTTGACACATTCAGGAGGTTTAAAATGTTTTTTTAACACTGAAAGCCTTGGTCGTTTCACTTTATTGTTCCAGATTGGATCCAAATAGGGATGAAATTCTTGGCAAAGGCAGCCGTGCTGAACCTCAGGCATGAGGCGGGGTGATTAAGAAGGTGTCCAGTTTCTCAGTGCTTAGTCGACAGGCCAGCGAGAGGAAATTAAAATGCTTTTCCCACAGCGCTATTAATTGTTTTCCTAAAGCTGTTTATTTGCAAAGGCTTTTCCGGTGAACCTGTTGCTCACAGGAGGCCACAGAAGATCTACAGAGAATGTTTGCTCTTGAATTACGACGGATTTGCAAGTTACGGAATCGTGGCCCGAAGACTGAGGGGGGAAAGAATTTGCGGATAAATAATGACGCATTCATTATCATTCCTGGCTTGGAGAAATAAATTGCATTATTCATTTGGACAGAGAGTGGATTTTCCGTTGGGGAGGTCAGCGCTGAATGCTAACAGTGGATCTATTGCTGGGCTGCCTTTTATGTAACAGCAGGTACGACTAGAATAGAACGTGTGATTTACATTAACACTGTAAACCCAATACTTCTTCTGCAGTTCTACATGTGCTTTCATAAGTTACAGCTCGAGTTCAACACAGATGTTGCTAACAGATAAAAAGGCAAGAAGAAATACAGCCACATAAAAGACATGAGCAGGACAGACACGCATGAGAAATGTAGTGCAAGCTATTCTTGTGTATTTTGACAGCTAAGAAATGTTCACATCTCTATCAGATCAGATAAACCTCCACTTCAGAACAACTAGTGATGATCAAAAGCCACTTAATCCCCGCCTGTAGTCTAACTATGTTTGGTTTTCTGAGATCAGGACACAAATCAGAGCAAATAGCCTTAAAAATTGATGATCTAACAAGAAGCCAAACCAAACATGAGCATGAAACTAAGCCAGTAAGACAGTTTGAGGTGACTGGTGTGTGTGAGTGTTTAGTCACATGGTGGAGAGCATAACAGGCTGTTTGCCTATGGGGCTCACGTACTTTATGTTATGTAATGCTCACAGTGAGGAGGGGTTAATGCATTCCAAGAGGAGGTTTAATATACAGACTGTCACAGCTCTATGATGTACATGATGTGGGCCTGTGCTGTCTATGAGTCTATATGTGCCGCTGTGGGAACTCTGTTGCTGTAAGGCCCTCCTGCAATTGGCTTCACTTTTAGATTTGGAGGCGTCATGCTTTACTTTTAATGATTTTTATCTGCAAAGAAACAGACGAAATCTAAAGAAACAACTGAAGCATATATGGCCAACAGTGCAGAATATAGGGAAGATTTACAACAACATAAGATGATGATTCAAACAACAAATAAGACTTTACTAAGTGTAGGTTCGAGCTGTGGTTTTACTGTTGATTAGTACTGAGCCGCTCTGGTGACATTTGAGGGGAAAAAAATAAGTCGTGGCCATGAGATAGAAATGCAATTAAATTGTGGCCACACGTGTCTCATATAAACAGCTCAAACGTGCGTTGAGTGTGCATCGATGCCGGCACATCTGCTTGTCACCTCACTACTCTGTCAATTATAAACTAAGAGCTGGTCATAGGCCACGTCTGTGGGAACTTGCGCTGTGAAGCTAGTTGTCTGTTGAAGTGTAAAATGTTCGAAAATAGAGTTTGAGCTGCTGTTAATGCGAATTCAATCAATTGCTATCTGCTCTGTCTCAAGGTCCGATTCCCAAAGCATATTGTATTAATGATAGGGCTGTCAAAGTTAACACAACAGTAATGCGTTAACGCACATTCCCTTTCACGCCACTATTTATTTTGACACGCGTTCTATTATTATGACCCTCCGCCCGCCCCTTCGTTTGGGAATTGAGGAAGCGTTGCAGCCATAACGTTGTGGATAGCGTGCAGAAACAAACCTCGGTGAGCAGAAATGGATCAAGAAAAGGGTCTGTTAAACGTAAAGTTGAGCCTCGAAGCCCTGCTGGTTCTCTGGACAAGACAAAAGTTATGTACTGTCGATGTGAACGGAGTTACCACCGGTGTACGTTAGTCTTAAACACCACTTGCTGGCCGAGCACACAGCTGATGCAGAGAGTCCCAGGGTGTGAAAAATGTCTTTAAGTGATTAAACTTTGACTAAAATGATGTTATCGTTATCTCCTGCTGCAGACTCAATGACTTATTACTTTCAATTTGCCGTCTGTTGCTGGTTGGCCTTCAGTTTGCCATGTTATATTTTTTGAGCATGCGGTACCTTTGAGGTTATTCTGTAGAATATTCTGGACAGTATTTGTTGTTGTTTTTGAATGTTGCAATAATAAACATACATTTGCATAAAGGAAGCTTATTTGTCCATTCCCATGTTGATAAAAGGATTAAAAACGTATCTCTTTAAGGTACATGGTAATCACGAGTTAACTATGGACAATCATGCAATTAATTGCGATTAAATATTTTAATCGATTGATAGTCCTAATTAATGATAATCAAGCTCAAACACCACCATGAAGTGTTTCTACTCCGTGCATTTTGCTCGTTTTGTGTCTGATTGCACCTCCACCCTCGGCTGCGCGGAGCTGTGCTTCCATTTAGCATTATTATCTTGTGGCCACAACTTATTTTTCCCCCTCAAATGTCACCAGAGGCTCCGTAGATTAGTAATTCAGTTGGTCTATCTTTCTGTCTGAGCTTGAAGTGCAGCTCCTCTTCCTTGATGCTGCTTATGTATTAGATGCCGTCATAACTTCTCAGGCTGTTGACCTCTGCCACGTTACATAACTTTGCATTTTTTTGGGATTCAAAAAAGATAAATTCGTGCAATTAATTTGTGAGCTTCCCCTGAACTCTGTCAGGATAAGTGCCCTCTAATCCTGCTTTGAAAATACAAAATGTATAGGAAGTGACCCTTCGACCTGGTTCTGCTTGTAATGAGAAAAGCCTTTTGATCCAGAGAGAATAAGGGAGTGAGACACAGACTATTTAATTCTGAAGATGTGAACAAACACTGAGGGGATAAATGAGAGATTTGTTCTTTGAAAAACATCTCTGAATCACGAGATGTGTTGCAAGGTCTGCTTTGTTATTTTGCAAACATCTGGTCGTACTTATTAAAGCGTCTACAGCAGAAATATGTCCACATCGGTATTTTGATAAAACACATGAGATAAGATCTGGCAGATGTGCATTCAAGAGAGAATAAGAGTTCAAAGCAATGACCACAAAAAACACACGAGAGATTCAGTGTGTGGGGCCTGCACATAGCACAATGTATGCTGGGAAAGGTCCGACTAAGTGTGAAGGTCGGCCTGGATGAAAGAATATAAAAACAATACATGACATCAGCTAGTTTTGTTATGTGCTTAGTTAATATGCTGCAACACCGCAGCAGTGCTGTCCAATGTAAGCTCAATTACTTCATGTTGATACAGCAGATTGCTACAGGACATGTTAAAACAAGAGTGTCAGGATGGAGCTCCAACTGATGAATATCCTCGTTTTCCTCTTGAAGCAGTTATCCTTTGGTTATCTTCACTGGCATTATCCAAGTATTTGCCCTATTTAGTATTTGTCTTCTTCTCTTTATGCATATTTTAAGGTACTTTACTCTTCTGCATCATTGCAACACTTTGCATCATTATGAGAATAATATGCTGTGCAGTTTGAAGACAGGACTTACACTAAGTGGTGGATAAAGTAAAGATAATTTAAAGAAAATAATATTTTAACAATGTATAAAAATCCATTGCAAGTAACAGGTCTGCATTTAAATTTCTACTTAAAGTTATAATCTCGAAGAACTCAGTTTCGTTCTCTTTGGCGGCACCTCTGGCGATAAACGGTAATAGTGGGAGCACACTTCCAGATATCCAGACAGTGTTGCATGTGTGACGTCCACATTTGGCTCCGGCTGTAACTCTTGATTTCCATTTTAGACTGTTTACCTTCATCTGAGCGTCAAATTTGTTTCTTTTTCTTTGGATTTTCACTTATTTTTAAAATTGTATCTGTCGTCATCCATCTTTTCTTTGTTTGTCAACACCTGCAGGGACCGGAAAAGCAGCTGTTTAGCTCCGCCTACCCTCTCTGGCAGACCAACCACTGCTGGGTGATGGAAAACGCGTCACTAAGTGGGCGCCGCTTGTGATTTTTTCCTGTGAAAGTCGCCACAGACACCCAGTCTGTAATGCTGCAAATGCAAAGGCTTTCATCAGTGGGCCATAGGCTCAATCACCATTGTGTTACCTCATTCTGCGATAGATAGAGACTTAACAGACATTTATTTACATGAAAATCTTCGAGATTATTACTTTAAGTAGTAGTATTATCAGTCAAATGTAGGTTTAAAAAGAAAAAATACACTTTTTGAAGAGAAACTTTTTTGGGAGCACATGAATATAAGTAGTTCTGCAATGTAGAAAAAAAGAAAGAAACAAGGTTTCACGACTAACCTTCATTTTCATTTTTCGAAATTTCCTTTCATCTTTACGTTTTAGGGGTAAAATGTTGGATCTGGAGTTATTCAAATATTATAAAATAAGGTAAATATCATTTATTAAACATCTGAAAACTAGTTTATATCACTTGAACAGAAGAGAAGCCGATCTACCTTGTCCAAAAACTTTTAAACACAATTACAACTAACAACAAAGAAACTCTAGAGCTGACGAAATGACGTCTGACACACACACAGACGAATGGCCCACTGGCAACATGCTGCCTCCTCTCTCCTGCTCTTCATACTCTCGGCCTCAATGGTTAAGTGGAACCAGGTGAACCTGATCACCTGCCGCACCAAAGCTGAGAGCAGCACCTGAAGAGCACAGGAGAGAGAAGCATGTAACACTGTTCAGTGTTCAGAGAGAGTCAAGCAATATTGAACCAAAGCATGCATGTAAGTGGGATTCTTGATCCTTTTGACAGTCAAGACACTTTCCAGAGCGTTTACTTCGAGAATTAATGAACTCTAGAGAAAACTGCTGCTGATAACTTACATTCACACTGCAAAGTACAATGACACAATGTATACTGACAATGAAAGATGCAGCAGACTTTCAGTATGTGAAGCCTTTATTTTTCCAGGCCTTAGTGTGATCCTTAAAGGACAGAGGATGTGAACCCTGAGGAACTGAGAGTCAATAGACTGCAAAGTTTTCCCTTTTCACAAGGGACCTTCATCATCAGATTTCCCACGCTTTGAGTGTAATATGCCGTCCTGCTCCCTCCGTTCGTCTGTTCCTGCCATCTCATCTTACATGTTTATCATGAATCCTCTGTGTTCTTTCTGCTCTCCTCCTCCTTATACATCCTGCTCCTTGATTTCTTCACTGTTACAATAACATTAAGACACACAGGAAACCTGTTTTTGTGCAGTAGTCATGCACAAGTGGAATTAAAGGAATGGTTAGAAATGATGGTCCCCCTGAGGTCCAGGCGACATGAGGTGCGTCTGAGTCGGGGAGATGCACAACGCATGACCAGTCCTGGGGGAGGCAGAGAAGAATGTTCGGGGGTCATCTACTCCAGTTCTGCTTAACAGCCACCAAGGGGGTCTCGCCTCATCCTAAAGGAAACAAGCAGAACAATGTGTGTTCTTGGCACCTATTTTAAACTCAAGGTCACAGGGGTCAGTACAGGCATATGGGACAAAGTTGAAGTTATGATGAACATACAGCATGTCCTCTCTTGAGCACATTATTTCTGTGAAAAGCGTCATCCTTGTATTTTTAAAACTATTTTGGAGGAGTCTAAATGACAAAAAACAGCACAAAGTTTTGGAAAAGTTCCAACAGCTGCAAAACAGGTTGTAATGACTGCAACATAATCCTTGGTTTCTCCACTGACCATATTCACAGGCCTCTCCATCACCCAGCAATCGTTGGTCTGCCAGAGAGGGTAGGCCGAGCTAAGCGGCTGCTTTTCCGGTCTCTGCAAGTGTTGCGAGTAAACAGTAATCTACTATGGCTGAACAAACAAAGAAAAGATGGATGACTACAGATACAACTTCAACAAGAAATGAAAATCAGAAGAAAAAGAAACAAACTCGACGCTCAGATGAAGCAAACAGTCTGAAAAGGAAAGCGACTGTCAGCCAGGAAAATCAAGAGTTACAACCGGAGCCAACCGTGGACGTCACACATGCAACACTGTCTGGATATCTGGGAAGTGTGCTCTCGCAATTACTGTCTCCATAGGTGCTGCCAAAGCAGTAAGATATTATAACAAGTGTTGCATCAGAGGAAAATTGGCCCCAATTTTTGCATGGTCAATAGAGAAGGATCTTCACTGATGATTAAGATAAGATGCTTTCAATACATCACTCTCTAGAAAAAAACAATCTGACTCCTTTGGAAAAAAAAAAAAAAGTGGTTTTACCTCACAGAACACAGGAGCTGATTGGCTTCCTCTGCCATGTTTTTGTGGACTTTCCTTCACTGGGTACTAGCCCCCAAGGGTTACACTGCAGTATTAAGATTTAGGATATGAAGCACAATTATTCAGGACAGGAATGTATTAATAACACCTCAAGGTTAAATCTAATTTAGAGTTGTGTTTATACTTGATCCCTTAAATTTGCATTTAATATTGAAATTGAAAAAGAACATCTTCTACTTCTACTTTTGTTCCACCCAAACCTCCACCCTCAGCTCCTCAGCTCCTCTCCTGGTCATCAAAGATTCATGTGGTTCCTCTGTTCGAGGAATCTCTATTGTCTTCTTAGTGGATTTCCTTAAAGGTCACAGGGGAGAATAACAAAGGAGGAGAAAACAGATCAGACGTGACTCTTTGTTCCTTTTCATTCACAGCCGTTCACTGCCCCCTGGTGTTGTGAAGAAGCTAACATTCAGACAGTCAGTGCTTCTTCATTACTTTACTAAGATTTATTAAATCTGCTTGGCTAAAAAATATTGATTTATAAGTGTATTAATTTTTTTTTTTTAAATCAAACTGTTTTAACTCGCCCAAATATTCAGACTTAGCAGTCAATGTTGCTTCATACACAGTCAGGTCCAAAAGTCGGAGGCCATACTTTAATGTAAAAATGGCTTTCACTGTCAACTCCAGTAGTTTCACTGCCACAATGGATAGAATCCTAGACCTGACAGCAGGTAGACACTAAGAAAACACATATACACCAAAAGAAAGGACAGCAAGGACTCGGGTTGTCGAGTCATCTTTTTTCCAGGGAACATTTTGACGCAGCTGATGACGGAAAACGCTCCTTTAATAGATCAGCCTGACTCTGAATTCAAGCAGCACCTGTCTGATTAAAGTCTATTGTACAACAGTTAGTTCTGACCACGTAATCTGATTGGATGAGAGGCATTCCATGAATGGTGAGAGTACAACATCACTGGTGGCCCTCTGCCTCGGCCTGGTGTTCTGAATACTGTTAATTAACATTACAGCAGGCCGTGTATGTTTACATTATTCAAGCTGTTACATCTGAATCACACAGCAGATTTTTAATTCACTGGTTGATAATAAATGAAAACAAACAGATCTTTCTGGTTTCAACTCAATCGAATAGCTAGCTTTACACATGTTTCAGAAAACCAAAGGGCCCTTGAAACAAATTATCTTTAAAATAATAGGTTAAGTTATGCGCCATTACTTGCTAGCTTGTTAGCGTGCTAGCTACCTGTTGCTCGGCGACAGGAGCGGTGTTTGGTGACGCAAAGGTAGACCAGACCATTTCATTTCACTTTGGCTTTAATGGTCATGTACGCTATGAATGGAGCATCCTCCGTGGACTGCCTCCTTCCAAGGCTGCAGCGCATGGATTGAGACACAGCTACAGAGTGCAGGAGAATACTCAGGTTGCTTGGCAACAAGAGTCCAGTTTCAGTTGGTTGGTGGAACAAAAAGTAATTTGTTGTTGATTGCTGTTATTTGCTGCTTGTATAACTGATGTATAAAAGCAATATCACACTCGAGGTTGTGATGTTGGACTGAATATCATCACGGCTGTGATTATCCGCCCAGCTGAAGAAGCCACGCAATGACCTGTTCAAGTCAGAAACAAAGTGAAAGTTGGATTTAACTGTAATATTGTAGCAGGAATGAGTAACTTGTAGAAGGCCATTAAGATGGTTCCCTACAACACTGAAGATGAATACACCAGCCAGATGACCCAGTTTGCACAGGCTCAGGAGGTAGCGAAGGTTACCCTCAGGTTAAGGAAGCTTTATATGGATTTAATGCAGCAGCCACTGAGTCTGAAAGTTGTTGGGAAGGAGTAAAATGCTCGAACAAAGTACCCCCAGGGACAAAGATCAAGAGACTGACAAGACAGCAGCTCAAACATATTAACAGGAACAGAGCGAGCAGCTGACAAAAACACTTCTTCTGTTGTAAATACAGCAGGTCAAAGAGAACCTCGGTGCTAAAGAGGCCCCCATAAGAGGCACAATCAAGAGTAGGTCAAGTAGAGAAAGATACATGCGATGAAAGAGGAAGCTCAGGAGGAAATGGAGAAAAAGAGGGGGCCTTAATGTGGCTCAGCTGGAGCACCTGAAAAAGGTGAAGGCTGAAGTCTCTGCTGCCCGGGAGAAAGCAGAGGAGCAGCTGCAGGTCCAGCAGAAACAGTGGCAGCAAGAGAGGGGCTCTCTCCAGGAAACCTTTGAATTGCTCCATCAAGTTTTAAGAGGGAGAGCGAGTTCAGAGTTTCAACGATCTTGAGTTCAGACTGAAATGTCAAAGAAGAAGAAAAGGAAGAAAGGCTGGTGGGTTGAGTTCCCAATCTGATATCCTTGGAGCCCCCCTGCTTGTATCTAAGACAGGACGTGTGCATACATGTGTGTATGTTTGGATGAATGTACAGTATTTATTAAATAATTGAACAGACTTTTGATTATCAAGCAAGTGTTTTTTTCGTGATTTAATTTAACATATACGAATCTTATCTTGACAATCTCAGTGCAGACAAAGCCTCACACACCCCCAGCGACCTTTGGCGCCCCCCTGAGGAGATTTACCGTTATAGAAGGCAATACAAAATACAACTGATACAAGCTGACACTCGCCCATTAGAAACTGTAACCTTTGCTACTACTCGTGATTTGTTATAGCCTTTGGTTTGTGATAAACTGTACAATGTTGTGATGTGAGCACAGCTTTAGATATCGCTCGCTAACACCGCTCACTCATCACGACACTTGCCCAGTTCTCCACTGGTTCTCTCTGCTCTACAGCTCCACGTCTCTCCTGTGGCCGTTATTTCTCCTCATCCTGGCCTGTTCCTGGTCTTTGACGCCTAACAGGCTCATCATTATAAGCCTGTGGTCCATGGTATGCATATGAATTAATAATTTCTTCATCCTCGATGAAAAGACTGTGATTTAGATCCATATTTATTCATGTTAAACCTGTCATTAATCGGCAGGACTCCCTTATGTTACGTCATATCGGGTTGTCTGTTTTGATGCGGAAATATAAGAAAGTGTAGAAAAAATGACTCCAGAATTCATATATATTGTTGAAAATAAAATTTCTAAATCATTTTAGTACACACTTATTCACTGAGGTCTCAAACCTGCAAGTTGCTCTTCAAGCAGTCTTACTTCTTTCAGGTTAATTATATTATTTTTAGGGATGTATGATATTGGACTTTTTGCTGATATCCGGTATGCCGATATTTTCCAACCCTTTTTGCTGATATCCGATTGATTGATATTAGTCTCCCCTGTAGTGGAATTAATATCATGCCTACAGTACTCTTATTGTAGTGGCAAACTGGCAAATGCAAAAATAACATAATACAGTGATTTTCAAATACAACATATTCACTGGGCAGTATAAGAAAAGTACTTAAACTGAGGTGACAGAACAAGTACATAAAATGAAATCAAACTTGCTGTCTGTTTTGGAAACTTAGAAAAACTGCCTTACCACATCTTGCACCCTTCTTTACGCCTGATGGAAGAGGCATGCTGAACGCAGTAAAAATACTACATTCTGAGACCCAAAGTTCAGGACTTAAACAAGTCTTCAATTGTTTATGTTTCCAAATGGTCATACTGTCATGTCTCTTCTTCCCCCATGTATTTGTTGTTTCCTGTTTAACTTTGTCACTCATCCTCCTCTCTCGTGTCTCAAGCTTTACTTCCTGCCATTGTTTGTTTTCCCGCCTGTGTGATTGTTTGCCCCGCCCTAATTGTTTTCACCTGTGCCCGATTAGCTTCACCTTCCCAGTCTATTTAAGTCCCTGTGTTTCCCTGTTTCTGATCCAGTTTGTCACCTTGTTTTAAGTCTTGCTACTTTGTAGTTTCTGCCTTGTTTTGGATATTTACCTGCTCCTCATTGGACTGCCTCATTTCCAGTAAGTCTTTTGTTGTTGCCTTTTTTCTGTAATTACCTTTTTTAATCTTTTATCTGTCAGCTTTTGGGTTCTCTCTCCTACATCCCTGTTTGCCTATGTGTGCTCCAAACTTGATGGATACAAAGACTTTGAAGTGAATGTTAAAATTTCCAGTGGTAGAAAATGTAGTAGTTAAAAATCAAACCAGTAGGTGTCAGTGTCAAACTACAAACCAGAAGTGTAGGAAGTGCAGCACCTGTGCATTGATTGACAAGACACCCAGAGACTTATTTCACTGGAAATGATCAGTTCAATAACAATTTCTATGATGACCACATCTATAGTGCGTAATGGGGGCATTCATTATGGATTATGATGCATTCATAATGTTTTATGATCACACTCATAAACACAACAGTTGCCCATGCACTAGGTTATATCAACAGTCATAAAATAGTATAGACGTATGAATGTGTGTGTGTGTGTGTGTGTGTGTGTGTAGGGGGGTATAATTGATGTGACCATTACAGCAGCTGAATACAATCAAACTTTATTTGTAGACCTCTTTTCATACACGTAAATGTAAAACACACCACCAGTATAATAAGCTTAGTAATAAATATTACAGTCAATGAGATTTAACTGAGGACTAACTTGAACTGAGGGAAATGGGGTCGGTTACAAATAGGTAAAAATATATATTATTTACATATAAACCAGGAAGTACAGACCAGTACATAAAGTACATTAATACATACAGGTGGTGTTTCACATGTTCCTGTACAGTGAGAAATAAATTTCAGTGTCACACAGAAAATCATGTGTTGACCCAGCTGGCCTCTGTTACAAAACGTGTTTATAAAACATTATTTCCGTGTCTAAATTTAGAAATGAGAGAGAGTTTTGTTTCCCGGTAATATCTGTCCTACAGAGTGTCCTGCCCTGTGGAGTGGGGAGCAGCTGAGCGTTAGCTCGGAGCACTTGAGAGCTATTTTGGGTGCAAATGAAACTAAAAATGGAAAATTGTCCTTTGCACTCCTTTTGGCATTAACAGCATGTAGATAGTGACTTTTGACAATATCCTCATTAAAAACACATTAATCAGATAAAGTATTTACACTGGAAAACAAGTGGCAGAGGCTGTGGGAAGAGCATTTCCAATTGGATCCTCATTGGAATATAGTTCTAATGAAAACGTCTCACAGCTGGGGTTGTGTTTGGTTTGTGGTTGAGTGTTTCTGGAAAGGAACGCTACAGTTGAATGTGTTGAGTAACAATAACTAAATCAACTTCCACTGAACTGACAGTGACAGGAATGTCATCTGAAAACGTCAGCAGATAAAACACAAACTCCAGTAAACCATCCTCAACAGAAAAAACAGAAAATTTCAGTTGAACTTCGTTTGTGCTTTCGCAAAAAGTTCTTCTGAGTAAGCTGTAAGAGTAACAGTAACAGCTGAGGAGAAGTTATTGTTATATAACTGTGCATAACATGTAGGGGAAGACTTCAGGATTGATTGCCGGGCTTTCAGAGTGCCTGACTTTGACGTTGGAGGACATGATTCATATTTTGGCTCCCATCAGAGGTCGACATTGATTTCTATTGTACATCAATACTGTCTTTCCCTGATGTCAGAGCAGGAGCTGGGAATTACACCGACCAATCTTATTTCGGCATAACCATGCTTGTCAGTAAACTTTACCAAATATAGTAGAGCAGCGTTACGCACACTGTAATCTTAGCATTATCATTTTATTAACTGAAACTTACCTTGTCATACAACCTAATCTTTTAGTAGTTTACGAAACAGTCATATTAATATAAATTAATTAATTACAGGAACATTAAATTCCCTTTTCTGTCATGCAAGTCAGCAAAAATCTAATCTTTTACAATTGGTATTTGTCATGCCTCAGGCAGAAAGTCTGCTGAGCTAAAGTTGAACAGTCTTAACTGGCAAAGGTAACCTTACGTCAAGTACGCATCGTGACCTAGTTTAATGCTTTTAAAGGTTCATTGATTCACTGCATTTCAACCCAAACCACCTCCTCAGTTTTAAATATAGCCTAACAGTAGCTTGTGTGTTTGTCCTCTCTCTAAAATAAAGACATAAAAAGCCAAAACATAAGCGGCCTTCTGGGCAGAAAGCCCTGATGTCTGACAGGCATATATTTAGCATCGCCACAACCTAATGCCGTGGTGCTAACTCAAACGCTTACGCATAGTCAAAATATTCTTCCATTTACAGGAATGCAACGGTTGCTCCTTAAACTGAGGAGTTTTTCAACTAGTCATGAAAGACTCAGTTAAATCCTGATGCCACTATTTGACCAATAAAAGCATCAGCTGGAAGAGTGCAAACTCCTGATGGACTGATTCTGATGAAGAGATTCATAAAAGTGTCACAGTGAGTGGTACATTAGCCAGTTTAAAGGAAGCAGAAGGAGATTTTTGATGAAGTTACTAAATATTTCTCGGGACCTGGTGTCTCGTAGGTGAAAAAGAACAACTTTCTGTCAGGACGTCCTCCTTTGCTGCTAAATGCTGCTATCAGGAGTTGTGTAGTGATTCGATCAATCTGCTTTACCTTAAAGTTTTTCAATAAAAACAAAATGCTACAGACATTTTTGCTCACAGCTGAAGTATATTATAAACACACAGATGCTTTTTGTGGTGACTGATTTGGAGCGTGACATTTATGGATTGTTGTTCCAAACTTTTTGTCTGCATTTGTTTCATTGGATAGTAATGTACGTCTTTTAGTGACATGCATTTTAATTTAAACCTGAATCACGTTCTCTGTAGTAAAACTGTTTTGTCAAAAGTATTTAGTCTCTGCTCCAAACAATCCAGCTCCTCCCTGGTGCTTCTGCTGCCACCAGCGTGAAGTTACTTCTGCCACTTGGAGCTGAGGAGTAGACAACAGAGAGCTTTTGCTGAAAACTGTGGCAGAAACTGAACCATAATTGAATCTGTGGGCCACAAAACCAAATGAGCCTAGAGAGGGAAACAAACTGTGTTGAATCGAATCTTTGGGAAGAGTTTAAAACCTGATTTTAAAAAGAAAGCGTTCCTTCATGATTTCCCTGCAGTATTGTTCGCAATATGTCAAAACCTATACGGTAATAAGAATTACAGATGGTCATTGCTATGCTTAGATCGAGATAAAAATGTCAAAGGTTACTATGCAGAGGGAGGCAGCATTATGGGATGTTCATATGCATTAGGCCTGTGGACCAGCTGTTGTCCACCCGACACAGGCTGCACTCTTCACTGATGACATCTGAATACACAAAGCAGACTTTCAGCCACGTTTTGTACTTTTTACCAAAACAATCATAATGGCGGTAGTTAACATTTTAATGAGATCAAATCAGATAGCCTGCATTACCAATGTAATCATTGTCATTATTACCTAACCAGGGGGCTTTGTGGGGGTTTGCATTATCCCTCTGTTATGTCTTCTTCCATACGCGCTCGGGTTGCAGACAGAAGTGGTCATGCTCCGGCCTGGCAACAGCTTTGTTGTCATTTATTACCTGCAGTCAATGGATAGCGCAAACAGTTACTACGGCAATGCTTTAGTTTTATTGCTCGTCCTATTACGCTCATGCTGTCGCATCATCTCTTCACGCTTCCTGTTTGCTAGAAGGCTGCCTCTCATTCACATGATACAGGACAAAAGCTGGGAGCAGTGGATGCTGTCATCGAGTTGTTTATGACACGGAGCAGATCAGTTGCCGAGGTGAATAACAGTCCTGCACAACATCAGCTGCAGAATGACTCGTAACCAAGGGCAAATACACATGTCATTTTTATATTCTGTAAATGATTAAACATGCAGGCTGGGTATTTGCACACCTACGTGCAAACTTCACCTGACCGTGTGTTGACATTTGATGTTTTATCTATGTCACTGGGCTAACAAAGATGCTAACAATACTGATGTGGAGGCTAAAAGTGTCACAATAAATGAACCATTTTTTTGCACATAACTGTGGCATTGTTAAATGAGAACATTGCTCAATAAGGACGACACATTTCAGCATTTTATAAAAGACTTTATTTTTGTAATAATTTAATTCTCTGGTATGTACAAAAAGACAACGGTGATATAAATATTAAAATCTTATAAATTAGTTGCACATTTCATCTTTGTTTGGTAACAATGCAAATAACATAATATACAAATAAATACAAATAAATAGTAATTCATAAAGTACCCTACGTGCCTGTTCACAAACAGGGTAACAGTGTAAGACTTTGACAAAAGGACATTGCACATCACGACTACAAAAGTTTGCCTAATGGCAAAGAAAAAGTGCTCTCCAGCGTCTCCTGCCCTCCTGTGTGATTGTCACTGTGTGTTTGACTTGCTGTCCAAGCCTCATCTGTATTCACACAACAGTCCACTAAAGGCATCAGCTGATCTTCCATTTTCCTTTCTAATCAAGCTTTCTGCATCTTCCTGTAGACGGGCTCTACAGGATACACCCATGCACAGATGCCCTCATGACGATCCCTGTGTCTGCAACCGCGTTCAGCTACGTGATGCAGCATCCAACGTTGTGCCTCTTTTGCTTTCTCAACCCCGAAGGCGACCAACTACCAAATCCTCCATCGGCTCACGGGGAGATTTCACGCTTTCTTCTCCTGCCGGGGCTGCTTGGGGGCCTTGGCGCTCGGTTTGGCTTGGCACACCAGATCTCTGTAGGCTGGAGAGCGGAGGAAGCGTGGGTAGCAATCTTTGGCCATGAGCAAGTAGATCCTGTGCTGGGCCGTGTCGAAGCAGGACAGTGAAGGTGCCAGCATGTTGGCTTTGGTGAGGTCGCGGGTTTCGTGGTCGATGTTAATCTGTTAAAAGGGACAAAGAGAGAGAGAGAGAGAGAGCCGGATTAGTCTGATGTTTTTTTTGGAGAGGTTGATAGCTTAGAGGACAATGCCTGACTGGAACATGGTTAAAGAGACAGTTTTGCAGTGAAAGCCCTATTATAACTTTTAGTATTCATACGAGTTGAGATTGCATGATTCCTTACCTCCCGGGGAGCATCACTGCCAATGAACTCATCATAGATTTTCTGGGCTTTGGCTGCTAGTTTGGCAGGAGACTTGGTAGTCCTGTAATCCTCACAGGCAAAGTAGAAAGCGATGTTCTCCTCGCTGAACTCGGATACCAGGAAGGCTGTGAAGGCGCACAGTCCGTCTGAGGAAGAGAGAAAATTCGATTACTTATGTAACACAATAATCCAGCAAGGGATGAAAGTATCTTAAGTATCTTTAAGCATGCATTTACTGGCATTTGCACACTTTTTAGTGTAAAAAAAAAAAAGGAAAAATCTAGATATCTACTTACATTTGCTGGACAGGAGTTTTTCAAAGGACTCTTTCCACTTCAGACATTCCTCCAGGTTTGGCCTGAAAATAGATGAAACCAGATTAGACTTAACCCACAAGTACAATTAAGCAAACCGTTACCATACATTTAAAATAAATTGTCAGTAATATTTAGCACAGTGTGTGATGCTTACTTATTTTGCCCTATTTTGCAGCCGTATAGATTCCAGTTGGATTTTTGCATGATGCTTCCAAGCCTCGCTTTCAGCTCCTTTGCCCTGTGAGGAAAAGAAAAAAGGTTGGTTACATTTTTCACAAGATTGCACATTGACAAGACATTACTGCACAATGAAATATAACACAGCAATTTCTAAATGTAGCATAATCTAAGTCTGACACTCCATTAGCTTCTCACATGCTCACAAAGATAAAACATCCTGTAATCCGAGTTTGCAAACATTGGCCACGTGAGTGTTTGCATGAAGATTCATGTACCTTTCCAAGCAGCAGGTAGGCAGTGATGCTAGTCCTTTACACATAGCAGCAGGTTGGAACTGGTGAAGGGTAGTGTCTCGGTTGGCCGTTGGGTAAATAATCCTTTCAGTAGAGCTCAGCAAGGAGAGAGATTGACTGTGTCTGAACAGAGACAGTACAGAGGTTTTATAATCCCACCTCCCCTGCCTCTGATGTGTCATCAGCGGTCTCAGCCAATCACAGAGAGGCAGAGGGAGAGCAAGAGAAATGGAGAGAGAGGGGGACAGAGTGGATGAAGTCAGAAAATACAGGAGGATATGCAAGGACGAGGCAGGAAAATTACCGTCAAAGATAAAAGCCGCTGTTTTTTTCTTGCATGGCCCTGAAAACATGCCGGGGAATCTTTTTCGTGTTTTTGTTTTCACCCCTGTTTTCCAAATCAGCTTATTTACACACATGGAGGGAGAAAATAATCCTTTATCCAGTGTGTCAGTGATTTGCATCCAGGCGATGGGGAGCCAGCCTTTTTTATATATTTTAGCCTCTGAAATGGAAAGACATCAGAGTAATCAGTTGGTACACTCAAGCGTCTTCACACATTGAAACATAAAAACTGGTTCATTTGTGACTCTTAAGTGACATCTTCTGATATCTTTATTTTTCATACTGAGTCTTTAATATATTTTAAGTAATAGATTTCTTTCCCCTGTACAAACACAGGTTTCAATCAATCACCCTGTGTGTGATGTAACCCAGCTAGCCAGCCCTCTAACAACATCCTGTGTTTCTCGACAGCTCCTTCGCTCCTTTGTATCAGCCTTACGGTCCTGCCTCGCACATTTGAAGACATGCACGTGTTGATAAAGAACCTCTCTCGTGGTAAACACAATCACACTCGGACTCTTTATGGGCCTGATAAAATTCCCCTGAATGATGGGAAGGAAAGGGGGTATTCACTCACTTTAATGATATTACTGTAAGCAGGCTGGGTGCACAACCACCTGCTGGACACAATAAAGCCGAGGTGGGAACACTTCCCATATGGCGAGCTGCAGGTTGCTTATCTAAGGATTTGTTTGTCATATAATTCAGATTAAATGGACGTTGGATAACCCAGGGCAAAACGTGACAGAAGAAGGGTGTCGACCCTAACACACTACTTGAACAGCTCGAACAGCCTCTAGCTGGTATATTTCTCAAAATAGAATTTAAAAGAAACCATTCATAAAAATGATTTTGTTGTTTTTCTCTTTGAATGTAACACTAACAGGAACCCACCAGAGCTCATAAACAGGTTCAGAGTTTCAAAGAACCTCTAACCACTATTTTCCACATGACAGTGGAAACATTGTGTTGGAGCCCTTATGTAAGTCTATAGCCATGGGCGTTTTCGAGAAATTGAGACCCAACTGTGCGAGCACTGTGATTGGTGACATCAGCTTTTAGCAGCAATTCCCCCCCCCCCTTATAAAAATGTTTGTTGCTAAAAGTCCGTAGTTTCAATAAGAAATGTGATTGACTTGGCACTACATATTGCCAGATGTAGAGGAAAGAAATTACAATATGTAAAATCAACTTCATGTAATACCTTGTTTGTACAGTTTATTCAAATTCATCTCAAATCAACCCAAGTGTGAAACAGTAAGTCTTTGCTACTCAAAGTGATGGGAAAAGATCTGTAGTTTGCACAAACCTGCTTCTTCAAAGTCAAAAGCACTGCTGAGTATTTTACAAACTGTACAAAAGGACAACATGTTGCCTTAGATGTCAAAGTAAAGCCAATGCAGAAGTGGATTAAACCTGCATTCTTTGTAATGGCCGGCAGGATTAAACTTCTGGTTGCAAAACACCAATAAACCAAGAAGTCAGTGGCTAACTAGACAAATTCGAGGCTACTAAATGATCCACAAACCAGAGGAGGATGTCACCATAGCTACTTCTACTTCTATTATACATGTATGCCATTGGGATTCTGTATCCAAGGTTGAGTCAAGATATAATATAATATAGATATAATTAGGATGATTTATAGATAGATTGCCATTCGCACAATATCTCCTACCGACAGTGAATGTGTTTTTCCTTTAGTCCACGTGACACAAAAAATGTTAATGAATTTTTCCGGAATAGCTAGTCACATGGGTCATTATGAAAGGCTGTGAAAAACCAAGGACTTACAAATTACCCTTAAAACGGTTAAATCCAGACTAAGGATAACCCCGGGCTAAAAAGGAAGCATTGCAAAGGCCACAGCCCGTGATAGACGTGCATTAACCAAGAGCTCACAATGTACCAAGACCAGGCGGCACTGATGAGATTGAGTCAGCTAATGTAGAGTGGATGGCTCCAGCTGGGAAGAAAGACAAGTGCAAAGGGATTGCCTACATGTCCACAGTGTGTGTTGGGGAGGATTTAATTGCACCTTTTATTGCCGGAGAAAGGACAAAGGTTTGCCTGAGAAGCCTAGGGGGAACCCAGCCACCAACCCACTCACCTACTCATACCATGATGTCACTTCTGTGCTCCCAATGAAAAAGGACAACCGGAAGCTAGAACATCAGAGCGAGGAAATACATTATTGTTGAGTGAAAGGCTTTTTGAGAAGCTGGGGATTCACTGTCCTTGAAGCTGGCTGATGCAACACAGACACGCATCACCTTCACACAGTCACATGTGCACCAACACCTTTTCTATTTGACTTATGTAAGAATAGAAGACTCAGAATTAGGCTGAAAAATATTCTTTGACTTTTGGTATAACGGGTTCTAGAAACATGAATATACCTCTGCTCTGCTAGTCGTCTCTGGCTATTACCATTGTTATGAAGAAAATACACAATGTTACACTGAAAACAGAGATATGATAGTTACGATCAGGCTGTGAAGAAGGCTCGTACGTCACTTCTCAGTAAAACTCTTCTGGTGTATTGAAATCTCTGTGATCTTAGCTACAGAGAGTTTCATTGTTTAGAACAGTCATCATCTACATATACCAACAGCTGCCCTTGGACAGTCATGCATTCATTTTTACAGATGTCTAGCAGACAGTCTAATGAAGTGAGCTGTTCTTTGTACTGAGGTTGGATGTTGGTTTTCTTGGAAAGCCCTGGTTTGTCTCTTGTTTGCCTCATTTTCAGTCCTAGATGGTCCAAGTTATTTAGGAAACCTCCTTGAGCAACTGTGTCAATATTGAGGGCGGGTTCACATCAGCCTTGTTTAGTCTGATGAACCAAACCCTGGAGCGTTTGCCCCCTTGGTGTGGTTCCTTTAGGTGGCGTGAACGCCAGAATGAAACTTTGGTGCGGACCAAACAACCGGACCATGGTCGGCTAGAAAAGACGGGTCTCAGTCCGTTTCCAAACGAACCACGGTCCGGTTTGATTCTGGTGAGAACGTAAACAAACTTAAAGTAGGTCCAAATACAGACAACAAACCATAAAACTGTGCACTGTAGTATGTTTACGGGTGTTGACATTTGCAGAGACGCGCAGCGAGATGAGTAGAGACAGACGTGAAGGAGCAATGAGGAAATAGAAATCTGGGCTGACCAAACAATTTCACAAATGCTTGTGGAAACACACAAGAACACGGAGGTGTTGAAACTGTTCAGTGAAAAACTAAAGCAGAGTGGAACTGATCGATCCGTGGAACGGTGTTGGTTAAAAGTAAAAAAACTCAACAAAACATTAAAGTCTGCGATCATGCTGAGTGTGATTGATCAGTGTGCTCTCTTGCTTTGTTTACTTCAGACGAACAAAATGGCAAAATGCAACATTGGAAAAATGTGGTCTTTGATTTGAACGAAACAAATGGACTTGAGGTGTGATTGCGCATTAAGTTGCAATCTGACCAGTTTTAACATCCAATGCTCATCTTTAGACCCTGTCAGTGTTTGATCAGGTAAAATGAACCTGAATTTTGTTTATTGATCAGAGGAATCGTTTGTGGGTCATAGAAACATCTCTGGGACCCCAAAAGACCTTGGCAGTGTAAATTATAGATCAATCTAACCCTTGTTTCATCAACATATCATCCACTTTATTGATGGTGTTGCTGTTTTTAAACCTTTGTGTTAGCAGTGGCTGTGGATAGAGTCATTACACTTTCGGTTTTCCGTCAATCCATCCGCCCAGCCAATACACAAGAAAGCTTTAACTCAGGAACTCCAGGATATGATGTTTTGGTGGTCCAAGGTCACTGCTGTCCCATGTTCTTCCAATTCTTGTGAACATGACTCACAAACATTGGACTCAATTGGACTCTGTGATTAACTGACTTCCTCGATATGCCAAAATCTAACTGCGACCTCCCAGCTGTCCCATTCTCTTGAACAGGATCTCAGTTCTGCCTGGTTTCACTTTCACAATATTCTCTCTTTTCAATGGAAAGAGAGTTAAATGACGTCAAAAGCCAACAGGCAAGTGTTTTTACTGTACTTACAGTGGTATGATTGTTTTCTTTGTAACTAACCTTGCCATTTCAAAATGGCTTCAACTTTAACATCAGATTGAGCTCAGTTTGAACTTGGTTTGATCTAGGTAGATCCCTTGTGTTTTAGTCACTGCTCCCGGCGTTAACACCTCCTAGTCTTTTTTTGCTCAGTGGTGTAATCATAAGTTCCCTTTTGGCTCTGGCTAGAATGAAGCGATCGTTATGATCTTTCAGCAGGCTTTTCGAGAAATGGGACGGTCCGCCTCCTTATCAATTATTTTCCTTGTAAATGGAATCTTCATGCACAAACTGCTACTTTCTGGGGTAAGTAAAAATAGCAGCATATCGTGTTCACATCTTTAACGAGGTCATGTTCCCAGGAGGATCCTGGCAATTTTCCCCTCACAGCAACACGCTCTTGATCATCAAATAATTTGTCCTCATATCTTTATTATCGAGTCTTGAATGAGGGCTTTGACAAAGTGGAAATGCTGAGGAAAAGGGAAAATTAACTTGAGGAACTTGTGTCAGAGTGTCATCATGTGATGCAGACACGGGCCGTTAAAGAGTTATCACTCAAACGCATCACTGTTCCACGGCAGTTATTGCAACCTACAAAGGAACATTGTGATTATTGATGCACCATTTATGAAATGTCTTGGACAACAGTTATTGCCCTGAATTTCAGAATGGCCTTTCCATGAGAACACAGAAAACATATTTTATCTTGAATGTGCCAAGTTAGAATATTAAATGGCATGAAGGAAATGGATCACCTGACAATCCTGATAAACCAGAGGTGACATTTACCTGTACCTAGTAATTGAAATAAAAGGTCAAATCTAACTGCAGGACAGGATGGAAGCCAAGGCCACTTTAGGACACTTGCATCTCAGAGCCCTACTTTACCTGAACTCACACTTGTATTTGTTTTTTTGCATTAAGACTAAGCCTTTTTACCTCGCACCACATGAAATTGGAACTCCTTTTTCATCTCATCACCGGTGAGGACCTTTCAGTTTCATTCGGTCTCATTTGTGACGGAGAGAGAGCTCATCCTTAGCTCAGCGTGCCCCTTTCACAGTTCACCTCCATCTGAGTTCTGCTGCGGAGATGAGAGCAGGACCGGGATCATCCTCTCTTCAGGGGATTGCTGTAATGCTGTTCTCGATGGAGTGTTGTCGCCAAATAGAAAATGACAAATGTGCTCTCTGATACCTCACTTCACCCCAAAGGCACTTCCAGAGCAACCAGAAACAATAAGACCACCAACGGGGTATAATATTAACTTACTCATTGCTAAATTACACCCTGATGGCAATCTGTTCTGACACATCTTTCCCTCTGTGTTAAAGAGCTTTCCATTAACATGGAAAGCAGGTCAAGGAGCTGAGGAAAGTCCTCTTATCTGTATTACATGATTGTCAGAGTAGCATTAGAATCTAACCCCATTACTACCATACCGCGATCAGGTGGGGATAGGATTATTTAACATGAAGTGCTTTATCCCCTTAAAGATGAACTTCACATTATTAATTCTGCACTGTACACATAATCACACGTACATTCTTATATGCTGCCATAGTATTTTGATTAAAGGGATTTTTTCCGTAATACACATAAAACACTTGCTGCTTAAAGCGTAGCATATATGTATCTCCTGAAAATTCAAAGGTCAGCTGAGCCACAATATTTGTTACTCATCATTCATTTACTTCTCTTAAATGTGGTAGTAGGTAGTGGACCAAATTTAAAGGGGGGGTATTATGCTAACTTCCAGCTTCATATTTCACTCTGTGATATCTGCGGAGGAGCTTAGCATAATTTACAGTAAAAAAAAAACTCTGCAGGCCCTCACACAGCCTCTGCCTGAAACGACTTAGTCAGCTCTGTCCCTTTAAGAAACCCCGCCCCTACAAGCCTACTTTCTTCTGATTGGCCAGCTCTCCGAAGCCTGCTGAGGCTGCACTTTGTGATGTCACAAGTCAAGTGTGTAGCAGCATGTAGAAAAACTGTGTGAAAGCTGGTGTTCACAGCAGCCTGCTAACTGAGCTGAGAAGTCTGGGGATTACTCCAACATCCTCTGACCTACAGATTTGAAACTTCACCCACGTTTAGTCTGGACATCCAACATTGTAAAATTATATATATGTCTTAAAATGTGAAACAGCATAATACCCCTATTTAAAGACCAGCTCCAGTAATGTTTAGACATATAAAATGCTCTCCTTTTGTGTCTGGTATGTTTTTTCTCCAAAATATGTTTAATCGCCTTGTAAAAATCCTCCTCAGGCATCTCCTCCTTCTCCCTCAAATCTGCATAGTCTCCGCCCACTATGCAAATTTCCAATCGCCCACTCTGTTGCAAAAACAAAACACGTCTCTGCCATCGTTTAGTGGCAACTTGTTGAAACTTAGCTAGCTTGAAATGTAGTAATTATTAGTATTAACGTTAACGTTAGTAGTCAGTAGTGAGTTGATGACAAAAATGATGATGACAGTTACAGCTGGCTCGCGCATCGCCAAAGTAGTTGCCATAGGTTGCACATAATGATATGCATAGCGTCACCTCGTCCATTAACGGGATTGGCTCCTTAGGTTTGTGACGTCTCAAACCTGCCAATCTGAAAACGTGTTGTTCAGCCTGTCCTTGGTACACTGCAGTTTAAAAGCAGACAGGCCCAGCCATGGAGATGACTGCTGATGTTGTCCCTGATATGAATTTACAAGGTTAACACTTGAGGGGGTCCTTAAATAGTTGCTATCCCGCTCCTCTGAAAATTAGTCATTTTTTGAAAGCAGTGTACTACTACTACTACTTCTAAATACTCTTATCACCTAAGCATAAGAAAGTGGACCTTAGTGGATTCAATGCATTCTAAGCTAGCTGCAGTTTTAAGCCCAGGAGGCATGGGCACATACCCGGATTCAAACTGGCTCATCAGAATCAAAATTGGGGTTTATTGCCAAGTAGGTTTACACATGCAAGGAATTTGTTATGGTGATTTTGGTGCGGAAAAATTAACACACAACTAGAATAAAAATAAGTACGTATAACGACTTAAATAGAATAATTATCTTTCACCCTGTGGAGCCCCTCTTGGTCCTGAACGTGATCTTTCTGTGTTTAAAGTACCTGGAGATTCTTATCCATGCTAGCTAAAAGTGGCTGATGCAATTCATATTGTCAATCCCTGAGCTTAGTTTAAATTTATAATCGTTACAATGGATCGGCTGGTTAGCTGAGGCGTAAAGAAATTCATGCTTGTAACTCGTAGCTTGTAACTTCAGGTTCACACATGCAGATAGGAAATGTGTGTGTCTGTAACTCAGACTTTGACTCAAAGTTGAAAATATTGTGGCTCAACTTTTTACACATTTGCAAATCTTATCCGTGTACACTAAATATTGCTACACCTGCAACACTTATTTACTAATTCACAAACATTTTTTTAAGCATTCACAAGCATTTAGATACTTGCATGCACATTTTTTTCACATGCACACAAAACATGAAATACAACTGCAGTTTTTGACCTTTATTTGACTCCATATTGTACCGGCTTTTTCGAGCAGTAGGAACATCTTGCCCCTAGTGTTTCTTTTAATGACGGCTATAAAGCTATTGTGCTCCGGAGGACAATTCAGCTCTCCACGTGCCCCAACAATGAGGCTGCACTCCTTTTGTTTCGACATGAAGCAACAACCAGCTGGTAAATTTTACCTGCTTTGTGATGCCGATCGCAAATCATATCCACAATACAGGACGAACACATTAGTCTGCAGAACAAACACACTGAGCAGCTGTTCTGGTGACACACTCTTAATTATCTGAACAGGTTGTCTTCTTTGTGAACTTCCAGTGAATGCTGTGCACCATCACTGTGCAGTCAATAAAAACAAACAGTGACGAATGTGGACAAGCTTCCCTGCAGTCATGGTGTGACTTTATCCTTGAGGAAGTGATTCAAACGCTGCAGAAGCAATCACTTTCAAGTAATAGCCCTACTTTTGTTGTTTGAGTTCATGAAGTGTGTGTGTGCTTCAGAAGGTGTAATAGAAAAAAAAAAACCCCAACAACATCCGAGTCTCGGGTCAATGCCACAGGAAGTTTCCATAATTTCTCCCTGTATGTAGTTTCCCGGCACCACATTGCCTTGTTTGTTTGGCTTTCGCTGAAGGTCCCTCAGAGCGGTGACTCAGAGCAGAAGGGGAAAGCTGATTGCCAACTTAAAGTGAATGGGGGAAATATGCTGGGAAATTCATCCAAATTGAGCTGCACACTATGAAAAGTGTTTCAAATGGAAACAAAAGTAAAAATGATGGATGTTTGATTCGGCTTATTTTGGTTTTGCAGTATTTAGTCGGTTGTTTACTATCTAAGTAAAGTTACTGAAGGGTTTATATATGTGTTTTCTTATGATCAGTCATCACATCAGTATATCAGCTTTAAATTACATGGCAACAACATTTATGAAACTTCAGTTAACTGCACCTGGCCTTGAGCATTAAAAGCATGGTGTCATTCAGCAGCCAGCAGGTATTTGAGGCCAATATTACACTTGCAGTGACCCAATGAGGAAGAAGTAGTACGAGTGCTGAAGGATGATGACATTTGGGGCGTCTGTGGCTCAATGGCAGAGTCGGTCAACTTTCAATCGGAGGGTTGGTGGTTTGATCAGTCACATGTCGAAGTGTTCTTGGGCAAGACACTGAACCCCAAATTGCTCCCGGTGGTATTGGCTATGAATGGGCATAGATCTGATTGGAGATTGGCACTTAGGCCTTTGCCATCAGTGTGTGAATGAGTGTGTGAATGTGACGTGTTGTGTAAAAGCAGCTTTGAGTGGTCGGAAGACTAGGAAAGGGCTTTATAAGTACGGCCTATTTACAATTTGATTGGCTGATGCTGCACACTGAAAATAACAGGATCTAATTTGAGCCCGTTTTAGGATGGATTATTTAAAAAAAATGATGGGTTGACAAAATTTTTTGTCATATTTTCCAGCAATTATTATTCTTTTCTTGGTAAAAGAATAAGGGCTTTTACGAACCAACCATGACCAAAGTACACAGAGCTACCTTAGTAATCCCACCTAGCGGAAATGTCAAAACTGACACCCAAAATCATGTGAATATTATGACATGGAATAATCTGATATGTTCATAATTCCATGAATTTTTCATGGTAATCTAAAACTTGATATAAATATAGGCTTATAGAAAATGCTTCCCCACAATTTTTCACAATGGATAAGCTGTCTTTATACTTACCTACCCCAATAGCATCCTTTGAAATTTGATAACAATATACAGGGGTCCTTTTGATATTTTAAATATGCATGGGGAAAACCGCTTGCCTGGTTCTGTTGAAATATACCATGTCAACAACTCCCTTTTAAAAGGAAAATAGGCCATGCATTTCCATTAACATGCTGATTTGGTAAACACAGAAGGCAGATCACGTTATTAAACTGCTTTCATTCCTGGGAACGTGAGACCTCCATTATACAGCAACACCTTCAAATGAGGCCAAATCTGCGCCTGGATTTCAGCCTGTGAAGGGGTCTGTTTCGTTTTTTTTTCTGTAATGTGCATAGCTACAGTATCATTATCCAAACCAAAGTGTAAAATCTTTCAAATGTTGATTGGCATCTCATATTAAACACTGGGTTCACAGTATGTAGTCTGGGTATGTGAGGAGAGGAGCATTTACAATCTGTACTAGATTAAAAAAATATTTTCAGTGATAAAGTGTTTTTGGGTTTTGGCACTTGGACAGATGACTTTTTCCCCTGCC
Organism: Semicossyphus pulcher; assembly: GCF_022749685.1. Lineage (NCBI taxonomy): Eukaryota > Metazoa > Chordata > Actinopteri > Labriformes > Labridae > Semicossyphus > Semicossyphus pulcher. The sequence goes on from NW_027211715.1 coordinate 30,577,395, forward strand.
TCGTAACTTTTGCACAGTGGTCCCGTTTGGTCTCTGTGGGAGTGAGTCTGGCAGTGTGTGTGCGGAGGAGCCTCAGGTAGCTCATCTGTCTGATAGTCCTCTGGGGAGGAGGGGAGCAGCCTGCCGCAGGCGCTGCCAGATGCTCACTGTGGCTGTTAAACAATAACCACTGGAGTGTGTGCCCCCCTCAGCAACACTATGATCGGCAACTTCTCCCAGGAGGCCGTTTAGACAGAGGTCAGCCGAGCCTACAATATGCAAACTGTCCTGAGACTTAGAGTAATAATCTGTTAAGTCATTTATCTGTTTTTCTCTGCTGGCTTTTCAGTTCCATGTGGTGCTTGAATACGATGTTGAGACACTCCAAAGTGGGGAACATGAATATCTGTAACAAATGTTTAAAGATCTCATTAGTTAAGTTGTTGAGATATTTGATTCAAAAACATAATTGTTACCCTAATGGTGGTGCTTGTCAGAAATTCTGCAATGTCTGTTATTTGCCCAAACGATTTCCGTTAGAAGAATTGAGCTGCAAATTCCGAAACAATGTAAATCAGAAAACGCATGCAAAAGTCCAAAACAAATGCACAACGGAAATGTGTTACAAATGAAAAAAACCTGCTGCAAAAAGCCAAAACAAACATCATCATCAAACGCGCTGCAAATACAGAAAGGATGCAAAGCCAAAAACAACACAAACCCAGAAAACTCCTGCGAAAGAAAAACGCTGCAAACATTACAAACTCAAACTGAGCTCTGTCTGACTGTATGGCAGCGGCCCGGTCGTGTCCCGAAAGCCCTGTGCTAGTTAGAGGAGTTAACACTTTACTGTACTCGGAGCCCGATGCAGGCAGAGTCATCATAAAGTACTGTAGCTGCACGGCTAACACACGCTACAGTGAGCAGCGGTTACTTTAGCAGAGCTATCTGTTGATCGGGAGCTGTTTCGCAACAAAAGTTGTGATTTCTTTGCTCATGTTATAAAGCTGTGTTTTTGCACAGCAGTCAGTTGTACACGAACAACAGAGACACTCCACTCCGGCGGCATCTAACATTACAAAGTCTGATAATTATTAAATCCACTGCCTCGTCTCCCTCTCTGTCCCGTCTATAATAAACCTGTCACACTGAGCGCCCCCTACAGGCCTAGGGCACTTCCGTTGTGTGGACTGGATTTTTTTCTTTTGCACGTGTTTTCTGGGTTTGTGTGTTTTTGACTTTGCATCATTTCTATATTTGCAGCACGTTTGATGTTGATGCATTTGTTTTGGCTTTTTGCAGCACGTTTTTTTTTTTTTTTTGCAGCATGTTTCTGCTTTGTTTTGGACTTTTGCATGTGTTTAATTTACATCATTTCTGAATTTGCAGCTTGTTTCTTCTAATGGGAATCGATTGGGCTGTTGCAGCGCGATTGCCCTTGTCGGCCACCGTACAAAACTGTGTCTTAAAACCATATAAGATATTGTCAACGGGAGGCACAAATGTATGAATCAATCACAAACCTTTGGATATCAACTCTGAGTGCTGTGGACCTTCCAGGATGTGAAGTGTTGAAACAGCTGCATAAATAGCTTTGAAACAACAAAAGCAATATTTAGACATTTTTGCTTTGTCTGTGGAGTTTTATTGGCAGTAGCATTCCATAGTCACAGGTTCATCTGCATTTATTGGTTAGTAGGATACATCAACATAAGGTTTTGGGCTAAATGTACTTTTCCCCAAACTGCTCAGAGACCTGGCTGCATCATGGTTTACTTTTTACTCATGAACACATTTACAGTTTTTCCCGGAGTCTTACATCAGCACTCGTCCCTCAGAAAATTATAAGTTGTTATTTTTATGTGAGAATCTTATCTGTCACAATCTCAATGATCAATAGATACAGGCGATCCGCAGCAAGCTCACGCGCCACGACACGTGCGGCAGCCATCTGTGAATATTGAAAGCTCTTCAAGTGTTTCGGTTGTGTCAGTAGAGGAGGCATGAGTGCCATTTTAATTTAACAAGTACATTTTTTTGTGCTGTGCTACATACCAGATAGAGGAATGTTTTAGTGAGCAAATCTGTCGCTGCATTGGATTTGTTTGGACTTAATTAGAGTTATGTGTGTCTGCGCTGTCACGTGCTTCTCTTTTCATCCTTCACCCCCTGTAGATTCATTGTAGAATCAATTCTGACTGCAGCAGAAATCCACCTTTGTGTACTGTAATTAGAGAGGAGCAGGGTTATCTGCCTGAGCTCAAACAGATTTTACAGCCATGAATAAAACATAACCGGGATGCTCCGTCCAACAAAAGCCCCTCCAGCTGTTAAATGACTACAACTTGTGGGTGGTCCTTTTTAGCGGTGCAGCTTACCCAAAGAAATCAGTGACAATGATTAACTTGACGCTGATGGCTTTGTTTTCTTCTGCTCTACCACAGTGGTGAGGTTGCGACATGCCAGGCCCAGGCGGCAACAACAGGAGTGATATTTGACTCCTGTCAACATCACGTATGAATGTACCTGCTGCCTTGGAGATGATAACAAACAATTAGTAATGTCAATATGAGGGAGCAGCAGGTACTGTTATTCCCAGACTGTTTGTGACTAAAAATAAGTATCACACAATATAGAGGATAGATAGAGGAGAGAGACCTATGGAAGTGTTAAAAATGGTGCTTACACTTTTTATTTCAAACCCAAATAGCAAACATCCTCCTGAAACAGCTTGAAATAATACTGGATTGTGATTATATTACCGTTGGTTGATTGAACCTATGGCCCACTGATGAAAGCCTTTGCGTTTGCAGTATTACAGACTGGGTGTCTGTGGCGACTTTCACGGAAAAAATCACAAGCGGCGCCCAGTTAGTGACGCGTTTTCCATCAGCCAGCAGTGGTTGGTCTGCCAGAGACGGTAGGCGGAGCTAAGCGGCTGCTTTTCCGGTCTCTGCAAGTGTTGCGAGTAAACCGTAATCTACTATGGCTGAACAAACAAAGAAAAGATGGATGACTACAGATACAACTTCAACAATAAGTGAAAATCCTAAGAAAGAGAAAGGAAGTGTGCTCCTGCAATTACTGTTTATCACCATAGGTGCCGCCAAAGACAACGAAACTGAGTTCGTCGAGATTACAACTTAGCACGTTAGCATGTTTTCTGCTAATGCTAATCATCAAATAAAGCAACTGCAGGACCACTGTGTTGCTTTTCTTCCCCTGCTTTGCTCACAGAGTATGGTGTATTTCGTAACAGCTCGTGACTCCTCACATGACTACTCTTAACAAAGCTAACAAAAGTACACCAAAAGGGTAACATGGTGATGTCTTTGATTAACTTGTTAGCAGCAGTGCTGTCGACTTTTTTTTCGAGCTGTAAATTGCAGATCTGTTTCGACATTTAGACGTAACAATTTTGTCTAGCCTGCACAGAAATGTAAAAACTTTTCTCAAATAATGTCTTAACTCTGGTTATCTGACAAAGTTCAATATTTATACTATATATACTATATTTTAGCTTTAGCTCTTTTTTTGGTCTCCACCAACTCCTGAAAAAATGGCTTCAGCCAAATTTTGACTTTGATATCTGGTCAAAGTTAGCAGCTGCTATCTGTCTACCTTGCTCTACGTTACCTGTTAGAAATTAACGGCAAACTGTGCTTCTTTTTTTTTTTTTATAAAAACAGGTGCTTCCTGTAACTGGATACAGTTTAAATAAGGGCAGAGAATAAACCAGGAAGTAAAACCTCCATAAAATCAAAACAACAAATCAATTAAAAAGCTCCAATGAGCGGCAGATTGGTTGTTAATCTCTGTGGGTTTCTAACTGCAGCCAAGCCGTTGCAAATTTCATGTACATTTCATTTAGTTCAGAGTTGATGAATTGAGTTGAACATTGTGTTTACGTCTTGCATCATCTTGGTCATGTGAGAACGATGCAGCATCACATTTTCACTCTGGTCCGTATTTGTAACATGGCAAATTAAATTTGTGTGCTTGTTTTTCCCGCAATGCTTCTGTTGTTTGTGTCAGAACTGAACAGGAGGAGTAATCGACTGTCCTTCTCATCAGCCCCGTGATCCATAGTCATGGCAGCACTGCACCATGGGTATTATGTTTACTATTGATAAAGAGAGTAGATACAGAGAGATGGAGAGAGTAACAGAGAGAGACTGCAGGAGAGGAAGAAAAACAAAAAGGGATAGAATGATGTTATCTGATGAAAAAAGCAGTAATCACATCAGTATTACTCACTGTCATTTACAAAACATAAAGCAGTCATTGTTTTTTGGTAGTTACAGAGGGAGAAAATATAAATACACAGAGCAGAAATGGTAACACAGCTCGGGGAGAGAAGTGGGACAGTAGCTTATAACGGGAGTTAAGCTCCAGTAAAAAAAAGGCACAATGTAGATAACGTTGATTGTCTTTATTTGTGCATCATTTAAATTCTTAATTCATGTACTCTAATTTTCAGGCCCTGAAAAAGTTTAAAGCATTATTTAGAAGTCTTTTCTTTTAAAATCTGTTTTGCTCTTAAAGGTCTAATCTCGAAGATTTCAGTTGCATTCTCTTTGTCGGCACCTTGTTGGAGGACACTTCCCTATTAAACCAGACGTCCACGGTTGGCTCCGGTTGTAACTCTTGATTTTCCTCGCTGTCGGTCGCTTTCCTTTTTAGCCTGTTTGCCTTCATCTGAGTTTGTTTCTTCTTCTTCTTTGGATTTTCACTTCTTTTTGAAGTTGTATCTGTAGTCATCCATCTTTTCTTTGTTTGTTAAGCCATAGTAGATTACTGTTTACTTGCAACACTTGCAGAGACCGGAAAAGCAGCCGCTTAGCTCCGCCTACCCTCTCTGGCAGACCAACCACTGCTGGCTGAAGGAAAATGAGTCACTAACTGGGCGCCGATTTTTTCCGTGAAAGTCACACCAGACACCCAGTCTGTAATACTGCAAATGCAAAGGCTTTCATCAGTGGGCCATAGGCTCAATCACCATTGTGCCTCATTCGGCGATAGATAGAGACTTAACAGACATTTATTTAAATGTAAATCTTTCAGATTCTAACTTTAAGTTGGTCTAAGAAGTGCAAGAAAACTTTAAATATAAATGGCATTTGACCATCAGTCCAGAATCTTTTATTGTTTTAAGTTTGATTTAATTTTACTTTACTTTTTTTTATATCATTTTATGGCTTTTGCCTTTATTTATTGGACCAGCTGTCCAGAGTTACAGGAAATGTGGGGAGGAGAGAGTGGGTGGATGACATGCACCAAATGATCTGGGATCAGTGCGTCTCGGACTGTAGTCTCTGTGGGGCTCTTGCCCTGCCAACTGAGCTAAACCAGTGCCCCAATTAAATTTTTTATGTGGAATGCTACACAAGGAGATATTTCTGATCCGAATCAAAAATACTTTATGTATCCCTGGCATTGCAGTTGCATTGATACAGACAAGAACCATGAAGAAATACAGACAGAAGTAAGTAATATTTAGAATATGTGAATTATATGTACAAAACAATATATAGAGAAAAAATTGAATGAATTTCATCACAAAGGGAAGTATAATTTCCATTAATAAAGTGAAACTAAATGGACTAATATTGTTGTTATTGACTCTGTTCTTGTTCTCTCTGTGCTCTTTTGCTGCTTAGCCAACATTATTGTAAATGGTAAAGAACAGGAACATTGAGCATCACATCCTGCCCCCTGGGTATCGCAGTTTATTTAGGTCCATTATGAGAGCCCATATTCATTATGGACCTCCAGAAGAGAACTGCCTACTTGAGAGAAGTGCCGGTGCAGAGGAAAATGTTGATGTGCTGGTACCGTGTACCGATAAGCACAGGTGAATATAAGGTCTTCCTGCTTCTTAAAATCATACAAGGTTTGCAGGGTAGAATCGCTGTCCTCATTCTTGTTTACAAAGTAGCGTGTTTGCCTTTCAGCTCCATTAACACATAATGTGCAAGAGTGTGTTTACACCTGCAGAGCACCTCCACAGCCTCAGCATTCATATCTGACGCCATCTTAACAGGCCATAGCTGCTACATATATTTTCCTCCCTCATATCCAAATACATCACTGTAATTTCTACTTCTCTAACCAGGGATCATGTGCAGCAGGGGTCATTTCGTGCTGGATTCAGGCTCGGCTCGTGATCACTTCCACAATGAGATGTGTGTCTGCTGTGTCTGCAGTCTACTGGCCCACATAGGCCTGTGTTGTGTCTGCTGTCCCACATTCACTCTCCATTCCCTGAGTGACTAACGCATCAACAGCAGCAAAGTTAATGGATGTGTAATGTCACAGTGGGCGACCCCATCCTGCCAGTGCCCCAGATACTGGAGAGGGCAGTGTTTTTTTATACATGGAGTGGTGTTGCTGATGCTAAGTGGAAGAAGCTCCATGAATGTTTGATTATTGTTCTGTTTTTAGGTTTTTTACTTCCTATGAGTCATCGCTGTGAAAGCAGCTGCAACATCTGAGAGCACGGATGTGATAAAATGCAACGTTTGAGATGTTGAGGAAAGTTTTCTTCCATTTGCAAAGCAACAGACTTTGTTGCATACCAGCCCGTTTTAAATTTTCATTACAGCCATTTCCTGCTAATTACTCCAACAGAAATCAGACAGTATAATCCTAAATCTTTTATCAAAAAAATGAATTTTGAGTGATGAATCATCCCGGATTGAGGATTTGGGTTCTCATTTATTAAAGGCCTTTTTGTCTGGTTTCATTGCTGTTATAAAATGGCATTGAAATCGAGGTCAATCTGTTTGTCTGATGATTGGATGAATGCATTTTCTTAACTCTAATATCCTCCCGGCGTTATGAGAATGAAGTCACGCAGTGCACGAAAGAGAGATGCAGAGATTCATTTTTAATCGCAAAATTTATGAGGGAGGTTACATTCATGTGGAACACAGTAACATGAAATATATTAGGTCGATATGTTGGTCAGCCATTTTGTTGTTTGGCCCAGACAGTACTCATGCAATAAAGAAAATATCTCTCCCCTGAAATACGCAGGAAGTCTTTTCAATCAGCTTATTCAAAAAGGAGTGCAAACGCTGAGGGAGCACATTTCAAACACGTTCCTGACATATTCTAGATACAAGTTTTTTTGCAGTCATTTTCATAACATATAGTACAAGTCAAAGAATATCTAAATAGTTATTCTGAGTATTGCATCATGCTGAAAATTTAAAACAATTTGCACAACATATTTTTCAACCCAGAACTGATTCTATGGGGGTCGGCTGTTGCTTTCAATTCACTCCGATAAGGAGACTAGTTGGTTTAAAGAAACGCTGCAGATTATACTGTTACTTTTAACACATACGATATGTATGCTGTTGCCATTTTAGTAAGGTATTTCAGTTACTGTTTTGTCAACATTTTTTTTTTTTATATTAACTATTATTGAATTAAACCAAACTAAAACAAAACACAAATTATAGCAGAATCCCTGCTGGTCCAATGATGCACTTCTTATAGTAGAAAGTTCAACAGGAATAGCAGCAAACATCCACTTCCTGATCTGAGTGAATTGAAAGCAAAACTTAACCCAACCCTTATTTAAACTCCACATTTAATGTCACATAGAATACCTGTAAGAGTTTACAATACACAGGATTATGTAGCTATATCAAGTGCAATATAGTTTGGCACAGTTTCAGATATTAAGTGTTCACTCACTTCATTGTTCGCTGTAAACACACAAACTACCACAACAGGGCTAGTAACCTGCATACGACAGTGTCTATATCACAAAGAACGAAAGATAAGTAGAGGTAGTGCTGGGCGATAAAACCATAATATTTATCGATGTATTTATTCCTTGGTGATGGCGCGATACCAACTCGGACCTTGTAGCAGTTTTGTGTGCTTTGAGTGCGTCGAGCCTCAACAAGACGGTCCATTTTAACCTGACGTTTTTAGCTATAACTAGCTGACATAACCAAGAACTCTTAGCTAGTTCAGCCATAAGTTAAACAACCTTTGTGACATTTGGGGATAATGTTCTGAGGAAAGGAAAAAGCCTAAAACTTCAGTGTTTGGCCATAAAAACAAACAAACCTGAAGATCGATGGCAGTGAGGAAGCGACTGCGAACCTTTGAAGGTCCTTAGAGTGAGCGTTAGCCCAGTCTCGGCTTTACAAAGCACAGCCAGGAAGCACTTTGTCATCAGTACAGCCGAGGACCAACTTTGTGTCAAAGTTCAGCAAAAGATGGTGACAAATGTTAATGTGGGCATTATATTAACAATCAGGAGGACCCATCTAGCAATTCAAAATAAGACTTTTAAATTAAAGAACCTTGTTTTTAAGATGTGTAAGGGGTTGTGGCACCTCAGTAATTAGTTGCTCTATTTGTGCTATTGTTACTCTTATGGTGTTAATGTTTCGAGATGTATCGCCCAGCACTACATAGGAGGTAAAACGATTAGCTCATCCAATCTCCTTCCCTGAAGTCTACAGTGCAGTCTGCCCAGACACGTCTTTTCTACAGGGATTGCATGCATGGAGCTGGTGTAGACAAAGGAAACAGTCAAGCATGTCGCTCCATCCTTGCAGATTCACAGTATTCAGAGATCATGTCAAAGGGTTAATGAATCATTTACAGTGTAGGTCCAGTTTTGTGTCCTCTGTGGTCGTCGTCAGATCCTGTCAAACAGACCTCCGCTGGCCTTGTGCATGAGCCCTGTTCACCATGTCCTGGTACATCTTGGACCTGAGGAATCGTGGGTAGGAGTCTTTCTCCATGAGGCTGTAGACTTTAGCTTGAACTTCATTGAGGCTGGTTGGGGACGGATCTTCAAGACTCTGCTTTGTCTTTTCTCTGGTGCGGTAGTCGATGTTTACCTACCAGGACAGGGAGAGCAAACGCATTCACATGAGGCTCAACACCCGTCAGTTCAAGTGTCGTTTTAACAATCCCAATGAGATATCAAACACTTTAATTTACACTCGCATGAATTGGTCTCTGACTGTCAGATTAGCAATCTGGCATACAATCTGTCTTGGTTTCCCCAGGCTACAACTCATGCTGTGACCTCAGGGTGTCTTGGTATTATACCTGCTTCTGTTTGGCAACTACCAATGATGCCAGTGGAAGAATAAACTTTGCACTCTGACATAAGTGTTAGCTTACAGTTATCCACAACCTGACACAAACATATTATAAAACATATTTTATGTTTATTCAGATGCCTAAAACCAGCTGGGGCCAGCAGGAGAATCAGCCCATATCCAGTTGGCTGAATATACATGCTATTTTTGTGCCCTAATCCCGGTCTTACTTATAATCAATACTAGAAGAAACAGAAAGAATTTCATAATATATAAATAAAAGAAGTTGCTATACATTGATTATTGAAAAAGACCTTCTCCACACACACCTCTCTTGGTGCCTGAATATCAATGAACTCCTTAAAGATCTTGTTTGCTCTTGACACAAGCTTGGTCGAGCTCTTGATTTTTTTGTACTCCTCGCAGGCCATCCAAAACTCGATGTTCTCGTCACTGAACTCCGTCTTGAGAAACGTCCGGAAGGCGGCCAGGCCATCTGGAAAGAGACAAATGAATCCGACGGTAAGGGAGGAAGTAAAACAACAGAAAACACTTCAAAACATGATTGATACTGCAGTGATGCACCTATTTCTGTACAGCTGCTGAGAACTGCCCCTTCTGCCCGTCCCCTTCTTGATCATGTGATATTTGGTAATGTCCTTCATCCCTTGTTGATGTTTTTCTAGTGCTTACACACTCTTATTCCCAGAAGCTGGAAACAGCTCTCATGATGAGAACACACAAACAAATGAGAACAAAATACTCCCACAAAGAGATATTGTATGCTTTTTTCATTAGCCAAGATAAGTGATCAATGAATGTGCTCCCCTTTTAATGATATCACAGAGGAAGGGGATGTTTTTCTATCGACCCGGGTCATGTTGACATGTCACTTCCACCCCTCCTTCTGCTGTTTACCCAATAAATCTGGGCAGAGAGGAGGGGATGAGCCATCTGAATATGCAACAAATGTGCTCCACAGAAACACACATTCTAATGAGGGGAACACGTAACATGCAGATTAACACGGGCTACATAAAAACCAATACTGTTTGCTGCTGACCCCAATAACTGTGACGTCAAAGGCTACAGGGAACCTTCAAGCTTTTACACAGCTCCCTCTTTTCTACTTGAACTTTTTAGAAAGCGTGTTGAAAGGATTATCTCCTTCATGACTTAATAAATGTTCTTGTGAATGCAAACCCCTCAACTCTACATTAGTTTTGGACTTTGCATAATTCCTCGCATCTAAAGCTGCGTAAGACTTTGGATCGGAGACGTCATGGGTTAAAAAACAGCAACGTATTTACTTTGAAGTCGGGTTTGGTTGCTTGTGAGACAGTTGTGTTCTTGGTTATGAAATCTGGATTGGCGCACAAAAGTGCTGATTGTGCTGATCTACTGAAAGAATTCATGTAGCAAAAAAAATTAAAAGTCAAGAATAAAAGTGTTATTTCCTTCAGATTCATCCAAGATGCCAACAGAACAACAGTGCCAACTGTGTGTTGGTGAAACAGATCAAGTGAGAAAGTGATCAGATCTAACAGATACAATGCAAACCATTACTGAGGGAATGATTTCTTGCCTATTGGAAAAAAATAACAGGTTTCTGTGTGCAGTCTCCATTAATTCTACCATTAATTACCTTATTCATATGCCCTTAAAATGATCAAACATTTATATAGTGACAATGTCTCTCTTTTCCAATGGTCTCTCTTAGTCTAATCAGCATAAAATACAAGGATATAAGCCGCTAACCAGTACATATGTTATTGTGTCCCACATTTGATGATAACTAGCTGTCATACAGACCAAATCTTTCCAGTTGCTGACCTATGGGGTCGTCTTCTTAACAAAGTTAAGTTTACATTTAGTGGTTGTCGCCCAAACTCAAAGCATTACGTTTCAGTGCAGCAACAAGTTGCGAACAAGATCTCCTTTTAGGTCGATATGGAAAACCCCTTAACAAACACTTGCTTATGTATTTGTGTATATCTTAAGGGGAATCTACACAGGCAACGTATTTGAAGTGTATTTTTGACACACGTGTGCCAGGACAGAACCGCTTCAATGTTATTGAACGCTGCGATCTCCACCAGCTGCGCTGGAGGCGGGTGTAATACACAAGTCATTTTCAGGTCTATTTTTTCCCTGCTGCTGTGCATTAGTGAAGCATAGAAAGCCATTGACTGTTATGTTAATACACAACCAAGGAGTCCATGTTAAACGATGTGATCTCTTCATTTTGGCCAACTTCGATTTCAGTTTCCTATCGAAGTTATTGATAGACTAGATGAGCAGGCAAGATTCATTTGAAAGAGCATTTCCTCAACATCTTGGTAAACCAATCCTATTAATTTATTCTCATTTGACTTCTACATCCTACAGAAATACAGAATTTATGCACAATTGAGAAATAAATCTACAAGTCAGTTGCAAAGTTATCTTCTACCGTTTCTTGCAAACTTCTTGGCCTCACTGCCACCCTTATTTATGGCCAGGGATCGCAACTACCATTGGCTAACTTTGAGACTCATCTTTGCTGTAGTCGCAGCCGGTGTAGATGCTGCCGTGACGCTTATGTGTCGAGCATGCACGTCTGAAGCTACAGTGTTGGTGTAGATTCCCAATTACAAATGTAGGTCCAATTTTCACTCTTTTTTTCAGCCAGTATAAAGTCGTCTGTAGCTTTATCACTGAAACGGCTGTTTTGTGTGGGTGAAATTACGATATCAGTCGTAAATGGTCTTAAATACGTCCAACAAGTGAGCTGACTGCATTTACTTCTCCATAAACATTTTCAAAGGCCATATTGTACATATTACATTTCCATACCATGCTACAGGGAAGCAAAAGCAACTGATGAAGTCAGACTGAAAAAGGGGGCTAAAACAGGCAGACAGACTGAAGATGGCGTGCAGGTGAAGTTAAATGAAGAATGCAGAGCTGGCTGCGTGCAGGTTAACATAACTTCAGCAGAAACTCTGAGTCACTGCAGCAAAGCAACTTATTGAACCGACAGGAGAATGTCTCGGGACTCGCTTAAATACATCAGAGCAATTAGGAGCAGATGGGAGTAATAAGGACAATGCAGGGCAGCTGCGGCTGAGACAATCAGCGGAGACCCAGGAGTGATCATACGGCACCCTGGGACCATCCAAGATATCACTTAGAAATAAATTGTTGCAAAGCTTAAAACACGGCTGCTGTGATTAATCCTTTTTTCATGACGTGACATTTGGATATCAACCTTGGCTACAATACAAACTGTAACCCGCAAAATGCTTTAAAAGCGCAGTACTTGTCAACTTCACAAAATGTTCCTACACTAACAAGACATGTAACATCTGGCCATGTGTGATCAGGTCAGGCCCCCAGCAATCACACAATCAGCTTCACACACTGAACAACGACACGAGAACCCTGTAATGTAACACACCATCCTGCTTTGAAATGAAATTAAGGCTGAGGTGAATGTAATATTCTATCAAGGGAACATTCAGTACTGTGTCTCAGTGCTTGGACATTACTTATGTAATGTGTGTGTGTGTGTTCATGTACATGCTGTAGTTCACCTCACTAATGCTTGGTCAATTGAAACAGGATACACAGGTGTACCACACTCTCGGTGCCTGGAGAAGGTTCTGTTCTCGCCTCGGTAACAAACTTTCTGCTTTCTGCTGGTGACATTAGCTGTGTGATGGTTATGTGCCCAACAAAGGTGTTATTTCATAACCTCAATCTGAACAAAACAGATAATGTTCATGTGAGTGCAGGATGCTAACGGCCCTCTTTTCATTCAGGGCTGGCTGTCTCTCACCTCCTTTGTAAGCTCGATGTTTGATATGATGGGAATAATCACTTTGATGGCAGTCCTGCATGAAAAGTGGTGCGTCCTCATTTTGCAAAGCGCTTAGATACACAAGTATCAAATTCATTTTGGCTTTTTATTCTCAAGGTGGGAGGAGAACTGATTGTTTATAACCTAAAAAAATTGAAAATCCCATCCATCCTAAGTTGAAATCATTTGATATTCACTTTTTACATCTAAAGCGTGCTCCGCGTCAACGCAAGTGACCCCTGTTCTCCTCGCTTAGTTTCCACACACAGCTTTGCAGCATTCGCAGCAGGTCTGGTGTGTTTTATTTTGACCGTTTCTGCTGACATGGCACTGTCTCCGTTTGGGTGTCTGCTGCGGTGGTTGCTTCGGCTGCTGACCGGGACCTTGTGCCGTCTGCGATGCTGCTCTTTTTCCCTCCATGAACTCCGCTCTCAGCTCCTCTGCCAGCTGCTGCATAAACTTCCTCATGTTGCTGCTGATGCACTCCTTGAAGAGGATGTGGGCATTGATTCCAGCCAGGGACCGATGACGTCACTTTGACTGCGACAGTGATAGTTGCTAAGCAACCAAGATGCAACATTTACCGTGAGAGAGATAAACACTAGAATAGCACAAAAAATTCTGTGCGGTCAATATGACTGTTTACGGCCGACATAGGTAAAAATGATCATATTGTCTTTGCCTTTTATGTAACTTATATAAAAATAATTTTAAATGAAAATACAGACACTTTTAGGAAAAGTCAGGTACAATACCAGATTGTATTTTTTTACTGAACAAAGTTATTGCACATACAAATTTCAAAACAGTCAAAATGACCGTCATGGACGTTAAACACTGGATTTTCACTGGAGGGGGTCTTTAACATAGAATCAAAGTGTGACATTACCAAAACAAAGACACCAGACATCAGAGTATTTGGCATGAATAAGCTTAAACAAGTGGTTAATGGAGACAACTGGGAAGGAAGGATTTAGCACTTACTTCGCTAACACCAGTGACAATGATTGCTTTGCTGACTCAAATGTAGAAACATTTTGATTGAATTATCAATTGACAACTAATTGGTAGCAATTTTGGTCATTCATTTATAAAAGATACAAAACATTCACTTCCAGCTTCTCTGGAGTGACATGTTGTATTTCTCAATTTAATAACTGCAGGTTGGACCAAGCGAGGCTCTGGGAAAGAACACTGTGTTGTATTTACTATTTTCCGACATTATAGACAATATAATTGATGGGTGAATAGTTAATTGCAGCCCTAGCTGAACATGTTTCTTCGTTATATAACACTTGGTGGTAGTCATTTTCAGACCGGCCTTTTACCAGCGCATTAGTATTTGAACATTACCACCAATGAATGAATCAGGCCGTGACTTATCTCCCATTTCTCAGCAGCTACTGCGCCAGACTACAACATATTCATCATTTGTGTGTTAAGTGTTCATGGACTTAAATGAAGAAATCTCCAATAGTGGACATGCTCTGAATCTTCTTGTCTTTCCTTGTCAGTTCAGTGAGTTCAATGTGGCTAATGCTAAGTCGCATAGCTTGTTAGCGGTTTGAAAATAAACGCATGACCTGTTTGTGTATATGGATGTTTGTGGGTGAGTTAGTGCCAGTGTGTGTTTGGACCAAGGGGAAGGTCACAGACAAGTGTGTGACTCAGTCCTCACAACACTATGATGAGACCCTTACATAAGACGGGCTTGGAGGGAGGAAAATGGTTTTCGCTTGCGCTAAGTAAAAAATAGAACCTATTAAAGAAACCGAAAAGTAACATTCTGGCTAAATAAAGGTTGCTTTGATTTTTTATGATGCCTGCTGTGTAATTGGCTTTCTCAGCAGGGACTTGTACCTCTGAAAAATAGAAATGTCTACTTACGTTTGTGAGACAGAAGATGATCAAACGACTCAGACCATCGAACGACCTCGTCCGTTGATAGTCTGATGGAGAGAAAGCCAAAGAAAGAAACAGCCTGAGTAAGATGCAAACCAACCACTGTGCTTTCATGCATCTTTAACACAAGATGGTACTGTATGTATTATTGAGGGGCAGCTCAGTTTAATGTATGATTTATCCGCCGCTCACAGCTGTTCCTCCATCACAGTCCTGAGCGGAAGAAGGGAAGGAGATGGAAAGAGAACAACAGCGGACGTTTGTTCACATTTTAATGAAGTGGTGAAACCATGTTGGGTAACACACCATCTTGGAGATTAAAGGGATACATTAAAAATGTTGCAGCCCTTCACCCAGGTATATGGAACATTAGGCTATTTGTGAAACATGAGTAACAAAAGCCCTTTTTATACAGAAATCCTGCAATAACATCATAAAGAAGGCTGGTTATATGGCAGGTTTTCCTTTTTTTACACTGATCCAAATATCGGCAGCACATGGCTACCCAAGTGCAGCGTTCTAGAAAACTTTTTGGTGACCGTAGATTGGCTGCATACCACTTCTTGTTTTTTGAGTTGACTGCTGGTGGTTCACACGTAAAATGTCCTCCAAGCATCACAACTCTCTCTAGTCCCTGCAGCTCCATAGACATCGACTGGGCTCTGTTCCTTTGCTGTGATTGTAAAGGCGGATTAACAAAGTCTACCGCTACATTCCCGCCTTGAACAGGCCACGTGAATGGGCCTATGTATCTTAAAAATTTCAATTATGTATTATAAACCCAGTCCTATAAAATGAAGGTAGGGATGCACGATATTATTGGCACGTTATGGTACCTGCAGATAATGACTTGAAAATATCGGCATCGGCAGATATGTCAATTTTCTGCCGATATTTTCAGCCGATAAAACAACACTTTAATTCTGCCTAAATACTCGATGATTCCCTAAAAAAGCTTGACATAATGCTACGACATTTACTTGGCGAGTGTGTACACGCACTGCCTGCACCACGTCTCTTCCATCAAACGTGAAGAAGGGTGCGAGATGTCTGCGGTATGGCAGTTTTTCAATGTTTCCCAAACAGACCTGATTTCATTTAATGTATTTGTTCTGTGCAGTAGGTAAAATTTGCCCAAGTTGTGGCTATTGTCAGGATTGTCTCAGGGAGAGCATCATCCAAGTATGTCTGAGTTGTGAATATTACAGCTTTATTTGAATGAAAATGTTACATACAAATCAATATGGCATTTTGTATTTAACTTAAGTTGAAGTATTTTTCTTATCTTGCCCAGTGAATGTGTACTTTTTAAAAAGCACTGTACTATGTAATTTCTGCATCTGCCAGTGGGCCGCTACAGAAACAGTAGGCATGATATTAAATTTCCAATACAGGGGAGACTTGATGTTCTCTGCAATTAGGTGGAAAAAAACATGCGCCTAATATATCGGTATTGACATTGGCAAAAAGGGTTGGAAAATATCGGCATATCAGATATCGACAATAATCCAATATCGTGCATCTCTAAATTTAGGACAGAATTATTTGTTCAAACAACCTCTGGGTTTGTTAGCCTTTAAATAGCAGCACTGACTGACAAAAAGTAGGAAAGAAATGTTTAGTTTAACACCGAGATTGTTATGCATGATATGATATTTGCAAATTATGAGACGAATAACCTCAATGGCTGACCTTATTCATACAAATGCTTGTATCTTTTATCAATCTGATTATGGCAGCACACTGGGCAGCTTAAGCTTTAATCACACAGAGAGAAATGTTTCTCTTTTCACGTGGCCTTGTCAAATGTCAAGGCTATTTCCAGACAGAGCGAGACCAACATCAATAAAATAAGCTGTTGTCCTGCAAATGTGCGGTTTAATATACTACAAAAAAGTTGAAAATGGAATCTGTGTTGCTGCATGCTGGCTGCTACTTTGCTTTGAACATTAAAATACAAAAGAGCAATAAAATCTGTAAAGCTTTTCTTTTAAAGTTTGACAAATTTTTACTCTATTCCATGTTCAAACTTTGTTTGCTGAGTGTAGCATCCAGAGAGTTATCTAACACAACAGAAGCTTGTGTTCCGATTTGTTCAAACCTTGCAGCTCATAAGAAAGAGACACAGGATTTTGGCAGACTTACTTGAGACACCTTGCCGTGGTTTCGTGGGCCGGAGGAAGGAACTCAGAGAAGTCACTGTAGGAGTCAGACTTGTGGGAAAGGCAGCCTAGTCTGGTCTTCATGGTGCAGATCCTGTCCAAAAGAACAATGCGTGTTACTTAATTTCTCCGGCTGTTTCTCTTTGCATACAGCTTAAACCTCGTGACAAAGGAAAGAGTCATGTCATGTATGCAGTGTTTGCAGAAGATGTTTGGGTGCATGGGTGTGTCTGTCACTTCAAACAGCAAGGTACAGATACAGGAGTACACACAACGAAAGTGTAATGCAAACACAGCTGGGCCGTTGGCAAGTAACTGCTGTGCTTGAATGTTTTGAGTTGCATAAATGTGCACACATGTTCTGTACATTCTGGCTAATTAAAGGTTAAATGCACCATTACGTACACTGCTAACTGTTTTTACGGTGGCTAATCATATGTTTGCGCTTCACTTAGTTAGGCTGCCTCTTCAGATGTTTAGACTATGCATATGTTCTTAAATGTTGTTATTGAATAAACTGATTGTAAGAAACAAGATGCAGAGAGATAAGGCCATCTGACTGGGCAGGACTGGACTGGATGTGGACAACAGGTGTAACTCCATATGCAAACAGCTGATTCAGTACAGCTCTGCCTCATTGAGAAGGGAGCTTCAAACATCCCTGATATCCAAACACAGATCCTGATAAGGATGAGTTTAGTTTGCCGCATGAGCATAAAGTTTGATTGTAGTTTGCAGAGTTAAGGAAAACCTCCAACGCAACATTTTCACGACTGTAGCTGAATTCTGCAGGGGCTGAGATATGGAGGCAGCTGTCTCTGATAATTTCACTTAGTTTCCAGCTAACGGTAACTCACAGGATGCCTCATAGCTTAGTGCTCCTTATTTTATTTCTACACATGGAGAAGATACACCAATGTTCTGCTCATTTACCAATCATAAAACTGATCATTGTGCCAGGACACGGCCTGGCAACGGCTAGAAAATATCAATCAGAAACAAATAAAATAATAAACCATAAACTAGTTAGTTTAATTTAATTGCTTGTGGGCTGCAGTCTCTGCGCTGTGTTCATGTCTAACTAATTGGCACGGACACAGGCAACGTGAGGCGCTGCAACAGCCGGCCCTCCTCACGATGAGAACACTCATTTCAGTTTGTTGTGTTTGAGTGCTGCCAGCAGTTAGCTTAGCTTAGTGAAAGTTTGCCCGGGTTGCAGTTTCCCTCTTATTGCCAGTGTAACCAGGTAATAATAAAGCACTGTACAATGTATTTGTTTGATTTTAATTGGTGAGCGTTCAAAGTGATGGCAGGTGGATATTTTTACCTTTTGACAGACTAGTAGCGGCCTCCCTGTTACCTGTCTTTGTACTAAGCATACGTGCTGCTAGGTCCAGCTACACTCTTACCAGAGACCTGTTAGTGGTCCTGATTTTCTCATCTAACTCTCCTCAAATAATGCTATAAATGTTTGCTTCAATAAAGCATTGAGTTAATCTATTCATCAAACCAATGTCGAAATGGGGCTTCATGTGTTCCCAGCTTTAAAAAGAGAACCTTGTAACCCGAAAATATCAGCTTACTTTGTAGCAGTGCTACATTTACATGATGCTTGCTTTGCTTTTATTTATTTATATAACCATCATTTAAACCAACTGAGATCAAGATCTCTTTTTTCCAGAGAGACCGAGTGCAGAGAGACGGAAACAAACAGCCAGACAAAACAAAAGTGTACATCGTACAACGAACATGAATGTCCTTTTGTTATGTCTGGATAAGATGCAATCATAGACGTCATTAAATGGATTTGAAGTAACTGATCGGTCAGTGGGCTGAGACCTTCACTTCTTCTTGGTTCATTCCACTTAAGTCGCTAAGTAGTTCAAAGCAGTCATACAAAGTTCAGCATTTACCCGAGGGGTACGTAGATCTAAATACTCCTCAGACCTGGACTGGTGAGCAGTGGTTTCAAATTTAAGAAGGCAACTATTGCATTTACATTTTATCAAAACAAATATGAAATATAAAATTTTGTTTTCTTCTTGTTGCTTGTGAAAGAACAAAGTATGTAGAGCGCGAACGTCTGCGTGGGATTACAGTCGGAGACAACAGATCTGTCGAACAAAAAACGACTTTCAAAAGGGGGCTGGAGTTTGATAACGTGAAACCAAATGTCAAGACTGATTTCTTTAAGAAGTTGGCTTCTTTTTTAGTATGTAGAAAAATATTGGTTATCTCACGCAGGTGCGTGAGTTACAATTATTACAATCATAATCAAGTGGAGTTGATGCCAGAATGTAACCAAACTGCAACCATTTCAGAACATTTACCCAGAGGCTAATTACAGGTTTGATACTCATAAAATACGAAAGACAAATTGTATTATTCTGAAAGTATAACTGGATTGCTTTTTTATGAACTAGAGTAGGGATCCACCTATACCACTATTTTTTCAGATCAAGTACAGATACAAGTTCTTACATTTGGGTACCTGCCGATAACGAGTACAGAAATGAGTACTTACTAATATACAGTTCTCATAATGACTTTAAAAGCATGTTTCATTCATCAGATGTTCCTCACTTTTTTGACTGTAACAAAGTAAATAGACATAATGATGCAGCTGTTGCTGACATTTTAACACTCAACTTTGCTTCTCCACCTACCTGCTTAACTAACGGGAGGCTAACGTCAAGCCGTAAGTTGTATTCGGGTGGGGTACTTGTCATAGTTTTATGAGTACAAGTACTTAAGCTCCGATACCACCCGATGGTATCGGAGCATCCCTAAACTAGAGGTTGCATTTTTTTGTCTAACTTGACTGCAAAGAACTTCATGTGCAAAAGTAAAAGAGTTTAGAGTGCTACCTAGATAGTCTTATTTTGAAACACAGGGGCACTGGAGTGACATCCTGTTATTAGGTTATTTTTCAGCCGTAATGAAAAACAAAGCACAGAGATGAACTGCATCAAAATGTTCTAAGGTCAGCTAGTACAATAAAATTAAAGAATGTCTCCTTAGTCAGGCTTACTTACTTACATACCTGAGAAAATCTCATTAATAATGACATTTAAAATACAGAAGTGGCATCTGCCTTTTCATTCATCCATTCATTTACCTCAAAAGCTGCTATTTCCTAAGTATCCCCTTTTCCTGTCTCTCAGATCATCTCAGTAGTAGCTTGGCGCCGTGGATTGTTTTGATGCTTGGACCTTGAATTGGGAACATTGCCTGAAATGTTCTGTTCATTAGCCAACCAAAAGCCATTTGTTCGTATTAATGGGCTACAGGCGCTGCTGCGGATGCAGAGGCTGTTTAACATTTCATTTTGTGTTCTCTGTCACTGACGGGCTGAATCAAGATATTACATTTATGTGAGTGTGTTGTGTGTGTTTGGTTACGAGAGGCAGCAAGTGCATTTGTGTTTGCATTGGACATCCGGTTTCATAAAATTAGACGTCAGTGTGCTTTGCAATCAAGAGAGGTAAATATGAGTTTGTGCGAAGAGAACAAGAGTTTAAAAAGCATTGTTATTCTCTCCAGAGAGGAGACTTTGTTGTATGGGAGAGTAAACTCTGTCATGATCGTCCACAAGCCTGTCTAATCGCTCATGTATAAACCCCAGGAAGCAACACTGGAGTTTCTGCAGCTTGTTCCGGATGCACAGTAGATACGATGTTTTCTGCCCCAGAGACGCCTATGTTATGTGTCAGATGTTTTATATAAGGCAGAAGCACTGAACTGGAAAGGTAGTTTGCGTGACATCTGTGTGAGTCATAATCTCAAGGTGCGCTTCATTTGTTAATGCATGGTTATTTTCAGAGAGGTCTGCAAAAATAATGAGCTGAGATATTTTTAGTAAAGCTGTAAACAGACTGAATTTACTAAAGTAGGCTGCTGTAGCTCCGGGTTTTTTCTGTCACATTTCTCCACAGACCTGTAGGTTTTCACACTATAATGCAAACACAACTTCAGTTAAACTTAAGCAGACACATTGATGTTGCTCGTCATTAAAAAAGAGATGGAGAGGTAAGAGAACCACACAACTCTGATGGGTTCTTCCTCTGAAGAGCACGAATATACTCATAAAACTCACATGGCACCTGTAACATTGTGTAGCACCCTGCATGCAAGTGATTTTTTCAAGTTGTTTCAAGAGAAAATGTCAGCAGACGACCTAAATTATTTGCGTGATTTGTCCATCCATCCATCATCTATATCGACTATCATATCTTCATGGTCACGGCGGGCTGGAGCCTATCCCAGCTGTCATTGCATGAGAGGCGGGGTTACACCCTGGACTGATCGCCAGTCAATCACAGAGCTGACACACAGAGACAGACAACCTTTCAAGCTCACACTTACACCTACGTTTCCCAATTAATGGGCATGTCTTTGGACTGTGAGAGGAAGCCGGAGTACCTGGAGGAAACCCACGCATGCATGAGGAGAACAAACTCCACACAGAAAGGCCCACGTTGTCCGAACCTGGATTCAAACCAGGAACCTTCTAGCTGTGATCTAACAACTGCAAGCACATTTCATGGCACTTATCAGCTTACATACGAAGTTGAAAGTGGATAATCAGCCAAAATGGACGGAGATGATCAACATCTATTTGGAAACAGTCGTCAACAAAACCATCTCATAAGGTAGTCCATTTAGTGGCTGTTCTGGGGCTTTTTATTGTATCTCATAAGCTGCCCAGAAAATGACACGAAGCCCTCAAAGTAAAAAACATCAACTTTAAAACATGTCAACTTTCTGCAGAGGATGATTGATCAAACCGAACTGAACTGTTTAATTAGGATTCACTCCCAACTTGTCAAATAAGTAGAAATGATGATTATTTTATGCATTCATAACTGTGTGTGTCATACCCCTGCAAGACTGCTAATAGTGCTTTGTATTTCATGTGAACACATCTGGCCATCGATTCTTTGTGGCATGAACATGGGACACATGGCAATTAAAATCTAAAATATTGGCACATTGGACAGTAGCTTTAATACATTAATATTACAAGTGGAAACCTGCCTTCAAAAATTATTAATGGTTGAATTTGTATGTGTGTCAGCATGTGCCATTTTCACCAGACAAAGGTCACCAAGTGAGGTTGATGTGGAGAGACGTGGAAATATTGACAAGTCTTTTTTGTAGCTGTCAATAACATCATAACAGACCGCTCCCTCCCCCGCTTCTGTCTCCTCTCCTCGCCTCTCCGCCTCTGTTTTGACTAATCTGGATCTCTCTGGCTGTTGCGAGCTGCATTCTTCGTCTGCAGTATGGTGCAGACACGTGCCTCTTCTGAGCTATTTATAAAAATCCCTGACAAATCCATGTAGTCAGGAGGAAACAGTGCATGTTCTATTCAGCCGTGCGGCGAGGCCGGCTCCTGGAGGAGAGGGCTAAAAACAGCAACAGCACTCTAACGTCTCAGATATAAACAAGAACAACTCATGAATCTTAAAGCACTTCCGTTAGACCTCAAAGTATCCCAGATGCCTGTCGGGATAGCTGAATTAAGATTTCACAACCTAGATCGCGGAAGTTGTCACTCTGTGTGTGTGTGTGTGTATATATGGGTATGAACATCTTCTTTGATGTTACCTAACTTGGTGCAATGCAGGTTTTCAGATTTCTCTCCATGTCCTCATTTCTGGATGCTGACAGAAGACTCCCTGCAGAGCTACTTGGAGTATTGGCTGACATGCTGCGGAGTGATTATGAAACCAGATTTGTATAAGAATGAAAAGATGAGATGGATCGACAGAAGTCAAACATCTTCTGCTGAAACTGCAGCTCAAAGTATTTAGCACAGTTAGTCACACTAGTATGGATGTATTTATACTGTAGTATGCTCAGCATGATAACATATGCATGGATGCTTAAATGCATGCATGTCATATCTGCACTGATGTTAACGTTGACGTATAACTGTGTGTGTGTGTAACGTCACCTCTCAAGTTAAAAGGAGAACATCTCAAGTACAGGTCAAACTGCTGCTCTCGTTCTTGCAGAGTGTAAGTAAAAATAGGAACTTGTCAAGTGCTATGCAGGACTTTTTGGGTTGTTGCTCTATTAAAGCACAACCCCAGATGTCCTGTATACGACTCGGTGTCACGTTTTTGTCCTAAATCTGGAACTTTCCCCAACCTACGTCATCCTGTATAGCACTGTGTTGTGTTTGCATGGTGCAGATTATATCCCCTGCAAAACTTACATTACAGTCAAAACCTATGACTTTGTCCTCATTGGAATAATTTATATTTGATGCATAAAGTGCAGTTAACAATTATTATTTTACAGTTTGGAAATAAGTTTCAAATGCTGAGAGAAAAAGTTTTTTTGCACACCATTGCAACTCTCATATGTTAGCTACTCAATCATCAAATTTGTATTTTTATATTTATTGTTTTTATTAGTTTAAAGTCGAGCTGAAACGGCATTTCGAGAGTATCTAGCTCCCGTATCGTGACATATTTACATATTTCCGAGTGAATCAGGACGTGCAGGCGGGACATATCATTAGAGGGATTTGATTTGATCGTTGAGAAGTGGGCGTAGACAGACGTTCTCCACAGCGCAGTAGCTAGCTAACTGACCGAACGTTCTTGGTGCTCTGCGGCTAAATGTTGCAGATTGATTGGTTGAAATTGGTTGGTTCTACCTTACGTAAGCACGCGGGATATTTTTTTTTACAGGAAGAAAAAATCGAATTTTGATATAAGAACACGAATAAATGGATTTTCTCTATTTCTTTTGGCCTATATTGTCAAATACATGCACAGTATTACCGGGGATGTGATCTAAAAGCATTAATGACATTTTTCATTTCACCTCGACTTTAAAAATGTTTCTTCAACGTCAATGATATTAATGTACTTTTTAGTTGCTACCAGGCTAGCTGTTCACCCTTTCTTCCAGTCCTTGCTGCAGCTTACGTTTAGCAAACAGCCTCCAGATTCAAATTAAATCATACTTACTTAACTCAACATTTTTTTTGGTTTTAAAAAAACAAAAAAGTGCTTTTTTTTTTATAGTCTTGTCTAGTATGTCTGCTCGAGTGCTTCACTATACTGCTGAGCCTGTTCTGCTTTTTTGCAGCCTCATGCATCTACAGCAGTCCCTCACATATCCCTTAATTAATTTTAATTCATGAACTTGCTAATTCATTCACTCCCTCACTCACTGTCAGCCTCACTGTCCCCTCCAGTACCCCCACACAGACAGGGTCATTCGCTCGTCTTCTCTCTGCAGAGGCACTGAGCTGTGTCGGGCGTTCTATGACACGTGCGTGGCCTTGTTGTGCAGATATTTAGAAGAGCGCAGAGCGTCAAAAAACACTCAATGCAACTAAGGAATCAAGATCCGTAGGGTCAGAGAGAAATGGACTTGCAGGAAAAGAGCTGCATAGATTTCTTCAAAGTAATATAGCAAGGAAGAGAAAAGTGTTTAAACTACATTCAGAAGAGAGATAGGAAAAGGAACAGAAGACACAGCATTTGTTCTGCACGTCTCACACATTGTTATAATCGGGACTAAATGTTTTAAAATATTATCACATTCATAATCTAGCTTGCACTCCATTGATGCCAAGACAGTTTTCACAGTTTGCAGGCTAATTAAGACGCATCGTGACTCAGACCACAAATCGTCCAGGCTGTCTGAACCGCCATTCAGATTTGGCAAGTCCAGGCATGTCCCTTTCCTCTCTGCAACCGAGTTGTCAGATTTGGGACTCAAATCTGTGGTCTTGCACTTGTGTGTTTGCCTGTGTGTATTTGTGTGTGCCCTGCCTGCAGAGCGGAAGCCAGACTGCCCACAGAAGTATGTGTCAGACCATCTGATGTGTTGCCACCATTGGAAACAACAAAAGGAAGACTGGCTGCTTCTCGGTTTATTTCTGTCCATCGCAGATGTCTGCTGGGCTCAGCTGGCTCAGGTAGATTTTAGGACAAGTGTAATGAAATGCACTCTGCCCTGAGGAGACACTAGCTGCTACTCTAATTCGGAAACACCTGCGGATACAAACAGCACTTCTCACTGATTTGTCTCCTTGTGCACGTGTTTTGCAGTTTTGCTACCAGGTGCAAAAAGTAAACCTTTATAGAGGTAAAAAAACGAGACTTTTCTGATGCATTCTCTCAAAGGGACATTGGTTTAAATTGATTTTCCCTTGTATGTTATCCCCGTGCTAGAGGTCAATGGACACGGCTTTGTACAGCTAGCAGAGTGCTGTGTGAGTGTCAAGGCCAGTCGAGAAAAAGCTTGCAGGACTAAAGAATGTAGAGAAATATTATGAGAACATGCAAAAGGCTGGAGGCCAGATAAAATTTGCATATGTAAAAATAACATGCTTCCCACACATTACCTGATATTGCAACACAAGATTTGTGGACAGATTTTAAACTAATGTATTTCAAAAGGATACATGTGCCTGCAAAACTGAATCGTTTTTAACTGACTATTTTCCGTATGTTTGGCCCTGTGTCCACATAGCGCCTTTTTCTGACCGCCAGAATCTTTTTTCAGTTGTTGGACAGAGTGCATGTGGTCGCCGAGACAGCGTCCTTTTTCAGAGCGTGCCACCTTTTTTGTG
Source organism: Semicossyphus pulcher (assembly GCF_022749685.1). Classification (NCBI taxonomy): domain Eukaryota; kingdom Metazoa; phylum Chordata; class Actinopteri; order Labriformes; family Labridae; genus Semicossyphus; species Semicossyphus pulcher. The sequence goes on from NW_027211715.1 coordinate 30,602,961, forward strand.
CGGCCGCTCCCAGCGCTTTGAGTTGAGAAAAGGCGCTTTTTTTCCGGCAGCCAATCAGATGGGGCGTCACTTGTCACTCCAGTTAACATTGAACGGCAACTGTACGATATGACAAACAAACAGGATCACAGACCGAAAAGCCCCGTTTGTGGGAGCAGATCAGCCGGACACTAAATGTTGCTGGTGAGTGTTGTGCTTTTACCGCCCTACGCGTTGTAAGCTTGATGTTAGCTGTGTAGTATGTTAAACTTATTGTTGTCATAAAAGTAGTTAACTACTTGTGCTTGGACAAAGATTATAGTTTAGAATGGAAAAATACATCAGCATTGACTTTTGGTTTTATAATGGGCCGCGGTCTCCTGGGTGGAAGTTAAAGAGCTTATGCTGCTGAGACATGTATTTGTGTGCCACCACAACGTTACGCAGTCATGCTTACTGACCTGTAATGGCTTTAGTGTTGCAGGCTCAATAAAATCATGAACTCATGATTTGACTCAGATGGTGCATTCATGAAGTTTGTGTACTACATCTTTATGTTTTCAATACTTACATAAGAGGCCTCGTTTAACTGCATTTCATGCTTTACTTTGATTTTCCCCTTTATTTTTGATGCAGTCTGCTTCAATTTAAGTGCTACAAGATGAATCCCTGATTATCTCTTGACGTTTAATAATAATGATTGAGATATCCCAGGTGACAGGGGCTGATGAATGAGTAATCAGGTGCCATTAATAGCCACAGCTGTGAGTAATAGTCACACGTACAGCGGCTCTGATTTTGTAGGAGAACCTTGTTGATGTGGCACCAGCCAGGCGCTGCAGTTATGCAAACAGGATTAAAACACGTCTAAATCCAGTTATTTATTGAGATTTATTAAACAGAATGAGATTCTGATAAAGTGTTGTCTTGCTGCATGACTTCTTCTTAATTTAAAAGCAGTTGAAAGATAAAGGTCATGTGCTCAATTGGAAAATATTTCAGTACTAAACTAAAAGGCTTTTGACTTATGAATCATGCTCCTTGCAATGCATCATGCTCCATATCTCTGAGACCACCTCTGATAACACCTGAGCACATTGCTCACTCCAACAGTCTGATAGGTTAACCCGGGATAAAGCTGCCCGGGGGCTTTCCTGCACGTAGCGCCCAGTTCTATTTTCATCCACATCCTCCTCCGAAAGGTACACTCATGTACGGTTAGATTATTATCAATCCCCCCGCTGCACAGGCCCACCTCTATCTATTTATTTTCTATCAACTTAATCTGTATCCAGTTCACAGGCATCAGCAGCTTATAATTTAATCTCCAAAAGAATAGAAAAGCATTGTGCCTTACAGGGACATGGCACATTATCTATCCATGCAGCCTGTTTGGTAACCTGAAAAGATTGCACATCTACTCTAAAAATATTAATATGTTCATAATGTTATCCTCTTTCCAGCAAGGTACACAGCATATTACTCAGCATTGTTATTCCCTCAATATGAAATCGTATCAGACTCATCTTTTCCATTGTCATTCTTAAACTTCATTGTTCAGACAATGAAATATGCTTTTGAAATGAATGGCGCTTGGACCAGGTCAAAGAAGAACAAAAGTTATTAAGATAGGCACCAATTTTTTACCTATATACCTAATATATGACCAAGTACACAGAAAATACAGCTAACATTAGCTACTTCAGAGCTGCTAAGTAGCAGCTTATTTGAACAGAATAACTAGCATGCTAACAAAGGCTAACCCTCAAATTCCACCAATACCTCCGGAGTTGATCGCGCCCATTTAAGTGAATGCTTGTGATTCTACAGCACGCGCCGTGGTCCGTCTTGGACACGTCCCAGAAGCGTCTCTCTGCTCTGCTCCGCTAAAGATACGCGCCGAGTCTATTTCAGATGGAGGCCGCTTCAAGCACGCGTCAAACTGAACAGAGCAGATCGTTCCAAATAGGAAGTCAGACACGAATACAGCATGCAGCATCCGGTCAATCCAAAATAAAACACCATGTGCAGACCGGTACAGACTCCCGTTTTTATAACACCGACACACTAAAATCTTGAAAAAAAGAACACTTTTAATCAAGAAGTGTACCAAGCCCCCGATCTTGTGATCTCGCGAATCCAGCTGCTTGGCTCAGACATACTTCCTGTGGGCGATGGCTTGTGCCATCTGACGGACCCCAACCGCGGCACAGACAGAAAGCTCCGGACACGGATCCTGAGGGATCCAGGCGTAATACATCCACTACCTCACAATGAGCACATTAGCCTCTAGGCAGACATGTCAATAGTTAGCATAATCTAACATTATGGAAATGTGTACTTGGCCACTTAGCAATTGGCCACATACATCAGCATGTAAACTTTAGCGTCACAGTTCGTACTGACCTCGCCTTCCTCACTCGCCTTTTAATTCTGTTTTTCGACAAAACTGCTTAAAGTTCCGCTGGTGGTCTTTTAGTGCTGTTAAATAACCTAATGTCAAATTTTGGCAAATCAGCTCTTCACAGCCACTGGAGCAATATGGCTTACCTCTCTCTATATATATACATCTTATATCTACCTCAGATAAATCCCAAAACTGACCCGAACTTTAAGCTCTTACGACATTCAGTCAAAAAGGGCAAAACAACAAGGTTTTCCAAAACTTTGTCCAAGTGTTTGACTCAGAGCTGTGTCCGATTACACAAAAAGGAATCCTGTTTTTACTGGCTGAACCGAGCTATTAAAAGCACAAGCGTGTCAGGGGTGTTCAGGATGATAAGGGCACACCACTGACTTGCATTTGCCTCCCGAGGAACAGTTTGCATGGTGATAAAATTAGAGCTGGTCACCCACTGTAGGCTATTTCCAAGTATGATGGAATGTGAGTGGACTGAATTAGACTTTGGATTAGGGCTGCCCCCGACTGAAGATTGTCCTCATTTCAGATGTTAATTTTTGTTATGAGTTTACAGTAGCACACAAGAAACTAATTGCCTCTTAGCAACAATGCTAACCTCAAAAGCGGTAACATTTATTGTTTTCAAAGTGTTGGAAAGGCCAGCAAGGAGGCTAAACCTTTAACTCAACACAGTACATCATTGTCCTGCCCTCTGAACCGTAGTTTGGCTTGTTTTGGTCGACTTTAAGACAAATTTTTCTAATCGCCCCTTTAATTTAGGTTATAGAGAAGAACAGAATCTACCCTCAAATGAATTGTATATTTGTGCTCAAGTTGGATTCAAAGTGATACTCTCAAAGATTTTAGTTTCGTTCTTTTGGCGGCACCTCTGGCGATAAACAGTAATTGCGGGAGCACATTTACCACATAGCTAAACGGTGTTGCATGTGTGACGTCCACGGTTGGCTCCGGTTGTAACTCTTAATTTTCCTTGCTGACGGTCTCTTTCCTTTTTAGACTGTTTGCCTTCATCTGAGCGTCAAATGTGTTGGTTTTTTTTGGATTTTCTTTACATTACTGTTTACTCGCAACACTTGCCAAGAACGGTAAAATATCCACTTACCCCTCAGGAAGCGTGTCTGGTCCGCAGCACAGCAGAGCGCTGGCCCAAGCAGCTGGATCGCAAGATCACAAGACAGGGGGAAAACGGAAAAACGGGAGGCTGTGCCGGTCTGTACATGGTGTTTTATTTCGAAATGACCGGATCACGAGCATTGACTTGAACGGGCACGATCAACTCCGGAGGTCACGGCGCACACGGAACGCGTCACTAACTGGCCGCCACTTTGGTTTTTTTCTGCGAAAGTCGCTACAGACACCCAGTCTGTAATACTGCAAATGCAAAGGCTTTCATCAGTGGGCCATAGGCTCAATCACCATTGTGTTTCCTCATTCGGCAATAGATAGAGACTTAACAGACATTTATTTAAATGAAAATCTATGTCATGATTATTTTAATCTGGAGGAGAAATATAAATGCAAACATGATAGTTGTAATCATAAATTTAGGTTTACAAAACAGTGATGAAGTTATATAAGAAACATGAAGCCTGGAAGAAATTTATCAATTCTTCAGCTGACTGAAGAAAGTCAAAATGGCTGCCATGTGTTTGTAAACATTCTGCACCACAGTAATGGATTAGCACACCCAACCAGCAACCCTCAGCAGCTGTAACAGACTGTCATGTACAGTTCTCCATTGTGTGTTTTAATCCAGACCTGTGCTTTGTTCCCTCCAGCTTTCACTGCGCAGTGCTACAGACTGAATGCCTGTCTGTTATCGCTCATCCTGCCTTTAGCCATTTATGTAATCAGTTTGTTCCAGGGATTTATTTTGCATTGCAAAAAGGCAGATCGGCTCCGAGGCCTGCGGCTCTGTCTACTAAAAGCATTTCTCTGGAGTCGGATTTGAAGCGGTGTTGGTATATGCATGTAGCAAGCGCACACTGAGTTGTGCTGCTGAGCTGCAGCAGGGCACTTGCTTGGATCACCACATGTTGTGACAGTGCTGCTGCACACTGCGACAACAGACCTAGAATCAATTATCTCTCTAACAGTTTACATCATAATGTGTTTGCGCTTGTGTTGGCTGCATGCCTAGTTTGTTCTTGTAACGTATCCACCAACCTGGCTGTCATTAAATCTACCTTCTACCAACAAAATTTTGTTTTTATTGGTAAATTTTTGTTGGTCAACAAAACTTCATGACATTTGTTTTCTTTGCATGCATTCAATAATCACAATGAAGTAGATCACATTCAAAGGAAATGTAATTATGCCAAAGTGTTCCTTAAAAAAATACATGGTGATTTAGCTTGACATTTAACAGTAGAGGAAGGCAGAAAACATGCAGAGAGCCACCAGGACTACTTACACGAAAGGTCACTGGCCAGAATTGAATTGTGGGCACATGGATTAAACCTGATCAACATAATAATGATGGGGTAACATTTATACTAAAAATGTCTGCAAACTGTTCGTTATTAATGTAAAATGTTCAAAATGAATGCTGCACATTTGCTGTCTAAATCATCTGCTCCTGGTTACTATTGCATGAAAAACCAAATGATCCGAGTTCCCTCAACTGTCCCACTTAACTTAGCACAAAAATCTTACAAAAATGTGTTTGTGCAACAGCAAATTACAACCAATATTTTTTTATCATTAGGTAGAGGCCTCTAGTGGCTGTAGTGTTTATGACAGAAATAAACATGGAAATCAGATGTAGTATAAAGACTGGGAAGCTGGTGAGGAGTGGTGCACAGGGTGGCAGACGGGTCAAACAACTAAGGACTTGCATCTCAGAGACAAGCGTTGAAGTCTTGGGTGAAACCATTAGTCAACATTGACTCATTTTAAGTAACGTATGTAACATCTTTAAAGTAAAGTAAATAACATCACGCACATATCGTAACTCGCACACTTATTTTAAGGGTGGAGGTCGGAGCGGTCAGTGGGTCAAAAAATAGACTTCCACCAGGAGACCAGGTTCTCAGTCTTTAGTGAGATCAGAATTCAACATTGACCTCTTTTAAAGTAATAATCAATAATAAAGATTTTCATTTGAATAAATGTCTGTTAAGTCTCTATTTATCGCCGAATGAGGTAACACAATGGTGACTGAACCGATGGCCCGCTGATGAAAGCCTTTGCATTTGCAGTATTACAGACTGGGTGTCTGTGGCGACTGCGGAAAAAATCGCAAGCGGCGCCCAGTTAGTGACGCGTTTTCCATCAGCCAGCAGTGGTTGGTCTGCCAGAGAGGGTAGGCGGAGCTAAGCGGCTGCTTTTCCAGTCTCTGCAAGTGTTGCGAGTAAACAGTAATCTACTATGGCTGAACAAACAAAGAAAAGATCGATGACTACAGATACAACTTCAACAAGAAGTGAAAATCCAAAGAAAAAGAAACAAGTTAGACGCTCAGATGAAGCAAACAGTCTGAAAAGGAAAGTCAAGAGTTACAACCGGAGCCAACCGTGGACGTCACACATGCAACACTGTCTGGATATCTGGGAAGTGTGCTCCCGCAATTACCATTTATCGCCATAGGTCCCGCCCTAAGAGAACAAAACTGAGATTTTCGAGATTACCACTTTAGGTTTCATGTCTAACATCAGTTGCATACGCAACGTTACGCCATGTGCCTAACGTGACTCTTCTTCTGATTTTAAGGAGTGGTAATGATGGTGATGGATGGGCTATGGGGCAATGGAGGGGTCAAACAACCCAGGGTTTGAGTTCAGTGTGAAATCAGAATAATGGGCTATAAGTCTGTTACGTAGACAACTTACTGTCAGTTGAATTATTTCTTATATCTACTACTTATTATTAGCCCACACTGTTTTTTTCCAGATCCAACAAGGTAGTTTTCTGGCTAACATCATACTGCAACTGGTTCACATTTACCACTTGTTCCACGTGTGTCAGGTACAGATGTGTGTAGGTGTAAGGTTACCTGCTATTAATAGCATCTTCAGGCAATAATCCTGTGGTCAGGAACAACCTATGTGCTCCTATGGATTGGACTATTTCTAACATCCTCCCACTAATACCTCTAATGCTCACTAAAAAACAGTTTACCAGGTGTGAGGAGTATCATGGTCAGCAACATAAAAAGATAGGGCAAGTCGGAATAGAGGTGTTAAAAACTGTGTGATATGGCGGGGTTTGGATTTACCTCAGCCTGAGGTGCCACTTGTGTGGGCTTCAAAGCTCTCCTCCATCTTTGATAGCTCTGAGGAGTGACATTTAGTGGACTGAAAAGCCCTCAGAGCTTTCAGCGCGAAGGGAGGGAAGGTGGGAGGGTGTGAACTGATTTTCAATAGTGCTTACAGGAAATGAAACTGAATAAGAAAATAGAAATGTAGACATGCAGCCGCACAGTGTGCACAAACACCCACAGATAATGCTGCAGAATAGGCAATAGGGGAGCATTTCTGAAGCTTGTATTTCTGTAGTTGAATTACTGTGTCCAATATAAGCCACGTAGATGTCAAATCACTTCATCAACAGTGATTACCCTGATTTAACAGATCCTCCATTTAAATCTGCAGATAATAATCAGCCCCATGAACCGTAAAGAATGACAAAGAGCCTCTCAGAGCTCAGAGCTACATGTCCACAGCAGAATTACATAACAGCTCGTCATTCAATAAATGAATATGGATCCTTTACCTTGAGTCCGGTGTGTGCGAGAGCTGCTGGACTCTGTCTCCCCTTCTGTTTCTATCACTGCTTCTCCGCAACGTGCACTTGGCAAAACACAGCCTTCGTCTAGCCAAAGCTGGTGTGTATTTTGTATGAATCTGCACGGCTCGGAACTGAAGATATCTCGTGTTTCTAATGCCAGTGAGTGGGAGCTACACGCCGCATGCTCTACAGTGTGAAATCGTGGGGGGGAGAGAGAGCAGCCGAGATGGATACAGGGAGAGGCAGAAGGGGGAGGAATCAGAGGGGGAAAAGAGCTTTGTTTGCAAAGGGAACTCTCCAAGGACAACCGGAGCACATCTGTGAAGTGGAGCAGCGCAGTTCAATGAAGCTGTTGTGGAAGGGATGGAAACGTGAATGTGAAGTGCAGGGGGACAGGGGGTGGATGCCGAGGTCAGCAAGAGATTCTACGTCAGGACCACAGCAGAAACGAAATTATTGAAATAACCCATGTTTTGTTCAGGTGCAGAAACAACTAGTTGTGTAGTTGATCAGTTGCTTGACATTGACACTGAAATGTAAAAAATCATCCGTTGAGCTAAAATGCAAAAAATGTAATGCTTTCATCTGAAATGTGATGATTTTTTTGTAGCATTTTGCATTAACAAATAGTCATTTTTAAGTGAATATTTTGGGCAGAAGAAGCATTTGCGTCGACTCCCTGAGCTTATTTTCTGATTTTTTATTTTGTAAATCAAACCATAAATCTGAAGCTTTATTCAGAGGCTTTTTGATGATTAAGATTATGACGTGACGGATAAAGACAAAGGAAGAATAATGAGGGGATGAAGCCTAGAAATTAGTTAATTATAGGCATAGATTCAGCGTTTCACAGATTATGATGATAATGTATTTGCTCTTTTGAAGCAAAATAAAGAATGAACTCCTTGGATCAGGGTTTGGGAACCTGCAGCTCCTGAGGCGCATGCGGCTCTTTTGCCCCTCTCCAGTCGCTCCCTGTGGCTTTACCAGAAAATAAAAACTTTAATTTTCATTTATCATTGTTGTAGCAAAGTGTTTTAACATTCACAAACTGTAAAAAATCTGCAGCCTATACAGCAAATTATTATTTGTAATTTGTCAACCTAAATTTGCATCATACCCATCATATGCATCTACGGCACGTTTCCAGTCTAACTGGTGGCTAGTTATGAGTCTCACTGGCTTGGCTCGTCATGAATGTCAAATTAAAAAAAAAGAAAAGTCTCATCTGAAAACTGAGAATTTAAAAGTGCAAGGGCAGATTTGTTTCCTTTTATCACCAACACAGCTGGCTTACCGGTATGCTTGACCTGCGGCAAGGAACTTTTTATTCAGAGAACTCAAAGAAGGCCTGCAGCTCTTCATTGTCATTTCCCCCCACTAATGTTTAGTTTTGTGTTAAGCCGATAATAGCATTACTCAATAAAAATAACATGTAAACAGTTTTCTTTATTGTAGATCTAATTCCATAAATGCAACAGAATGTGATATTTCTGTAATGCCAGGTTAAAGTAACAATCATAAAATTGCCCACTGGAGAGTAGTCATGTGGTAAAACATATCATTGAATGCGCACTGAGATAAATCATTTTATTGTAAATATATTGTAATAATAATTATTATACAATAATATTGTAAAATAAATAATATTATTTTGCGTCTCCAGACAGATTTTTTGGGTGAGGGGCTCCTTTAATAGAAAAGGTTCCTGACCCCTGCCTCACATTGCTTCATGCCTCCATGTTAACATGCATCTAGTTAATTACTTTACATAACTGCTTTGCATAGCAAGCTGCATGCAGAAATGTAATGGCCGCATCTATACATGTTTTATAAAATCAAATACTTTCACTTTGAGTGATCTCTACCTTGTGTCTGCACACAGGGAGATATTATGTAACCACAGTGTACACATGCAAAATGGCACTCCGAAGGTAACATGGAAACAAATTTCTGCTCTTTCTGGGAAAGTCAACTGCAAGTAAATACTGCAGCTTCTCTCACGTTATCTTCCATCTGTTTTAGTGTAAAGTGATGTAGTACACATTGCATGTGCAGAAATAGAACCCTCATTTTCCTTTAATAAACATATGGAAGACGATACGTGAGACGAACGAGCGCACATACTAAGAAGAGAGCATTTATCCTATTTAAATCTGACGAGGACGAAACGATCTGCAAGGAGCTTAGAGTGTGGAGGAGGCGGCCTGGCAGAGGAAGGATAATTCTTGCCACTGAATAATGTTATATAAAGTCACACACACACATCCATGGAAAAGCACAGCCTACACACACATGTTCTGAGCCTCTCCTTCTGGCTCGCTCTCCTCCTCAGCATCAGACATCTACAGAGTTAAAGGGTCGGGTGCAGTTTACGCCAGTATACTCTCGTGGGAGAGTAAATGTAAGACCTAATAATAGTTTCAAAAATGAGATAAATGAAATAGTTTAGTGCTGCTAATGCAGGAATACATTCAGGCTTTTAATAGTAGCTGAAATAATTTGATTTGACAATATGATCTGATTATTGAAGTACTTACCACACTCCCTACACTGGATATGCACTTAATAGATTTATCTTTGAGTTTATTTTACCTCAACATGTCCACATTGCACTGTATAAAGTATGCAACAGTAAAACAATAATCAATTCAAATATATAAGACCAAAGTATTTAACAACCTACGTTACTGCACAAATTAATATCTTGATAATGAGGTGCTTATATAAATGTTACGACAATGATACCAGTCTGTCAGTATCTGCCCTGCAAGGTTTAGAGAGTGAAGTAAAAGTGCTTACTCACTTGGCATTGATCCAATACGAAAATTTAAGCCAGCAAAAAGTCTTATAGTCTCTAGAAGAGCTTTAAAGACCCAGAACAACCATAATTCAGACAATTACCTTTAAATAACAGCTCCAGTCATGTTTTAAGACACATAAAATGCTCTGCTTGAAAAATAATAAATTGTGTCTGATGTGGTTTATCTGTGAAATACGTTTAATTACCTTGAAAAAAAATCCTCCCGAGGCATGTCCTCCTTCTCCCTGAATCTGCACAGTCCCCGCCCACTATGCAAGTTTTCAAAACACGTCTCTGCCATCGTTTAGGGGCAACTTGTTAACATTTTTGAAATGTAGTCATTAGTAGTAGTAACGTTAATGTTAGCAGTCAGTAGTGAGTTTGCAAAAATGATGATGACGGTTACAGCTGGCTCATGCATGTGGTTGGCATAGGTTGCACATAATGATATGCATAGCGTCACCCCGTCCATTAACGGGATTGGCTCCTTAGGTTTGTGACGTCTCAAACCTGCCAATCTGAAAACGTGTTGTTCGGCCTGTCCTTGGTACACTGCAGTTTCAAGATTCAAGATGTTTAATGTTACTCCGGTTTTACAAGTACAATCGTGTTAAATACTTAAGCTGGGAAGCTCTGATTAGAAAGGGTAAATATTAAATATAGACATTAAATAGAATAAAAAATAAATAAAACAAGGAAGCAGCAATTAAACAGTAAAGCAGACAGGCCCAGCCATGGAGATGCTCTGCTGTCTTGTAGCACATGAAGAACACCACATGGAGATGTTTACAAGGTTAAACACTTGATTTTCACTGGAGGTGTCTTTAAAAACTTTACAAAGTACTTTACAATGTTAAATACTGCTAATTTATATGTCAAGCAACAAGCAATTTAATAACTAAGAAAGGGAAGTGAAAAAACACAACAATAGAAGGCTTTGGGGTGTTTGCAAAGATGAGACATGAGTTCCTGTAGCTGTAGTATTCTGTTTGTTAGAGCCGACTTTTAGAGTTGACTAGTTTGCCACTGGCACATCACTAGAACTAGGGAGCCTTGAATCAAAGAGAGTGTTCATAAAGTACAGTTAAGTTAACACATACTAGGGTTAGCTGTGGGGGTAAATATTCAAGGAAAAGAAATATGACCCGAAGCAAATCGGAGGAAAAAAATAAAGCCTTGGTGCATTTCCGGTCCTTACGTTTCCATTTCAAGTCACAAGTGGGCTTTTATGACAAATGTAAGCCCTGAATCACCCATTATGTAATTTGAAAAAAGTGATGTACGGAAAACACGTCTTTGATCATGAACCTGCAAAGCTTTGAAAGGATGTTGTGCTCACTCACGAGTCCTTGAAATTACAGCTTGCACAATTCTTTTTTTCACGCCTGCTAATGTCATCCAGCAGTGGCAAACATTGCAGCAAACAAAATTGACACTATGCGTAATTCAAAGAGCTTTTCAATAGCTAGGAAGCTGGCCACAAAAGGAGAGTGATGAGAAATGTTCGCCCACATCGTTGACCGGGGATGTGTGACCTTCATGATGCTGCAGCTCGAGAGCTGATTGTACCGTCGCTTTCCCGGTCAGACACCGTCTCTGTCGCGGTGGATGACTAATCGGAAATCCTCTCCCAGAGGCAAACATCTTTACACGTCATCACTTCACAAAGTAATTGGTCTTTCACGTTGTCTGACATGCAGTCTCCCAGCTCTGTTTGGCATTTTACACTGTTCTAATGACACTTTTGAAAATCCAAAGACTAACCTATCAAGAGGAACATCCTAGAATAGCATCTTGCTTCTTGTTAATGAACCCGTCCACAGCTTCACCAAATACACGTTATAGGTTATTCAAATTTATGTCACTGAATTTTCCTCTTGTACAGTAGTGTACAGCTAAGCCTTTATTTCATAGATGTATTCAAGCCTGAAGCTTTCCAGAAGTTTTCATAGTTATTTCATTGTTCATTATCTGCAGGGTACAGTATAAAATAAATATCTTTTGTGTGTTTTTATTAGCCATGCTAGCAGCAGGTTTGTCTTGGATGGATTAGTTTTGCACAGATATTCATGATTTCCAGAGATGAATCCCAAAGACTTTGGCGATCACATGACCTTTCCTTTGGCCTTTTGGTTGGCAGGGTGAAATTTTTTGCCTTTAAGTGAAATGTTTAGACGGCTTCAGGATAGATTTTTAAATTTGGGACCCAAAGGGTGATAGTGATCCTTCGATAAACCCAGGACCAGTGTTAATTTCATTAATAAAATAACGATGGAAAATGTTCGTCAACGATCTTTTTTCCTTGATGAAGATGAGACATTGACGAGCTAAAAATAAATTGTTGCTAATAAATCTCTGACGACACGTACGTTTTGTTTTTGTTAAAGAGACGGGACTGACATGTTGGTGTTGGGCTCACTCATTCAAAAAGCATATTTCCCCGCAATGTGCGTCGAATGTGTCCGCAAAAATACAAGCAATTGATTCTTGTAACTTGGTAACCCGGTTGGAGATAACGGGTATCACGAAGGTGGTTGTGAACTTTCTCGGTTAACCCAGGCTCTCTGCTTCAGACCCTGATCGCGCTCACAGAAGAAGGGCCGTTTTACGCGCCATTTGACGCTTCTTTCGCAGAAAAAAGAGCGACCATCGGCTGTATGCTTCAGTCATACTGTTTTAAATGAGATGCGATGATGAAAATCTTTAGATGCGGTGTCTTTGTCTTTCCTTTACCTGAATAAGGCACAAAACATCATCAAGGACAGCTCTCATCCTGGTTTCCAGATGTTTGACCTGTTGCCCTCTGGAAGGCGCTACAGGTGCATCAAAACGAAAACAAACAGACTTAAGAACAGTTTCTTCCCCAAAGACTTCACCACTCTGAACCAACACATGAACTGTCAATCACTGACACCTTGACACTCAAACACTTTCTCCCAATCTTGTGCAATATTTTGTGAATATGTGTTTGTTTTGTTTGTTGTTGTTGGCTGTTTGTTTGTTTTTCTGTGTTGCACTTTAAAGGAGTTGCTCTCCTTACCTTGTTGTACATTGTATAATGACAATAAAGTATTCTATTCTATTCTATTCTACTGTTTGGATGATCTGCTGAAATTCAAAGTGTAAATTTTACCTGAAGCAAAATATTTTTTTCAAGGGAGAAAACGTGTTGACTAAAAGTAATGACTAAAAAGTGACTGACTGAAATGTTTTGAGTTTTCTTCGACTAAAACTATAAAGGATAAAAAAAACTAAAATGTGACTCAAACTAATCAGCATTTTCGAGCAAGTCAAACTTTTACTTTTACAATTCTTCTGTTTATGACTAGCTACCTGCCTCAGCTACATTCTATTGTGTTAGCATGCTAATGTTAGCTTGTAAGCACCAAGAACAAACAAAGATGGTGAAACTGTCTGCTTAACATTAGCTGCTGTTACATGCGTACTGCTGACAGTGTCTGCAGAATCACTTACGGACATTGTCTGGGGTTGACCCTACACACATGTAGGCCTGCTGCACAGCTTGGGATTGTTCGTGTTTGGATGTGTCTCAACTGCTGGAGATACTCTGTTTGGTTTGGGTGAGGGGGTAGCCCAGACAGGAGAAGGCAAAGGACTCGAACATAATGATTCCTTTGATATCATGTATTTGGATGTAACGGCAATATCAGCGAAGTAGGCCAGCAGAAAATAGTAAGAAGCAGCTAAACCCAGTGCAAGGTCACAAAAACGTTCACTTGCTTGCTGTGAATGTTCTCTAGCAGTTACAGGATGAAGTCTTCTGCAGCTGACTGACACTTCTGTTCCCAGCATGTGTGAAAGGGGCTACAGACATGTTAACACTGATCCTGTGGGAATATCAGCATGCTGAAACTTAGCAGTGCTGAGATTAACCTTGTGGAGTTGCTAGTGAAGCTGTTGACTCGGCTGCTATTGTTGATTGCAACAGATTCGCAGCTCCGTGAAAAACACGGTAAAGTATATTTCTATTTTCTAGCTTACTTTGTGAAATTATGTCATTCTATTGATGTTATTTAGTCTAAAGGTCAGGATTTTCATGCATTTTTTTGGCAAATATATTTATCACTAAAAACAGGACTGTAGAATTGTAGTGATGGCCTTGGGAAAATGAATTAATTTGACTTATAATTCAGTCCTTTGCTGAGTCGGGGATCTGAAAAAATAACCCTTATTCCAGTCTCATCCAACTGGGACAGCAAATTAATATCAATGTGATGTAAGTTTTATATTTTTATGCCAAAGCACATGTTGTGTTTTACAAGACATTGCCACTCTGTTGGTCCTGCTTTCATTTACCAAAACCCCAATGTTTTTAAAAGCTTGGACTGGTGAGAAATGTCCTTGTGAGGGGATATTTTATTTGTGGTTTCCAAAAATATATTCTGACCTTTTTTTTTTGCCTGTAAAATTCCCGCTGTCACAAACTCAGTACTGTCCGCTAGATTTATTGGATGCTAATTTTGGAGTCGAATCCCCTGCGTCCATGTTCCAGCTTTCCCCCTTTGATGTTTATGACCTTCAACTTTATCATTACAGCTTACACAATGAAGAGAGCCATTTTGGTTACACAAGGACGAACTACTTCAATAGGTCCAGGGATGTAATAATACGGTTGTCCTCAGGTCTATGTAATCTTTGTCACCTTTACTCATGTTGTTTAATTTAGTCCCCCACGTCTAAATATACTCAGACAACAAGAGAGAGTGTTGTTGTTGTGTCTGTCTACATGATTATCTCAGGCAATCAGATTAGATGTTGTGACCTCCGTGTTAATCTTTCTCGTCTATACTCATAGTTTTTATTTTCAGCACAGGCGGCCTTTATTTAAACCCTCATTATTCAGAGTTGTTTAATCCATCACGTAATATGACTGAAAAGACTATAAATAGCGACTTAATATTATAATTAATACTCATTTAGAATCACATTAGCACCACTCGGAGAACATCCACATCCCTTGATCTAATCAACAGCTTCCTGTTGCTTATACCAAGAGAGCCAAACTGAGATCTTCGAGATTATGACTTTAATAAAGTTTCTGTGACTAAGCAGTGAGAGCTTCGTCAGCTTCCACGCTGTGTTGTATGTGACGCAATCTGTTGGCTAGAGATTTACTTAAGATGAGATTGCATTGCCTTAAACGAAAAATTACTACGCAAATACCGTGCTGTAGATATGGAGTAGAGTTGACCTCCTCCCACATCACTCGAAACCTCCTCCTCTTGCTTAACCAGCTTTGTCATGGTTCTTGGTGTCTCATACAGACGCACAAGTTACCTTTGAGCTTCAGCATGAGACACTCTGGGGTTTCAACTAACTGAATTGTTAAGATTCTCTGAGCAACAGATCTAAGTGACATAGTAAGGTCTACTTGGGAATGTTGAGGAAGACAATGGACGAGTCAAACAATGTAGGGCTGGTGTTTGAGTCCCCTGTGAGACCAAAAGTCAACGTTGAGTTATTATGTTATGCCTCACCATGATGACCAACTCAACGGAAGCATGTCGTTTTATTGACTAAACCTCAACCTACTGTTTCACGTTTATCCCGTGCTGGAAGACAAAAACAGGCTTACCTTCTGTGTCTGTATGAGACGCCTTGAAGAAGCATAGGTACTGGATGAGAACACATTGCTCTAACCAGAACGGGGCATGATGGAGAGAGACTCTACAGGTTGATTTTCACATTGAACTTCAATCCTACAATGCTGCAATGGTGCAGCTGTATGATCACTTGGGGGATTGGTCTCATCTTGATTATTAAGAATGACATGCACAGACTGGTATAACTGAAGGTTTGTGGAGACGTAGGACGCACACAGCACAGAGTGAAACAGATGGAGCAGACACCATCTCCAGAGAGCAGAGGCGGGAAGGACTGTAGGGCAGAGGGTGAAAGTGGGAGAGGCGAGTTGCTAAGTATTGCAGATCCGATCAGTTTGCACAGAGGACTTACCCAGATAGATCATATGTTGAGCAGAAACACAAGTGTTAAAGCTCCCCTCCTTCAGCTGTTCTCACTAGCGAATCATACATGTCAACCCACATGCTCGCCACGTGATGTTAAAAAATAACCTCCCCAATCTTTCTGGAAACATGCAGAATTTTAGCTGATTGGACAGATGACATTCTGTGTTTAGTAAGGGCAGTGTTGTCATATGGTAAAAGACCGCATGTAAAAGCAGGACTTAATCGATGTGTTTGTCCAACTGGTTCTAAGAGCCAGGACCTTTAAATTAGTGAGCGGAGCAGGCGCCCGTCTGTGAGCTGTTTTCTTTGTTTTTGGTACATTAATACAATGCATAATAAAAGTGTAATCATGCAATGTAAAAATGCATGAAACCAGCGGCGGACACTGGAATGCCGTTGGTTGAGTGAATGTCGACAGGTAACGGGATTCACACTCGCGTTTCAAAAATCGATTCAATCTTTTTTGCATATAGGGAAATTGCATAAAGTCTTTCTAAAGGGTGTTTATTAAAACCAATTTAATGTGTTGTGCCTGAACACACAACAAATCCAGCTACTGCCCTTTCAGCCAATAGAAAGATATTTCGAGAATCTTAAAAGTTGATGTCAGCTTTTCCGTTTTTTTGATTACTCAAAATGCTGAACGCTACTATTTTTGGACAACCCAACCAGTTGCATACGGTGAACAGACAGTTTAATGTGATCTACCTTATAGGTCTCCAATTCTCAGAAATTAAGTGACACCCTGCAGCCAATCAGAATTGAGTATTCAGTCTGATCATGGTATAAAGATGAAGAATCTTGCACATTTATTTCTGAAAACAAATATGAAATTAATCAGTCAATATAGTGTAATAATGTTATACTTGGGTAACACTTTACAATAAGGTTATGGTATTCTGGAATTAAAAATGCTTAGCATATTAATATTAGATAACTTAAATAATACATGTGGACACATACCAATCATACTAAATTTAACTGCAGAAGAGAACCAGCAGTGGTACTAAATGAAGACCCATAAGGGCACAGATAGTCTGCTCATACTGAGATGAGCCAGAATTCCCCTCCTTAGTACGTGAGTAATTCAAGTGATGGTGCCCACGCAGTGTTAGATCACTCTTTGATCCAGGGGAGAGAAGACTGGAAGACCTGCATGCTGTCAGTACATTCATCACGTGAAGGTCAATCAAGCTGTTAAGGCGACCACATTAACCAAAGTCTGTCCGTAAACAGAACAAGTTGTTGACACTGAGAGGAAAATCCCATTGCATTACTTCACTCTTCATCTCACTGATATTTGCCAGGAGGTTCAGTCCTTGAAGTGAAAGACAAGACAGAAAAGTTATGGACAGATTCATCAGAGACAGACAAGTTTATGAATAACTTGCTCTCAGGCGGCTCTGTAGGAGTGGCAAAGCTTCGATAATAAAACCATAAACAATAAAGATCAGGCCTGTAGAGTTACAGCTGTGTTTACTTACCACTCAATTGAGGGAAATTCCCCTCATTACATATTTACATGTAGGCCTACAGTCAGTGAAGAGAAGGACCTCACAGAGTGCCCCTCTGTTGAACAAGGAGAAAACTGGTATGTACCAGCAAGGTTTCATACGAGGAGGAACACAGATGATGTTCAAGCCTCTTGTTTGAAATATTTAATAGCTAAACAATAAGAAATGTTGCAACTGGTATTTTACAGGTGTGTAAATCAGGTCCCACTTCCCACAGAAGGAAGAGGATGGTAGACACTACAACTAAACAACTAAAAATCAGTGATCGCAGGCTTACGTAACTTTAATACCCAGTCTCAGGTCTGTTCATGACATAGTCATCAAAATATAACATATAGAGTCTTTTTTGTGTCAGTCAGAATGAATTATGAACTCATGTATTTCAACTGGAAGTGTTTTATTAAATATGTGTCAGTTGTAAAATCTGGATGTGAATCACATCATTTGAAATTGAATTTATTAGTTTGAAACTTAATTTCAATAAAGTTGAAACTGAATTTAATCTGAAATTTAATTCAGATTATTTGAAAATTCAAATTCTGCATTCAGTTTTTACAATTCAAATTCAGTTCTTTAAATTCAATGTCAGTTTGCTGAGACGCACATCAGCTTGATGAGGAAGAGCAATCGAGTGCAGATTCACAGCACGCCTCTTTGGCCAATCAGCAGCACCATTTCCTTCACTACATGAAGATTCTGGTCGCTACCAGAGTTAATTATTGTTAGCTATATATAGTTATATCATTAGTAATAGTTATATTATTACTTTGGTGGCTACCGAGACCTGCCAGTGCTTCCGCGGACAATTAATAGTTAATTATAGTTAATTAGCTGTTTGCGCTACGGTCACTGACTTGCTGCTGTTACGGGGGGCTGTCAGTGATTCCCTGCGTGTGCGATTTGCTCCTGGTGCGTGACCACAAGCGAACGGAGAGCACGGACCCACTGCACACGACTAATTCGCCTACACTCGGGTTACTTATTGGCGTGAAATGAGGAGTCACAAAGTTTATTTAATTATTTAAATTAAGCTAAAAACTAAGCAAGAACAAAGTCTGCACTGTTGTTTAAATATAAACTGATCCCACTGCAACCATAAACATTTCTGATCTGACAGAAAAACAAAGAACAGAAAGTAATGTCAACTGTTGTGTAATAAATACATCTTTAAATGCAGCTTTCTGTAACCCCAATTCTGAACTGAAAGTGCTGCATAGGAGCTGTATTTAAAAGAAAAAGTTTCAGGCTGCATACAACCTGTTATCCATGAGGATTTCAACATGTTCGAGGGTGTGAAAACCTGCGTCAGCCAAAGTATTAAGATATAACAGTCATTAATTGCGTCTATATTTAGAACTTCTGCCTCTCATTTAATAAAGCCTTCCCACTTTAAGGGAATAACAGGCCTGTGTGACTTACGTGAACTGCAATAACTGCGGTTTGTTTGCAGAGAAGCTGATAGTGTGATTCGAAGCGGAACAAAGGAGGAGCCTGTTTCCTCGTTTTGTGTGAATCCACTCTTAGTAATTGCCTTCATCTGACCGGAAGATTGATGACCACAACTTAATACACTGTAAACATCCTTTGTCTATGAATGGTTTACAGAAAGAGTGAATTCACAAGAATAAATGAAGCAACGATTCCTCAAAATGATCCTCCAAGGAGCCTAAACAGTTTCCTTGAAAGATTACATTTTCAACCATCACGCCTCCAAATCCAATACTTTGCTTTTTTAAAAATTTCATTTAACTTCCACTTAAATTGATACCTGGAACTGATTCTCAGAGGGAATCACACAACATCCCAGCAGGCCTTTTTCACAGAAGACATTTTGACCTGCCCCAGCAGGAGAGGCACAAGTGTGAATAATGAACTAATGATGACCTATCATAGAGCTGCTTTAGTTTTGGACTCCTTGTGCAGTATTGTGCCTGCTGACTTAATGCCCCGCTGTCATGACCTACTGAGACGCTTAAATTGAACGAAGCCATCAATAAAGGGACAGTTCGCCGATTTTCAATCTCAGTCTTTTCATGCTGTTATGGGAAGCTAATGCCATTATGCCATTTATGCTGATCTTTACTCTTTCCGTTCACAAGACCATTTGATGCTTTCTGCCCTACCAGACTACGTAAAACGCGTCATCTGGCGGAGACCAGGGAGCTCGCTAAACTACTCTTCCTCAATAGGACGCCCGCCTCCGATGTCATGTCTCATTCAAAATCGCCAGGTTTGAAATGTAGACTGCAGACCTGAAGATTTTTTTAGACGATCCACCGGTATATTCTCACCTTATTTCAGATTCTGTACCGCTCTGAGCCATTGCCTGCAGCGATCAATGTCCTTGACTGGAAAACGGTAGTATTTCACTCCAGCGTCTCTTGCTGGGCCGTTTCTTTCAGAGGGAGGGGCGCAATGCACGCTGGGTGTTGTAGGAATGTAGAATGGGTGAAACCACAAGCTGTTTGTACAACTTTCTCCACAGCTATGGCACCAATTTCAAATATTATTGCTTCTATCGATTACGGAGAACACCAGCTTTGACTGGCAGTGGCTTTTTCCAGAGGCGAACTGTTCCTTTAATGTGCTTTATTACACCTGAGCTTTGGTTCAAGTGCAAACATGAATACATCAACGTTTACACAATGTGCTGTCTGCATTGGGGCTGATTCACCCTCCGTTCACACAGATACACACCTGATTTCACTTTCATTTGATTAGCAGGTGACCTGCAATAACACAACCAAGAAAACATAACACTGCTTGTGTTAATGTTGATTGATAGCCTACATTCACAGAATGCATTAGAAAATTAGGCTGAAATTAGTTATTTAACACTGAAGTAAACATGATAATTATATTACTTTTAAGATGGGTTTAATTTTCCAGGCCTGCTTTTGAATTAGAAAGAGGCAGCCTCTTCACTATACGTTTTAATAAGAGTCTTAATGACAGCACCAGACAAAACCATGGGACATGTCATCATTAAGAAATGACCAATTAGCATGTTCGATGCAGACAATATGCAGGCTCATTCCAGCTAATAGCTGCCCCTGTTATCCATCTTAGAAGCATAATGATCTTACTGTTGTAATTATGAATTATAGGTCAGACGTGACCACACATTCATCATCTTAACCACCTACAAGGGGTCGTTTCTTTCGCGCTGCTTGGCTGCCGTACAGTGTTTATGAATGAGGACACAATTTGCTAATATGCAAATGGCAAAAACAGGCAGAATTAGAGCAACAGATTTACACACGACCTGCTGAGAGTCACAGAACTGAACTGGTTTTAATGAGGTCAATCTTCAACGAAAAGTTACAACTCATGTGAAATCCTTTTATTTACAACTGCAGCCGACTGAATCAGACCTTTCTGAACAAGGCTCCGAGCTTTAAAAAGAAACAAGTCTGCTACCTGGAAACATGTTGCTTAAAGACATTCTCCAGCTGCATTTAACAGAAGCTTGTTTGTCTATTAAGTATTAAAAGCAGCAGAGAACAGAGAGGCTTTCAGAGAGGCTTGGGATGCTTTAACAAAACCAGGAAGGATCTCTTCAATCAGTGGAGAAACCAGGAATTATACAGTATTTGCTGAATATTAGCAGAATGTTTGTGACGACGCTTCATGCCGTCCTGATAACCCAGCTAGAAATGTTTTGTTCTAAGAACGTTCTGAGAATGTTACGTGCAATGTTTTTAATAGCAGGAGAACGTTCTCTGAAAACATTTTCAGAAAGTTGCAGCGAGAATGTTCAAATCACATTTAAGGAACGTTTTATAAATCACGTACTTGATAGTTAAGGGCGTACTAACATCCTGAAAAGATCCTCAGGATGTTGCAGTGGGCATGTTCTACCTTTGTTTACATATAACATTGAGCAAATGTTTTATTAAAGGCGTTGTTAGGGTTGGTCTAGTGTTAGGACCACAGTAGCTGGAGACCAACAAGGATAGCAGTTCAAAAGGTGTTTAATTCTTTGTGCAGGCAAAAGATTATTCAACAAAAGTAAAAAGTCCAAAAAAGGGCAAAACAAAAATGAGCCAGGTGGTGGTGGCTGGAGGCTGCAGTTGACGTGGCAGCAGGGCACACACACTGAAAAAACACAAAAGGAAAAAACTGTTAGCAACAGCAATAGTTAGGCCAAAAGCTAAAGCTAAGGGCAGCAGGAAGAAAACACTTCTGGCAAACTGGCAAAAACACTGAAAAGCTCTAGAGTCAAAAGTACATGTGTCAGCACTACCGAACGGGACGGAATTATCTGGCAGAGTGGTGGAGTCTTGACCAGTCTTTTATGGAGTAGGTGATTGCTGGATGATTGAGAACAGGTGTGTCTCTGCTGCAGCTCCAGAGGAGAGTGAATCAGCCACGCCTCCTGCCACACACACACTGGGGGAAAAGGTAACAAAAAGAGGAGGGGGAAGAGGAGAGAAAAACAGAGCCACAAGAAAAAACAGAAACACCACAAGAAAACTTCAGACCCCGACAGGCGTTCTGACATCCCAGGCCTCAATAACATCCTGAAAATATCTTCAGGATGTTGACGTTAAAACGTTTTGTCTTAGTTTAGGTTTTACAAGAACTAAATGATAAACATCCTTAAAACGTTCTTTGAATATTAGATTAAAACGTTCTCTTTCAAACGTAATCAGAACTTGTGGGTAACGTTAGCCAATGTTATGGGAACATTTCCCTGCTAGCTGGGAAGTACCAGTTTAAAAAAGTTGTACCTTCAGCATTTATTTATTTATTTTCCTTTAATCAATAAATGATAAAATGATATAACATTGAGAATCAGAGTCAGGTGGAGGAGGGTAAACATAAGAAAACGTGATAATAGTAATAACAATAATAATGACATTGATAGTATTAATAATGATGATGTAATGATAATAATAACAATATTAATGTGATCATAATATAACAATTATAATAATATAATAAAAGCGATAGTAATAATGATAATCATAATAATATTTTGATAGCTTTATATTAATTCTTCTAATAGTAAACATACAAAAAAAAGATGATAACCAAGTGATCATAACAAACAGCTCCAAGAAAGAAAGAGATTATTGAATAATTATTTATTTCTAAGTATTTATTTTTGGATTATAAATATGTTAAGTATCTATTGTGCGTAGGGATTATCTGCAACAACAACAACAACAAGTTATCTTAAGTGTTGCTCGTGAGTGACCTTTAACTTCACAGCTTTGATGCCTAATGACGAGAGCTGGAAGGAATCAGAGAAAAATAAAATGTTTGAGTCTTTTGGTCCACATCATCAGCAGTCAATGATTATATGATTTTGACGAGTCAAATCATAAAACTCCTCTTAAACACATGAACAGACACAATGTTAGTTTGAAAAATGAAAGTACACACAGAAACTCTGCTGCATATTTAAAATAAAAAGAGTTCAACATTTCAGCCTCTAAACTGAAAAGACATAAAGGACTCATGGGTGTCAAACATCTGCAATGCTTGAATTATTCCAGTGTTTTAGTTACATTTTCTTTCAGATGGATGTATTCAGGTCAAAGCGCCACAGATTTGTCATGTACCGTTACATTTGTTTTGTATCGTGCAGGTATTGCCCTCTAGTGGTCACATGTAAGGATTGCACTCTTAGAGTCTGCAAACATGGTTTCTTGAATCCTGCTGATGACAGACTGATAAATAAATCAACCACAGTCACACTTGAAAGGAATTACTTGTGTTATTCTACACATGTTAGGTGTTGAGTGCTAGACCAACATTGCTGACATTTAGCACAGCTGGAACACTAATTACCCGAGAAGAAGAAGACATACTTGATTAATCCCTGTTTAATAATCTTTTCTCTCTGTTTTTACAAACATGCTACACACACACAGGCCCGAAATACACACATGCACAAACAGAACCCTATGGACACGCACTAATGGAGACGTCAGAGTGAGGGGGCTGCACATGGACATGCAGCCTGAGCAGTTGGAGATTCGACTCCAGCTACCAGCCCTGATTTCATGTTTGCTCCTTATTGGACCTTGAACCGGCCACCCTCCAGTTCCCAAGCCATAGAGTGGAGCTATAGCAGCCCAAAAGGCCGCAGAAGGCTCATGAAAACATGTTGTAGTCATGGTTCACATCTCATATTCAAATTCTACACAGCAGATCCATGCATATGTTCACACAGATACATAGTATTTGTGGGATGTTCTCCACATGCAAACGTGGCAGCTGAAAATATGCATAATGTATTCTATCGCGCAGATGGTGCTGAGCTGCATGTAGGCTGTTCTGAAGAGAGAAACGTGGAGCTGATCCAAATGTTGTTAGTCAGATCCATTAGGAATACAGCCCCCTGTGATAAGGGACGTGAACCCCCCCCCCCCAGGACCGGTTTCCCCCCACACGGACCACTCCAGAGACGTGTGTCCCACAGCAACAGAGGCTGCAGCTCCTAGGAGAGCATGATCACGCTATGAGTTAGTGCATGACTGCTGTATCTGTAACTGAGGAGGAGGGGGAACACATTTAAAAGTTACACAGAGACACATTCATAAAGTTTGAATCTGATGTGTAAATATTGAGGGAAAAATAAATTAGTTACAATAATTTATAGATAGATACAAACAATCAGCAGTATTCATAGATTCATAAGTTTGTCAAGTCAACCCCATACTTCAAAATATGTCAGTATAAGTTCATGTATACACACAAAAAGAAAGAAATGATTATATTCCGATTTCACATTGACCTTATCAAATACCACATTTATTCAAGAAAATAAGACTATTTCAGAAGTTTGCTTGTATGGAGGTGTTTCGGATGGCAAAATAAGGCCCTTAACACGGCTTTGCACTGATGTGAACAGGTTCTTAAGAAGGTTTCACTGATTTACCTTCATCAGAATAAAATGAACTGATTCCCGTCTGTACAAAATAACTTTAGAAAAAGTAAACATTGCACCTAAACATGCGCTTCAACTGGTAGCAGTAAAGTCCGGTAGCTCTGAATTTCTCTGAATCTTTACTTTATTTTTGTGGTATTTTTATCATATTTTGTTTCCAACTACTGATGGATATTTCTGTGGGGAGAAGAGTTTGTTCAAGAGAAGAGCTTCTTTCATTGCAACGGAGCAATCCGTTATCTCGACTTCTGAGGCCGAATCCAAATCTCCACACTCACTCGTGGACTTTGAGGCGCCTTCCCGTAAGTGCCACTGTCAAAACATGAAGTGCGTGAGGGCTCTGATGCCGACTTAAGAGCGCCAAATTATCTTTCCGTGAGTCTGCATATCTGCAGACTTTCCTACAGAACTTACCCAGAGTTCATAGCGTACTTTGTGACGTAAAAAGGTTTATCTGTAAGGGAGAAGTGACAACAATGACGCCTTTATGACTTTTGATAGTTTGCTGAAATATGTAAACATTGTGATGTAAGAGGCACATAAATCCTGGTGTGCTTTTGTTCCCCGTTATTTAATGGCAATTTGTTTCCAAGCAACGTGTGATGTCATGATAGTGTGTCCCATTCTTCTCTTCTATAGCGTTCTTAAGCTCTCACGGATTCAAGCACTGTGCGCCTGACATCAGTGGATTCCGCGAGGGTTCAGTGCTCAGGCTTTAATGTGGAGATTGGGATTGGGCCGGAGAAGGTCATAATCAGTTTGGAAGGTGCTGTTCCTCATTTCAGCCACAGGGTGGCACACTGATACATCACAAGCCTCCCTTCAGTATGTTATGGAGTTATAAGGCCTTTAATCTCTGTGCATGGAGATAATGCTGGGACTCCAGACGGTGAATCTTTAGAGTATTATTTATTTAAGGACCTCTCCTCTTTCTTCTCCCTCCTTTCCCGTCACATTGCTTTTATATAACTAGCAACACATGCATCACATGTTCTCCATAACTACTGCTGCTCTCTTGTTTGCCCCCGGAGACATGGATCCATTCACTTAGAGCTCTTTATCCTCTGGAATATATAAAGAGGCCGAGCATAATTGCTTCAGTCTTGCATCTTCTTTGATTTTCTTGTCCATTCCCAGTTAATCGGCGCTAATAGTCCAACGTGGACACCATGCTGGCCAGTCTGTGTATTTTACATGTACTTAATCAATCCCTCTGGATCTGATTAGCAGAGGGGGGTCAAATGAAGACTGAATAATTAGACCAGTTTCCACAGATGTGTCAATCGGAGGCTCAGCAGGGTCAGCGGGAGCCGGCTGTACAGCTACAGAGAGGGGAATCAATATTGCATCAGGGCTTTACATTATGTTCAAACAGCAGGAGTCCGGGCTAAATACCTCTTTTTATAAGATGTGTGTGTGTGTGTGTGTGTGTGGATTCTATACTTTTATGTTGACTGTAAAATTAATATATAAGCAGATCCTGAATGTAGTTACTATAACCATAATAGCATGCACTGTAAACCCCTGACTTGCACGTTTGGGATGACAGATAATTGCTCCCTTGAGTGTGTCAAGTAGAAAGGATTTTTTCAGTCTGGTAACTGTTACATTGGACTCCTCCACCTGCCCCAGAGACCAGGCTTCTTGTCCTCGGCCCCGTGTGGCTGGATTCAGCATACAAAAAAACACCCTTAGTTTGGTGGAGGTTAGTGAAATATAGTGGTGTGCATTAAATACTGAATCATGGCAGCCTTTGCACCTTTTCCTTCAGAAACTTTGACACTTTTTTCCTGTTTCACTGCTAACTCTGTCTGTGCTATTCACTTATTCTCTGTAATATCATGAAACGATGTTTATGAGCTTGCCCATGCGTGCAGGCAAGTATGCACAGTTATGTATGCTGGTGCTTTATATTTGTAATATATATTCATTAGGTGTCTATTTATAGATTCTTTGCAGCGTCTGTTGTTAGTTTGGATGGGACTTTTATTTTTATTAATTTTTTCTAAAAATGCTTCTCTCGTGCTTTAAGTCACTACTGAACTTTTGAATGTAGGCTGAGATCTTACCTTTACTTTGTCATAATATTAGACAAGAACCTCAATGTTTGGTGATTCTGGCAAAACGAAATACTCACTCTGAATATTATCTGTGCATGGAACAATATGTAGGTCTTCTAGGGTCTCACCGGAACCACAGGACCCTAGGTCCAGTGAGTGAACAGGTCCACCTTTTGTTATAATCTGGGTTCTCTGATGGCAACTACAGCTTTGTTAAGATTAGAGAAAGATTGTGGTAATGATGGACTCAAGTCTCCCATCCATAACCCTGCAACGTGCTGCAGCCTTTCTTTCAACCATTCTACATTAGGGTCACATTGCTTCCACTACAACTGGCCCATGTATGTTATTCCTGGGGATGCTGATGTGGACCTCAGACCACTCTGTTTGTCCACTGTGGGCTACTGTAGAATACATGGTGATGACATGGCATTAAATACTGAAATATACATCATTTCTACCAATAAGGCCCCCTAAGTCCTTGAAAAGTGAATAATGTTTTCATTGTGTTTTTATCCTCTGTTTCCTGCCCAGGGACTACAGATGCAATTAAGCTTATAGCTAACCCTTGTGCCGCTAAGAAGCTGTGCATTGTCTCCGTCAAATAGACAAATAAATAGAAAATTGCCAGTGGATACTGTCGGAAAAACAAATGAAATGCACTGAAAGTAAACATTTTGGAAAATGATGTATACATGGATTCAAAATGTAGTTTTGATCAACGTTGGTAACACACTGATGGCAGAGGCTGCTACCTAAAGTGTCCAACTGTCAAGCAGCCATCACATTAATTTACCGGGAGCGATTTGGGGTTCAGTGTCTTCCACAAGGACACTTCGACATGCAGACTGAGGGAGCTGGGGATCGAACCGCCAACCTTCTGATTGAAAGACAACCAACTCTACCACTGAGCCCCAGCCGCCCGAACGTTGTCGCCTTTTTATTTGTTGTCTTCACGCCTAAGTCGAGTTAACCCTCATGACATCATCAGTTTCACTGTGATTCTAGTGTCGAAGGCTCGAACACAAGCTGCATGCCGGTCACACTGAACTCTTTGTATCGTGTGTGGCGTGGACAGGGTGACTTTATGCTGCGATTGGCTTTCCACACTGATTAGATAACATCATGCTGTATGCGTGTTGGATACAGAGGAGAATTTAAATTTGCAACACTTTGAGCTCAAGTTGTGTGGCCTAAATCTAGACGGAAACATATTCGGCATGCAGTTTCATGACGAACTGAAGGGAAAGCCATGGTCATCCCTGACCTGGGAAGAGGTCCTGACTGAATCTATGTTCCTAATACAGTTCCTATTTATATGTTCAAAGTGTAAATGCCTTCTTTCTCCTGCTTTAGACCACTGTTGTTTTTGTTCTGTAACTCCTTCTCCTTGAAATTCATGCAGTACAAAACAATATAAGTGAACATAACTCAGTTTGTTCTGCATACACGTTCAGTTTATCTTAATATTAATGAGCTTCTAAAAAATGTTGTTTTCAAGCTCGAGGACATAGCTATTAATATGCTGAATATGAAAATAGTAAATTATGTTGTGCTTTTCTGCTATATTTTATCATGTTGGTAATCCATATTCATATTCTCACTATCTGTTTCCACCAGGTTTTTTCCTCGGGGAGGGTTTCGAAGTGTGGAACAGAGAAAAATACAACAGGAATCTTTAGGGAAATATCAGACATGGGCCCTACAGCTTGACTGCGTGTTGGGCAGAACCATTTACAAGTGAAAGGCATACAGCTGGATGTGGTTTACACAGAGTAATTGCCTTTGGTTTCTGGGGAATACAGGAATGTATCAGTACTATAATCAATAAAAGTGCACTGGCTGGATGGCAGCAGCTGCTCTACCCATCTGGGAATGAGAGCAGGCAATTAAATAGTCTAATTAATGCTGCTTCTATTGTGTATCACGCTTTGGGGGTTGTGAAATACTGATAGTAGAAAAGGATTGTGTCTATTCAATTATTTTTTGTAGCGGAATGTGTATAACACCCATAAGCGTTAATGAAAATGTTTTTACAAGAGTCTGAACTTGTTCTGTTAAGCTGCATAGGCAGAGAGGTGCCATTAAATATTAATCAAATTTTAGACTTGCAAAACAATTCCTCTTGAGTTTGGAGTGACAGTCAAACTCAGCTATGTAAATGTAGCAAAGTTTTTCTTACTTTTTTTGTTTAAAAAAATACAAAATAATTATAATCAGTGGATGAATCCGTCTGCAGTTTGGTTCTGGGCATGAAGCACACTGTGGGTTTATCAGAGCTCTCTGCTGTGGTTGGAAACAATGCTGCTGGGAGCCGTGAGACAAAACGAAATCATTAAATTTGCAGGCCGGAAACTAAACAACTGGTTAAAAGATGATTAAACACCCCATGCAGCTGAGGGTAACTGCAGAGTCTGGTAATAATGCTCAGTGTGAGACCTCTCTCTTATTACAGGAAGTCATTTGACCTGTTCATGTTAAAAAAATATTCATGCAGATATTACACGCTCACAGTCACTTTCTACTGCTTGGCGAATGAGACATAATAAATTACTGAGCGACAAATATAGAAGTGGTAACAGGTAACTTGACAATGTGCAGATGCCCTCAATCGCCGCATATAAACCCAGAGGAGCTGGACATAGCTAACAACATGGGAAAAGCTTCATCTCCCTGTGGCTGCCTTTATGCCAAGGAAGAGCACAGGCACAGACAAATAACATTTCCAGTCCAACAAACAATCTAAAAATCCTTCCAATATGCTTGGCAGCCATCACGCTCCTCACCAAGATGAAAATGTTGTTGCTGATTTCCACCTAAGCTCCGCTAACCTGTTGTGCCCAATATGTTCCCTAGAGATATAAACTAGTCTTTGGCACGGGCAGGAAAAAAGATGCTACCAGAGCTGAGAGTCAAACAAGCTAAGCAATTCATATATTCACACAGCTGCCATGTTCCTCTGATGTCAGGCTCAGGGTGGAAATCTCAAATGCTCTTATATTAACATATCACTGTGTTTCAGGTTTGTTGGGATCAGACGAATCGTCATTTGTGTGTGAGCTAGGAAGTGTTTGAATGCTAGCTGCTTTAGCTGTCTAAAGGAAGCAAATTATCAAATACGTTACATGAGGCCATATTTCAAAGTCAAACATTAGTTGTGTCCCAATCTAGGGGCTGCAGACTTCGAAGGAGTCGGTCTACGGCGTATCCTCCGTAGACTGCGTGGACTGCTAAAGCCGAACTGAAATGAGACGGTCTGGTCAACGGTGGATTTCCTGTTTGCATCAGCAGCTGTTTCCGCCCTTACCCTCATGTCACCTAGCAACAGGTAGCTAGCAGGCTAACTTGCAAGCATAGCTAACATCGAGTAAGTTAACCTATTATTTTAAAGATAATTTGTCTCAAGGAACCTTTTGTTTATCTCTAGCGTGTGTATCTCTAGCTGTTCGATTGAGTTGAAACCAAAAACGTTTAAATTTAAAAGTGTATTCCTCGGCCGCTTTGGAGTCCGCCATCTTGTTTGACTTGGCGCACAATGCATCCCAGGACACGTTGGGCCGCGAAGGATGCACCCGATGGATCCTTCGTTACCAGTGAAAAGAGGGATGCATTTGTCGGCCGCATCTGGAGGAGCCTTTGAATTGGGACAGCCTTTGACACGCCACTATGACGCTATCGGCCTTAAAATACGTCCTTCGAAGGCTTCAGCCCCTGGATTGGGACACAGCTATTAAATGAATCATTAGCTTTAAGTAGAAAGCAGCTAATGTTCTGCCAATTCCTTAGACTTAGCTAGCTAACACTACTGTCAGCTCAGAATTAACGCCTTTCCTTACAACACTATCCAAAAGTAGTGTTAGCCAGAAATTGGTTGAATGCTAATGTTAGCTGTTGTCTTACAGTAGCTAGTGGGTTGTCATTACATACCATCGGGAAAGCTAATGTTAGCTTTTCTGACTGAGCTCTTAAATATGTTTTTTTGTGTGATTTGAAACCCTGGAATACAGCAGCAGGCTACATTACAACAGCATTAACTTCCGAGCCTGAGCGTTACATAAAGCAAAATGGCTGCCGTGTTAATATATTGTGAATACACTTACTGACTCACCTGGTCACTCTCCAATCGTGGCTGGGCTGCGTGCTGTAAATGTAAAAGAAATAGACTTAGTCTGGTGCCGTGGCAACGCTGTAGCTGAGAAAGCCAAAATAGCCGAGCGGACCCCTGAGCTACCTAACTGCAGCAGATAACGGTGACATAGGCGAGGCCCTGGAGGATGATTACAGGCTTGCACCTGAGGAAGTCTGTCACCAGGAGTTCTGGAAGGAAGACATCCTGGCTGGTGCAAGTCTACACAGGATACGCCTGTCTGGTCACCTGGGGGAAGGCACACAGGGACCTAATTATTTTTAGAAAGTGTTCCTAACTGCTGATTGCAAGAGTAGAAACTCCCTGACAGTGGCACAACAGATGCATGTCCACCTCTAATCCCTTTCAGTGAAAACATATCTGTACCTGCAGATGATGGACTCGCAAGCAGCACAAACGAGACTCATGTGACAAGGTGATACATTTTAAAATTATGCAAATAAAGTAAATGGTTCAGCAAAATATGGCTCTCAAATTCTGGCCCTCGAGTATAAGTTGTTTTTTTTGTGTTGGTCTTTTTGGAAAGTGGCAACTCACCCAACTCCACATCTTAATCAATGGTGCACAGCAGCAGCCATGTTTGTTCCACTTTGGACTTAACTTCAGCTCTTTATTAATGTGAGTTGTTTTTTTGCTTCACCAGTTGCTTCTATGTTGTATTTCTGAAGAAGGAAGATGGACTAGGACTTTAAACATTGGGTGATATTGATTCATCTGTCCCCAGAGCATTATACCCTATTACTTTAGTGTTCCCCTGGATTTTATTAGTGCAACAATGCTGTCAAACTCTCCCCCAGGTTTGAGTTGCTGCAGGGGTTACTTTGTAACATTGTGTCCTTAACAAGTCAGTAACAAAATCCTGTGCTGTGGCCACAGAAGCTGCAGTAGACTGAACCTCAAAACGATTTGTCAAATGTGAACAGAAAGAGTCTTCATTCGTTCATTCGAGATTCATTCGTTCAAGCTGCACATATTGGAATAATATACCTTTTTCTTGTAAAGGCACTCAGGACATTAACTTGAAAGGGTGATTTGCACCATATGTGGTCGAGCATAAAATTAGTAAACCTCAAGTGTACCTGGAATAGTTGATGTGAACAAAGCAGCTTGGGTTACTTCTTAAGGCCACTATATGTAAGGGGTGATTTTGATTCCTACCCTAATGCGTCAAAAGAAGAAGAGAAAGCCAAAAAAAAAACAGTGGCCATGATGATAATTGACGACCAACTAACCTTTAAGGTTCACGTTGCCCTGATTGCTCGGTCATGTCGATTTGCCCTGTACAACATCAGACCCTACAATTCAGAGCATGCAACACAACTGCTGGTACAGGCTCTCATGATATCACGCATTGTTTACTGCAACTCCCTACTGGCAGGCCTTCCTGCATGCACATTCAAACCTCTGCAGATGATCCAGAACGCAGCGGGCGACTGGTCTTCAATCAACCCAAAACGACACATGTCACTCCACTGCTCATATCCCTCCACTGGCTCCCAGTCGCCGCTCGCATCAAATTCAAACCCTGTTGCTCGCTTACAAAACAGCAACAAAAACGTCTCCTGCCTACCTGAACGCCCTCATCCAGGTCTACTCTCCGTCCCGCCCACTACGCTCTGCCAATGAAAGGCGCCTGGTACTCCCATCACAACAGGGCCCTAAGTCTCTAACTAGACTCTTCTCCTCAGTCGTCCCCAGGTGGTGGAACGAGCCACCAAACTCCATTCGGTCCGCAGAGTCTCTTTCACCTTTAAGAAGAAGCTAAAGACCGAGCTCTTTATGAACACCTCTGACCTTAATGATATTGATGCTATTGATTATGTTAATATTGAGGATGTTATTGATGTTGATTAGGAGATATGATGATGACTGTATTGTCTCTGTGCACTGCTGGTCAGCACCAGTGTCCGATCGCACTTGTAGCTGTTTGTTGGCTCTTCCTGACTTCGTTCCCTCCTGTCTCGATCGTTGCTTGTGTTGTATTAACTCTCAAATGTACGTCGCTTTGGACAAAACGTGTACTCAAAATATCATCTTAAATTTAAACTCAACCATCTTTATCTAAATAAACAGAGCATTAGCGAGTGATAAGGTCGTATTTTGGTAATTACATTGACATTCACATATATTTTAGATTTACTTACACATACATTTCTAATTTGAATCATAACATTACAGCAGTAAGATACTTTAGCTATGTGTACATTTCAAATCTGCCTTTTAAACTAAACATCAGTTATTGTTATTCATACTTAATATTCATATTTAAATGTTCACTGTTATTTATTCATTTTTTTGGAGATTCAAACATAAACTCAGCAAATCTAATTACCTGAGGCTTCCTTCACTTTACAGTATACATGTATCTCATTTCACAGCTCAGTACCTCACCTGCTCGCTGGTGAGATTCTTCTAAGTTCCTGTGAGAAACTCTATCATGACCGGCTCTATGGGCCTCATCACGCAGCAGAAACCAAAGATGCAGAGCAGCACAGTGGGGCCCACCCATCCAGCACGGCCCGGCATATAATGGCCTGTCCAGCACGGCCTGTTGCCACACTCCCTGCTCCAGCGTTCCTCTCAGACTCCCCCGGGGCGCTTCAGCGGCGTCCGTCGAGAGCAGAATCTAATTCAGGCAGTTTAATCTGTTGCGATATGGAAGCCGCAGATAAGGCCAAGGTGAGACTGACTGTGAACACCAAGTCACCTGCTTTTCCATTGTTGTTTCCCTCCTCTGAAGTTTCCCTGGCTGTGGCGAGACAGGGAAAAATGTGAGGCTGTGAGTGAAGATACATTAGGATGAAATATGAGGCGGTGAGTCCCCGGGGCTCCCGCAGGTTATAATAAACACTGTCTCCTCCTCTGTCTTTATACAAAACACCCTCATTCCTGCAGATATTGAGGAAGGTGTGGAAGTCAAGCAGAGGAATATGTACGAGTTTGTGTTTGAGTGCATGTGTACACATCACCGTGCTGTCCCAAACACACACAGACACACACACACACACACACACACACAATGTATGTGTTGTGTGCCTGTTAGGCTCCTGCCACCTTTAGCCAGTGGAGTCCAAAACAAAGTGAGTGATACAGACAATGTTTCAACACTCATTTGATCAATGAAATACTAGATAATAAATAGTTTCATTTTATTCTGTACAGTTCAGGCCCACCAGTGCCCTCTTTGGTATTTTTGCTTATTATGATGTAATTTCTTGGATTATCTTTTTCATGCTTCATTACTCTAGAATCTGTGCACCCTATTCTTAAAGGTTTGATTAATCAATTAAAATAATTATATGAAACTATCAATATTGTTTCATCTTCTATAAACATTTGCAGACTAAACATACTGATCCAACACTATTCTGAAGGCAGAAACATGAACAAAACACTCCATTAGTCATTTGAACGTATTATTTTTTATTTTATTTTCCTGTGCAATTTGCAAAATGCTTTTTGATCGTTTCATTTGCTACAGAAATACAGCTACTATGATGTTAATTTTGTATATCAATTCAGGCTGCACCATGGTGCAGTCGTTAGCGCTGTCGCCCCACAGCTAGAAGGTTCCTAGTTCGAACCCCAGTTCGGACCAAGTGGGCCCGGTGTGGAGGTTGGATGTTCTTCCTGTGCATGCGTAGGTTCCCTCCAGGTACACCGGCTTAGGTGTGGGTGTGAGCCTGAAAGTTTGTCTGTCTCTGTGTGTCAGCCAGGGTGTACACTGCCTCTCACCCAGTGATAGCTTGGATAGGCATGTGGCCCTGAACAGGATAAGCGATATAGATGATGGATGGATGATGTCATCTTCAGCTGCTTGAAATCCTAAAGACTGTATAAACTAATGGTTATTTAAGTTATACTCTAAATATTTTAAATCAGTTAAAAGAAAAGGAATACAGGAGGTAGTTTCTAAGGTTAGTGCACATTCTTCAGGCTGATAAATAAAAAAGTTTGTGCAGAAACACGGACAGTTTCAACAATATCTTTCAGATCTAAATTAAACTCACAAATTCGATTTTACAGAGTCGCTCATCTGATCAGATAACTGAACGTTCAGCTTTTTGTCTTTGTGACTGACATAAAAAAAGCTCAATGTCTGTGTCTGAGTTTGCACGGCAGCTTGGCAGTGAATTCTCTTCTACTTATAGGGAAAGAAATAAGCAAGGCAATCACACCCCAGATGAGAATTACTGTGGTCTGTAATTTAAAAGACCCAATGGCAAATTATGACTCACCAGTGGGGTGTCAACAGAACGCTCTGCCTCAGCTCAAACTGTCAGCCTGTCCTGTCGACTTAGTTCTCAACATCAAGGTCAGCAGCAGAAAAAAAAAAGATTCATATTCATGTGTTTGGCATTTCTCTTCTAATGTTTTCAGATTTACTGTTTGTGATGTTTAGTGACGATGGCTGGAGGCAGCAGACTCAAACAATTTGACCCTTACTCTCCCAAAGTAAAAATATGATGCTACTTTACTTTTATTATAATCTGTTCTGTTCTATCATGCATGCACTGTTTTGCACTGTTGATATTGAGTTAATTGATGCTTTAAACAGTATTGCAAGGTTAAATGTTGTAGGAATGCAAGTTAAATATGTGGAAAGGGAACATCCATCCATCCATTATCTATACTGCTTATCCTGTTCAGGGTCGCGGGGGGCTGGAGCCTATCCCAGCTGTCATTAGGAGAAGGGCGGGGTAATAACAATTTAACAGCATTATATATCTCCTAAAACATTTGATGTTGCAAATTCATGTTATATGCGCCCATGTCTGAGGACAATGATGCCAAAGTTGAGACCAGCTCCAGTCATGTTGTAAGATATGAAATGTGCTTGTGTCTGATATGTTTTTTCCTGCAAAATAAGTTTAATTACCTTGTAAAAATTCTCTTAAGGCATCTCCTCCTTCTCCCTTATAAAAAATTCCTAAATCTGCATCGGCCCCGCCCACTAAATTTCCAACCGCCCCCTCTGTTGTGAAAACAAAACACGTCTCTGTCAGTGAGTTTGCAAGAATTACGATGACGGTTTCAGCTGGCCCATGCATTGGCGAAGTGGTTACCATAGGTTGCACATAATGATATGCATAGTGTCACCCCGTCCATTAACAGGATTGGCTCCTTAGGTTTGTGACGTCTCAAACCTGCCAATCTGAAAACGTGTTGTTCAGCCTGTCCTTGGTACACTGCAGTTTAAAAGCAGACAGGCCCAGCCATGGAGATGACTGCTGATGTTGTCCCTGATATGTGTTGTAGCACATGAAGAACACCACATGGAGATGTTTACAAGGTTAAACACTTGATTTTCACTGGAGGGGGGCTTTAATGTCCACCATAACTCCAAAGTAGAGAAGAATATGCTGCTGATGGACTTTTCCCTTTGCTGGTAATTTTACTTATTGTCTCGGTTAGTGTGTGTCCATTGACAGTAAATCGTCTCACATTGGACTTTATCTTTTTCAGATACATTTAGAAAAAAAATTGTCTTATATGTATCTTAGACCTAATTAGACTATATATATAGTATATGGAAAGCCGCTTATGGCTGTTTTATTCTTCTCATTCTCTCAGCCATCATCTAGTCTTTCTCTCTGCCAAAATAAAATAAATGTAAAAAAGGTCCTGGCTGTGTTAATTTGTAGCTGCACAGCCAGTAGCAGCTTGGTATTAGCAGTTTCGTTTTGTGAACTATTGTAGTCCTTATTTGTGTTGCTGCAGTATTAAATATAAACTTCATTAAAACAGAGACAGTTTGGGTACGGTTCATCTTTCACCCTCCTCTTATCTTTACCGTACATTAGTGCCCAATATGCAGACAAAATATGCATTTTCTCCATGATTATAAAAGATTAGCGAAATGAACATGGAGAAACAATTCGTTGCTCTCCTTTATTTTCATTACGTGTGTCTTATCATCACACCCCAACCTAAGGCGACTTTATGGGCCAAACAACTATCTGTAATTGACCCAAAAATAACCATGTGAAGCACCTCACAACACTCACATACTGAAGGACACACAAACAACAAAATCATTAACTGAACAACAAACACAACAACACTGCTGTCCCTGCTGAGAGACAGAACCACAGCAGTCCCCACTCCAGAAGCCTCTGTCTTCAGATGTCATGATTGCCGTTTTTAAGCATTTAAGACCAGGTGCACCTTATTGAGCAATCACCTGGGAAGAGCTGGCAGGCACAAACAGTGCAGGGAACACATACAGCCATAACACTTCTACATCAACATTTCTTTTACATATTGCTTGTCTATTTTGTATTGGTCATAAAGCAAAGAGTAATTTTAGCTGTACTATTATTTTCTTATTTAAATCTTACCATCTTTTTTCTTGATCTTCAGAGATATAAAACGTTACCATCAGGACTGCGAGCTGTTTTGCCAGGATCACCTGAGCTTGAACCCCTCATCTCTGGACTCATTACCCTCTTAATCATCTCTGACCTGCTGTCTTATTCTTTATAATTTACAGCAGACGGAGATGGACCTCATTCTCATTTCGAAGGGGCTGACTTCCTCATTTTCTTTTACTCTGTAATATTCTCCAGTCTGTACTGAGACTGAAGTGAAGATCAAAAGAATCCATCTTTCATTTCCCCTTCCTTCCCATGTGTAACTTCATGGATAAAGATAGTCTGGAGATAGAAAGTCTAGTGATAGCCTGAACAGAGTGGAGACTGTGGGAGGCAGTGGTAAATGTCTGAAATTGCCCGCTGTGCGCGGTAGGGCCAAATGGAGCTCAGCATGGTGAAGGGCATCTAAAGGCTTATGGCACCACATTGCTATCAGTCACCAGGCTCAGAGAGAAAGAGAAAAAAACTAAGAAGAAACTGTGTGAACTTGGGTTTGATTGACAGTTTGAGTGAGCTCTGAAATGCCCTAATTGACCCCGCTGTGAAGAAGGAGTTTGTTCAGTACAAGCGGCAACTTTCGGGGCTGAATAGGGAAGCCAACGCACAAGTGCCAAAACATGCAGTCCCTCGGGTGGCCACTTGAGGCTGGCTCCAAAAGTGAGTCAATGCCCATTAGGCCCCATATTAACACGCTACACTTTACAGCAGAATTAAACATTTTAACAGCCTGGTACAAACATCGCTTTGGTAAATTCAACATTTCTCTACTTATGACTGTACGGAGGGTGAATTTTTATATTAGTCACTGGTTTCAATTATATTAAGGCTTAATGTTATGCATAATGTGTGAGAGGTGGGTGCTGCTACCTGTCTGCCATCATCTCTGTGTTTGTGTTTCTGGTGCCTTTTGTATATTATATATTTATTTATTTTATGTTAGTCCTAGTTGGCAGGTATCTGTGTTACCTGGCTTGTAAGCTTGTTACCTTGCATAAAAGACAGTTTTAGTAATTAGAAGACCAGTTTTATTCAGTTACCCGGTTTGTGATGTTGTGCACTAGCAGCTGATACGTAAACAACTCCGAGCAACATCACAACATCATAAATCGATGGTTTACCAGCTAATTGCAAGCCAATAAATTAGCTTTCCAATAACATACAGTAACAGGATGATATGACTCTATCCTCTATAAGAAACACAAATCTCACACTTCGTCAAAGGAAATCTTTTACTGCATATTTGTTCTCCTCAGCATTGCACTTGGGTTTTTTCCGTTTCCTGCCTGTGCCCTCGCTTAATATTTCAATTAACCTATTTATCTTTTTTTCCTCGTCACGTCTGAATTGCAGCATCTGACATAATGAGTGTTCAAAGGCAACCAAGATGCACAGATTCCTGACGCCTCACAGACTAAACCCTCCCCGCCATAATCTCCTCTTATTCAGTCTTCCTGGCTGGCGAATCACACGAGGCTGCTGCCTTCAGGAGCCTGACTTTGAAACAAACAGTGCGTGTGCGTTAGGTTGTTGGTGGTAGTGGGGAAATGTGTTGTACATTGAGGTGTTTGTGAGGCTCAGATAAGCATATGTGTGCAGTGGTTTGGCTGCAAAGCAGAACTCCCACTGTGTCGAGCTGATAAGACGTTGAAGTTCCATGTGTTTTTTTCTCTTCTTGTCCACCCTCCATTGTGGCTCTTGTTGATTTCACCGGACAAAGAGTTGTACTTATTATAAGGCGGCTGAAGCAAGTTTCTTGTTAGGACAAAAAACTAAAATAATTCAACAACATTTACACTCTGTTTTTCTTGTGTGAAAGTGAGAGTGAGAGATTTACGTATGGTACCACTCAATTTAGACGGTGCAATTTTGAATTTTTTACAAAACTAAATATCCAACTTTTGTCATTTGCCTTTTTAGTGCTGGTTTGAAGTTGTTGGCAACCTGCACCTATGTATTTATGTACTTCTACCAAATGGGTGTAAGCTAAAACACATAAACATGTTAATATAAAATTTTTATTGTAGTACTTTCATTTTAGTACCTTCCTGTGTTGATATTGCACATCGATGTTGCAAGTTGCCTGACAAAGTTGCAGTTACTAAAAGCCAAGTGACATCCTATAACCAGGTCTCACAGCCGTTAGTGAAAAAGTCATGAAAATATAATATACAGAAGCATGTACATGAACGCGTATTTCCCTTTCTATCTGTGTCAGTCAGCATGAATGTCAAACCAATGTGTTTCATTTGAAAGTACATTTCGTGCTTGTCACAAGAAACCCTTTTTATACCATTCAGCACAACTGCATTATCTGATGGTGGGATAAAACATATCCCCATAGTCTTCAGGGCTTCCTGCCGGAGAACCTCTTACACTCAGGAGAGTGCTGTTCTTGTCACGTGAAGTCAACAGTGACGCATCATTTTAGCCCAAACCATTATTTTTTCCCCCTTAACTACTCTGTTTGTTTTGGGAGCTGAACCTAACAAAGAACAGTTGGCATAGGTTTACAGATAAGACTCAAGCTCATCAAGGAAACAATGAAAGAAGGCAGTTAAGACATGTTATGTATGTGATGCATTTAATGTTATTTTGAATAATTCAACTTTGACTTTTGGTCTGGGTAGGCACTCAAACCTTGCCATTAGGGATGCTATAGTCCGGCTACAAAGGCTTTATGTGGGAGGCTTGAAATAGACTTCTGACTGATATGGAGTTAGTGTGAAATCCAAGCCGACTGACGGGGGAAAAAGCAAATACCTGTCCATAAACATAATTGTATTTATTATATATTTGTGGCTATTTCACAAGCTGCTGTTAGACCTGGTTTCATGCTGTGAAACTTGGATGTTTGGACCCGAGTTGTACACGTCCTTGGGATAGTTCCCGATGTTGCCAAGCTTTTCTATTTGTATAATTGTAACCTAAGGATTAACCCACATCTGAATTAAATTCAGTGATATTTTAAAGTGAAGTAATTAACATATTTGTATTCTATAGACTACATTTCACTGTAATCTACCAAATAAAACTCTTTGAGACACATAACAGGCATTGTATATTCGGTTGCATGCCAGCCCTGAGCTGACTTAACAAAGAGAGTCCATATTGAAGAATACATTTCATTCCAATTTACTAGATTGAATTGGTATACATCCAAATCTTTACTGCACCAACTTTATTTTTGGAGTGCAGTCTGTTAGAGAGATGAAGAACAGAGTGTTGAAACATCACGCTGTGATCATCCATCTGAAGGCTTTAAAGGAAGCCTCAGGCCCAGAAGATGTGGTCAGGATGAACAACTCCTTAACACTAGATGGAGCTCTTGCTTCACCACACACCTGTGACATTACTCCTCATCTCTGCGATGCAGGGTGCACATGACACATACCTGACAAGCTTTGACAGCCTCGGCCTCACATTTCTGAGAGCTGCAGGAAGAGCAGCGCATGATTGACACGCTGATGGGCAGACAAACAGTGCAAACCTCAAAACCAGCTGTCCTTGCCATGCCACCATCTGCCGCTTCCTGTCTAATTGGATGATGAGAGCTCTGATTGAAATACAGGCTTGATTGCTAAATATTTTGTCCCCATATGTTTCAGATCATCTTTTGGCTTTATGGTGTTTCTATAGTAGCCATGCATGTAGCAGAATTAGTAGCAGCACTGGCAGCACTAGGAGTCAATAGATCACAGCTACGGCTGCCAACAGCTATGATCTATTGACAAGCTTGTAGTGAGGATATAACTTGGTCCACAGAATCATATAAAGAGCTGCACGTTGGCTTACAGCTAAGCCCCGCTGACATTTTGTTCACTCAACCATTGGGTAGTATTTCCTGACACTCAGAGGTATTGTAAAGATCTAGGATTTCCCGGGCTGTAGTATTCACCTACAGCAATGTGGAAAAAACACACACTTTATCCTCCCAACTCTGACCGGAATCTATAATATGATGGACACCTCTGGAAGTCTGGACATTGGTGCTATGATCGATACCAGAAAAGATATGATTCATACAGTAGAACCAATTTGTCACGGGGCGAGTTCCTGTTTTTCACTGTCAGTCTGATGAAAAATGAAAAACAAGCTTTTTCATCACGCATTCTGGTGTAGAGCCATCGTGCCAGCTCTGATGAATAACATAAATATTTTCTTATAACTTGCATAAGTAGGTGATCTCAGTTTCAGCTGGAAACACAATGATTCTGGCTGATTACATTTGTTGACTGCCAAGCAAATCAAGAAATATGGTATCAATATGCTGCAGTGCCTGTAGGAATCATCCCCACTGAATGTGGTTGAAAAAAAACCCAGAACAGATAATACCGTGGAATTCAAATGTCACTGAATATCAATACGTCAAAGGCACTGTAAAGCTCACACGGAGCTGCTTCCGATCAGCACTTCACATTTGAGCCAAGTGGACCTATAGATGTCAGCGCTGAACCCAGACCTGTGACATTTAAAAGGGGAAACAAGGATGGTTTTCACTGCCCCATTGCACAAAAAAAAAAAGACAGCAATCTGTCCAAGTGTGTCAGGGATGATGGCAGGAGCTGGGTTTTTTAACATTCAGAACTCAACTCTTTTGGCCATACTTGTTGTTTTGCTTTCACAGCTCTCAGCCAGTTCGTTCATTTTGTTTACTAGGTGATGCTACCAATCATCGCGGGGCTAAATCTTGGAGAGGAAGGCTGCAGCACGGACACGGAAACAGTCCAAACTATTAAGAAATGTGAGCAACATCCAGCATCACAAGACATTTTTTTTATATAAATTCCTTACAAGAGCACTTCATGCTAATAGGGACTTTATCTGAATGTGAACAACACTAAGAGGTTGGAGCCATGCTAGCAGCACTGTGAGGCTGTATTTAAGCACAGCGGTGTTTTGTGCTAAATGCTTAAGTCAGCATGCTAACATTCTAACTGAAACAATGCTACTGTGCGGATGCTTAGCAGGTATATGGTGTCATGTTTTCCATTTTAGTGTAGTTTGTAAAGCATGCTAACATCAGCAAATTAGCTCTTAACACAGAGTTAAGCTGCTTTTTAAGGGAATGTCATTAATTTTGTTCTGGAAAGTTCTGGAAAAATTAAGATGTCTGTCTCACGGGGAAAGTCCCCCAGAAATGTGTAATTAACCTGTGAGGTCCATCATATGATGCCGGCTCGCCTAAAGAGACGTTTCCTCTGCATTTCTCTGAGCCTCTGCACGATGCAGACGCTGTTTTGAAGTTCCAGACAATTGGGTTGATTCTTTTTGCTTTTTTGAAACACTGGGAAGCTGTTTTAGGAAGGAATGGGGCTCCGATTTCAACACTGTATCTAGTTCTGTACATCCATGATCAGTAATTCATTAATATTTGGATCATTTATTTGGGTACATAATTTATTGGCAAATCATTAGAAAGTTGTCAAGATACTTCAGTCTGGTTAAAGTGATAATCTGGAAGATTTTCATGTAAATAAATGTTTGTTAAGTCACTATCTATCGCCTAATGAGGTAACACAATAAGCCTTTGCATTTGCAGTATATTTAATACAGACTGGGTGTCTGTGGCGACATTAGCAGAAAAAATCTCAAGGGGCGCCTAGTTAGTGGCGCGTTTTCCATCACCCAGCAGTG
The DNA here is from genome assembly GCF_022749685.1 of Semicossyphus pulcher. Lineage (NCBI taxonomy): Eukaryota > Metazoa > Chordata > Actinopteri > Labriformes > Labridae > Semicossyphus > Semicossyphus pulcher. The sequence goes on from NW_027211715.1 coordinate 30,645,513, forward strand.
GTTGGTCTGCCAGAGAGGGTAGGCGGAGCTAAGCGGCTGCTTTTCTGCTCTCTGCAAGTGTTGCGAGTCAACAGTAATCTACTATGGCTGAACAAACAAAGAAAAGATCGATGACTACAGATACAACTTCAAAAATAAGTGAAAATCCAAAGAAAAAGAAACAAATTCGATGCTCAAATGAAGGCAAACAGTCTAAAAAGAAAAGCGACCGTCAGCCAGGAAAATCAAGAGTTGGGAAGTGTACTCCTGTAATTACCATTTATCACCATTAGAGGCGTCAAAGAGAACAAACACTGAAATCTTTGAGATAACTTTTATCTTTAAAAGCAGTGGACAACCAATGTACCGAGCAACCAATGGAGACCAAAGATTCCCAATCCACAATCTTATGTCATGCAAGAGATTTTTTTTCTAGCTAAGCACCATGCACTAAGTCACAGGGTCGTTCATGTATCGTCTCAATCTCTGGAACTTTGCTAGCCCGCGAGTTGTGAGATGGCTGGAGGCGTGTGAAGGAAGGGACGCGTTCTTCAGTTCTCGGAGCGATTGAAACTGGTCCAACAGAGGTCACCGATGACTTAATACCACTTGAACAAGTCCTAAACAGATAAATGAATTGAAAAACTGACTCAATATGGCAATATTCACGCCAGTTAGAACATATCTATTAGAAGCCATGCATTAAAACTCATTAGAGCTCGTTTGGAGTGGATGGAAGGTCTTTGGCACCAATCAATCAAGGTCATTGCTAAGATGATGCCATGCCATAGCTGGAGGGCTCTTAGACTGATGAGTGTCAGCGGCTTCTGGTGAGCGCTGGAAGGCTTATGTTCCCCTCACTGGGCCCCCCTCCTCTCAGACGATTCCTGCTCTGACAGGGAGAGCTGCAGGAGGAGGAAGGAAATAAAAGCTGACATATCAGCAACCCTTCCACATCTTGTCAGAATTGTCCTCTTTTGCCCCGATCCAATATCCAGAACCTCTTGTTTTTTTATTTCTTTGCCTTTTTCTTTCTCTATCTCCTTTTCATTCCTGCAGACTGGCACAGGCTGGCTGTGAGGAAACTGCCTTTCATTAGCTCCCTGTGTGAGGGTGTGCATGAGTGCAAGCATGTGTGAACGTGTGTGCAATATTTTATACTTTCAGGACCTTTACCAGTACCTCTTTCTCGTTAGCACCATTTTCCATCTTTCCACCATGCACGTCTTAATTTCCCCCTTATTATCTCTGCATCTTGTTCAAAGTAATACATCTAGATTTGTAGGGGTAATTGTGGCATAGAAGGAGGAGCAGGAGGAGGAAGAGGAGTATAACAAGGAGGAGGAGGAGGAGGAGATTAGGTTAGTAGTTATTTAGCGTGCTGCTTTTGCGGTTTCCGAGCACCACTCAGCTTACGTTTTGACAGCTCTTATCCACATCCTTCAGGGTGATTCCTTCCGCAATCAACTAATCATATTTTTTTTTTTACTGAGCTTTCTTTTGTAACTATATTTTTGGCTCACATCCAAACAGGAAACAGTATTTTGTGCACAAATGTAAGAGCCATGAAAGCTCGGGCAGGATTAGAACCATAATAATTGAGATAATTGATTCCGAAAGCAAACGTTTAGGGCAGTTGACCTCGCTCATGTCAGCCGATCAATGGATCGATAAATGGGTGCATCAATAGATGCATAGGTTAGGGCAAAGCCATCACTTTTTGACCTTTTAAAATACCCAGACCAAACTGATTTTGATAACACTGGATAGCTCTGGATTGTTAGTTTCAACCTCTAGGCAGTGCTCCCAGTAAATGCGCCGCTTTGTGTCTTTTCTTTTAATCTGCACTGCAATTTGCAGCCGCTCCCATTAAGCCTTATATGTTAATGGGAAACATTAAAGAACAAAGAGAAAGAAAAGTCCAGGCTAGATAATCAACTGCACTTGATTTAGACATTAATTATTCTAATGAAAGCAGGGAATTCACTCTAAGGTCAAACCGAACTACCTTCAGATACATTTGGTTTTCGAAGTCATCCTGTATTTTATTAGTACACGCTTATCTGAGTGGTTGACTAACCAAATGCTACCTTCCCATGACCTTGCCGATGGAGGTGCCCTTATGTAGGTGCTCTCTCTTAATGAGATTGCCTCATTATGAATTAGTACTGTATTGGTGGTCCTATTAAAATAGCAAACAGTCAATTAATTCTCTGAGAATTGGAGCCAGTAATCATCTCTGGCGGATAAAGAAAGAAAACCTGTTGTTAAAACACTTCATGCATTTTCTATTCAAGGCTTCATTTTAGCAACATAAAAATATGTTAAACAAGATTTATAGAAGGCAACATTTAATATGTATGTTCTCCTAAAAGCTTGACAATCATTTTAATGGTTCACTGACTTGCAATAGGGAGAATAGGACCCTCTTTGATTTCCAGTACGCACCCTGAAGGCCTGTTGCTCTATATAACCTGGGTTGAGCTCGCTATTCTCAGTATGGACATCAACACAGAGGTGAAGAGAACAAAAAGGACACCGATGGAAGGACCTTTAAAGAGAAATAAAAGAGTGGCGCCAGTAAATCTCAGACTGGCCTTTAATTATTGGTGAGGATGAAGCTGTAGAGGAACCAAATCTGTAGCCGAGAGAAAACATCTTTGGTGAAGCGTTCTCGTTTCTGTTTGTAGTCCGAGTATTATTGTCCACTGGCTTATTAACAGTTCATTTTGAAGGCAAAGGAGGAAAGCATCAGAAATAATGTAATTCTGGAAGCCAACAGCTATAATCTGACGGCAATATAGTATTTTATTAATCTCTATAAAGAAACATCTGCATATAAGTGGAGCTAACAATCTGGTGATGTCCTCTCCCTACCCCAGCTCCACTCTCGTTTCTCAATAGTTGGACTGTAAACAATAAAAAGCGCACGGTAAGGGAAGTATTAGACCTGAATAACTGCTGACTATGTGAAACCTACATAAATCCAGTGCTACCCCAAAAGGCCACATATTCCAGAGGTCGGAGTTCAGAGATCGCTTCAATCCAGGCAGTTAAAGCAGCCTGGAGGCTGACACAGTTTGCGTTTGGTTTGTGCCATCTCTCATTAATACGAAGTCCGTGACTTTCGTGTTACTTTGTGTTCTCACTTGAATTGTGATGTAATCATTTTAATACTAGTGTCATAGGACTATTCGTTGCTGTGAGTTTTGACAGTCTGCTCATTTGCCATCAGCACAGCTTGACCCATAAAAGAGCAGCAGCTCATGTTAGTTTGCCAGTTTCTGCTATTTAATAAATGGGACAGACACTAAATGTGTTCAGGAGCTTCCAATCATTCAATTGGTTTTGACATAGACAAAATAGGCTGTGAAAGAAAAACAGTGCTAACATTAACATGCTCAGATTTTAGCTTTCAATTTCTGAGATGAATACAAAGGGTCTTTTGAAATCATGGGTGCTGGGGCAGCAGACAGCTTAATTCACAAACAGTTGAAGGCCAAAGTTTTATGGTAATTATGGAAAATGCTCCAGTCTGTAGTGCCAAAGGTGTTGACAGTGCTCCTAGCTCTGTCACCTCTTAGTGTTACCTGCACTTGAAACTTTAAATATAATTAAAGTCTTTTCAAGCAGTGAAAAGATACTAAATCCCAGTTTTAGAGTGTGTATGCTCCTTCATTGCGTCATCAAAGTGACTCACATCTCCATTCTAAAAAATCTACATTTCGCCACGTCTCTGAAACTTCTTGACTTGTGAACATGAACATCTGCGCTGCTGTCAACACTGAGGAGCCCCTTTGGCAGGGAGAGGAAGTAGTTATGAACTTTGTGAACTTGTAAAATGTTGGTTTGAACTTGTGCACCACTTAGAGCAGCGCTAACAGCTCTGCTGGAACACAGACCCAAACCCTGTGCTCTTCCTTTGCCCCCTTTTCCATCTTTTCTAATTAATTCTCTGTGGAGCCTCACACCTGCGGGGGCCCGACCAACTCTGCTCTCTTGTTTCTGGCTGAGCGAGACAGTAATAAATGTTCGCCTATACAAAAAGAAATGTCCCAGGTCATGAGGATGGAGGACAGTATAGGAAGACTCACTGTAAGGCTATTTTCACAGTGGGTTTATTTTTCAGAGTCCGCAGTATGATTGTCACCCCTACCTTTAACCCTGCTGGACTGCTTCCCCACTTCTTTTCCTTTGTTCTGATCTGCTGGTCTGCTTGGATGCCTTTGTCGATAAAGGCAGCTGTGTACCGCTGTTGCCCAGCAATGACATTGGTGCCGGTTTTGGCATGTGGAGCCACATGAGCACCCTTGACAGGTGCACACTGCCCTTGGCTGACCAAAAGAGAACGACCAGCTGAAACGGAACTTACTTTTCCCATTTCGGTAAAGGTCATGGTTAAGTTTAAAAAGAAATAGTGAATGTAGTCCAACCTGTTTGATTCCCTTTGCTCTGTCATGGCCATTGGAGGCCTTTATTGTCTTGCAGCAGCCACCTGAGACCCACCAAGCTTTCAACTAATTACTATGTCAACCCATCTGCAGCGATCTTCGAAGCTCAGGGCAACTGCTCTGACTGAAGGAGTAGAAAGGCAGATAAATTCTGCTTGGGGTGTTAGTTGGGGATGATGGATGGGTAAAACAGGACTTTAACCTTGAAGACTATGGTAAGAGTCCTGATTGAAACCAAAGGTCAATGATGAGATATTATTTTAACCCACGCCATGATCTTTTTCTAAACCAAACCAAGTGTTTTTTGGTTGTGTAAACCTTGTATGACTGTGAGTTATCAGGGTTGGGAGGGTTACTTTAAAATGTTTTCCAATACAGTTACTAATTACCTGTTAAATGTAATCAGTAACGTAATCCAGGTATCACAATTTTAAATCACTTTTGGATAACTTCAATAGTAAATAGAAAAAGTAGTAAAAGAAAAGACATTTCAATATTTCTTAATGCACAAATGCCCATTTAAATTAGTAGCAATATTTATGCACATTTAAATGTTCTTTGTTAAGTCTGCTGCTCACACTACTTCACACTCAAACTTCAAGTAAACTGCCATAAACTTATTCCAGTCTGGTGCTTGTGTTTTTACCCTCACCATCCGGGCCGCAACATCACCAGAGTCACAAACTTTTTTTCAGTTGTAGAAGAAGACGGCAGGTTAGCGAAAGGGTTAGTTGACATTTTAACTGGAATTCTGTGCAGCTAACATTAGCGGTTGTCTTACCTGTAAATATTTAGTTAAATGGTTTAGAAATGACACTCCAGATGTTAGAGAGCATCTTCGATATTATATCGTTTTCATTTGAAAATGTATTTTAAAATTGTCATCCTGCTAGTAATCCCCATTTTTAATAAATGTATCTGATGTGATGTAATGTAATGTAATTACCTCCTTCTTTTCTGTAACTGTAACAGAATACAGTTGCCTTATTTTTGTATCCTAATTTCGTAAAATTACTTGTATTCCGTTTCTCCCCAAAGCTCGGCTTTTCGAATCAATGATTCGCAACGCAACACAACACTTTTAGAATGTTGCAGAGACAATTGCAGCGGCGTTAGAACTGGTAATTTGCAGAACGTCTGAAGCCGTTACGTGGGGTTGCAGAAGGTCAAATCTCCAAATGTAGTTTTATAACTGAATGATGTCACTATTACACTTCAGCCAATCAGAAAACAGCATAAATTGGCACCCTGTCTCTGGCGCTGCAGTAGCCAAAATCGGCTCCAGATCCTCTCTTTCCAACATTTATTAATCAATGTTACTGTCACTGTCATCCACTTCTTTTTATATCGATAACAGAAATTCAGCTATATAATTCATGTAACCTAGGCCTAATTCTAATATTATAGTATTAACGCAGAAGTAGTGGGGTATGTCAGTGCATCATTGCTATGGAGACGGTCAGCTGCGTTGCTTTGATGTCCCAGTTTTGGAACGTTTACGATCAGATGTCAGGGGATTCTTTTGGCAGTTGCATCCAGTCTCGTTGCGAATCATTGATCTGAACTGGCCATTATACACATCAGTATTCGATGAATTGGGATGAGAGAGTTGGTTCAACCACTACTGAGGGCATCAGCGTTCAGAATAGTCACATTCAAAAGTTGGGAAAAAGCCTGACAAGCTGGCTAGATGTGATAATTTAACATATCAGCATAATCATGCTTGTATCATGCGCCTGTTTGTTCAGATGAAAATTCAAAGGAGTTTTAACAAGAATGAAAATAGAGAGCATGAGACGACTTGTAGGTATCAGAAAACAAAAGCCTAATTCTGACATTGGTAAGATGCGGTAGGAGGAGTTCCTTTGGACACAGTTTGAGCATCCAACGCACAGTGTGTTGAAACTAAAGCCTATGATCAATACATGTTATCAGGCCTCTCACGTTCATGGGTCTGTCTGGATGTCTCATCTTCTGGGGTCATGTGTGATTAAGTTGCATCTGAGGACATATTTTGCCTTGTAGTAAAACACTGAAGAAAAGAAAGAGACTGCTCGTTTTCGCCTGAAGAGAACGGACCTGAAAATGTCACGAAATGCCTTCTCTGCCAGTGAATCTGAACTTCTTCCTGCACTTTTGCAAGTCAGCAGTCCAATCAGTTTGTTTATTCTGAATATATGTGCATTTTCTTCCCTGCGTGTGCATCTCGCCGTGTACTGGAAAAAATGTGTGTATGAGATTTATGTGTGGCAGTAGGGAGAAAATCAGCTACTATGGATAGTTAGCGACATACACGTGAAAACAATTAGCAAATCTGAAAGTGTGATGTGTCATCACAGTTATATATAAATATATCGCCAAAGTTGTTCACACTTTCCGAGGAAGACCATTTGTGCTGTAAAAGTCGTTGAATAAAAAGAGCAACAAGATAGCAGTGTGCAGATATCTTTATGAAAGACGTGATTTGTCTCCTGCAGGAGTGTGGATCTGATTCTGCTGCTCGACTGTATCCGACTTTGTCCCACCTTGTTCCAGATAAAGTGTTTATATTAGCCAGTGTTTTAGGCAAACCTGTGCCAGATTTAGATGAAACCACCAGCCTGAAAGCGCCCTAATTTTCCTCCCCTTAAACTCTTGGATACGGATGCCACCTTGGCTGCTCTCACTTGGCGCCCAGTTGTTTCTGATTGGAGGCCTTCGAGCTGAGCCAACGAAGCGCAGCATCCCGTTTGATCTGCCAGGGCTCTGTTCCCTCATCCAGACCGAACAGTGTGAAACATAAAGGCAAAGCCAAAAAAGACATCTATAATTAGTGAAGTCAGTTGGGCCTCACCTCACTCCAGCACCGCACTTAGCTGGCAGAGACCCCCGGAATAAACACACACAGCCCCTCACACCCTTAGTGCCCACCCCGTCTGCTTTAAGATTCATCTCGACTCATGGCTCTGGTTTGTAATTGCACACAAGCCTGGTTACAGAAAGCCAGCCTATTAGGAGAGCGCCGGAGTGGAACATAACATTTTCAGTTTCAATTAGGTCTATGAGGGCATACAGAAAGCACGCGGGGGGAGGTTTGGTCCCCTCGGAATGGTGAACTGATGAACTTATGCGGGGAAATGACGCAGCAGCGGTCGAAGGAGCAGAGCAGAGCTGAGCTGACTGTTTGTGCTGCATATGGCTGTGAGATACGTCAGCTTTAAGTGAATTAGTGTGTGCTCATTGGAATGTGGAGATAAGTTTGGAGTGAATGTAAGTGTGTGTGAGTGCAAGAGAGAGAGAGGCAATAGAGTGTAAAAGAGGAAATTGCACCGCACTAAACTAACTGAATTACACTCAAAGTTATAAAGCCACGATTACCTGATGTGGATTTTTAGCGGAGGTGCAGCCGTCTCCACAGACCGGGGACACTTTGCCGTGTGGTGGGGCTCTTATCTTTTTTAATCTGCTGCTGTGTGCTTAAGCATCATGCATAAATAAAGCATGAATTATATAATATTTTATGAGCTTGTTATCTTACTTATAATGTAATCATGCGTACTAACTCCCTGGGAATACATTTATGTTAAAAAGATTCACAGCAGGAAGTTTTGTGTCTGTTAAAGGCAGGAGGTGGTTGGGGTTATGAAAGGACAACTTTCATGCAGTCGACTGGAGTTTGCAGAAGAAATCAGTGCACACATACTCCGAGTTCATGCATTAGTTCTTTGCATTAAAGCTAACTCTGTTGAGAATAAATGTGAACTCTCAGTATTGGTGCAAAGCACAACAAAGATAAATCAGAAGAGTTTACATTTTGAGAATACATTTTGACTTTATTTTGGGGACTTTAGGGGTGTGAAACTTATAAATATCTCACAATTAAATTTTGATTCTTAAGGCCCCAACTCAATCCAAAATTGATTCTCGATTCAAACCGATTCACGTTCGCAGACGTGTGGCTTTCGTGCATCACTCGCGGTTGTCATACGAGACTCGAGCTGCCAGGCAACCGTGATGTAGTGAGCGGTGAATGTCACGAATGACTGGGTGGTTTGAGAGCGGGGGCATGTCCCTATCCATATTCCAGAAATTACTGAATTGTCCCTACCAATAATTTTGTCCAAATTACACTTGTTGCACTTCCAACCAGCAGAGGAGTCGTTTATATGAGACTGTCACTCCGTCTGTCACTGTAGGACTCCAGTCTACAGTTCACACACGTCACTTGATAATGATACAGCTGAACATGTCTTATTATCAAATGATTTGTGTCGCATCTGCGCTGTCCATATGCATGTGCACTCCCTCTCTCTCTCCATCTCCCTGGGTGAGTGCAGCTTGTTTAAATATTAATTAATATTGCTGCCCTAATGTCTTCGGTTACAGCGTGACATTTGAAATGGAAACAGCTCATCATTAAAGCTTGTGGTATCAAAAGTTACAACCTGCCGCAAGTCTTTTTGAGAAGAGAACAGAGAAACAGAGATCAGTGTTCATAACCTTAAGTCATTTCTACTTTTCAGTCTCAAGCAGTGGTGAAACAATAATCACCTGATAGTAGTTATTTGTGAATTCATAAATCCTTCACAAGGCAGGGAGAGTGCAGTTGTCGCCCCCACCAATGTGATAATGAAAAGTTCACCCTTGATTGCAGGTAAGAGCTATTCTGTGGGCGTTGGTCAGGGCCTCCCCCGTTCATCTGACACAGAGTAGCTAAGGTTAGCAGAACGACTGACTAGCCAGGACCGACACATATGCTTGTCCCGAGTACTCTTCTTTTCCATAAATGCTAACCTTTAAGGTTCATGTGGCCTCGATTGCTCGGCCATGTCGATTTGCCCTGTACAACATCAGGAGCATCAGACCCTACCTTTCAGAGCATGCAACACAAAGGCTCTCGTGATGTCACGCATTGACTACTGCAACCCCCTACTGGCAGGCCTTCCATGCACATTCAAACCTCTGCAGATGATCCAGAACGCAGCAGCGCGACTGGTCTTCAATCAACCCAAAATAGCCTGTCACTCCACTGCTCATATCCCTCCACTGGCTCCCAGTCGCCGCTCGCATCAAATTCAAACCCTGTTGACCCTGTTACACAACAGCAACAAAAACGTCTCCTGCCTACCTGAACGCCCTCATCCAGGTCTACACTCCGTCCTACCCACTACGCTCTGCCAATGAAAGGCGCCTGGTACTCCCATCACAACAGGGCCCTAAGTCTCTAACTAGACTCTTCTCCTCAGTCGTCCCCCGGTGGTGGAACGAGCTACCAAACTCCATTTGGTCCGCAGAGTCCCTTTCACCTTTAAGAAGAAGCTAAAGACCCAGCTCTTTATGAACACCTCTTACCTTAATGATATTGATGCTGTTGATGATGATGACATCGAGGATGTAGTTCATGCCAAGGATTTTCATGATGATGATGACTACACTGATCTTGTTGATGTTGCTGATGATGATTATTATTTAAAAAAACAAAACATGAAAATTGTGACATTGTAACATTTCATTAATTCACACTGCAGCATTTGTAAGCTGCCTGTCCTCAGATGCCTCCAGCTGATATTATACAATTAATTTTGAAAATAGCTGTTTAGTATCAATGCTGTCTCTCTCATGCATCCATCTCCGTTGACAGACATTTTCTCTTCTCTCTGCGGAGCGCTCCCTCTTTGCTTCCTGTATTAATGAATGCATCCCTGGAATTAAAAGAGCTTGCATAAAGTTTTACCGACTTGCAGGGCAGATGCTCTGATTAAATCTGAGTGTCTCGCGGCCCTCGGTGCTCAGAAGGTTTCTGCTCTTACTTTCTGACATCGTGTGCCCTCAGGCGTCCAACCTTCATATCTGTTGCCGTCTTCTCCAGCTGCCAGTTAACTAACTTTGCGGTCTCTGAACAGCCAAAGTTTTCCTTCACCTTCCAGTCCCTCGTAGCCAAATGTCTTGTGGATCATGCCGTTGACTGTCGTGCACTCATTCTTCCTTCTTACAAACAGGATGTATGAGCCGGCAGCAGTGTTATAAAACTTTGCATCAAAGAGAAAGTTGAGCCCAATGTTGATGGTATGGTTTAGTTGTTTCCTGAATCCTATATATGTCTAACATTTATATAAAACTCCAGATGTTTCTGTAAAGGTCCTAAAGACACAATGAAGAAGAGAGAGTCTTAAAGAGATGTGTGCGCCAAGGATCATTTGACTAAAGCTGCACACTACGGGAGCAAAAGCTCTGGTGAGTGGGGCTTCCCTAAAACAAACACTACAATGAAGAAAATGTTCAATCGTACAATCATCATACACTGCTGTGTGGCTTGCTAGCTACAGTTAAATCAGGAGACACAAGTAAATGAAGTAAGGAAGCACATTTATTTTACAGTGATGTGGTAATGAATCATGGTCAGAAGTCTTTGGCGCTTGGACTCTACAGGGAGATATGGGGATCAAAGGATGCCGGCCCTGAGCAGCCGCAAGCCATATCCCCCCCATGGAGTCCAGACACTGGTGGTGGAGGTGTTGGCTGATGATGTCATCCGAGGCTGATGAGATGATGAAGCTGATGATGAAGACAGGGCGGTGATGGGGAGGTGGAGGGTGGCGCAGAAGGGCGGCTTGAATGAAATGGAGGCAGAGAAGAGTCGTGTTTAAAAAGACAGCAACAGGCTCACAGAGAGGGCGTGCTGCAGTGCTATTGGACCGATGAGACCTGGTGATGAGAACAGCTGATGAGTGCAGGAAAATAAGAGTGAACATGCGCGAGGGGAGTGTGAGCAGAAGGATATGAGATATGAATAATATAGTCTTCCTGACTGAACTTACGCTTCATTTAAACTACCAGGCACCAAAGACAAACAGGTACACTGCAGCTGAAACGGAGCGCAGGTAGTTGGTTTGTATTCAAGTAATCTCTGTAAAGGCAGGAATATGGATTTCCGGAAAGGCAAGTGTTCTGGTTTCTGTTTGAACTACGCTTGTAGTCTGAGTAATATTGACCAATCACATGTCAGCAGGCTGCGGCGTATGCAAGAAAAACAGTCCCTGAGGAGAGCAAAAGCAGGCGGAACGATTTAGCTTTTTATTTATCTCTATATCCAGACATCTGCATGTAGGTTCAGCTTCTAGATCTGAAATTTAACTTCAGATGAATTCCCTTGACGCTGTGTCACAAAGCCATTCAGTGTTCAGGTTTCCCGACTTCCTCGAATGCATCAGATCAATCCGACCTCTGCTCAACAAACAAGCAAGTTTTCTTCTCCTCTTGAAGACAGACCTGACAAAGATTGAATTACTTCTGCCGAAATTTCAACATCATGATGCAGATTTGTAAAAGGTAAAAGCGGTTAGTTAAAGTACATCACAAGAAAACATTTTCTCTTTCTGTAACAATGCAGCACTTGACGGGAAGTCGATTATTGCTTACCCCCCGACATGTTCACCGTTGTCCCCAGAGGCTATATCGTCAGTGGGAAATCAAACTCGACACATGGTCAGCATCAAGCTGGAGTTAACGGCAGTGAAAGTTAATACAAAAATGAAGCTATGAGCGTTGAACAAGCTATGTGCATATCCGGGGGTGTTATGAACACATTTGTCGAAGTAATGCAAGGCTAATATTATCTTTGCTTTTAGTCTGTAAACACCTTTACAGTAGCACCCCTGGCTGAACTACAGAGTTGTTTTCGGTGTTTAAACGATGTTTCATTTTGCTACTTTCATTTGACTCTTAATTTCATGCCATTTTGATTGTGTTGGGAAAGTGTGTTCATTCTCACTTAGCAGCCAAATGAAATTCAGAAAACTGTTGAAATATAACTGCAATGTGCTCAGGGGATCACTGAGTGGTTTCCAAACTCTGAATCAATAGAAGGCCTGCATGAATATTCATAATGAGTGCATTGCAATGTCACTTTTTAGAGAGACAAGCTACAGAAAAAACTATTATTTAACAAAGTCCACTTCCCTCTGTGCTCAGAAAGTGTAATGGTTTTACAAACTTTTGAATTTTAGAGTTGTGTTTCTGCTTAATACGTTTTACAGCAGAATAGATGGAGGTATTTATTGTGTTTCCCATGGGTCTTAATTCAGAGTATCGCACATTATGAGTCGGGGATAGGAGCACAAAAATAATGTAATCAGTCATTCCTACACTAGTTTATTCTCAGTCGTCCTTATTAAAAAACAGGAAGAGGGTGAACGGGGCCTTTAATATTTTTTTGTGCGATCTAACTTAATCTTTTGGATATTTCTCTCTCTTTGGGTTTATGTTCAACTCCATCTCTCAAATGTGCACTGGGCTGTGTTCCTCTTTGGCTGTGTGACTCAAACAACCCCTCATTGTAGGTTGTATCATGATGTGTGACCGTGCCATGGACGGCAATTGACTCTACCAGAGAGTGACACCAGGCAGCAGGGCTACTCTCCAGCAACGAGAAGCTCTTTGTGTGTGTATTTATGTGATCGGTCAGGCCAGAGAGGCCAAGTGTGGCCGAGCGGCCGCCTCAGCCAGAGCAAACGAGACAGGACAGAACAAGCCATTTTCTCCAACCCCCTCTGGTTAAACTCCCTATTTTCACACCAGCCACCCTTGGAATTGCTCTGTCTCTCTCTATGAGCGACATCCTGATGGCACAGCGGGCGGCAAAGTCAGACGGCAAAATGGGAGGAAGGCAGGGGGAGGCTGCAGCGAGCAGGCAAGGGGGAGCAAATTAAACGCGAGGCAGCAGAGAAAAAACAGCTGATAAAATCTAAAGCGCTCTGTTTGGGATTGTTCAGTTTAGTTTTGGTCGACCTGGGGACGTTCCTCTCGGCAGCCAGTCGGCATCATGTTGACATTCATCTTGTTTATGTTCATCTGCCATTGTTTACTCGAGACAAACATGCACGTGGGGGCCGGGTTGACCGTTGTTCTCTTGTCTGCTCTTGATGGGGTACGTGACTTTCCCTTGACCCTCCTCTCAGCCTGACTGGCTTTAGCTCTGCTGGTAGAGCAGCTCTCAGATTCCCCCCAGGTCCTGTTCACTAGCGGAGGGTCAAAGAACCTGGCTTTACTTTAACTTCAGACTCAATGTCCCCGGGGCAAACTTGTTAAGAACACAGGGTCTGATTGCTGCCAAGGACTTTCCATCCTATGATTTCTTGCCTTATCCTGTTCAGTACAAAATGCATTACTGCTGAAATGTCTCTTTGGCAGGTCAGGGACAGATGCTAGGTGTATTCATCAAGTCGTGTTTCTGATGTGCATTTTTGATTAGCTTTTATATTTATGCTCCTTTTTGTGCCTGTGAAGTGAATAAATGTGCAGGAGGTTAACAAAATCACATTTTTAAATCATAATAAACCTAGTAAACACTTTTTGATATCAGCAAAACCAGGAACCAGAAGTGACCATATATGGATGACAAGGTGAATACATGATTTAAAAATGACTATATTTCTGATTTCCGTTTAAAAATAGTCTGTTAAACTCACAGTGAGAGCTGCGTCCATAGCAACAGTTAACTAGCCTTCTTAAAATAAGCTAAGCTAGCTGTTTTTACTCACATTAAATGGAAACATTTCCACTGATCATTTTCTTTTCCATTTGCCTTCTTTAAACACCGACGTATCCTGTACTGTGGTCTGTTTAATGTTTACTTAATGTGCCGTTTTCAGTTTTGTAGATCTCTCTGTCGCAGCCTCCAGTTTTAGCATCGTTTAACCTTTATTGCTTTCTCTGCACTGTTTTGTCTCTTTTCTGTTTTCCCTCTGTAAACAAGCCAACGCAAAATTTACCTGACTACTTTCGGCGGATTGATATGATTACAGTTGGTCCCCCCAGATTGTGTGATCACAGCCGAATCCCTAGCAACTGTCTGTTCTTTATAGCAACGGACTGTTCTCCATAGCAACGGTCTGTTATCGAAAATAGCAGACCTCAGAATGCTGTAAGTAGCCAATCAGAATCAAGTATTTAACACAGCCGTGCAATATGTTGCCACTTTTCAATTGCAGGTAGCCACGCCCTAAAACATATCCTGCCGATTATACTCTAAGTGCTGTAAAAACTTAAACCAGGGATAGACACCATGACTCTGAAGGGAAATGCTTACTGAGGCAATCAAACAACAAAATCCTAAGTCATGTAAGAACTTCTGCAACCAGTGGAGTCTCCCCCTACTGGCCATTAGAAGAATTTGGGTTTAAGGCACTTCTGCATTGGCTTAAATGCATTGGTGGTCTATGGTGTGGACATTTAAAACAATTATATTTGATTTACTGCTACAAATGCAATGTACTATTACTCAGCATTGGTAAGCAGCTGGTCATACTGTGGGTATATGGACAGAAACTTCCACATGCCATAGGTGATTGTGTTCTAAAACCGTGGGACTTAATCTGCTGCTGTAACTGTCTCCACTCTTCTGGGAAGACTCTACCCAAGATTTTAGAAAATAGCTGCAGGGATTTGCTCCCTTTCAGACTCAAGAGTTTTAGTGATGCCATCCTTCCCAAAGCTGTTTTGGTGGCACAAGTTTTTCTTTAATTGGAACTAAGGGACCGAGCCCAAACCATGAAAACACAGGCTAAAAGTACACAAGAGTATGCAGTTATGTGCAGCTTCCACTTGTTATATTTGCTTCTTGCCTAAAGAAAAAGCATGAGACTGAAAAAGTCACCTTTTCATTTAATACGTTTTGGAGCTGTGTGCATAATAATAATAGAGCCAGTTTTGACAGAGTAACTGCAAGCAACGTGGGAAAAATAAGTTCAATAAGTTTAAAAAATGACATTTATTTTCAGTTGTTGTAGTGCTGTTTGCTGGTTTCCCTGGATTTTGTCATGCCGTATGGTCGACAACTCTGGTACAGCAACTAATGGATGATGTGGTCATCCACTGCTTTTCTTACAATATCAAGAATGAACCTTAAACCTCCAATTTTACCAAACAAGGACTAAAAAAAATGTCCAAACTTCTGCAGCAGCTTCTGAATGCAACTGTCACAAATAATTCCAGATGTGAAGTGTTTTATTTAATTCCAATAATCACATGGGTTTTGGTTGTATTTATTATAAAATGTATGCAAGGACTGCCCTATCACCAATATAATGCACTTACTATGCCACTTACAATTGACTGCACCTGCTCTAGACAGGTATAAAAGATTCAGTAATCTACTGGACTACCACGACTAAGAGGCTGCATCCAGTGAGTTTAAGAAGCAGGAGACCTCATAAATAATAGCAGTCTAGCAGTCAATGGATCTTCATGCGGGCTGACTGGAGAGAGAGCGATAGCCTCTGCTTCTTATCCCTTTATCTCAGCTGCACAGTTAAAAGTAAAATAAAAACAGACTTGTTCCACGGCCTTTTTTGTAAATAAATTAATTACTGTTTAGAGGAGCAGAGACAGTCACAGCACCACGGGGCTGTAAACTGCTTGATCGAGAGAGAGCGTGATCCCGCTCTCTGAGGAATCTAACGGTTATTTGTTTTGTGCTTACGTGTTATGTTAATTGATTTTGTTGTTCTGATGGAAAGGTTGAGAAGGCATCTGCAATCCCCTGCAGTCCATACAGCAGCTGGGTTTCCATCAGCGCTGGCATCGATTCTGATTTTGCACTAACACGTGTCCGTGTGCGCTGCAAAAGCCACGCGTGTTAGGAAGACGCATTTTCTCACACAGAACTACCACACATTTGCACCTAATTTATATACGCACACATGTTCATGTGTTCACCACAGAGTCCCACGTTGCATCGTGGTTACAAACTCTCTTTTATCTCTCTTTTAATTCCTCATGCATGTGCTCAACCACACACATGCAAACACAGAGAATAAACATGCTCATATTAAATCATTAATATCACATTTGTATATCCTGAATATAAATTACCCAAGGCTCTTCTAACAAGCTGCTAGAGCCGCTTTATCGGACTCATAAAGCCTTATAAACCAGCATAATATGTGCAGAATATTGTACTGAATATCAGGTCTGATGGGCTGTAAAGCCATCGAGTGTTTCCACAGAAACGCAGGTTTTTCTCTTGAACGGTTAGCTCTGCCTCAGCACTGTATATGCAAAAGGGCAGACAGCAGTCAGATTATGTGCAATAACACAATGTGGTAAATAATTGATTCCTGGCTCTCGGGTGAGAGAAGGAGGAGGTTGCCGGGACAACCAGTAAAGCAATGTTCTCTCTTTCTTTCATACACACACACACACACACACACACACACACACAGACTCAGAGTGTGAAATAAGGCTGTCTAATGTGCCCTGACCTCTCTGACTCTAGACGCTGCCTCCACATGGACAGATGGTAATAGTTTAACTTAGAGGGTCCCCCTTCCTTCTCACCTGGACACACACACGCACACATGTGCACATGACAGAAAAGCACAATGATAACAGTCTATCTTCTGGTGAAGGGAACATCATGTATCTACGTTCAGGTGTTAGAACATCAGGGTTTTGTTTACGTATCCTCATGAGCTCCATCCATGAGCTGTACCACATATTCCTTCTTCAATTACTTTATTACAAGGGATATTTTGGATTTTGAATGCTTAAGCAATGCACTTTTTTATTCTCAGCACAGATTTATATTGATAAAAAAAAAAAAGCCCAATTTTGCATCTTCTTTTATTCAGGCTGCCTCTCCTTAAGGCCCTCTGCTTTAACACGCTGAATAAAAGTGTTTGATAAAATATGCATATCTATGTTAATAACAGGGAAAATGAGTGAATGGGCTGCAGAGCCTGCTAATACAATGATTATCCTCTGATGATCAAACAGTCTACTGACGAATGAACTGACGTTAGTTGTGTTCGTCTGCATGAGAGGAAAAGTCCCTTTAGGGATGTTTTTAAAAATATATTTTTCTCATTTGCAATATTTCGTGAATTTCTTAACTTTATGTTTGTAAAAGAGTCGGAGAAGAGAAGAGAACAGAAGACGGAGGAGAGTCAGATTTGGCCTGTGCAGAAAAAGGAATAGGTCTGCGTCAGAGGGTTGCGGGGGTCTGGAGCTAATCCCAGCTGGAATGTGGCAGGAGGCGGGGTACACCCTGGACCTTCTACACTCCCTTTCCCTTCTACGGACAATTTAGAGTCACCAATTAACTCGAATTGCTCTGTGGGAGATCTCTTTTCATTTAATTGAAGCTATAATGTTCATGAAAGTTTTTTTTTTTAATCTACAAAGGGACACGATGAAGTCAAAACAGTAAAGGCAAGTCAGTTGAAAAGTGCTGAGTAATTCTAAGAGGCTTTCTGGCCACAACCACAATGACATTAAATATTGCCAAAGGAGCGCAGCACAAGGCAAAGCATCTCAGCTGGAAAACAAGGACATAAAACTTACTTTCATCTCAAATATGTGACCTTTGACCTTGGGCATGGACACCAGTATGCACTTTTCAATACAGGTAACAAAGTGCTTCACAACATACCGTAAAAGCAGACAGACAAATGATAAAAAAGATCAAATAAAATACAATATAATAAAAAAAGACAATCAAATGAATTAAAATAATATCACCGAGTAAAAGCTTTTTTGTAAAGGTATGTCTTTTGTAGTGAGATGAAACACGTGGCTGACTCCGCAAGTCTGATCTACTCTGGCAGGCTGTTCCAGTCTGGGGGCTGTAACAGCCAAAGCTCTGTCGCCTTTTGTTTTCAGCCTTGGAATGGCCAGCAAAGCACTGCCAGAGGAGCTCAGACTGTGTATTGGCTCAGAGGGGGATAGAAGGTCACAAATACAGAGAGGGGCTAGCCCGTGTCTGGCCTTAAATGTGATTAAAAGAATCTTAAAATCAATCCTAAAATCAGCAGGCATACATATATAAGCCAACACATATGTCAAGTCTCTGCAGTTGCTTTTTAAGACAAGCATGGTTTATTGTACTCTGCTGTGTTTTAATGTGTGTTTGTAGACAACAATATGATCGGAGATCTGAAGCCATCTGGCCCTCATGAAGGTTTTCTTCCGCAATATGTCATTAGATTGTGGACTTTTTAAGTCTGTCTGTTCAGTCACTATCTATCACCGAATGAGGTAACACAATGGTGATTGAGCCTATGGCCCACTGATGAAAGCCTTTGCATTTGCAGTATTACAGACTGGCTGTCTGTGGCGACATTCACAGAAAAAATCACAAGCGGCGCCCAGTTAGTGACGTGTTTTCCATCAGCCAGCAGTGGTTGGTCTGCCAGAGAGGGTAGGCGGAGCTAAGCGGCTGCTTTTCCGGTTTCCGTAAGCATTGCAAGGAAACGGTAATCTATCATGGCTGAACAAACAAAGAAAAGATGGATGACTACAGATACAAATTCAAAAATAAGTGAAAATCCAAAGAAAAAGAAACAAAGTCGACGCTCAGATGAAGCAAACAGTCTAAAAAGGAAAGCGACCGTCAGCGAAGAAAATCAAGAGTTACAACCGGAGCCAAACGTGGACGTCACACATGCAACATTGTCTGGTAACTGGGAAGTGTGCTCCCGCAATTACCCTTTATCACCATAGGTGCCGCCAAAGAGAACGAAATCAAGATTATCACTTTATGAGCTGTCAGCTTTTAAGCACGTCACTAACTGAAATAAAATTAAATAAAGGTATACAATCTTTAGAAGGGCTGGCTAAAAGGAAACAAAAGCCGTACAATTTTTTTTAGCTTATTGTACTTTAAATACTAAAGTGTATTGGTGAATGGAAAATGTGTGTTCGTATATTATGGTATGTGTGTTTTATTGTATTTCCATATGTGGTGAGTATTAGGGATTTATGATAGTAAAAGCTGCATATCTTAATGACACTAAACCTGTAAAGACCCAAATAGTTAGGAGAAGCTGTAAACTCTGCATGCTCTGGAATAGAACTATGTTTAATAGCATCGTGTTTCACATAGGGCCATAGGACAATGACATGGGTTGTAGTTATAGTGCTTGGCTTTATAGAACAGCCTGCTTGGTTTCTCTGCTGAACATTGTTTTATAACCAGTGTGAATTTTTCCAAAAAGGCTTACACAGTCTCTCAGTGCCATCAGTGTAAGATATTTTGTTAAGCATTTTAATCACACATCTCATATTTTCATAATTACGGGGTAATTAGCTGCCAGCAGAATACAGTGTGTAAAATTATGGGCTGTTAAACTGCACTCAGATCAGTCAAAATTAAGATTCAGCCAAATCCACATGTCTCAGCCGTAGATCTTCACTCTGGATCAAAGATAAGTGCGTTGGCACGGAAACAAAAACATGCTAAATGTATTTCAGTTGTCAGGACGGGGATTTGGGGATTTAAACGGCTCTGAAGGAATATTACAATCTGATTATGAAGTTTAGATTAATATAGCTCCCTGCCTTTGGGCCCACAGACACACAGACACACACACGCTATGTAGTCACAGTTGCAGTTATTCTTGGAGTACAATCATCCTCACACTCCTCCTCGGAGCGCGCTGATGTTGGTGCTTAGTGTGTTATTAATTAGTGTGAGAAAAACTTCACGAGGAATTGTCCGCGACGGGCTTTTGTCTTGTAGTGAATGCTCGGCTCTGATCAGATGGGTCTGTGACATATTGAATGGATTCACATGACTGACCCTGTACAGAGCAACAATTCTTCCATTCACATTTTGCTTTGATTAAAAAGCCTTCCTCAAAGCTCCACGTTTCCTTTGATGCTTTTTTAGAAGAGAAAAGCCCGAAGGTGTGGCTGCGTGATGCAATG
Source organism: Semicossyphus pulcher (assembly GCF_022749685.1). Classification (NCBI taxonomy): domain Eukaryota; kingdom Metazoa; phylum Chordata; class Actinopteri; order Labriformes; family Labridae; genus Semicossyphus; species Semicossyphus pulcher. The sequence continues at coordinate 30,665,627 of NW_027211715.1, forward strand.
TTGAGCTGTTCCCTCTCCTGTCAGAAAAAAAAAACTGATGGGAAAAGGCGGCTTTAATTCAGGCAAAAGCAGACGGGGACCTTACACGTGTCCGTGCCCATGCAGAGATGGAGTGTTTCTATTCCCCCTTCTTTCTCTATCGTCCTATCTCCCCGCTTTGCGCCGTTCATTAATCAGCCCTTTATTAAACAAAAGCAGCCTCCAGCGCCGCCTAAAAGGTGCATAGATAATCTTGACATAAAGACAGAGTATTTACCCTCCTTACCCTCTAACTCTGCACCGCATTCTGCATGGTAATGGAGGGGAAAAAAGCTCCTGCGTTGTATGAAGACTGATTGAAAATACCAACCTTTGTAAATATTACATACACTTCTGTTTAATGGTCTTTGAGCTATTGTGTGAGTCAAAAAAAGCAAAAAACATCTGCTGCCAAGTACAGTTTGTGCAGCACAGGGATGACGTGCATGGACAGAATGAATGGTGAGGTGAATTATCCGCTGCGGAGAAGGTCTGGAATTTAATTACCTCCCTTCGACACTGACGTTTTTAAGGACACAGGCGATTCTGAGGACTATTGTCTAAGTGCTCAGCAGGAGAAGCGATACGGCCGAGTCGGCAATCAAACATCCCACAGCAGAGGAAACTGGGCCAGGATGTTCTTCCTTTGAACAACAGACAATTTAGGAGTTATAGTTTACTAGTGTATGGCAGAGGTAAAGGGACTCGGAGGGGAAAAAATAATAGTGTGTAAAGGTTGGATGTGTATAACAATGACAATGAGGCGTCGAGCTGGAAAGGAGCCCTTAATAGGTGCCTTACTGCCCCAGGGACCACACTCGCCTCTTATTGGTCATCCATTCACGGGACAGCAGAGCATTCTCCCCGCCGCCAATCAGCCAATTACAGGCTCCATAACAGGAGGCCTGCTGGCAGCAAGGCAAGCCTTTACAAGCCCTGCATCCCAGGCAGGGAGACGACCCTGTCACAGAATCATAACTATGATGAATACCGCCGCGGGTTTACGGCAACGCCACCGTTTCTGGTAATGTGAGGTGGGCGTGAAACAGCCATTCACGGGGACCAGACGGCGTGACCCCGTTTGAGGCTTCAGAAAGCGGCGTAAAATACTGTAAGATGATGAGAAGGGCAGGTAGGGAAGAGTTAATCCAGACATGGTGAGCATTTATTAGTGTTAGAGGGAAGGGACAGCACTAATGTTGCTCCTCGTCGGCTGTTAATAGAGCCGGTTATGAGGGAGACACGAGTTTGGAGTTGTCAGAAGGGCACAGAGAGTGGATATTTAGCTACCTCTGCTTTAATATTTCGGTCTTTTATAGAGTAGCGCCAGTCCATTTTATCCTGCCATTATTAATCAGTCCATTCTGATCTGCATTAGCGGCCTGCCTCTCTGGCTGGAGTCCATGTCCCTTTGATTGCTGCTGAGCACCAATGACTCTGCAGCACATTATCTACCCCGCCAATGATGCTGATCATTCAGTGACTCTATGCATTTTAATGTCCGGATTGCAGCCGATGCTGACATTACAGCATTTAGGTAGCGACTGAGGCTAGTGATAATGACACAACACAAAAGTGTGTGTTTGTGTGCATGTGTGTGAGCCTGTCTAATGCTTGGTGCGCTAATGTTTGATCTCTACTCAGGGTTATTGAATACAGCAGGGCTGGCCCAAGCTTTTCTGGGGCCCAAAGCAGAACTTTATGTGAGGGCTCCCTCCACCTCGGAGCCGCTAATATTAGGAATATGAATAAACGAGACATATAAGGTTACCAGTCTGTTCCTGAGGGGTTTTAAAAATTATAATTAGTTTTTTTTTTCACATTATTATACAGTTTAGAAGTGCGAGTAAAGACAGGAGTATCCGTTTCCGTTTGTAGTATAGCTTGTAGTCCGAGTAATATTGACCAATCACGTATCAGCAGGCTGCAGCGTATGCAGGAAAAACAGTCCATGTGGAGAGCAAAAGCAGGCGGAACGTAACATGTGACATCCCGGCTCCCATCAGCATCATTTAGCTTCTTATTAATCTCTACAAACAGACATCTGCATGCTAACAGCTAACAATCTGCTATAGATCTAAAATTCAACTTGAGTTGGACGCTGGGTCACGAAAGTCGTTCAGCGTTCAGATTTCCTGACTTCCTCGAATGCATCAGAAATGATGGATCCGACCTCTGTTCAACAAACGAGCCTTTTAAAAGTACTTTTCTTCTCCTCTTTTACTAATCTGCATCATGATGTTGAAATTTCGGCAAAGGTAAGACCCGTTAATTAAAGTTAATTACAAGAATTATTGTTGCTTTTTCTTTAAACGATGCAGCACGCGGAAAAGGAAGTCTTGACTGGAAGTCGTTTATCGCTAACCGCTGGCTACATGGCCGGCATGTTCACCGTTATTCCAAGAGGCTATATCGTCGTCAGACTGTAGCAGATGGAATCCCAGATTGTTGTTTAGGTAGCTTAGTCCTTGGGCCACCATTGAGCTGGGTTATGGAAACAAAAGCAGGGATTCGAGGTCAAAGCAAGACAGAGTTCTGTAACCTGTCAGTGAGGGCAAACAAAGCTCTCACTGACTGGAACCAGGAATGGAGGCTGGACCAAGTAGTGCTTTAAAGGAGCTGTCTGAGGGCAACTACAGGGCAAGTACCTCAAATGACTTGAAGGTTAATAACTGGAAATGCAGGAAACCAGCCAAAATGACCTACTTTTGCATCCAGCACAACCTCAAAATCCTCAAGGCAAGGATTCTAAAAACTATTGTCAATATTTTATGAGCATAACAGAGTTGACTACATGGCAAAACTCCACATGCACGAGGTTCCTCAGAAGCTTCAGATTTCAATATTTTGGGCTACAGAGTAATGTGTTAAGGTCTTTAAGTAGAATTTTGGTATTTTTAAAACTTGGGCCCTATTACAAATATTTGTGTCGAAATGACTCATAGGAACAAAAACGGTACAGTAGTTGTCCTCCGCCGTAGCCGTGACATGGCTGCAACATAATCCAGGGCAACTGCACTCGATCAAAGTACATCCATTGAAATTGCTTGTTTTTGCCTCTGACAGGCTCAGATTGTTACCGCAGGTGTCCGACAACATTACAGAAATGATCCCAACAAAGATCATCCTTTTTTTGAAGAGTAAGATCCTAAGAAGTCTCCCTTCACTCTGAAAACCAACGGGTGGTGAGATGTTACCTGAACAGGAAACGTGAGTTAGAGTTGTAGAGAGGATTTGTTTACGTAGAGGACTGCCAGCAGGAATATATGTCAAAAGCCATGGCTGAATATTTACCTGATTTCGACGATGAAGATGAGGCATTTGAATTTGATGGCCAGAGGTATCCAGGGATGATACCTCGGACACTACGCTGTGTAACCACGTTGTAGGATCCCCCCCCCCGATCAACAGGGCTGTGCTGCAGACTTTCTTTCATGATCCTAAAATTAAACTAGAGGAGGCGGCCAAGACCAAACGGACCCAACAAGCAACTATCTATCGAGTTAGTAGACCTAACATATTTACATGCATCTAATATCTTTACCTAGAAATGTCACTGTTTCTGGTAACACAAAAAGGATCTTCCTCTTTAAAAAAAACCAGACGATCTTTGTCAGGATCATTTCTGTAATGTTGTGAGACACCTGGAGAGTAACAATCTGAGGCTGTCAGTGGCAAAAACAAGCACTTTTAGTGGACATACTTTTATTGGGCGCAGGTGCCCCAGGGGATTATGTTGCAGCCATTGTGACGATATTGCAGCTACGGCGGCGGCCATCTACTGCGTCATCAAGATCCTATTTCACAGGACCCTACTACTACTGGTGCACAACCGGCTAGCCAAAAATCATAGGCTGTATTTCAGACAAAATATGTACTGTACATTATATCAATTTTTATAATCTTCAGTGGATGGTGTAGTGTTTCCTCTTTTATTTTATGGAGATTAGAGTCACTGTTAACAATGTATAGCTGAAATGAGGTCAGACACGCCGGATGCTGTAGGGACCGTCAGGTTGCTGACCTATAAAAGTCGGATATTCTGGGGATTTAGCGTCGGAAAGGAATGTAATCCAAGGGGTCAGCAGAATCATCCAGTGAGGGTATTTTTAGAAGACCGACAAACCGTTAAAATGAGGATTTGCACCTTACGAGGTACTGTACATGACAAGAGCACATTATTCTGCAGCCAGGAAGTCTTTTACTTCTTCATGCACTGATGTGCAGAGTCCACAGTGAACTTGTCCTCTCCTCAGCTGCATGTTCTCATTAATAGTTAGAAGCACACCACCCACAGGGATCTTATTTCATTAAAGCTCTAGTTAGCTAACCAAGCTCATTTGTAATTATTAGCTGCGTGACACAGCCCGCGTAGTATCTCTGTGCATGCATGTTATCAGTGATGGTACAGTATAGCGTAGCCTGCCTTCATACATTATTCAAAGCACATAAAAGATATAGAACATTTTGATCTTTTTTCCATGAATCATAAACTTTCCAGATATGCATGCTGCACATGCTGCTACAAAAACACATCTCATATGCTTTAGGCGACTGACAACTGCTTCCCTGGTTGATATTTGCTTGAACAGTTTTAATACAGTTGGTGGATTGGCCAACAGAGTCGGAGGAGATGAAGGCGGCAGATTGTTCCACTATCAGCAGAGAGGCTGTAGCCACTGGCCACTGTGAATAGAGCACAGCAGAGATATATCAGGCCTCTGTTGACACAGGTATAGACTTCAGGCTCTTATCTGTCCAAGGTGAATGCAGCAGAAGATAAGAGATATTATGCATATTACAAAAGACTTCTATGGATACAGTGTTCTATGTATGTAACATAAAACTCAAAATATATACGAAATAGTCTGACCAAAAGAGTCGGTTTGTTGGGGAAGATTCAAGCTGGGGTTCCAGATTCCTGACAAATAGCCATAAGGTGTCCCGGTTATTAACATTTATACCAAATTGTCCCATGAAAATAAAAACATAATTATATTATACTTGTTTAGCGCTTACATAGACTTGCATCATGTCCATCTCATTATCAACTAACCCGAAGTAAATAAACAATATGAGCCAAACAGAACAGAAAGTCTGTCTTCTTTAGGGTCTGTGTCCACTAACGACAAACGACAAAACCAATGCAGTTCAGTGTTTTAGCATCCTAAGCTCAAAAGCGCCCTCATAGTCAAACGTTTTTTTGTTGCTGCACTCACAGCGCTCTCAGTTGGAAAAAGTTCAACTTTATGAACACCACCGTGCTTTCCAATGTCCCTTCTCCCTCACCGACCAATCAAAATCAAGAAGGGGCGGGACTTCAGATATCAACTTTGTCAAACACAATGGCGCAGGTGAAGCTAATCCTCTCGTTTTTTCGAGGGTACAATTTCCAGCTGTAGAGCTGCTGCTAATGCCAGGACACGATTCCTACATGTAAAATTCCCGTGAATAAAAGCAAATACTAAGCATACAGAGCAATTTCAAACTTAATGGTCACTACCGAGGGGAGCGTAAGTGCTGCCAGACAGCTTTCGTAACCTAGCAACAGTAAGTGCTGGGGAGAAGTGCTCTGAAATCGAGGTTGTGGGTGCTGCCAGTGCGATAAACGGCATTAGTGGTTATAGGCCCTTGTAGGCTTCCAGGAGGCATACTCCCTCTTCAATAAAATACCTTGAAATGTATGCTTGTTGACTTAATTTCCTCTAACCAGGTCTAAAAATAAGCACATACATGAGCGGGTGCATGAACATTACTTAGGGGCTAAAATACCGTCAAGCTAAGAAAGGTCCTCTAGCCAAGCTAGCAAGAGCCCTCTGGATAGCAATGTCTTTTGGGCCACCTATTCAGACCAAAATATCTTACAAGTAACAGATAGAATGCTATATTTGTTTTGTTTTTTACAGACACGGGATACTTTCTTCTGATACTTACTGACTTACAAAGATCAGAAATGGGAGTTCTTTTTTTGACATTTCAAACCTTCAGTGTCTTCAAAGTCAGAAACTGAAGGCTGCAGGTTCCTCGAACACACTCACAGTGGCAGAACTTTGTGTATTATTCATCATTAAATGTTGTCATCATTTTGATTTTAACCTGGTCTGATAATGTCGAAACATTTGCTAGTTAACAAGGGCAAGAGGTTAGACATTAGGGCTAAGTTACTGTAAAGGGGCAACAAGGAGGCCTGCAGTTTCCTGCACTGAGGATGACTGAGAGGCATGTAAAGCCAGTCTAAAGAGAGCTGAGGACAGAGTCGCCACCACAGCCTGCCTGGTTATTGACAGATGTCATCAGTCTGTTAATGTTACAGTGGGAAGTGTACTTGATGATGAGTGATTCTAATGCAATAACAGGTGCTACTTTTTATAACTAAGAACAGGTGGCTTTATATTGAGAAAAACAGAAAAGGTTGTATGAACAGAGAATCCAGCTCATCTTTAATTTATAACAGCAATGGTAGATGATAGAATATCTGACTTGGACTCCATCTGGTGCATTAATGTATTATAATATATGCTCTAAAATGAATCTTTCTCTCTCCTGCCACACCCTCTTGACAACTTCTCACATTTCTTCTATCATCACATGTCACCAGCTGACGGTGAGCAGTGCATCCCTTGCTCCATATTCATCTGGCTCTCGTTTTCCTGAGCGAGACGTGCTCCCCCCTTTTTGCCACGAGCCCCCCGCCTGGCTCAACCCAGCCCAAAAGCCCTTTGATGTGTCACTCCACATCTCGCCCTCAAAGCTGCGAAATCTCAATTTTCTGATAAGAGCAACCTCAATTTGTCAGGAGATACTATTTATAGATGTGACTGAGATAGAGCTGTACGAGTCGCAATAATTCTTAACAAGCACTTAGAGGCCACGTGTGTGTTGAGTAAAAGCAGCACTGCTGACGTCGATTCACCTGATAAAGACACAGAGAGGAAGTACACGTAAATTGATGCATGGCAGCACTTTTCCTTTGCAGTTGTATCAGACATGGGTCCATTGTAGCAAAGCTTCCTGTTTGAACTCCTACCTCCTGAGGGTTGGAGCTCTTTTAATATCTCAGTTCAACCCACTTTGTGGTTCCTAGATAGAACTGCCTCTTAGATAGAGCTGCCTCCATGCACACAGGACTCAGCAGGAAAACCTGCAGCCTTTGGAATAAATTGCACATACAGACACACGGTTATACTACACAGTGATATATAAATATTGGGGGATCTACTGTAAAAGCTTTGATAAGTAAATCTCCCATGACTCACCCAAATGGTTGAGCTACAGAAACAGTGCAATGATATTTTGTTGCACAAGAATCTTACAATCAACAACGGTTTTTAAAGTCAACACAGCAAACTAAATTGTTTCTTCTGTATTATTTAGTACCAAATAATGTAGTTTTTTTTATAGGATTCATCAATCAATATCATTGACTGTATATAAGAAGTGGAAAAGCCTCTGGTTTCAAAAGGAAGTCCATTGCAGAGGTGCATTAAACCTACATTCTGTCTAACGGCCAGCAGGGGGAGACAAAAAGAAGTCCAATTGTATGAAACCAGAAGAGAAAATGAGCCTACTTCTCAGTGGATTTATTACCCCAGTAAACATTTTCCTGAATGGTTCATGGTCTCAATCTCTAGTTCAAAGTCTTCTTAAATACAGCATAATGTTCATTTTGTAACTTATGGTCTCATTTAGAGTAAAATAAACCATAAAGCAGTGTATGCTTTAAGGCCCTGATTCTCAACCAGTGGGTTGGGACCCAAAAGTGGGGAAGTTTTCAGTGGGTCGTTGACGTGCGCGCAGTAGTAGTGTTGTTTATTCACACTCCATAGCGTTGTCCCAATCCACGGGCTGCAGCCTTCGAAGGAGGTGGTCCATGCAGGATGCTCCATTTGTAGCCTGCGTAGACCGTTAAATCCGAACTGAATTGAGACGGTCTGGTCTACCCTTGCATCACCAAATGCCTAGCAACAGGTAGCTAGCAGGTTCAGCACAGATTTTAATGAAATAAGTCGTGGTGGGTCCTGAGGATAGACCAGTTGAGAACCACATCCTTAAGGTGTGGCAACTTGTGATGGACAAGTTGCTACCACTGTGATTTTTCAACAAGGATAGACACAAAACAATGCATGTCCGTCCTGTTCCAATTATGGTCACTTCTAGATCCAAAAAATCCAAGATGGCTACGGCCAAACTGCTGAACTCAAGTCTTTAAAAGGCTGGTTCACACACCAATGCTACCTCTACAATGCCCACTTGTTTTTACAGTCTATGAAAACTTTCACTCCTTATATACATTTACTTTTCTTTTTTGGTACAGTGCTGCGTTAGCTTTGTTGCTATGATACAAAACCTGTGAATTAAACATTAAATGTTTCCGGCGTCTTGATTATAAACTTTTTTTTCTTATACTTCAGAACTTTTCTGAAGGCATAAAATCAATTTAACAGAGCTAAGCTATTTTATACTTACCTGTTGATGGAATTCCAGTTGCAGGTGAAAGTTAAACTATTCTATTAGCTTTTATATAAGCTACATTTTCCCGTCAGAATGCAGGGGAGTGAACCTCAACCTCTCCATACCTTTTATTCAATCCCTGCAGACAAAGTGCTTCACAGTGTATTTGCACACGAAAATCTTGCCGTGCAACTTCATGTGCAGCACTGACTTAAGTTCACGTAAGAGCAGAGCTTTCTTTACTTCTTTACTTTGAGTGAATATCTTCATGCCATGTCCAGTATGGTGTCATTTTCACCATGTAGGCTTTTGCTACTTTGCAGGGGTCTCATATTGAAAGGCACGACCCCACTGTGTAGCTTATAGGCAGTGCACTTTTGCCATCATGTAAGTGAAAAGGATGGTATTTTTTTAAACTACACATATAACTACACATATTTGCATTTTCTGTTCCACTTTTTTGGTGCACAGTACACAGAGAGCTGTATGTACTTTTACAAAGACGGTTTAACGCACAGAAGCACACATACCACAGATACGTCTCCGACACTAAAGCAATTTCATTTCATTTTGGCTTTTCTGAAGGGAGCAGGAAGTGGAAATGAATAAAATAATATTTTGAAGAAGTGCAGAAAACTGTCTCTTGAGAGGAAATGGGTGAAGAAGAAAAGAATAATACTTCTGTGCAATAAAAGACTCTAATCTGAAGGAAGATGTGAATATGAATAAGCAAGTTTGCCTGATTCATAATCACTAAAATTGACTTCTTTTCATGACTTTAATGTTCTGATGATTTTAAATTCCAGACTTTCAAAAGCTCATATTAGAACGCTCATCATTCTCATTCTAACCCAGACGTTAACTTTCACTTTGGGTGAGATGTGCTCACGTAAATTAAAGTCATTTACGCACATTAACGTTTTAATCCAAAACTCTGTTGATGGCTGCCTCACATTGTCCAGACGAACAGCAGCCAGATGCTGTGAAATAAATCACACATGGGCTAATGGTGCCAGAAATATTTATCTCCCATTAACTCATTTTTTAGTGGCGGACCACTCCTCCAATTTTGATTAGCATTTAAATCTGCACTGTATAATATTCAATGTGATGCTTGTCTTTATAAAAGTCATGAAATTAGAATAAAAAACTTCTGCCAAAATCCAAATACTGAAACTTCTAATGGCCGCACAGAGCTACAACACAACTCTCTGACAGTATTTATTTTCTGTTTGAGCAAAACACTCAATGCAAACAGTCTTTATGGAAGCGATGTTGATATTTCAATGTTTGCTTGACTATTTTGCCCATGCATCAACCCAACACGGAGTATTAGTTATCTGTATGCAGGTGGTTTGTGGTGAGTATGTGCAGTAGTGCAGGATTGGCTGAAGAATACTTTGGTGGAGGAGATGGGGGGGCAACATGGAGCCCTTTGAGTGATCTTTCTCATTCCTTACTTTCTCTTTTTCTTCAGGTGTATTTTGGAACTTTGGAGTAAATATGCATCAAATTTGTCATTGTGATAAATTTTTATAGTTTATTTAGACAAAATCAGAGGAGTCACTGACCCTCCCAGCTAACATTGGTCGTGTCCCTGGCCAATTATGTTCCAATCAGACTCTCGTATAAAACTAAAAAACTATGGAAAAAAAACAAATGTTGTACTCTATATCACCATTACTTGTTTGGAGGTAACTGGTGTATAATTTCATATCAAGCATCTTTGACGGCTCAGATCTCTCTGTATCCATTATGGATGTGTGACTGATCCATTAGCTTGTGTGCCATTTGATCTTTATACAGGTTCCTATTGTGCAGTGTTTGTGCATGTGTTTGTGTATTGGCATTCAGTTATAGTACAAGCCAATATCTCTATTCTGATACTTGTCATAAGATGTTCATCAAAACGTGTGGTCTGTTTATTTCTAAGTTCATTAGAATTCTGTAAGATTCAACTTTAACAATTGTAAGAAGTAACACAAGGATGTTAGAATAAAGTGATAGCTATTTGTTGACATGTTTAACTGTTTCTAACATTCCCCATCAGAGGAATAGTTTTCCTTTCTTCTAACTCCACCTTAATGATAGAATTAAAACCTTGTTGAATGGTCCCTCAGTGGCTCAGACCTTCCCCCATCAATCCTGAACTGAACTGCATTCAGCGGCGCTCTCTGTCCAACCTTTGGGCTACTGCTGGCCCAGTTTGTCTGAAATGGTAATGTTCTGCTTTGAAGTTGCCTCTATTGAGGAAATGGAAAAGTCTGGTCTTATAAGACCACATACTATATATAGCCAATTCACACATGTCTGATTTTACATCATACATCCGCGGCTCGCTGAGTAAAGGTCTTAGTGTTGGATCAGTTCTGACCCTCGGAAAAAGGCTCTTACTGTACTTGTTTCTTTCAGCCCAATGAAATATTTCAATGGCAATTTGATTACCTGCTGCTGCGGAGACAGAAAGAGCAATTTGAAGACAGATTGACCTTTCTCTTCTCTCTACAACCCCGTCCTCTGCCTTTTCCATCCAACGCATCTCATCCATTCACTCTGCAGCCTGCAGTTCTCAGCGAATACTAAAAATATTACCATAAACCCTGAACAGTCTGTGCATAACAGGAAGGAAACGGTGCCTGGGAACGTTTATGCATCTGTTGTGTCCCTAATCAGGATTTGCAGTAGATACCCTTGACTGAAAGGTAGGCTTTGAGATTGAGTCCTGTCTGCATGTTTTAATAAAACAAGGGTTATTCAGGCTCGTCTGTTGGGTTTGGTGTTTGAGGTATTTCTTTGTGCATTTTAGAAGAAGAGAAAAAAAAAGAGACAAAGACAGAGAGGGAGAGAGGTGACACTGGCCCGGGGCAACATCCTATTACCGCCTCAGTGTGATGCAGAATTCCTAACATTGCTCCCTCATTCCAGCCAGGGAACCATGACGCCATTATGTCGCCAATGCAAACATGCCGTCTTCTTGTATCAATTTACCATTGAACCCTAAAAAATGCCTCGGCAGCAAGACGTGACCCAAAAATGTCAAACGACTCAAGGGTAGTGTCCTCAGATGGGAGGAAATTATGCGGGGAACAAACCTGCTGGCAGAAGTGATCAACCGCAAATTATTCTATTCAGATTCACAAAGCAGCGGCTAATTTGAGGGAGTGACACCAATTTCCCACAGGCCAACCCGCACGCCTTTTTTTTCTCTATTTACTATTAAATACCAAAGAGATGTGTGTATCCTGAGCGAGCATGGTGGAGACTTTAATGAAGAGTGGATTCCATTCAGCCGCACACCACTGCAGCCTCTCCAGCCCTCCCCTCATCACAATAGTTACACAGGCTTTACGGTTGTAGCACACGTCTCCTAGAAACCACAGCTTGTGCCTTACCTATATGGTAGCTCTGTAGAAATAATTGCAAATATGACAAGACTAGGAGTTGTATCCTTAGATCAGCTAACATGCTGACAATGTTCACCATCTGAGTGTAGCATGTTGCAAAAATTGTAGTATGATGGAATTTGATGGAGAGAGGTCGCCAAAGTTGTGACCCCCATCCAACTGGGGTCTTGGCTTTGCAAAGCTTTGTCCAGATATGTCACTAAATACCAAAAAATGTCAACCTGGAGCCGCTAGATGAATACTCAGGGGATCACCAAAGTCAGTAGGGTTCATCCTCTGGGACTCATTAGCGTCTGTACAAAATTCTATGGCAATCCATTCAATAGTTCTTTAGATATTTCCGTCTTGACCAAAGTGGTGGACTGGTTAACTAACAGCTATGATGATGAATCACAGGAACTACATGATAGTAGGATTGTTTCTAAACGACCATTAGGCATGCATTTAGCAGTCTTTTTGTTTGTTTGGCCATCGGCATCTTAACAATAATAATAATAATAATAACTTAGACTTAAATAGCGCCTTTCATGGGACCCAAGGCCGCTTTACAGAGTAAATAACGAACAGACAACTGAACAAAACAAGCAAACAAATAAGGCAGAAAGAGATAAATAAAACTAGCACTAAAAACAGGGGACGGTGGTTAATTATAGTCCAAAGGCCGCGGTGAACAGACGGGTTTTGGAGGTCTTTCTGAAGATGTCCAGGGAGGCCGCGTTGCGGATCTCTGCAGGCAGAGAGTTCCAGAGGGCGGGGGCCGCAACACTGAAGGCTTGGTCCCCAACAGTTCGAAGGCGAGAGTGAGGGATGGAGAGCAGGCCTGTATCTGAGGACCTCAGACTCCAGGGTGGGGATAGGGATAGAGGAGGTCCTTTAGGTACTGGGGGCAAGGGAATGGAGAGACTTGTAGGTGAGGAGGATGATTTTATAGGTGATGCAAGCCTTGACAGGGAGCCAGTAGAGGTAGATGAGGATGGGGGTGATGTGCTGCCAGGGTTTGGTGCGGGTGGCGGCTGAGTTTTGGACATACTGGAGCCTGTCCAGGGCCTTGCTGGGAACCCCGAACAGGACTCCACTGCAGTAGTCCAGATGGGAGGTGATGGATGCATGTATGAGGGTCTCTGCCACGGAGTCAGAGAGTGACGGCTGGAGTCTGGAAATGTTAAGGAGGTGGTAAAAAGCAGATTTGGTTGTGAGCCTGAAAAGAGAGGGTGGAGTCTAGGATGACACCGAAGTTGCGGACTTCGGGGGGATGGAGAGATGGAGCAGCCGTCAACGGAGAGGAGCTCCCGGAGCAGAGGAGCAGATCTCCAACCTTCCAGAGCAGCGCATCCGTTTTTTTTGGAACCAGGAGTGGCCATATTTGGATAAAAGGTGGATATGCATTGATACACTTCCATCCTGGTTGACAGGCCACCAAGGTATAGCGACTTGAAACACAGGTAGCCACGCCCTAAAGAATACCCTGCTTATTGTCTGCTGGCTCTAAAGGAGACTGTAGTTTACAAAAGGAACATGATGCTATATTGAAGAGCCTTGGAACCAGTCATTGAGACCATAAAGTCAGAAGGCATATAGTTGAGATGACGCTCATTTCCCGCTCTCATTGCATACCGCGTCTTCTTTTTGCAACCAGTGACATCGCCCCCTGCTGGCCATTAGAAATAATGCAGGTTTAAGTACGTCCACAGTGGCTTCCCCTTTGAAACACTCCACTTTGTAGTTTTTGCTTTGACCCCATTCAAAAAAACAATATCCAGACATAACATTGCATCATCTATCATAGACTACTGTTTCCTGATATACGATGGCAGAGGCCAATAACATTTTCTGCACCTCTTACATTAACAAAGTTAAACAAATGCTAAGCTGTGTTCCACTTATAATCCATGTTTAAAGGAACAGTTAGACGTCAAGGGAAGAATACTCATTTGCTCTCTTGCAGAGAGACAGATGGAAAAATCAATAGCACCCTCATGTCTGTAAGCTAAGCAGGAGAGAGTTAGTGTAGTTGAAAACGGTGGGAAAAAGCTAACCTGGCTCTGTCTACTATCACCTCTAAAGCTCGCCTATTATTTTGCTTGATTCATTTGTAGAAATAATAAATATATGAGCTGTAGGTTTTAGGAGATATCAATAAGCTAATCAATACACGTATTATTGTGGTTAGCAAGTGTACAAATCTGATGCCGACCTGATGGATCTACAAGCTGAGGTGGTGTAACTTCAGAGCCTCTTTTTCGTTGTTCTCTAACCTCTCGTTTTGTGTCTCTTGCACATTATAACCACGCAGCTGTAAATCAGCGGCAGACACGTGAAGTCGATGTGAAATGTCGCCAACACGAGACGCTCGAGTTGTTAATGCTTTTTCAAACCGGTGCCTCATTCTGCCCTGCATATTGCCTCTTGTGGCTTGATTGTTTGGAGTGTGTGCTGCACGTATCCTTGACATTTTCTCTCTCTCCGTCTGCCTCTCTCTCTCATTCGTCCGCACTACATTTCTGAAAGTGTGACAGCACTCCGGGGATCATTTTGCAGCAATTTAACTTCATGTCAGATGTGAGGCTATTTAGAAGAGGGCAGCTTATGCTTTTTTCCCCTATATTAATCTAATGGGGGTGGAAAATTATTCACACTCTTACCCTGTGTAAAAATAGCAGAACATTAAATTACATGTGATTTTGTCCAAAGCAACTGTCTCTTATACACATCAGTGACATTTCCTTGCTTGAGAAATTGAGACTGGTAGTCAGGGGGAGCAGGCAATCCAAGCGAGGTACAGAGTTCTTTCTTGTACTTGGAAGGAACATTACAGTTCTTTTCTTTGTTCTTTTCAAAGCAGAGGTTCAATGGGAACATGTTGACCTTGGGAACAGCACATGGCAAGACAATTTCATCACCATGTCTTTATTAGCTGATCTATAGCTTTCAATCATATGCATGCATGCATAATGCATGTTCATGTGATGTACTCACATTAGAAGAACTTTATGTGACTAGAATTTAAAACTTTTTTACAGAATCAAAATTGACCTTGTGGTAAAATTATACACTCAACACAATAAAAAAAGTATTTAAGTATATGTGTCTGCTGCAGTATGTCCCATGTAAAAGTGCAAAAATAAATATGTACTGATGCATTAGTGTGAAAGCAACATTTCCATGTTGAGCTAATTTAAAGTAGTAATATCGAAGATCTCAGTTTCGTTCTCTTTGGCAGCACCTATGGCCATAAACGGGAGCACACTTCCCAGATATCCAGACAGTGTTGCATGTGTGACGTCCACGGTTGGCTCCGGTTGTAACTCTTGATTTTCCTCGCTGACGGTCGCTTTCCTTTTTGGACTGTTTGCCTTCATCAGAGCGTCGAGTTTGTTTCTTTTTCTTTGGATTTTCACTTCTTGTTGAAGTTGTATCTGTAGTCATCCATCTTTTCTTTGTTTGTTCAGCCATAGTAGATTACTGTTTACTCGCAACACTTGCAGAGACCGGAAAAGCAGCCGCTTAGCTCCGCCTACCCTCTCTGGCAGACCAACCACTGCTTGCTGATGGAAAACGCGTCACTAACTGGGCGCCGCTTGTGATTTTTTCCGTGAAAGTCGCCACAGACACCCAGTCTGTAATACTGCAAATGCAAAGGCTTTCATCGGTGGGCCATCGGCTCAATCATCACTGTGTTGCCTCATTCGACGATAGATAGTGACTGAACAGACATTAATTTAAATGAAAATCTTCTGGATTATCTTTAAGCTACCATTAAAAAAGACTAGTTGTAGATCTTTTGACATCAAGGCAATGTGAAGTGCTTCAGCAGCAGGAGGGAAGGCTAGCAGCGTCTTTAGCTTGTGTTCTGGTGTGTTAAAGATAATGAGCTGATTTTAATATTGCAGAAAATGAGGGGATGATGGCAATGGTGACGATTCACAGACGACTATTTCCAGCAATGAAAATGGTAACTTGAAGGAGGAAATCGGGATGCCAAACATGGAGGACAATGACAACGATGAAGAGGATGAAGAAGCGGAGTGTCTGATGGAGCTGCTAAGTGAGCATCATGAGCAGAAAGACATTTAGAAAGATAAAAGAAAAAAGTCTGCATATTATAATAAACAAAAAGAGCATTATTTCACATACATAGAAAATAATGGTAATAGTTAAGTACAACTACTTCACACCTATACTTTGGTACTCTAGAGTAACGACTTTTCACTACTCTGTCGGAGAAGTACGACGAAAAAATGTGCAGCTGTAGTTCTTAGTTTTCTTTCTGCAGTTTGTTTCAGTCACAGTTACAACAGAGGCCTGTAATATTCTTCCATGAGCAGTATGTCACCCTCTGAAAGAGATTACTGTTCTATGCTACAATTGGACATACTTTGAGCACAATAACCAGGTAAAGGATGAATTATTGTGTCACATTTACAGTAAGAGCTGTGGTAGATTTACTCTGTGTAGCTATTTGCAGTGAATGATTTGGTGAGACAGGATTAAAAGTGTGACAGGAGCTGGGCGAGCTAGGTGACATTGTGATTTGAGTTCACAAACTGAAATAGCGAAACACAAATATGGAAGAAAGAAAGGCAGGAAGGATTTGCGGGATGGACCGGCTTAGCCGGTTACAGCGGTTAAGTTGGAGGGAAGCCGAGTTAAAAGGCCCGCTAAATGAGCGCAGTCACTGCTGTGCCAACTGTGGTTCCCTGCAATGTTGTGATTTGATTGTGGTGCGCTATTAAGGCTCTCTTTGCTCATAATGGCACTTCTTTATCCACCGTAATAATATTCAAATGAGAGTCCAATGACACACTCCTCCAGGGTAGGAAAATACACCCAGGCTTCAGATTAGTTCAAGGGCCCCATGAGACACGGGACGGCTAAATGGAGAGCCGTCAAGTTTTTAATTCCTATACTTTCTGAAAGTGCGAGAAGAGATGAGAGAGCAGTGCAGTGGAGGAGGAGAATCTCAATGCAGAGCTCTAATGACATTTCAGCGGGTTGTGAGAAATGGTGTTTGTCTGCTTCTCTCGCAAACAAAAAGATCAATTTGGAGAGAAATGATTTGTTATGCTAATGTGTGTTTTGTGTGGGCTAAGCCGAGATAGGTTGCAAAATTACAAAGTGAAACAGCAGCAGCAAGTAGCCCAAAACAAATATGCTGTTACTTATGCACAGATACACACATATGCACAGAGCTTTGGATGCAGGTGATGCAGTGTTTGTTAGCAATGATGTCACCTTTACATTCCCTGTTCTGCCATCAATGACAGCCTATTACCAATAGGTGGCAATCTGTCCTTGTCACTCTATCTGTCTAGTGTTTAAGCTTATCTGCAGAGCTTTAATGTATGCCGAATGAGATTTTTACAGCTATATGTGAAGGAGAAGACGTGAAGTAATGCAGAGGAGAAAGACAGAGAGCGGCTCTGAGAGGGAGAGAGGTTCAGAGGGATGACAGGGGTGCTGACTGGTCAAAAGGTTTGCTTTCTCCACCTGCCATGCCTTCTGTCCATGTGAGACTAAACACCCTTTGGTGTTTTAACACTCCTCATAAGGGAGTAAGCCTCCCACAATGCCTTGTGTCTTTGTGTCCCCAAGTCGCACTGCATGTCAAGAGTGCTTCTATTCTGCATAAAGGTTAGCGGCAAGGACAGAGCGGCTGTAAGTCGTTCGGCTTGTTCCTCATTAAAAGGCGACCATCAAATGAGGGCTCGGGGGGGCAGAGGGATGGCTGATGATTGCATATTTCACTGAGGCGGCCGTTGTGGCTGCACAGCTGGCTGGCACAACACACCCGGGCCTCAGTCAAAGCGAGCGCACAAGAAGCAATGCCAATCAACCCGGTGCCTCTGGATGCCTCTTTACATGAAGTAACTCGAGCACAGGCTGCGTCTCAAAAGTCTTCCTTGGCTTTGCTCCTTCATGTATTACTGCAATGACCTGAAAGCAGACAGAGGGCAAAGCAATATAGTCGGTGTCTACTTGAAAATAGCAGTCCAGTAACTTTACTTTCAAGCAATTATGCAAAAGCAGACTCTCCGGTTCCTGGTTTTAGAATGGAGGGAGAGCGAGCAGTTGATGCACATCATTACAGCTTTAACATCACACACAGGATTGCCATTCCCACACGGGATGTTAATAAGACTATTTCCTGCCATCGACGATAAAAATGACTCCCAAGTATTTGAAGACAACTGTAGGCAAGGGCATTGAGAGTAATTGCTTTCCCGCTTCTTTTTTTTCCATAAGAAAAGAAGCAGTGAAGATTCAATATACAGCCCTGTCTCCTGGAAACGACGCTTGTATACAAGTCATTTGGAACAAGAAAATACATTTGAGGAAACATAATGCCAATAGAATTAGGTTTTCTATTACTGTAATGAGGAAATGTTAATTAGCTTAATGCAAAAATGCTACTGCTGTATGTGTCACTAAAATACAGCGACCCATTAACTTTGTAGGGCAATAAAACACAGAGTGGGGAAGGATGGGTGTGGTTTGCAGAGAGAGAACTTTTTTTTTAGACTCAATTAAAAATTAATTATTCTTAATAGTTATAGTCAAATATTTGCAAGTAAAAAACACATTTTAAAAGTTCTCTGAGATTAGTCAAAGTAAGTCAAAAATCAAACCCATCCCAACTTTATTTTTCTTTTTTTTTAACCCTCCTGTCGTGTTCGTTTCTCGCCCCTTACTTTGGTGTTCTGTGGTGGTGAACTGCTCTTACATGAACACAAAAACCATTAATCATCACCAAACACCCTTTTAAGCTGTAAACAATGTCTCAGACTAGTGGTTAACATGAGTTACTGCAGTGAATAAACAAAGAATAGACACTGAAAATGTATTCCAAAATCCATCGATGTTGTCTTCCATTTCCTCTTCATCTGCTTCAAAAAATCGGTCCAGTCCCACCACAGGTGTTACTAAGTCGACTAAACCACTGAAATATCAATGAAAGTGTTGATCAGCAATTTTATATGTTCAAATGCCGAGTGTGGAGGATATCATAAAGCCCTGAGGTGATCGAATGTAAAACACAATATTTATGATTGATGAAAGTTATGAATCGGTCAGATTTGTCCCCAACACGACAGGAGGGTTAAGCAGCCACGATGTTTCTCTTTGCTAGGTTGCATCAACATCATCATGCTACAGATTGCTGTGTGATATGCCTGCAGTTATATTTTGTATTGGTGGCATCTGTGGGCTTCTTTCATTTTTTCCAACCTATGTCAGATGAAACCCAGATGGAGGCGCTGGTTTGGCTCAGTTGGTAGAGCAGGCGCCCCATGAACAGAGGCCACAGTCCTCGACGAACTGATCGCAGGTTTGACTCCCGGTCTGCCAATCATTTGATGCATGTCATCACCCATTCTCTACTCCCCACATTTCCTGTCTCTCTTCAGCTGTCCTATCAATAATAAAGGCAACCCTGGGAAACCCAGATGAAGACTTTATAAAGGCTCCACTTCTGTCTGACAATTCCTCCACAGCTGCTTGCTGGTGCAAACCATGCTCACGCAGTTACAGCTAATTACTAAGATGGCAACCGTAGCATGGAATTTGAATATATTTACTGTATATAAGACCACAAATAAGACACAGAAGACAAACTTTGAATCTGTATTATGCGAGAGGCTGTATTATATGTAGCTCTGGTCTTGTTTGTGTTTCTTTAGTGGTTCTTTTGTAAAATAAACGGCAAAGCTGATGCAGTGATTTCAAGCTCTTGTTTCCCCCTAAACACCCCGAAAAGAAGTGATACTGTTCCTTTGACATAAAAAATATATAATATTTCCAGGTTTCTAACCTTAAATTGTTGAACTTCTGAGCTTTTCCACGAACGCCCTCCCTTGGCTCTGTATATTCTTTTAAAACCACAACAGCCATAAAATGTTCAGACGCTTTTCATTCTTCTTCAAGAAAAAGAAATCGTGACTCATAGTGCCTACAGCTTTATTCAAATCATTTATGTATGATGCAAAAAAAAAGTCAGCAGTGACTTTTTTATTAACTTTATACCAAAATCATGATCTTTGCCTGACAGTCACAGTCCCTTAGTCGCCTAAACAATACCGGACACATGAGAGACTCTTTGTACACCAACCATCCACCCCAGCAGCTCCACTTCCTGCTCCTCCAGTACAATACATAAGAGACGTTTTAAAGACCACAAAGTTATTAGAACAACAGTTTAGTAACATTTAATTTGTAAGAGACAGGATTGGAATACATATTAGCTCTCTGCAATCATACCTTACGCATTACCTCTATCTCTTAGCAAAACATACATAAGGTGCTTTTCGACAGCTTTCCCAGGAACTAGGAACCCTAGGAACTCTGCGCGTTGCAGTAGCAGGAACCAGGGACAAAATTTAGTTCCGGGGTATTTTATTTACCCCACAAGAAGTCCCTTCCTTGGGGGTAGTACTTTCCAACGGTCCAGGAACCTTTGGGCCGGGGCCTGCAGTGCTTCTGATTGATCGGGTACTCGCATGTTTATTTCACCCGGCATGTTTTAAAGACTGCAGCTGCAAGCTCACTGTTTTCCTCGTGCTTCGAGGTTGTTCATCGCCGTGCTTTGAGGTGGAGTCAGAGAAGAATGCAAAGCAATAAAGCACGATCAGAGACAGCAGAAGCTGAATCTCCTCCGTGCTAACAGGCTAACTGTAGTGTCGCACAAATGATGATACCGGCCCGTTCGTGGAGTTTTATGGCGTCATTTTTGTTGTATGGCCTTCATCTTCTTCTTACCGCCATCTACTGGACTGGCGGTTTAGGGCAGTTACTTTTATTGCTTCTCCGTACGTTATTGGCCTGATTTGCATAATCTTCCCCGGACTTTACGCCGCTGTGGAAACGCAGACAACAATGGGCGACAGGAACCATTTAGTTCCTTGAAGAAAGGTCCCTGGAACTTTTGGTTGAAAAGCACCTATTGAGGTCTATTAATAAGTAACTAGAGCTGGTATCAGACTGCAGGCTCGCTGTGAAGAATAAAGTGTGCACAAACACAAACGTCATCAGTGAGGGTAAAAAAACCTCTCTCTCCATTTTGTCCTTGATAAGAATCAACAAATGAGCACATAAAAGGGAGGCAGAGAAAAGGGGCAGTGGACAAAAGAGGAGCTCTCAGCGGCTCTGAATAAACCTTATAAGGCCTTGGAAAGATGCAAACTTACTCCTTCTTTTTCCCTATCTACGCGAGTGGAGGTCGAACCGTTCTTTACATCGGGCTTAGCAGTAATGAAAGAGAGGCTGAGGGCTCTCAGATGCATAAATATGCATGCTAACATAAAGCTGTAGCTTAATGTTTGATGAGAAAGGACTGTTCGGAGGGCTGTGGTCGGAGAGTGGAGCAGCGTTCTCGGCTGTATTGAAATAAATGAATGTTGACAGAGAAATACATGGTTCATTGGAGCGGTTATGCTTGTGCGATTAACAACAATACAACAGGAGGTATGTGTATGACATGATGGTACAATATAAAAACTTTATAGAACAAAGCATTATGCATTGATCTGATGAAAAAATACTTGCTGCCTAAAGCACCACAAGAAAGGTTGTATGTAACATCATAAGATAGTCTCATTTACAGTCGATCATTGCCGGGATTACATCAAGTAACAAGCTTTTCATCATTGTGTTACCATCCGCCATTACATACAATGTCACATCAGATATGGCGGTGACATGCTTCGCTGATCAAGCCATCTGTTATCTCCAGCTCAGCAGGTATTGTCCATATTTAACTTCCTTTTATCCATGTTTAGAACACATTGGAAATTGGATTAAGATGTGGGGAGATTAGAGCTCTTCCGCACGGCGTGATACGTTCAGCTGATAGGGTTGAGCACAAACATCTGTGCATCATCATCAAAAGACAATGTCACAGTATCACCTGCTGACAAAGATCGGGAACGATTGAGAAAGTTCCTGATAATGAAATCCTCAAGGTGAAGGGAGCTTCACTTCAGTGAAGCAGTGGTAAAAGTGAGACATATTTTAGAGGCCAAACAATATTGGATTTTTGCTGATGACTTTTCACCATCATGAAGTCAATGTTCATATCAGTTCGTACAATAGTAATAAAAAGGTGACAGTATCCCACCTTCTCGACCAAGCTGGTCCCAGTGGATGGCTGTCCACCAATGTTTCAGCCTGTTAATCATTATCATCTGAATCACGATGTAGCTGCCATGGAGCAAATGGCAGGAGCTAAACGGCTGCTTTTCCGGTCTCTGCGAGATCTTCTCATGATCAAATAATTTCCTGCTGATTAAACCATCAGCTCTGAATGGCTGCGCCAACTGCGTTAGAGGTCATTCCTCTTACTGGATTTATTTTTTTAAGTGCTCTTTTCATATTTATCGTCCTTTATAAATGATAAAACGGTCACATAGAGTTCATTAAAGGGCCAGATTTGAAGAGGTTTGTTGTAGGGAAATCAAATTCTGACAGTGAACACTTTGATGATGTGTTGAGTCACAACAATCTGGATGGCATTGAGTCTGCCTGGAGGTGGAGATGAAAACTAAGTGCATGAAAAAGTCTTAACAGTGTTAACACTCTTCTAAATAATAACTCGTCATACTTTGAGTTGTAGCGCTAACCTGGGAGCTACGTAGCAGCTTGATCTTTTTCTCATTAGTCAGTCATTTCTATGTGTGTATAAGAGTTTCCAGTCAGCCAGCATTTATTTATAGCTCTGATGTGACAGCAGCATTACATTGGAGGATGTTCTTGCTGTGATTATGGCCACTTCAGTGCTGCTGACACTGCTCAGCTGTACCTCATACCTACTGCACTGCCGGCATGCTCATCATCTTGTAGTGAGCTGCCTCTCGGGTGCTATTGCTGCATTATATCATTTACTAAGAGCTGGATCTCATCCTCGCATGTCAGCGCTGAAATAAAACTTGGGTAAACCATAATTCAGCCGAACCTTTCGGACCCTGTTTTCAAGCCTTTCATTACAGTTTCACAGTTTCTGAGAAGTGACACCGGCCGTGTCAGTTCGCCTTAACATGCTTTGCTTGATGGAGCAATTAGGTGAAGAAATGTGAGCCGCGTCCGAGCCGACCGGTCAATAAGCGTCTGACAGATTTGAGAGGACGGTATGTTGACACTGATGACTGCGGTGGAGTTTTAACACAGAGGACCAGCAGTGCCACCTCATTCTCAGTCATGACCTGAGCGAGCACAGACCAAGTGGGCCGAGGAAGTGTCGTGGCCATCCAAGCACACTGTGTCTCCACATAATGAGCACTGCTGGGCTGCTTGTCTCAGACTGGTGGACGTTTCTAGCCTGGGCTCAGGAGTCAGTTAAAGTGGTGACAGGGCTTCGGGGGACTGGGCGAATGCCTGAGCAGCTGTCATTACCCCCGAATGTGACAGTTTATTTTTCCTGCGGAGGGAAAAGACGACACGTGAAGCTGGAAAGAGTTATTTTTTCCTTTGGCTCAGTTTTTTGTCTTATTTTAATTTGTTTTAGCTTTTGAAAGGCTTGGTACATGGCTTACATATATTATTGTTTCTAATAAACAGGAAGTTATTACACAGACTCCAGTGCATAAATCCAGTGACAAAGTAAAAAAGGAATAAATCCAGAAGGAAAAATAAAACAAACACGCTCACAAAATAAATAAGAAACAAACAAATCCAGAGAAGAGGAAAAACATGCCATGAGCTCTTCTTCAAAGACCCCCTCCAGTGAAACTCAAGTGTGTAACCTTGTAAACATCTCCATGTGGTGTTCTTCATGTGCTACAAGACATCAGGGACAACATCAGCAGTCATCTCCATGGCTGGGCCTGTCTGCTTTTAAACTGCAGTGTACCAAGGACAGGCTGAACAACACGTTTTCAGATTGGCAGGTTTGAGACGTCACAAACCTAAGGAGCCAATCCCGTTAATGGACGGGTTGATGCTATGCATATCATTATGTGTACTCTATGGCAGCCACTTTGGCGATGCGCGAGCCAGCTGAAACCGTCATTGTCATTTTTACAAACTCACTACTGTCGCTTAACGTTACTACTACTTCAAGCTAGCTAAATTACAACAAGTTGCCTCTAAACGATGAGGGCCTTGGGAGGACTTTTACAAGGTAATTGAACGTATTTTGCAGAAAAAACATATCAGACACAATTTATTATTTCAAGCAGAGCATTTAATATGTCTTAAAACATGACTGGAGCTGCTCTTTAAGTCAAACTACAGTAAACAATACTCACACATGAGGACTGATATCTATTACAGCCTATCATCCATGTGAATCTAATCCCCAGTCCCACGGAGACACCCCGTGCTCCTTATTATCTACTAGGCATAAGATCACATGATGTTTCATTACACTGACATATTCCTTAGTGTCGAGCCTGTGTTATGTTCTGGTGTCTTAAAATAACTCAACAGACATTTATTTTGCCCACAATTATCACGAAAAATAATTACATTTGCACAAAAATTACACTTGGATGTGTTTCCTCAGTAAACATCTCTTCTTAACCAAAAACCAACCACGATAAAAATTCTAGTTCCTTCTTCCAAACAAACTATACTCCTTTCATTAGGAAAGCTCCTGTTTCAGTTTCATTCTGTGAGTCTGGATGGTTTCTTATATTGTGTGAGCTCTGCCCTCGCCTCCTTCACATATTTGCCATTTTTGGCCACAATTTTAGACTACTTATTAATTCCATCTCTTCTCCAAGGTCACTCTGCAAAACATTTTTCACATCAACAGTGATTATACAAGAAGGAGGGAGTTGTCATATAAAATAATGAGGCTTTGGGGTTTTTAGCTCTTAGTTTCAAACGTTTCTGGCATTTTTATAAGGCTTTACCTCAGTGCAACTTTGTATCTGTGTTTTGGCTGAGTTTTAATTTTTAATGGCATTATTGGCTTCATTAGAGCACAACATATCTTGTTGCGCAAGCAGGTCTCTTTTGAATCAAACAAAGTACAGCATTTAAATAATTAAATTCTTCTTCAATCAAATATTTTCAGTATGAAAAAAAAGAATAATACCGTTTTCTTTTTAAGTAAGATAAAGCAGAAGGCACATGAAAAGAAAACAGACTCTAATTAGTGTTTGTCAGGTTTAAAGTGCGCACTAACTAGTGGTGTGATGCACGACTCAAAAACTGACAGAAAAACAGAGAGAGGAAAAAAAAAGGATGGATCAATTTGCACCGTGCATCAAAGATCATCTGGCAAAGGGGAAGGCTCAGGTTTCTGTGTACTAGAACTAATGAGGGAATGAGAGGCAGGTGTTCGGGCAGGAGGGGAGGCAGCTGAAGGCCCGATCCCAATCTCCACACTCAAAGACTCGCGGACTTAATGTGTGTGTGGCTCAGGGCTGTACCACCGTTACATCCTGAGTCCACTTACATGCACATTTGTAGAGTTGTATTTTCATATCCAAGGTTTTTTTCTCTTTACTTTAAGCTACTGTGAGGAACTCAGGGTTGACCTTGGCGACCCAGGTGGACAAAGCACCTCTGAGTACCTCTTATCTCTCTGGTGATCTCGTCCTGAACATGTGTAAGTAGTATTCTTTATTTTTACACTCAAATGTATCTCTCACTTTTGATTGTTGATGCGGAAAATGTGATCAAAGACAGTTTGGCAGCGTGATATTAATCGTCTTGTCTGACACCAGCGGTAGCAGGCATTAGAATTAACTATATATAAATAGTCGATCTCGCTGATGGTCTTGTTTCTCTTTGTAGGTCATGCAAACCAGTCTCACATCAAAATGTGCAATAGCTACGTTGGTCCATGCTGCAAAACGTATTAGTTTCACTATAACGGCTCTAAAATTGTGAGATGCCTACGTTTTTTTCCCCTGTCTTTTCCATGGGCCTGCGTCCCGTCACGTGACTGACGGGTTTCCCTTGCTAAAACAAAAAACATGGCGGACATTCATTTTATTTTCAGTGGAAAATGTAATATTTTAAGATAGTTTGGGCATGGAAATGCGTTTGATGACATTTCTAGCAAGAAATGTACATTTTATTTTCACAATCTTCGCTCACTGGATGTATATGATCTTTAGTTTGTTAGTTATTACGAAAGGCAGTTTGGTCTACTATGTTTATAGCTTCGGTCTTTTACTTTATTGATTGCATTTATGCTGCAAAACCGATATTGTATACTGTATAAAAAGTGATCTTGGTTTCTGATGATTCTTTCGATAAATAAAATGAACATATTTTACGTAACTTCCGGGTTTACCCACATATCAGCGTCCATAGCAACCACCATAGCAACAGCAGAAAACATTACATTTCTCTGGTGAGAGCTGAAATAATCTTTAATAATTAACAAACTAAAGATCATATAAATCCAAAGAGCGAAGATCGTGAAAATAAAATGTACATTTCTCGCTAGAAATGTCATAAAAACCATCATAACCATTTTTTTTTTAATCATTTCGAGCCCTCATGCTCTTTCATGTCAGTTCCTGGTTTACATTTGCAAATCAACCATAAAGGCAACTTAAACAGGTTAAACTAAGAAGAAGACAGCTTTTACAGTTCCCAGTATAAAAATATAATGCATTATACTCCCTGACCCTCACATTCTTACTTCTACACAACAGGCACACTACTTGCTGCACTGGCATTGAAAATTGGCATTGGACATAAATTGCGAGGTGCAGAGCAGTCCAATATGAAGGTTATTACTTTATCATGTGGAGCAGTAATGGCTCACAGAAGTAGCAGTGGCTGTGCCGCTGTGGCAGTAGCAGCAGTGGAAGTGGAAGTGATTAAAGTGAATGAATAAATTCTTATTAAGTCATAGTGATACATAAAGACCATACTGCAAAGGGATGTAAAAGATAAATTTACCTACAAAAGATATAAAAGATCGCTCTCCCATTCTTTAGAAGGCCTGCTTGTCATATTTGATCAGAATAACAATGAAACAATGACTTTGCATGTAGAAATCCAATTAGTGTTGACAGCAATCCCCAAGGTAATTTCTATACAGTCGTTAAGCCCATGTGGTAAATGCTATTTTACATTGCGGTCTAGTTAATACTGATTGTTGTATGGTTGAGCCGTAATATTTTGAAATGGCGTCATTTCAGACTACGGTCTGAAAATCCATTAAAATCTGTTTTGGGAATATCCCTTTGATGTTTTAACCTTTCAAGGAGAGCCACTTTAGCTCCGAAAATTGGCTCCACATCCTCAGTAAGCCCTTCACAACCTGTAAGTCAAACACTCTGCGGAATAAATGTGAGAAACCCCAGTAAGTGAGATGTGGTTGAGTGGAGGTATGAAGAGTTTTGGGTGATGAAAATAGGAATGCTAATGTGTAATGTCTAATTGCTCGTTGCCAAAATTGGCTGACATGAGCACCCATCTGCTGAAGGTGAGCGATGCTGCAAAGTGCTCGCTAATTAAAATACTTGAAAGATAATTCTGGGAATTGAAAAATATTTAATGCTCATTTGTGTAATTCCAGCACATTAGGGAAAAAACAGGGTGAGGGCACGCTGGCCGTTATTTTTGGATGCTATTGTGCATGTAGGAGTGAAGGTAACAGAGGAAGTCGGGGGTGAAGGGGGGCGGAGGAAAAAATGCACAATATTTATGAAGCACTGTCAGGTTAATGTCATGCAACATTTATTGATGCAGTAATGTTTAATTTAGCATACGCTCCTGTAATAAGCCATTAGGTGTTGTGCTATGATTCAGAGTTTGATGGTGCTGTAATGACAATCAGATGCCCTTGAATATCTCACTAACACTGTGTCGGCTGCATTTAGAAGCGGGAAATAACCATAAATCAAACTTAAAATATATTTATGCCGGCTGAAGACGCTGTGCAGTCGTGGAGGCTATTGATAACATGACGATCTGTCTTTCAATGGCTGGCTATAAAATATTCAAAATTTCAGACAGGAACACGATTGGATTAGCTTTGATAATGGATGTCATAAAAGCAGCCGGTGCCATTTTAATAAATCTGTCACATTGCCAAAGGGTAGAGATCGTAGAAGCGTCTTGTAGCATGACAACAGAATCTTTTCTGGCTCAGCACACTCTTTAAAACACACACACACACACACAACATGAAGAGGTTGCAACACCCTATAGTTTTAGATTTGTGGAGAACACAGGTTTACCACCTATCGCAGCCTCACAGAAAATTCCAAACGAGCAATGTCAGCTCAAGGAGGATTGACCTTTGAGATAAACCAGCAGACTCTCCAGTGTTCCCTGTGATTGCGTGACACCGCTTAAATGACCAGGTGTCCTTTTGTCCTCTGTGATTAATGCCCTTAATTTCCTTGTAGCCTACCTGATAGATTGTGCGTTGTTCAGTTGTCTCCAGCGTTTCCTTTGACACTCACGGGTGACAGTGATTTACATATGGATTCAAGAATAGATTATCATATCAGATGCGGAGACGGATCACTGAAATAACTCAAGGAAAACACAGCTACCAGCTGGATGCCATGACACGCTGTGCATATGGATGGAGATAATGAAATGTGTCCCTCTTTTGTCTGCTGTGAGGGCGTCTTCCTGTTTGCGTCAAGCTGACCCAAAGAAAGCTATTTCTAGAAGGACTTTAAAGTTTGTTTCGATCATTATTTTCTAACGGCTGTCATCCCAACGGCTCAATCACTGCACTGGGAGAGGACTTCACAGGGTCACATTGTTATCATTGATTTCCTCACCAATGACATGACAATAAATGGCCAGTGACAAAGAAAACAAGAGCACAGTTCTGTGCAGAGAAGCTTTCATTGTTTATGGGAGTTATTCTTTTTGTTTTCCTCCACAAAAACCCATTCCTTTTGTACTTCAAAAACATCTAGTCCTGCAGTCATTGCTCTGCTGACTTTCTCGCTGTAATGAAATACAGAATCTATCTTTATAATGGATCATTATACATCTGCCACAGTCTAATGGCAGCAAGACAAAAATAATGTTGCTTGATTTACCTCACTAGCATACTCCATTAGATTTTTGGCTTGTAAATTAGCAGAGGAGAAATAAGGATTGCAGAGCAGGCGAGCTGTGAGATCGAGAACATACGCACTGTAAAATTGCCCCATTATGAAAGTTGCATCTAAGGGACATTACAAACAACCCCTGCCAGGGGATTTATTAGTGCAGAGCAAAACCATCGAGAGTAATAGCAGTGACAATATCCTTTTTTCACTCCTCCAAAAAAGCCATTAGTGCTCTGCTCTGAGCAGCTGTGAGATGGGATGGGAACCATGCAGGGATAGACGGAAGGAACAAGGAAAGTGGCTGACACATAAATGATTGCAAAGGGAATTGAATGAAAGAAAATTATGTTCTGAACTTTGAAAATGAACTTTAAAAAATGTCCCATGTTACACAAGGGCTCACTTTCAATTTTATGCAACACTTTACATTTTAGGATTTAATGGACTTACTCAGATTTGTCAGTAAGAACACTTCAATGGGGTCTACAGCCTAATTATAAACCAAGGGGTACCACAGGGTTCATTTCTAGGTCCACTTATTTTCTTTCAAATTACCCACATTTTCCACCAGCCTTCATACACGTTTTTATATGGATGAAATAACACCTTAGTGACCCAAATATAAGACGACCTGTTAGAAAGCTCAAGGCTGAAGCTTCCTTGAGACAGGAGTGGGTGGAGTAGGGACTTCTTTCTGTGTATCCTTATTTAATTTGTGTATATTTGACTAATCCAACAGGGAATGGAATGTTTTGTAAATGCTGAAGACGCCATAGATTCCTTGTTTATTAGAATGGATGCATAAATTATCTAAGCTGATTCATGTTTGTTTAGTTATATTTGTTTAAATATGCATTGCAATGCACTGATTAATTTTCATTTATTGTACAGAAAAATCATCCATCCATCCACCATCCATTCTGTATACCTCATCCATCTTTCCCCGCTCAATAAATGTTAAATGGCTCTTGGATCCCTGTGTTTAAATGTGCACACCAGTTAGAGGTTCGATGGTTCAGCAAAAGTTAGTTAATTTGATTTGCAAAAGCTAATTCAGTTATAGTTTATTCACAACCATTTGGAATGTTTCCTCTAAAATACTGAAAATGCCATGAAAGCATAATGTAATTTCACTTTTCACACAATCTCTTGCTAAGTTCTTGTAATGGTTTCCAGGAATTCTTCTGCTTGACTTGATTTGGTTTCTTTGTTCTAATTTATAAAACAAAGACTTGAGTTTTGTAGCTTGTAGCCCTATTCCATTTGCTCTGAGCCAAAAGGCCTCTTTTCACTCTTTTCCTTTATATATGTTGGAATAAATGCATTATGTTGCTAAAAAAAATGCATTTCAAACATAGGAACAAAGTCCCAGACATACATTTTGTTTATTTTCTTATCTTGCTCCACTTTAGAGTTATAGGCATTTTAATAGTGAGTGTGCACATGCACCATAAGCTGGTAAATTATCACACCAAAGACTTTATTTTGCAACAAATTAAACAAGAATCAATGAACTTATTATTGAAGCTGATTCAAACCCATGGCAGTTTATTCCATCCCATCTACAACAATCCCCGCAGTCAGGATGGCTGTTTTACTTTCCATTTTAGCTGCAGTGAATATCTGACACTGTGTGTGCGAATATAAACCTTACACTAGTAAACACGCATCATGGTAATGTTTTGCTTTTGAAGACAAGTGAATCTTAATGAGATAACTAACGCGGATGCCTGGCTCATTGTATCTTAATGTATGATTCATAATGACCTGGAGTGACTTGAAACCTCGATCTTCTCTGACAGCTAAGAAGGCAGTTGTGGCGTATCCCAGGGAAAGACAATGACCCCGGTAACTTCAACACAGATTGGCAGCGCGCGCTTCTCAAGGTCGCCAGAGCATTAGAGCAGCAGAAAAGGTTATTTCATTGCATTTGGCCACTGACGACATCGCGTCAAGCCCTCGGCTTCTTTCAACAAGCTGTCCTGCTGACTTTCGAAACGTTTTCCAAGCACAGTCTGCCATTTGTTATTTTCTCTGCCACTTTAATACCACTGCCTCTTTCAATACCACATGTGTCTTGTGTAGATTAGAGGGAGCACTGGCTAACAAAACCTAAAAGCCACTCAAGCCAAAAATGTTGGGCCAAATTCCCCATCACTTCACACCATGGCGCTGTCACTTTGACAGGCCATAATACTTATTAAGCTGACAATGCCATGACGACTTGAGCCTCAAAGAGACAAACATTTCATAAGGATACAGGCCGGAGCTGTGGCATCGGTCAAAGCATTCATAGAGATAGCAAGAGTGAGCCTTCCCTGACCTTGTGAGGGGGTTTATGAGTGGCAGAGGTGATGGTTTTTGTCAGCATAAAGTTATTGTGCTTGCTGCTGTAACAGGATGATATCCTGACTCTGCACTGTCTGGAATAGACACCCTCCCCCGTTAAATTTCATCTCTTTATCCCCTGGAGTGGGAGCGCAGCAGCCTAGAACCCACTCCCTGTGGGTGAAAGAGAGGAGGATTAGGAGCTCCCCATGCTCACAGCTGTATGCTTGGAAGTTGTGTTGTTATGTTGATAGAGGGAGACAATTTGTCTTGAAATATGACCTTATCCTTCTTGGTGCTCTCCTTCAAAGTGAAAAGCACTGATGGAGTGATGGATTCCAAAATGTGCCTTGTGATGATGCCACCGACTGACACGGAGAGCAAAAAGAAAACAAAGATTGCATCATTTCTTCTGTCACTCAAAAGCATTTGAAGCTTTTAAATTGTGTGGCAGTGCACCAAATTGGACTGACAACCACAAGAAAATTGGTGTTTTCATGTTTTTAATGGATTAACAAGTGTTGGAATTGCTCTTTCCCGACGAGTTTGGTCAAGGACTCACAAATTAGACAGAGACCCCTTTAAGAATGAACCTTCTTTTTGTTAAAAAATAATCACAATTCAAGACAAATCTGAAGACTGACTTGTTCTGTGGTTTTGCTGTTCATGCAGAGGAAAAGTCTGATTACTGTGGGTGGCAGTGCACTACCTGAGGCTGACGGTGTTAATCAGCTTTGTTCAAACCACATTTTTAAGACGGTTCAGAGTAAATGTGTTCTGCCATGCTACGAAAGACGTTTTATTTTTCAAGCAAAAAAGAAGGTTAGAAGATTATTTCTGCCTTCAGAGTTGAGGACCTTTTTCAGGTAACTAGATAGCTGTTTCCTTGGTATGTTCATTCTGTAAATTGATGTCTAAAGACTGGGGTAAACCGGGGTGGGGCCACCTGTTTTTGACAGGTCGCTACCATGGTAGCTTGTCAACCAGAAAAGAGGTGTAACAATGCCTTTGAGGCGGTAGTCTCTCAATCGGAAGTTTGGGGGTTCGCTCCCTGACTGCTACAGTCACATGTCGAAGTGTCCTTGGGCAAGACAATGAACCCCAAATGCATAGATTCTGATTGGAAATTGGCACTTGGGTCATTGCTATCAGTGTGTGAATGAAGTCATGTCTACATGTACACAGGTATTATTGAAAACTGAGTTTTTCCGGTTATAAAAAATCCCTGTCCAAATGAAAATGCAAAAACACAACAGAAACGCTGTTGTGAGAAGTCAGTCAAAAGTCTGAAAAAATCTATCCCGACGCCTTTGTTTCTTAATATAGCAGACGAATAACTGTACATGTGTAAACATGAAAAAAGTCCTGTCAAGCATCACTGTTTATGTCACGTCCATCATTTTGCAAGGAATGTCGCCTCATAAGTGACGCGTCACCGTGGAGATAACGGCGCACAGCCTGACCTCACGAGCCAAAAACGCCGTTTACCCCGTCTACGCGTCTCTGCGGAAACAGAGTTTCTAAAAATCTTCACCCTGGCCGGAGTTTTACAAAAGATCTGTTGTCAGCGACCTAAAGCGGCGTTTGTGTGTGGACAAAAGGCCACAACGCAGAGAAAAAGCAAAGTAAAAAACCTGTGTACGTGTAGACATGGCCTGAGTGTGTGGATGAAACAGGTAGAGTAAAAACACTAGAAAAGACTAGAAACCATTACATTCCTTGCCCAAATATGGTCACTTCTGGCTACAAAAAATCAAGATGGCAGTGGCCAAAGTACCGAACCCAAGGTTTTAAAATGGTAGTCCATAAAAAATGGGTGATGTGATGCTAATTCCATCATCTGCTTATACAGTCTCTGGATAAACAGGATTGTTCCAGTTCTATAATGACCATATATTTCTCCCCCATGATATTAGGGTACCACTACAAGTATAATCTGCCTTCATGGGACTGACGCTAAATCTGAAAATTCTTAAATCAGGCCTGTGGTAACAACTCTCTAACTACATAGTTTGCATGTTCCCTTCACCCCAGATTGCAAATTTCCCTTGTGAGGTATCTGCAGGTGTCTAATGTGACGGTAAATTAAAGTAAATTCTCCCGTGGTGGGCTGTAATGTGTCAGCACCGCTCCCTTCTCTCTGACCCCCTCTGGACAGGTTTAAAGGTCGCATTCTCCAGGTCGCATTCATCTACACCGCTCAGGTCCATTGCTCCAGTAGAGTGGACTTCTCATGTCAGTCTCCACAGCCCAAAGCACTGCACGCCTCCTAAACACCCAGCACATCCCTTCCCCCGCTTTCCACACTGCACTTCACTGTTGGGTTCAAAATGAGATGCATATTTCTTAACACACCTGCCACTACTGACAACCAGTGTGGAATAAAATGAGCATATTTATCTTATGAGCTGAGTTTATCTCATGCGTGTGCTATACTCAATTTCGATGTGTCTCCTTTGCTTCAGAGTGACAAATGAGATGGAAAATTCTCATGTCAAAAAACAGGCTTCCTGAAAGCTCTCATGCCGCCATCCTCCACAGCGGTGTCAGAACTGAACAGCACAGCATGAGGAGACACTATATCAAAAAGCAGGAGGTTTGAGTTGTCACAGAAACGGTGACATTTTGTGTAGCGCTTCATTATGATAATGAACATTTATTCTCTATCACCAGAACCTCTTGGGCAGCCTTCCCTTTAATGTACTTCTCTGAAGGTAACACTCTCTGACAGTCTTATTTATTGCATTGCAGAGCAGGGTTATTTCTGGAAGTCACTTTATTCTGCTACAGAGAATATGTGTGCATATCTATATCAAAGCAGCTTCCCACATTGTATTGTTGGGTGTTATGGGAAATAAACTCTGTGCCGAAACCAATAATGTCTTCTGATGTCCCCGCGCTTTACGCATGTTTGTTGGCTCTGAATATGCATGATTGCTTTTTGATTGACTGAGCAATGATAAATCTTAAAAATTAAAGGCACAAAAAAGACGTAATTGTGCACGACTTCTTAAAATGAGCTGAACAGCCTGCTTAAATCTAGCATGAAATAAAGTATTCATTCTGTGATTGCATATCTGCTCATACATAGCGTGATTGGGACACTGCTGCACCTTAACAACCCTCTAATGATCCAAAACCACTGCAATCTTATGGCACTGATGCATGACAATATTATCATTTAAAAAGCCTGTTGAGCCCCCGTGCACTCGTCTTACCTCAAGAACAAATGATATCTACTCTCATCTCTTGAGGTATATTCACAGAATTCACACTTTGAGATTTTTAACAAAGCTGCCACGCCATAGCCGAGCCCCGACGCAATTACAAATTCTTTCTGGGGAAATGATTAAATGACTTTCATTTAACTCGGTTTTAAAACTAAAGTGTATGCGCAAAGCTGCCCTCCGCGGAGACCAGCTCAGTAAAAGCTTTCCTCTGTTGCTCCGGGTTTGGAAGCTGATCCCACAACACATCCGCACCTGCAGACAAAAACATGCGCGCACACACTCCATGCTGTCTGTGCTCTTACTACCTGTCATTCACTTGCCTACTCTGGGGCTCCGAGTTGCCATAGTAACACATCCAGAAGACACAACAGACATTATTGTGCGTTTCTTCCCTCTGATCGTGTTATTGATGGAGCCAGGGCCAATGTTAATTTTTGTATCCAAGCAACACAGCCTTAAAAGAAGTTAAAGGTATTGTTTTCAGTAAGTGTAGGAGTGTATCTAATAGGTATTGTTTATACGTTTAGAATCTCGGCTGACTGTTTCGCAAAATTCTCCCCTGCACCAGCACTGACTGGAGCTTGAGACTGCGTGCAAACCAAAATATAATACAAAAGCATTGCTGAGCGCTACACTGAATAGCCGGCTGAGTTTAGATTTCTTCAAGTTAAGAGCATCGGTGTTGTTAAAGTGCAGCTGGGGCTGAAAAATGAGAGGCCTGAGAGATGGTGTCAGAGGCTGCACCTGCCCACAGAGCCTGAATAATGCACTCAGACCTCAAGGACACCTGCTGTAGCCCCTACATCTGCAGCATCACACACACACACACACATGCACAAAAAGTCGTGGGCATGCAAACATACACAGACCCGCCGAGCCAAAATAAAAGCTCTTACAACAACAATACGACAATACTTAACTTACGACAATAAAAAACCTTATTTTACTCATTGCGGCTTGTGCGGCTATAAAGGAAAAAACAATCAAGTCATCTCAGCTGCAAAAAACAAACACGCCCAAAGCGATCACCGCCTCAATTATTGAAAACTTTCGCCGTCGAGTAGTCATCAGATGGTTGTCGGGCTTAAAGCAGAGGCAGAGTGCAGGGAGGTAGGATTTTTCATGCTTTCTGTGCTGACAATTTGAAAGCAATTATCTGAGAGGGAGCTCCTGTGAGAAACTGACTGAAGGGGAATGTGAAAAGGCTGCTTCCTGCTATGTTTCTTGGGAGGATACTTACGATATTTCAAGGTTAGAAATAGAAGCAGAGAGAGAAAGAGAGTAAGCCGAGGCGAGGAGGAGTGGGAGAGAAGAGCGGACACAGGATAGAAACATGCTGTGTGCCACTTCTGCATATATCTTCACTTCAGTGTGCTGGCGTCCTGCGCTGGAGCAGAGCAGAGCCCGACTCATCAATACTGGATGAGTTATATCTCTGTACGGCGGGGAGCTGTCAGTCGGAGCTCATACATGCTTCTACTGCCAACACTCACCTTACTGTATCACCTGCGTTTCAATGTTCTGCTATTAACTCAATATCCTTCAGTGAAATGGAATGTGACGTGTCATGTCTAATGGCGGAGGAAGTGAGA
The DNA here is from genome assembly GCF_022749685.1 of Semicossyphus pulcher. Lineage (NCBI taxonomy): Eukaryota > Metazoa > Chordata > Actinopteri > Labriformes > Labridae > Semicossyphus > Semicossyphus pulcher. The sequence goes on from NW_027211715.1 coordinate 30,701,626, forward strand.
ACTCACGCATTAGTCAGTTTCTCACTTTATTAAAGTTTGATCACAAACCCTACCCATCATGTTGAGGGGTTGTTAACACACCAACACAAGTAACATAAAGAAAACATTTATTTGCAACTTGAATGTATTTGCACGTACATTGTTTTAATAATTTGGGAAAGCTTAGCTTAGCATAAAGATTAAACACATGCACGCACCCCCTGATAAAACCCGGGTCAAATGAGTCTGTAGTAGACCTGTTTAATTATCAGCTCCGATCGGCATTGATGGGAACACAAAACTCATGTCGACACGTTAATCTCCGCCCCCTTTCTGGTGCGATGCTATGCTCCATCGGTAACTTCTGCGACTCCTCGTCATCTCAGCTACAAATTCTGCCCGCTGAGTTTGATGCACAGACTGAATGAGTAATAGATGCAATAAAGACCTAACCAGCGAAACGTCTTCACTGTTTACTAACCCTGTCTCCGGCGCATTTGTGACGTCAGACGGTTACGCAGCACTAAAGTAAGCGACAGGAGTATACTCCACTGGCAGAGCCGCGGTATTCTGGATATGTCGCTCGCACCCCCCATAGGAACGGAGACAATTGGCATCTATAAGCGGGTCTTCCTGGGGTCTAAACCTGCGTCAACACGCTAAATTTAGATGGGAAAGGGGTATATGTCTTCTTCTTCTTTTTCAATCAGTATGCTAAGCTAAGCTAACTGGCTGCCAGCAGTAGCCATAAACTCAGCCCATAGATACAAAAGTGGTATTTATCTTGCCATTTAGCTCTCAAGGTGTGTTCACACAAAAGTGAAGAAACTTTTTCACAATGATTGTACATACCAAGTCAATAGTGGGAAGCAAATTTCCGTCCGAATGATGTGGCGCTGTTTTGCAAAGGCCAACCAGCGTTTAGATTTCTCTGACATCCTTGGATTGCAGCAGAAATGATTGATCCAGCCTCACAGTTAGAGTGAAAATTAGACTCACCAGGGGATGATGAATGGCCTTCAGCTCCTCGGCTGAAATGAAAAGGCAGAACCTGAGCACGTTAGGAGGACATACAATTGGGCACTCATCATCTTTAAGTAGCAGGCATAGGAGTACATTTGGAGGAGTACATTTTTTCTTTGCTTGTGGTCTGAATGCTCCTTCAGTGAGAAAGCATATGATGGTTTTTCCTAGAATGTCAAACTATTCCTTTTTTAAAAAAAACACAGCAAAAAACAATAGAAGGAAAGGAAATATGTGAGCAGTCTAATTTTGGTCAGGTCTCTGGCCAATTGGTTGCATTCTCCGCATTCAATCACGCACCATGCTGAGGCTACAAGGTAACCAGGTGAATAAATGAATAAAGCCAATCCACCAAAGGGGCAGAGGTCCCATCGTGCACTGCTGCCCTAAGAGGACGCCGTCTCTGGTTGGCTGAGCTGATGAGTTTCACACCGACACTCTGTTCTCCTGCAGGTCGACTGCCCCGGGACGGCAGGTGTCTCTCTTTCAGTGGGGTGCCACACAGTGTGAGTGTGTGTGTGACACAGAAAACGTGTGTTGTTCGTGTATCTGTGGGCCTCTTTATGTGTATGTACATGCCTCAAGCTCCAGGGGGGAGTTAGGAACACAACTCGGGAATTAGTGCGACACCTGGAACCAGGTTTCCTCGACCTCATTTTGGGTGCATGCTCTCTGATTGGCCCGTCTCCACTGCATCGTTAAGGTGCATTTTACAAAGAGAGTTGTTGCTCCCTTTATCTGCACTGCATCCTGAGTTTTTAATGGATGCTGGATTTAGGAGCAGCTAATGTTGCAGAGGTATATTTTGTGTGTAAGCGTCTGTTAATCCAAGATTAATGTGAACAAGGTTTGACAGAAGAGGGACAAGTGTAGGTTTGCAAAAAAAACGATAGAGATGTCTTCTGAAAGAAAAAGCGACAGAAGAATCCCTTCGCAATTATCTCTTTCAGCGCGGGACAGGCTGATGTTTGAGTGAACACAGGCCAAAACCAACATGGCAACACACAATTAAAGCCCTAATAAATTAGGACACAGTTAACAGCAACAGCATGACAACGTGGCCCAGAGTGGGGGCTGCGAGCGACATATCGAGGATACCGCGGCTATGTGTTGGAAGCAGACTAATGGGAAGCGATTTGGGGTTGGCCCAAGATATAATTACCGTCCCCACCTCTTCTGTTCAATGAGGCCTGAGGCCTCCTGGGAGAGGCCTATTTCAGTCAGGTAATGGAGAGCCCATGCCCAGGAGCGGATGATCAAATTGTCTGCAGCAATCTGCTTTTTTGCTCTCCTGATCGTCCCCAAAGACATAAAGAGCTGACCCAAGGATTTTTTACCCCCCTTTTTAGAAGAGCCAAGCCGGCTTTAGAGGCAAAGCTTCCCCCCGCCATCACAGTTGTTGTACGGTGGAGGCGGTGTGTGTGTGTCTGTGTGATTTATGTGTTGTCAAGCTAACAGGAGCTTAATGAAGTTGTTCTTGCAAACACATGTTTGGGCTCTTAGGGGCCAACTCTACCGCTGGGAGAGAGGAGAACGCATCCATAACCATGGAGGACCAGGAGAGACAGAGACAGAGAGAGAAGGATCTCACATCCATATGATAATGTGTGGTCGGCTCTTTGTTGAGGACATCTGCTCGAGGGTTGAACTTGAAGATAAGATTTTCATTCACAGCGGAAAAAACTCTCTTAACCTTCAACTGAGTGAAAACGATCCAGCATCGTGCCACTTACACAGCGCAGAGAGCACAGGTGCAACCATTTAAAATAACAAGCCTCGCACCTTGCAGACAAGCAGTTACATAGCAAGTAAAAATCTCAGCGCTTGACCTAAGCTCATAGCAGATGCAAAAAATAAAAATGTAAAGGCACCTTATAATATAGATATACATGTATCAAACCAATATATTTGCATACTAAATATATAACTGATATGACAACTCTCTCTCTCTCTCTCTCTCTCTCTATCTCTGTGTTCTCTCTCTTTTCAGTTTGAAGGTTTAACTTACTGGACCATCAGCTGTTATACAGCCTCTCCCTTTCGCTCCCTTTCTGTCTGTACCTTATTTCAGATGTCTTAGATCTTCATTCTCCGGGAGACTCAGCCTCACCTCTTGTCTCTTCTCCTTCTGTGGGTATAATTCCCTTGAGCTTCGTCTCATGTGCAGTCTATCTTCCTTCCAGGCCTTAGTAGAGAGGAGGTTGTGTGGCTTTGGCCTTTTTTTTCCCAGTAGCACCTGGGAGTTTATGCATCAATGCCTCGCTGCATCCTCTTCTGTGTTATTCCCCCTGAGATTCCTTACCTTTTTCCCAGTTTAACACGGGGAAAAACCAGCCAACATGTTTTCACTCCCGACTTGTAAAATACGGCAGATTAGTCAGTGGCTCTAAGCTTCAAAATATGACAATCAAAGAGCACCAGTTTTGCACACGCAGGGCTCTGTGGTCGAGTTAACAATATCCAGTCAGGATTTTACAATAAAATGGACAAGTTGATATGAAAGGTCTTCTTAGACTTTCAAAACAAAGCTTGCAGAGAAACATTTCACATTTGATGAGCTTTGGATATGCAACAATAATCCACACTTGATAAATGTTAAAGTAACCCAAGCTTAGCAGGTATGTTCAGCCTCCATAACCGCTAATGTTTAGGAGACAGGTCATGGTTTGGGTTTAATATTTAATGTAACTTCACCAAGTCACTATCTATCGCCGAATAAGGTAACACAATGGTGATTGAGCCTATGGCCCACTGATGAAAGCCTTTGCATTTGCAGTATTACAGACTGGGTGTCTGTGGCACCCAGTTAGTGACGCGTTTTCCATCACCCAGCAGTGGTTGGTCTGCCAGAGAGGGTAGGCGGAGCTAAGCGGCTGCTTTTCTGCTCTCTGCAAGTATTGTGAGTAAACGGTAATCTACTATGGCTGAACAAACAAAGAAAAGATGGATGACTACAGATACAACTTCAACAATAAGTGAAAATCCAAAGAAAAAGAAACAGATGCGACGCTCAGATGAAGGCAAACAGTCTAAAAAGGAAAGCGACCGTCAGCCAGGAAAATTGAGAGAGACAACCGGAGCCAACAGACAACCGGGATCCACTCCTGCCCTCGGCCCTTTCCCGCGTGTGTTCCCCACTCTCTTCCCCTGTTTCCATCACTATCCACTGTCCTCTCAATAAAGGCATGACAGGCCAAAAAAAAAATTTTTAAAACAAAAAAAAAACAACAACAACTTCTTTGTAGAAGACAAAATTAACTTTAAATTAATTTGACCTCAGTCTTCTTGGTGAAGGTTCTGTGTTGCTTTTACCACTGTCCTATCCTGCCACCAGACTTTCAAACTCTCTACACCACATCACCTAACCTTAACAGCACATCTAAAAAATCATGCCAGGAGAGAGCTTCAAAACATGACGCACCTATGTCATAATATTTTGAAGCATAGGGACAAAGCTGCCGTATTTGAAGAGTTGGGAGTGAGACAGGCTTTGGTGGCATGCTGGTTGAGGGTTTTGTGAATAACACTGACTTGACAATCAGACAAAAGGCCTCACTACCAGGGGAAAATGACACAACACTGGCGACAGCAGACACCCATCCTGTTATAATTACAAAGTATACATATTTAAATAGATACTCCAGCAAAGACGGATTGTGCTTCCAGTCTCTGTTTATTAGAACCTCCATGCTGGAAAATATCTTTCAAGCTCCACGCTCCCGGTTTGTAACGCAGGCTTTCTCTTATGAAGTGTGGTCTCCAAGCCCAAGGCGAGATAACCCCCTTGGTGACATCATCAAAGGCTACTTTCTCAGACTTCAGACAGCGCTCTCTGGAACCACAACTGTTTATACCAGCTGAGTTATACTCACTGTGGATTGTCAACTAACTGTCATGTGTTAAATCAGTAACCAAAGTCAATGTGGATGTTTCACACTAAAAATGATTACTGACAGAATTTGCACTCAAGATATTTTGTGTATCAAACTGTGAACTCCCTGAATCAACAATCAACCCAAACTCTGGGCTGGATGTTTGCTTATGCTTCTGTTTTCATGCCTTTGCATCAGAAAATCAACATTTATAGGAAATGTAATCCTTATTTTGAGCAACACTCCGTTCTACTTGTAGCCACTTTATCCTTCAGGCTTTACAAAGATCAAGAATTATTGACGATACAGTATATCTGTTGCTCGCTGTCTGGGAGGAGGGAATGAAAACAAGGAAGCTCCCTTGCCCTCCTCGCGTGCTGCACGTTTGAAAGTGTTTTACGAGAAAATAAAGAAGAATAGAGCCGTGTAGATAAATCCATGCCACACAACTATCACATTGTTTGCTATAATTAAACTCTGCCTTCCCTCGCCGATGGTGAAAGAGACTTCAGTCTGTGAAAACATGTCACAAGCTCCCAGCGGGTTGTTTGTATTGTCAGTGATAGTTTATCAATACCCTGGATCTTAATCTTTCTTCCTCTGGCACTGGGGTCCCTGGGTCTTTCTACATCGACCTTTACCAACTGGCATTACAACATGACTGAATGACTTCTGGTGCGGGGAGAGATCGTCTTTAAAGTCCCCATGGAAATTAACACAGCACCAATGTTTTGCTTCCAATATCCGCTTAAATGGCTTTTTAATGAAACCGTAAAAGAAGCCCTTAAATTTAGCAATTACCCGTAAAAAAAAGTTTAATGTTCAGACAATGACTCATTCCAGACATTGTGCTCTAGTAAGTGGTCTTTCAGAGATATGAGGTCACCACTGATATAAGGCTGTATATTATATGCCATAATGTAATATAAAACGCAGACGTGGATGATTTAGTCTCTTATTTTGATGGGAAAACTCCATTAAAGGTTGATGAATTTAGGCGAATCTCAAACACCTACACAGACAATTGTGCCCTCAAAGCATAATAATGGCAGCCATATTGGAAAAGAGCAGGCGTTTGGAGGCATTTTATCAAAATCATAAACTCTTTCCCTCGGGGGGGAGCTTGCACTTCTTCACGGGGCCTTGACATCAGAGGTTAGCGAGAGGTGAGTGTCTCTCTATCTGCCGCCGATAGAAGAATGGGACTCCCACATGTCCCCGCTGGCCCTGAAGGCTATCAGGTTCAGGAATCTATACCTTGAAAATGCTCCCTGTCCAGTGTCCCCTTTCATTCATCATCGCCCTTATAATGTCTGGAAGAAATATGCTGCCGTAGGTATCATCTTTCACGGGTGTCACAGGTTGAGTCCCCCATTTGTTCTCGAGCAATAGAGTTCCTGTAATTCTTCCGGGTAGCAGCCGCGGGCCAGAGAGTCCAGCAGTTTAGTCTGTTTAAACAGAAAGACAACAGGGCGCGGGCAGTTTGGGGAAAGAGAGGCAAGGCGGGTAAAGGGAAGTTTGTTTGTTCGGAAAGAGGATTATATCGGACTATTACTTTCAGGCATCTCATAATTGGTAGATGAAATTGCATTAAACACACAAAATGCAAAGCTTTGATTTAGCATATTATTCTGATGAGATTTTTTTTTTTTCATTTCAGAGAGGCATATATTGTTGATTTATTTCATTTGTTTGCTCCCAACACATTTTCTCTTGTTTTTGGCTTTTTTAAGTACCAACCCATCTGATCTCGTGTCTCGCCACATTCTGTCTCTGAGATTTCATAATCCCTAGAAGAAGACGATGTTATGTTTAAAGCAATCTGTCCTTGAAAGACTTTTTAACTTAAAAAGGACAATTTGGCGGAACAAGGATGTGAAAGAAAATACCTATGAATAAGAAATAACAAGGTGGTGATTTATTCAGTTGTGAATGAATTACCAGCCTGCCTTTCCTCTGCTGCTCTTACAGCCATTAAAGAATTGTATTGGTTTCATGGTTTGACATCGATGGTCTGGATTTATGTTGCTCCTTTCTTGCCTCTGCATGTGACGTAGTTTTTCACCATTTGTAGAGATATAAGCAAGAAGAAAGTTAGTATTTTCCATCCATCCATCCATTATCTATACCGCTTATCCTGTTCAGGGTCGCGGGGGGGCTGGAGCCTATCCCAGCTGTCATTGGGCGAAATGCGGGGTACACCCTTGACTGGTCGCCAGTCAATTTAAGTCACCAATGAACCTAACAAGCATGTCTTTGGACTGTGGGAGGAAGCCGGAGACCCCGGAGGGAACCCATGCATGCATGGGGAGAAAATGCAAACTCCACACAGAAAGGCCCACTTTGCCCAAACCGGAGTTTGAACCAGTGACCTTCTAGCTGTGAGGCAGCAGCCCCGTTAGTTTTTTCCATAAAGCCATAAAATATTCTTTCTCAATTAAGGTTTTACCTGCCAAAGCACCCAACTCCAACCTGGCTTTCAGTGTCGGGTGTTTATGACCTCCACTGGCTCCCCATCCAACAAAGAATCCAATTTAAGATCCTCCTAATCACCTACAAGGCCCTCCACAACCTTGTTGTGTCTTTGAGTACTTTTTAAAGCGCTCTATAAATAAAAAGTATTATTATTATTATTATTATGTGCTGGTGTGGGAAAGCGTCCAACAAGCTTAAAACCCTGCTAAAGCTGGGATTGTGCTCCCTAGCATACCGCTCCAGCAGCCTTTACCACACACTACAAACAAACACCAGCAATCCCTAAAGAGGAAACAGTGCAGTGCCTACAGGGCAGAGTGCCTGACAATTCATTTTGGCCAACATGATCAAAACATAACCTCCCTCCTCCCATGACTAAATGTGGGACCTGGCATGAAATCACAAAGTGATTTTCTCATTTAAAAAAAATCCTAATTGATTTTGAAACGAGGTCGAGCCACAAACTAAGAGTGCAACTCAACTTTTAAACATGAACTCTCTACACAAGTTTAAAGTTGGCACATTATGCACTTCAGGATAATATTACACTTTCCAGTGTGCCAGAGGGAGCAGTCTACTACCTTATGTGATCTCATGGAGAGGCAGGTGTAAACAAAATGGAAACTGACGTGGTGAAACAACAGTGAGAAAAACAAAAGCAGAAGGCTATGAGAAAATGTTTGGGGAGACAGAGTCAAGAGGGGTCAATTTTTCAGCGAAAACTGGAGGTGAGATTTAAACAGTCAGTTTTAGTATCTGTCAGTGGTAGTATGCTAAGTTACGGTAGCCTCAAGGGCCAGAGTGTTTGCTGTTGCTTTCCAGCATCTACAACAACTGTGGTCAATGATTTTAAATCCGAAATACCAGACATGTTCAATGTTAATGTTGAAACACCATCAGACTTAACCCTGTTTTTTATTCTGATTATTTATGGGCTGGTGTGGGAAGATGGCCAGCAAGCTGGCAACCCTGCTGAGGCTAGGGATGTGCTCCCAAACCAACTGCTCCAACCTCTTTCACCATGCACAACAAAGAAACACCAGCCAATCCCAAAAGAGGAACCAGCACTATGCCTACAGGGCAGAATGGTTGATGATCTATTTTAGCAAACATGATGAAAACGTTACTTTCCTACTCTGATGACAAACATTGCAACCGAGGAAAGAACCTCTTATCCAACAGAACTACCGCAAGAGAGACCGAAATGTGCTCCAAACAAAATAGCTGCTGATACTCTTACATAAACTAGAACAAAGCGCTCTATGTCCTCCATATATTTTCAAAAAGGCACCACTTAGAGTCTCAACAGTGTTTATAATAGGATAAGTCCCCAGTACATGATCCAAGTCTAGAATAAACACAGACGGGTTTAAAGAAGAAACTGTTCCTGAAAGAAAAGTTGAAAATGATGATGCATCACGCACTAAAAAATATTGTTAAGATAAGATTGTTTTCCGGAGGGAGCAGAGCACTACGTCACGTTATCTCGTGGGGAGGCGGGTGTGAACAAAATAGATACTGACGTGGTGCAAAAAGAAAAGTGAGAAAAACACGAGCAGGAGGCGATGAGAAAATGTTTTCTGGAGTCAAGAGGGGTCAAATTTCAAGTAAAAACTGGAGGTAAGATTTTAACTGTCAGTTTTAATGTCTGTCAGTGGTAGTATTCGAGTTTCCGTTAGCCTCGAGAGGAAGAATGTCTGCTGTTGCATTCCAGCTTCTTTGTCTCCTTGTGGACTTTTCCTGTTGTCACACAGTTATAATCCTAAATGTCAAACATGTTGGAAATTAAGTGGCTGTTCCCAATGAGTCTGCGAGCAGTTTTCGTCAGAGGAAATTGGCAGCTGCGTGATTATGGTCCATATTAATCCAGTTTCTGCTCTATTTGCAGTAAAATAAACTCTGCGCCCAACACAAACCAATAATAGAATTGTCTTCATCCATGACAGTGTCACTCCATGATAATTTAATTAAAATCCCGGTGCACATGTGATCTTTCGTCCTCTCGTCTGTTCATAAACTCCTCCCAGAATGGACTGCATACATCTCTGGATACACCATCTGCGTTTCAGTGGCCGTCCGAGCAGTGATGAATCCTTGAACTGGCTAATCATCCACAAGACTGAACCTGTGAAATGTTCTGGTGATACATACATCATATTAAGAAGTTGTGCTGTTAGTTTCATCACCTCCAGATGCCGCGTCTCATATAATGAGCACTGCGTTGATAGAAATTGACAGATGTGATAATTAGCTCAGCATCTTCAAACTGCAGACTTGGTTGATGCATCAAAGTGTCATCCAGTTGACTGGCCAAAGGTCCTCCAAGAATAGGTCCAAATATCAGCTCAAATGTGTCAGGTAATAAATTAGCAACACCCTCCCCCGTAAATCTGTTGACATGACAACAGTTTCAGTGAGTCGCTCGTCTCCCTAATTTGTCTTTGTGTGCGATGCATCAGTGTTCACATCTTGTTTTTTAATCATTATTTGTCAGACGCAGATAAAACATACAGATGGGATCATTAAATACGATTTGTTCCTGTTCTGTAAATATCAGGAGCGAATGACTCGACTCGAGTTTCTACTTGAGACAATAAGCTCCTCTCCAAGCTGTATAACCTTCATATCCTTTGGGTACATCAAGGGTCCTTGTTCCCCCTCTTGTCCCTCATGTCTTATTTCTTGTTTATCTTCATCTTTCAAGCTTTTATTATCTTGTCTGTTTTCTAAAACAGGAGCGTCTTCATGGTCAGAAATGGTCTCTATGGTAGAATAGACAATCAGACGTTTTATACTGCAGCTCTATATCTTTTCCCCGGCATGTTTACTTATGCAGCTTATGTAGCTTTTGTGTTTTAGCATATAAAGCTTGATCTGGGGTGTTGCTGATGTTGACATGTTAAGCCCATTGTATGTGATAATACCCCAGATGAACTTGACATGACTTAACGTGGCTTTTATTCCCCTGTATATAATCACCCCGATGTTCCTGCTGTATGAAATGTGCCAAACAAATTACGCTTGACCTGATGCAATTTCAACACTCCGCTGTAGACATGCTTTTCTGTAATGTTTGAGAATTGCATCAGCAAAGCTGAAGTACTGTTTGTAACTCAATTATACCAAGAAGGCACAGTGGCTGTGTCACTTCACAGCAAGGACCTGAATCCTATTCCCACTCTCAGAAGTATTTGCATGCCTCTCATTCAACAGAAGGTTACAAAACATGCAAGTGGATTGGAGACTCGAAATCGCCCAGAGGTGTGAATTGAACTGAAATAACTGTGTAAGCCCCAGTGATGGCTTGGCAACCTATGCAGTGTGCTCCCTCTCCTGCTTTCCATTGAATATAATGCACATTCCACCTGGAGCGGAAGAGGGTCATAAATTATTAAATGACTGAATATTAAAATCTGATAAATGTGACATAAGGCTACAACAAGTGTGCCATGTATAATGCCCATCCTTCATGGTAAAGAGATTAACTTTCACGCGTTGGACTTCATGCTGGATTGTTGTCGAGAGAGCGGGCACATTCTGGGAAACCACAGAACTAAAGGGCTTAAACCACAGGTTTACTGTTCCTCGTCTGCTTTGTGGTAATGTAATTACTTGCAAATTTGTTGGGAAATTTCCACTTTTTAAACTCAAATGCTGTCCTTAGGTGACATCTGCATTATAACAGTGTCGAGGGCCTGTTTCGTAGAGTGATGTCACTTCAGGTTATATGCAAGTAAACATGCTTACATGCACCTTCCAAACTACATTTGCGTTTCATTAAATTACCACGAACTTATTTACATACAGCCGACCTGGGGGCTGTAATATTCACACATACAGTAAGAGAGCCGGTTGGTTTCTGGGGCTGTCGGCAAAATATAATGAAGCTGCCATGTGAAGCCTGCTCTGTGAATTGGACTTGATGACTACCCAAAGGTGACTTGGAATACGCACAATGCACAGACAAGAGACGAAATGGGGTTTGCAACTAATTTCTATCCAGGGGACCCTCCTGGGTTGATGCGAACATGACAGGCGAAGAGAATGATACTCCCTAGGAGTGCAGGGCTTAACACAAAATTACAAACACATCCACATGCATACCTACAGGGCACTTTACAATATTTACTCCAGGAAACTGGTAGCCTGCCACCTGTCAGTTCAGTTTCAGGTGCAGACTGAAATGCCCCTTAAATGTGCTGCCCTGTTTGTTGACTACTGACACAAAAGCAAATTCAGAACCTTCAACAACGGTGCCAGCCATTTTGTTTGCTTCCAAAAATGCCATTCCTCTGTGCAGTCCTTTTATTAAACCTGCCCCATATGAATGAATGAAACCTTTATTGCCCCTAAGGGAATTTGTCTTGCACCAAGAGGATTAGACAGGCACTTGTGATAGGGTGGAAATCTGCCTGGAGAAAAAAAGCGGCACTAGACGCATCTGCAGGAGCAAAGACAATATGACTTTCAGATGTGTTTGTTTCAAGGGCTAGGAAACTGGAGCAACCAGAGAAAACTCACAGAGGTGGGAGGAGCATAACTACCAGCTACTTCTTGCTATATGCGCTAACTAAGCTGCAAACTTCTATATATCTTCTATCACAACACTATAAAAGCTAGATCGATGCAATGTCACCCGGGGCAGCAGAAACAAGTTGTGAACGCAACACATTATGACCTTTGTAATTTGATATCGCTCACTCATTGATTTGGTGTTGTGTTTCTGGCCATGTGGCACATGTAGACCTGACAGTCACTCTCTTCTTGCTCTGTTTTTTTTGTCTTTGCCGCCTCCAGAGGGAAATATTTAGCTGCTAAATGCTCCATTGTGTTTGCCAGCTTGTGGCTGATTTTTCTGTATGGCGCTTGGCTCAAAGCAGGGATGGTACATTATGTTTTTACAGCTTTTTAGTTTGCAAAGCTGCCTGCTGACAATGAAAGCAATGTTATGAGAGCAGCGAGGCCGGTTCGCTAAACAACAAGCTGAAATTCGCAGTAAAGCTGTTGAGACCTTCAGATTCAGTTGATTTTTTTATGTAAATCTGTCACACCTGCAACACCTTTACCTTTGTCACATAATTTTTCATGGTCATTTGATACATTTGTGTTATAAAAGTATCTTTTTGTGGGCTGCATGGTGGTGCAGTGGTTAGTGCTGCGCCAAATGCCAAAGTGATGCCAAAGTAGTCCCCGTGGTTGGCGCTAACCTTTGCTCTGGTGACGTCATTTTGAGCCATAGTCTGCGCAGTAGAAGTTGGCTGGTGGCACCACCGTAGCCACTGGTAACCAAAACACACATTTGACTTACTGAAAAAAACAGCAAGGATCCTGCACGCCGGCTTATTTAACATCCGAACAGCTTCTTTGTGCTGGTCTGAGGTTAACGTTCACAGGTATGGAAACTTCATGACTGTAATGATTGTTTTTGTTACGTCTCCTCTCGCCGTTCGTCCTCCACTCTGCAAATAGGAACTGATTGGCTGCAGGAGCCGTATTTGTCAACAGAGCTGTCAATCATCATTTTGACACCATCAAATAACTTGTCAAAAAATGAACACTTGGACGTAAATCAGCACGATCATAACTAACAATGATGACACAAACCATTTTTGAGAACAATGTATTTGACGTGTATTTTGATTTTATAGTTCGACTCATATCTCATCTGTTAACATGGAGGAGGCGGGCTTTATGACCTACACTGCAGCCAGTCAGCAGGGGGCGCTTGAAATGTTTTGGCTTCACTTTTAGGGAGCTGTCATGTCGTCCATCTTTTTTTACAGTCTTTTTACTCCTTTTTTACTCAATTCAAAACACTTGTATTTAAAAAATACAGCTAGATTCTGAGCTTCCGTTTGTAATAATCATGATTTTCTTTTACCATTGTATAACACTCACTTGGTTACAAACGCTCTAAAGTGTAAGCTATAAAACAGTCTGATCAGTCGAGGGTGTACCCCGCCTCTCGTCCAATAACAGCTGGGATTGGCACCAGCCCCCCTGCGACCCTGAACAGGATAAGTGGTACAGATAATGGATGGATGGATGGATGGATGTATCTTTTTGCGTTAACCTCAAATAATAAATGTCAGTAACAGTTATGGCTGCAGCTAGCTAATGTGCATTATATGATTTTAACATTAGCCTCGTGATTGTTAGCAAGTAATCCTTCTAACATGTAGGTAAATGTTAGCCTTATTTTGGCCGGGCAAAGTTGTTTTGAGAATTCTATTCCTTCAACTTCACCATAGCCTGTGATAGTTGCTAATGCTCCTGGATAAAGTCGTGCCTAAAATGTCAGTAGCTTATAACTTTACAAGCCTGACATTTATTATTTTTGCCTTGGCTGTGACTTAGCCAGAGTTAGTTGCTGATATATTGTTAGCTGACATTTTGCTAACCTTTCGGCAGTTACAAAAAGGTTAGGTCCCAAATCTGGTCGACACTCGCAAAACCGATCCACAGACTCCATGAGCATTTGGCAGTTTTTTATGTGCCAAGCAGCGTGTTCTCTCGAATAATTCTTCATCCACTCAGTTTAAGCTATTTCTTTTTCAAGGATGGCATTTATATCCTTCTCCCTGATACATAAATACTATATGCATGAATTTGAAGTAGTGCACTTGGCTGACTGTGTAAAGCCATTTCCCTGGCTGGTCTAAAGGGGATGCTTAAATAACAGGTCAATACAGCAAGACATATTGTCACTAATGGAGTGCATGATTTGTGGGGTACAATGTGTTTACTTCTGCCTTGTTAATATTTACAAAAGAAAAAAAAATAATTCCATGTTGACATCATTTGATGAACAACCACTTAAAGAATGTCAGTCGCTGGTGAGATATCTCTGGCACAGAAACCTTCTGCTAACTTCCCAGTTTAAAACATATCAATCACACTGTCACATACTGTAAGTCACTTCTACTGTTGCAAGCTAAAACAATCCAAGCTGAAGTCCTGAAATGGACGAATCTGCTGGTTTTGTTTGTTGGACCTTTGTTTAAGATCGAATCTTGTAATCTTTTCTTTCATCAGCTCTGCTTCTGTTGTCATTAATTATGCCAAAGTGAACTGCACAGATGCTAAAGCTGTTCTGCTTCTCACATGCATCTGACTCCTTTTACCTGCTGTAAGCCATTTTGAGTGACTGGAACAGCTAATTATAAGCTGATGCAGCTTCACAGCCAGCATAGATTTAGTGATGTTTTGATGTTTAGGGTTCACGATGAACTCCCTGGCATGTGCATGGATGAAACTGGATGTCAGCCTGCTGTCTGTCAAATCAGAGATCCTTGATGTGAAAATTATGCTGATGTGTTTAGTCTGGTGTCTTTCACTAAGCCGTACAAAGGCAGGATGCAGTCATTTAGTAATGCTTATTAAAAGTAAAATGAAAATGCTCGCAGCGAAACACCCACAAAGTGTTAATGATCTCTGATCGAACTGAATCATGTCAATAGTCTAAGGCAAGCAGTGGCACTAGAGGCAGTATGACTGATGACTTCATCATTGTCCTTGCATGTTGGAACTCTGCAACCACTCAGCAGATCAATGATCACATGAATCTTTAAATGTCAACATGTGATGTGTCAGAACAAGAAGTTTTTATCCATTTAAAACATTTATTTATTATTTTGTGCATATATTCAACACCCTTCTTAGTTTTTACTGTCCTGCACTCTAGTTTTATTTTATTCAAAGAGATGGACGGCCAATATGAAGGAAAAAATGAATACCTGACCCGTTTAATTAGCAGCCGTGTCAAACAGTCAACCAGTTGCTTTATATACAAAACCACACTTACGACAACTTGCAAAACATGTTACTTGAATTATATGACTTTATGATGGAAAGGCATTCAGTTTATAAAGAAGTAGCTGTTCCCTCAGAGGAAATCTAAATTACAGGGTGTGACCCCGACCATTTCCCACACCAATCTAATGGTGTTCTGACCTTCTCTTTAACGACTAAGAAATGGTTGGTAATTACTGCAGCTGGAATGGTGAATGTAACGCATACAAACCCGTGATTCCGTCAGTGGTGCCACCACCTCATTCCCTGGAGTCTACAATCCATCATGCTGAGATGATGTGACATGTGCTAGTTACATGTAGCTGACAGCTCAGTGACCAGGCATGTAAAAGTAGAGGCCTCTTTCATTGCTCTTGAAAAGGTCGCAGATTGAAAAACCTATTAGATACTGAAAGGTATTGAATTCTGACGTTGGGTGTTTGCCTCAGTTAAAGACTGTTAGTTGAGGTTTTCTGCCTACTGATGTTTTTTTTTTTTTTTACGCCATCCTTGATCAGATTTCCAATACCATCTGTGAATGACCCTTGACCCCAGATCTTTTATTATCTAAACCCTTGGGAACTTGCACGGCTTCTGTTGTGTTTTTGTGCACATCAAGATTGTATCAAGATAGATTTTAGTACGTCTATACAGCAAGAGAATAAACACGAGTTATGTCTCCAGTGGAAACACATTCCATGAATATAGATCTAAGCCCTGTTTGGAGGTACTTCTAAGCGTGATTCCAATCAGATTTTTATAGATACGTCTCCGCCAGGACGCTCATGCTGCTCAAATCCGATTTCAAACATCCTTTGCAATGCAACACACAACAAAGACGTCAAATCCAGAGTGACAGAAGTGCATCAGGGTGACTGAGCAGAATCCGTCGTGCTACTAGCAGAGCGCTATGGAGGACAATGTAGAGAGCATGGTGCCAAGGACGAGTCATGCACTGACTCAACAGTGCAGTTTCTTGTAGGGTTGAAGGATTTCTCATGCTCAGACTGCATACCCAACATATATAGTTGTTATAGTTGTTTTCATAGCAGGACATGCAGATAGGTTTGTTATGTCTGGAGACAGAAATCCAATCTCATTGCATTTTTGTGTCATTAGTAGTTTTATTTTTGTATGATGTGACGCTGCCAATTGACCCTTCACTAAGCCCCCCTTTGAACGGCCACAGTCCAATCCTACGTTAGCAACCGTAACTAGGCGTGGGGCGCCTGTTAAACTTCCAAATGCCTGTGTGCATATGGAGTCCGACAGCAGATATCCTCAAAGTTTAGAGGGGAATGTCGAATATTTTGCTTTTCCAAAGCCAAAAACTCGAGAGGAGAGATGTCGGACATGGATTACAAATTAAGGAAGACAGTCAACCGGTCTCCGCTTGCAATCCTTCGCTACCACCACCGATGATATCAGCACAGGTTTATTTTACCACCCCTTGCTTTGTGCTAATGTTGTGGCAAACTACAGGATGTTATTGGGCTTTCCTGTTGTGCCTTTAGAAGAGCCAGTGTTTGGATCAAGCCCACGATATGCGAGCAAAATCCTGACGTGCTTTAAACAAAATGAAAAAGTGTGCTCATTTAGTTTTGGTAGCAATTGGCTAAAACATATACGTCATATACGTTAATAAAAGTTACAGGGAGTCATAACTAAACAGTAGCTTCAAATAAAACAATATATTGACTTACCCTGCTGTGCAGGAAAATTGTTGTTCCTGTACGAGTGTCCAAAACATGAATTAACAAGACCTGGGGTGTCTGACGCTTGCATTGGGACCGGTGAGCTTTTGCCTCTATTTTTATGTCCTCTTCATTCTAAACACTCCGCTGACAAATTATATTCTGGGTGTAGCTTTCAAATGCATATTATCGTCCTTTCTGTCGACTTCTCTCTGATATTTGGGAGGTATGGAACATCTCTCACTATAATAGCTGAAAACAACATAATATTTACATGCTGGTGCAAAAGCTTTCCAAGCGTAACCAAGGGGGGCGGGACTTAGTGAAGGGTCAATTGCAATCACTGTCTCAATCATGTCATATCAGAGCTTTTGTGATCATCCTACCAGTTTTCGTCTTAAAAGCAGCATTAAGTCAACACCTGTCACAATTCCCTTAGGGGAACTGTGATTTTCAGAGAGCTTGTATATACGATTTGGCACCTGCTATACATTACTGCCTGAAAACAGAACCGTCCACCAAAGCCTTTCACTCACAGTAATTAGACCCGAATGTTTTATGACTAACCCTGCACTGAACTGCCTTTAGCTGTAAACACGGGATTATTTCTCATCTTTATCATCAATTTCATGTGAAGTGAATGCGGCATAAAACAAACTTTGATTTATTATAAAGCTGTGAACTGGGCCAATAAAGGTAAATGAACCGCACCTATATAGTGCCTTGTGCGTTTTACACTACCTGCTATTTTCACCCCAATCACACACACATTCGTAGACCAATCAACAGTGTTGTGACCAAGCCATCTTTGCTCAAGTCCCAAGTAAGTCTCAAGTCATTTGGTCCAAGTCTAAAGCAAGTCCCGAGTCATTTTTCCTTGGTCAAGTCACAGGTGATGTCAAGTCAAGTCGAGTCCTTAGTTAAGGTAAGTCAAGTCCCGAGTCAAGTCACTTTTTTTCCACCCAAGATCCAGCACTCTTACCTGCAGTATCCGGTCTTTATAAAGAGAAAAGACAAGGTGTTAGCAGCCCGTCTAATAATGATATTATTGGCCAATTTATATAACCTGTTCAAAAAGTCTGACAATGAATTGTATCTGTTTTATCTTGTCACAGACGCAGCCAGGATGATAGTCTGGTCTGAGACGGTATCGAGTAGAAACGGGAAAAACATCAGGTAGCGGGGGTCTTTGATGTTGCGTGTTGCCATAGCGAGGAGTTTGACTGACAGCCAGCCATCCAATCATGACAATTACACACCGGGGAGCTTTCCAATCATGATTCCCAGTTTGAATAGACACTTTAGACAGTTAGACAGAAAGTTTGAATTATATCATTTTATATTTAACAGCTAACATTCAATCTTATGGACACACTCAAGTCATCCGAGTCATCATGCCTCAAGTCAAGTCGAGTCTCAAGTAATTTATTTTTTGTCAAGTCATCCAAACAGTGACTCGAGTCGACTCAAGTCCAAGTCACCAAGTCTCAAGTCCACATCTCTGCCAATAAAGCTCTAATTTAAGTAACACATTCACACAGATTCACACACTCTCACACAGCGACAGCTCTGCCCTCTCTAGTTCAGGATTCAGTACCTGGCCCGAGGACACTTCGTTCGGACTGGATGATCCAGGGATTGAACCGCTGATTTACCGATTAGTCGACGACTCGCTCTACAGCCTGAGCCAAAGTTTTACACAGCAAGACCTTTGACATATAAATACATTTTAACCAGTAATTGCTCGATCTTTTAGAACTTTTTCCAGGAGACATTTTGGCTTGTTGTAAAAAGAAGTGCACGGGCATTTATCATCAAAGATGGCTCCTTTCTGTTTAATTGCCGCAGTAATCCCTGCCAGGGAGCAAGCAAACAATGCATGTGACCATCAAGATGTTATTGGTTCTACTTTTGCTTTTATTGCAATGAAATGTCAAAATGTCTGCCAGGGAAAAGGTCTACAACAGAAAGCCAATGAAATGCTACAAAGAAAAAGCAGTTTATTGACGATCGACTTTTTGCTTGCACAGAAGGAAGATTGAAAATATCAAGAAGAAGAATAGATACTTCATTCCACGTTTGTATAAAATACTAATGAGTGAAAAGAAAACCTGATAATGGTCTTGAAAATAGCCCTCTGTGTATCATTAGCGCTGATTTGCATCAAGAGTGCTCGAACTGAAGAGGAGACACACTGCACATTAGTTTCATGCTTCAGTTTTCATCATGAATCCATCTAGTGCGCTCGAAGACGGGTCCGCTCAAACACTTGGGTGGAGAAAAGAACACAGGATGAATGTCTGCACTCACTCATAAATTGCCATTTTTTAATACACAGCACAAAAGAGGGGCAAACACATTTCCGCACTACACCTTTGTCAGCATTTTCTTTTGTTCCTAATGCATTCAGCCACTCTCTTGGAGAAAAAAAATAAAAAAGTTTTAGGGTAAGGTTGGCTTTTGCTTTCTTCTGGCGCACACGCTGACAGGGTTTCTGCATGTGTATCCTCTGGAGACAAATCTCTCTAGCTGGGAGGTGTTTTACAGGCTTTACAACAGAACAGCTCTACCCTCCAGGGACTCTCCAACAGACACAAATCACTTTGACATGTCTTTCTTCTTCCCTGCTTTTCCATACAGGATACAGACATTTGCAGCCATGGCCAGTGCTGTGCATAACACCCTTCACTCAAATAACAAGTAACACACCATAACAAACATTATGCTGTCAGTCAAAATAGGATTAAATGCACAGATTGTACTGTGACAGAGTATTCCTATTCACTTGCAATTACTCCATTTTCACATTGCTTTCACAGCTTTCGGTTCCCTTGGGTCTGCTTTAGTTCAGTTTTTGTGTCAAGCAGTGAATTCCAACAGAGCAAATCCAGCACAAAATACTTCTTGATCACATCAGAGCAGGCGGAGCAGTAATATGGAAATCCTTTTCATGGTTTGAACCGACAAAAGAGAGAAGCTGTGAGCAGGGCCAAATACAACACTGAGTGCTTTTTGTGTTAAAGGGTTTTATGTTGCTGCTTTCTTTTTTTTTCACTTTAAGGGCTATCGGACAGTCGAAACGAGCCTTCCAGAAAGCATCATGTGTGCAATAATTCAGACAACCACTCTCTCTGGTGTTTTCTCTCAGTCTCTTGATCTAGTCATGTCTCCATCTGGTGTCTCAGCTCTCTGTTTGGTTACCGTTGTATAAACCCAGCCTGTGATCTGTAACACAACTGTGATGCTTCAGCAGAAATCATGTACTCACACAAAGCAAACACTTAGTACTCTGTACTAGGGTGTAAATATTTAGTTTGATTCGTTTTGAAGGACATGCAGGAGGATTTTAACAATATATGTTATGACAAGTAAAATAAAGGTCAAAGCTTGTGCTTTGTTTCCCCTTGTTAGATGAAAAAAGATGTTTGACAGTCTCACATTAAAGGAGCAATTTGCCTCTGTCAATCAAAGCTGGTGTAGAAGCAATAATATTTGAAAGTGGCGCCATAGCTGTGGAGAAAGTTGTACAAACAGCTCGTGGTGTCGCCCATTGTACATTCCTACAACACCCAGCGTGCATTGCGCCCCTCCCTCTGAAAGGAACAGCCCAGTGAGGGACGCTGGAGTGAAATACTACCGTTTCACTGCAGGCGACAGCTCAGAGCGGGACAGAATCCGAATGTGCAGTCTGTGTACGCTTTTTAAGATGTAAGCCATACCTGAGTATCTATGCTGCTAAAAAAAAAAAAATACAAGAAAAAAATCTGGGTTTATTCATGACACAGAACTTTCACCTTAAGTTGTTCTGATATTCAATATATTTATCTTTTAATAAGTCCCAAACAAACAAAACCAACAAAAGCACAATGAACTGCAAAAGTATTGTCTGGGCTTGATAAATCTTACTCCTCTGTGCCAAGGGCCCCATTGTTGTCCAAGAACTATTAAAAGAACATCAATGAGCCACTCTGCTGCACTCTGTGATATGTTCCTTCATTACCGGGAACAAGGCCGCTGCTGTTTATTTTGAGTCAAGCCCACGAACACCATCCTGCTGCCCCAAATGCTCACTCGAGCACCAAATGTGGATTAATCCACCGCTGAAAATAGTCCCCAACAAACAAGCAGTTTACTTCTGTTTAACTTGAGCTAACTCCAGTGCCTGCCTTGAAAGTAGAAGTATAGATTTGTGACATGTCGTTAAAGATTTGTGTCTTCAGTAGAAACAAATAGACTTGAGGCTGAGTGCAGGAGAGTAAGTATTGTTAGAGTCACTAACACATTGTTATTGGCTGTTGAAGAAGAATGCCAGTTAGGTATAGTTGTCTAGATCTTGTAGCTACAAGTATGTGGGGCTGCTAGAATGTCAGCCATGCTAATAAGCTACCTTGGAAGCATTTGCAACACTACTACAACGACCCATCAACACCAGAGGGTACCAACGACTCCCAGTGACACTAGGTCAACAGCTGAGGTTAACGACTCACCGTTGATTACACATCTATTAGCATACTAATGACCTACAGAGGCTTATATTTCTAGCTCCGTCCACCAGAACTGAAGAAGCCTTTCGGATGAGAGGTGAAACGTCTTCAAGGACTTCAACCAAGTCCAGTTGCCTTTTGGATTCAGCTTAGAATTACCATGACCTGGATCACTGAGAACCTTCACAGACAACACTAGTACATTGCAGAAGAAGCAGAAGCCTTAATTAGTACCATCCTTTTACTGATTAGCGAGGAAAACTGCATGTTTGTTGCTTCCTACAGATGTACAAGCGGTTAAGAGGTTTGGGCCTCTGAGAGATCTTTTATAGACTGACCAAAACTCCAGCTCTCTTTAGCCTGGGCCCTTTAGGCTCATTGTTTGTCGGGTTTCTTTATTTCCCTGGAATGCAGTCGATAAGTGATCTGTGAAAGCATCCTGACTAATTTACTGTGAGCATTCAGAGGTGGACATTACACAGACACACGCACCACTGCTCTTTTATTCTGCTTGATCTTTCACAACTTCCAGCCTGGGTTACTAATTATGCAGAAGCTTACCCATTCTATCAGGGTGTCTTTTGTAGCATAGCTGATGTGAATTCAATATTAGTGAGGGGAGAAATTCTAAGAAGCAAACCTGAGGAGGATAAATACATCACTAACTAATCCGTTTCAATGATGAAGAGATCACTTTTATTCTAATGCTGCTGCTGACCTCCTGGATGGACCTGAATAACCGTCTCTACAATTTGCATACTGTATGAGCTGATTTTGAGTGACTTGTTCCTTGTCAGAAGCTAAAATGTTATTGCGTTTGCATCAGTTTCATCAGCTGAGGATGACCTTGACGAAATATGATGCTTCATCAACTAGAAAAGCAAAATTAATTCCTTTTCTTCAATTTGGGCTATTTCAAAGTTAGTTTTTTTCTTCATGAGATGCTCAACAACACAGCAAATAAGCGTGGCCGTGCTGTCAGAACTTTCATTTTCTTGTCATATCCCATCCCCTGCAGGGGGCTCAGGAGGAGCGGCAGCATAAATGACTTTTTTGGTCATTCAGACGAGGGCCGCGTTGCATTTAATGTTGCTCAGTGAGTTGACAAAGATGTCTCCATGTGCCAAATTTGCTTTAGCCTATTAGCTGTGATATGAGAAAATAAAGTGCATTAACACAGTGACAGTGAAGCCCAGTGTTACACGTCACAGCCAGTTTAAATGTGGCTTCAGGGTCCATCACTGCTTTGATTGTGTTGTACAAGACTGTTACAATTAAATGGAATTTTGTACAAATTTGTACTTTATGGAGTATTTCCACTTTTAGGTTACATCATTTAACAGGGAAAAGTTTGTCTTTACTTTTATACATATATATATGATATAATACATAGTGTCTCTGACATAATAGCTTTATTGTTAAGAGTCATTGTAGTTACAATGAATTTCATTGGTGAGTCCAGATGGACGACGCAGCTCCATCTGCTCCCATTGTACGAAAGTGATGTTAAAATAGCCCCTGTGATAGGCGCTGCCATCTTGCGATGGTGGCGTCATTTGGAGCTGGAGTCTGCGCAGTAGAGATCGGCGTGTTTAACAGCAGAACAGCTTCTTTGTGTTGGTCTGAGGTTTACTATCATAAGTATGGAAACTTCAATGACTGTAGTGATTGTTTTAATTACGTCTCCTCTCGCAGTTTGTCCTCTACTCTGCTAATCCAAAACAGGTCGGCTGCAGGAGCCGAATTGGTCAACAGATCTGTCAATCATCCTTTTGACTGCATCAAATAACTAATTAAAAATAAACTTGTCAGAACACATGGATGTAAATCAGCATGATAAGAACTGACTATAATGACAAAAAACATGTTTTGATGATGATTTTATAGTTTGACTCATAACTCATCTGTTGACATGGAGGAGGCGGGCTTTATGACCTATACTGCAGCCAGTCAGCAGGGGGCGCTTGACATGTTTTGGCTTCACTTTTAGGGAGCTGTCATGTCGTCCATCTTTTTATACAGTCTTTGGGTGAGCCAGATGCAAATTAAAAAAAAAATCATAGAAACAATTTTTAAATTCTTGTCTTTATACTCCCTTTTTTCTCGATCCAAAACACTTATATTTAAAAAAAAATACAGCTAGATTCTGAGCTTCCGTTTGTAATAATCATGATTTTCTTTTACCACTGTGTAACACTCACTTGGTTACAAACACTCTGAAGTGTAAACTATTAAACACTAATGTTAACTTTGTTTTTAGAGATTCTTTTTATGGAACATTTTGGTCTTTATTGATAGGACAGCCGAAGAGAGACAGGAAATATTGGGAAAAGAGAGCGGGGGATGACATGCAGCAAGGGGCCGAGGGGGGGAGTCGAGCCTGCGGCTGCTGCGTTTGATGCTACATATAACCTCTGTATATGGGGCGCCTGCTCAACCCACTGAGCTAAACCAGCACCCCTAATGTTCAGTTCTTAAAGGAGAATTACTTGTGTCCTTGATATTGCAGCAAACTGTTGTGTGTTTAGACATCAAGCAGCCACAGAGCAACAGGATCATGTGTCGCTGTGCTATCTAGCTAGGGAACTAAATTACAGACTCAGCTATCAAAGAGCCAATCGCCATACGAAGAGGGGCAGGCAGCACACAGTTGTTTTATCAGAGCTTTTTCACTGTCACCAGCTCCCTTGATGAGAAACACAATCACCTACAAAGTTGTAAAATATGGCCGCTTGGTTTGTGGCCCTAAACTTCTAAACATGAGCAATTCGCCCCTGGAAAAAGCCACTGTCAGTCAAAGCTGGTGTTCTCTGTAATCGATAGAAGCAATAATATTTTAAATTGGCGCCATAGCTGTGGAGAAAGTTGTACAGAGAGCTCATGTTTCACCCATTCTACATTCCTACAGCACCGCTTAGAGCGGTACAGAATCCGAGATACGACAAGAATATACCGGTGGATCGTCTAAAAAATCTTCAGGTCTGCAGTCTACATTTCAAACCTGTCGATTTTGAACGTGACATGACATCGGAGGCGGGCGTCCTAGATTGAGGAAGTGTAGTTTAGCAAGCTCCCTGGCCTCCGCCAGATGACGCGTTTTACGTAGTCTGGCGGAGGTTTTCCAGGGCCCATTGGAGAAGCGGTTAGCGTCCTCCAAAGGCACATAGTGAAATTGCATTTTTTCCTACCATAATGGCATTAGCTCCCCATAATAGCATGATAGGACTGAGGTTGAAAACAGCTCTTCATCCTTTTAGTAGCTGCCACACACAAGACAGACAAGTTAAACAATTAGGAAGTGATTCTTTGCCCCTGTTTATCCACACACCTCCTCATCTGTCTGCTGAATAATGGTCCTTTCAGTTAACTCTCAGTCTGAAATTAGAAATTGACTTATTGCTGGCCAACATTTTCAAGAAAGCAATTAGGATTTTTTTTCTTTGAGCGTCGCCTCTTATATCTTACTCAGCATTAAACACGTAAAACTTTGAGGATAAAACAGGTTGGTGTTGGAGGCGTCTCTTCTACCCGAGTTAAACACAACAGATCTGTTACTCCGGCTCATAAATTAAAGAAATACTCGGATGGGGATTCATATACATTTTGTGAATAATGCAGAACAAGAACTGCAAATTAGAAAATAAACTGAACTGTTACCTCTCCACTTAACATTGGAACAGAGGTTCACAAAGGGAAGTAAAATGGCGTGTTTCAGTACAGTACATTCTGTACAATAATTAGACCCCACAGGACTCATTCTGAGGTTAGCAAGAGGGCTCCTTAACCTTCTCATGTATTGTAAGTTATAATGAAAAAGGTAAACAGTGTTCTGAGCCTGCCTTTAAGAGTGATTAAATATGGAGCACTACTTTCTGTCCTCCTTTTTTACCTACTCTGCTTAGTTCTTAGAAGGACACAGTTATTGTGAAAGGGTATTTCACTTCCCGTTCTTTCTTATTAAGCTGAAGTAGCATGATACACGACTAGTTCATTTCCACATTAAGATGCTTCTCACAGAGCACAGGCTCATGTTATAAAGTATGATACATTTCTATTTATGAAACTGCCCAACAGGATATTAAGCACTCAAAATTAGCTATACATTAGCAAGCTATAACGATATGTTGCTTTACATATTATGGAACACTGTCGGTGATGTAATAATTTAGCCTAATGCATTAAAACTATCTTAAACTAAACTAACTTGATGCACTATTCAGCTACTGAGGAGCAACAAGTACAACACTTTACGATTAACTTATAAAGTTGGGAAGGTGAACATGCGAGCACAGTGCAGCCTGGTCTGATTTCTGGCCACCTGATCAATGAATCCTTCAGTATTTACTAATCCGGGGAGTTACCTGGAGTTGACAAGCCGCCATTACTGCGTCGGCGTCTCCCAATACACAAGTTTTACGTCATGAAGAGTCCCCGTGTATGAGACTGGACGCTCTACATAGATTCACTGGTCACACAGAGGACTAAGATGTTGTTCAGAAGTGACTTGAGAATATTATAATTATTATATTATTATTACAGTAATTCCGGCCCTCTCTGAGTGACCTGTAGACGACATTTTGTTGCTCATCGTCAGGTGATTATTAAAATGAACTGGTATAATGTTCCTGACTAGCTAGTTAGCATAATCCAGTAAGAGTTGCATGTAATCATTACAGAGCAGCTGCATTAGCAGAAAAATAGAAAATACACGCTGAATAAATATCTATAAAAAAACGTAACTAGTTTGTGATGATTAAATGCAGCTGCTAGTTGATTAAGCTAACTAGCTAGTAGAATGACGTCATATTAAACAGCACTTCATCACAAACGTGCAGATGGTCGACTTTTTTCTCCATTTCTCTGTTATGTAATCAGGCTGTTATTTTAACCAATGTCTAATGTGTAAAATCCAAATAATAATATATAATAAATAATAATTATTATTATTTATAAGCATCTTTAAAAACAGAATGTTTACGAAGTGCTTTGACAGACAAAGCAAAGGCAGGACCTCAAGAACTCAAACACCAAAGTTCAACAAGAATAAAAGCAAGTAAAAAGAATAAAAGTGACACAACTGAAACAGAGGCAGTTGAAGCAATAAGCAATGCAAATGAAGAGATAAACAAAGAAATGAAAGATCATAGAAGGTTGTAAAAGGATGATAAACAAGATGATAATGTTAAGATTCATCAGTAACGAGTAATAATCAGCAGGCACTCAGTTGCCACCGCAGTAATGGCGGCTCCACGAGATGGCAGCACGCACAAATCTGTCGCCAGATTAGTCTAAATTCATTATCCTTATACCTCATGGATTCAGACACCAGACATTCAGAGACGCATTAGAAAAGCCAGACTCCAAGACAACGCCTACTTATTTGAAAGAAAATCGTTGGTCTAGGTCATGAGTCAAAAAGTCTTGCTGGTTTGCTTTTGCATGTAAATATCTGGTTCTTTAATTACTAATTGCTTGCTTTTAGCTGAAAACAGCTGCCGGCTGCAGCTTAGAACGATGGCATGAGAGCTGTGAGAGTAAACCCAAACTATATAGTTAAAGGCCAGATGGTTGATCAGAGCTGCAACTCTCTATGAAGCATACATTGTGTTTGTACGTGCTGAAAACATCTGCCTGTTGCTGCTTATGAGTTAAAGCTATGGCCAGTTAAAGTATCAAACAAAAAACAGGGTAGATCTAAGGGGTGCTGCGGGGTCAGTTAACGTGTCTCTGTGGGCTTGTTGCCTTCACATTATATTCATTTACATTGCTAATATAAAAATATCCATTACAGCAGCAACATTGAATGCAGTATTTAACTTTAGTCTTAGGTGAGTTACAAAATGAGATCTGCCCTTCCTTGTGATGGAAAGAGCAGAAAACCTGCCCTCTGCCTATAAAACCTATAAAAAAATTAAATATAAATAAATAAAACAAAATCACAGGAAATTAACAGCATGAAAAATGGAAGACTAAATGAGGTTGAGGACCCGTGCAGAATGTCTGTGAAATGCATTTAAGGGAGAAATACGCTGTAATAGTATGTTTATATTCCTGAGGCGAAGGTACCGGAGCACTGTACTGAACTGTGGCTCTGCATCAATGTGTTCTGGAATAGCGAGCATGTTTTATTCATACAGTAGAGCACATTTTCTCCATAGAACGCTGGAGAAAAGTATGTAGTGTAGACAAAATAACTTCATACCCTCAAGCCTGATGATGATGCCAGCAATGTTAATTTACTGGCATAAGGTCTGAGGGAAGATGTTATCCTTTTTATTATTTTAAATAGAGTGTCTGGCCTTCATCCGCTAAGAAAAAAACGGACAGCAAATCCCCCCTACTTCCTCCTATACGCTTTGTATTTTTAATGAAACACAGTTGCTTCTTAGATTTTGCCCACTGGTCATGTTTTTTTTAACAATCCGGGAGGTGAGACATGATGAAGGGAAGCTGAAGGAAGGAGGTCAGGGTGGTGTACAAAGCATTACACTTTGGATGACTGTGGTTTGTATCCTGCGTCCAACATGTCCTGAGGTTTAAGCTACTGAAACAGATAACTGTTTAGTGAATAACACAACTTATTCCACGTTATCCCTCTTGCAATACTGACAGTAATAGAAGGAACAGATCAGTTAAAGAAAGACCGCAATGACAAAGATGCTTGCTTCTTCACCTCAGCACACTCCCTGAAGGAAGAATAGAAATCAGACGTGTTTATTTGCATATAAAGCCATTGGAAATTTGCAAG
Organism: Semicossyphus pulcher; assembly: GCF_022749685.1. NCBI lineage: Eukaryota > Metazoa > Chordata > Actinopteri > Labriformes > Labridae > Semicossyphus > Semicossyphus pulcher. The sequence continues at coordinate 30,729,692 of NW_027211715.1, forward strand.
AGGATTTAAATAGTATTCAAAAGGTAGAACAAATGTGTAAGCTACCTAGCTAGCTCTGTTAAGTCACCATCTATCGCCGAATGAGGCAACACAGTGATGATTGAGCCGATGGGTAACTGATGAAAGCCTTTGCATTTGCAGTATTGCAGACTGGGTGTCTGTGGCGACTTTCACAGAAAAAAATCACAAGCGGCGCCCAGTTAGTGACACGTTTTCCATCACCCAGCAGTGGTTGATCTGCCAGAGAGGGTAGGCGGAGCTAAGCGGCTGCTGGTCCGCTCTCTGCAAGTGTTGTGAGTAAACAGTAATCTACTATGGCTGAACAGACAAAGAAAAGATTGATGACTACAGATACAACTTCAAAATAAGTGAAAATCCCAAGAATAAGAAACAAATTCGACGTTCAGATGAAGGCAAACAGTCTAAAATTAAAAAAAAACCTGGAGCTAACCGTGGACGTCACACATGCAACACTGTCTGGATATCTGGGAAGTGTGCTCCCACAGTTACCGTCTATCACCATAGGTGCCGGCAAAGAGAATGACACTGAGATCTTCGAGATTACCACTTTAAATATGTGCAATTAATTTAGGCGACTGTTGCTCAGTGGTAGAGTCGGTCATCTCCCAATCGAAAGGTTGGCGGTTCGATCTCTGACTGCTACAGTCACATGTCGAAGTGTGCCTACGCAGTATAGTTAGTTCCTGATTGGAGAAGCCTTTGCCATCAGTGTGTGACTGTGTGTGCGTAAGGGTGAACGTGACATATAGTGTGAGTGGTCAGACGATTAAAAAAGTGCTATAAAAATACAGTCCTTTTTACTACTTACGCAGGGTTGCCAGGTCTTTGTTACAAAAGTAGTCCGAAAGAGGCCAATTTGCCAATAAACCAGCCCAGTACAAGAACTCAAAATATCCCCTGTCAAGCATAAACACTGCTTTTACAATGTTAACAATGCATTTGGACGTTCAACATGTATTATTATATATACAGAATAACACTATAAATGTTCTTTCCCTTAACAGTTCTCCTTCAGGTGCCTCACGGTGCAACGAACGAGAACAGCTCTTTGATCTCAGTGCTGACTGGCAGGTGGGTTAGTCGACACCATTGTACCCTCTCTCTGGAGTCTTGCTGCCTGGTAGAGAAGAAAGATGCAACTTGTATTAATGTGTGTAAGTGTGTGTGTGTCTTTGTATGAACATAATAATAAGTACTTTATAGATAGTGATGTTGTATCCAAAATAAGATTACCCAATGAGCCGACAAAAAATGTACTTCCTGCAGACATGGCAACCTTAAATGTAGGGAAGAAGTTTCTCATTCGTTACCTTTATTTTGGTCTAACTCAAATGAACAAATATGCCATGTTCTTGGTGAGGAAGGAATATTTTGATTAAATAAAAAACAAAAAATCAATATTGCCTTCCATTCGTCAAGTCAGGGTTTAAACAAAACTGTGACCTTCCCATGACCTTAACCAAGGTAAAGAAGCAATTCGCCCCTGGAAAAAGCCACTGTCAGTCAAAGCTGGTGTTCTCTGTAATCGATAGAAGCAATAATATTTGATATTGCAACCATAGTTGTGGAGAAAGTTGTACAAACAGCTCGTGGTTTCGCCCATTCACATTCCCACAACACCCAGTGTGCATTGCACCCCTCCCTCTGAAAGGAACGGCCCAAGCGAGAGACGCTGGAGTGAAATACTACCGTTTTCCTGTCAAGGACATTGATCGCTGCAGGCAATGGCTAAGAGCGGTACAGAATCTGAAATACGACGAGAATATACCGGTGGATCGTCTAAAAAATCTTCAGGTCTGCAGTATACATTTCAAACCTGACGATTTTGAATGAGACATGACATCGGAGGCGGGCATCCTAGATTGAGGAGGGCCCATTGGAGAGGTGGAAAGCGTCCTCCAAAGGCACAGAGTGAAATTGCATTTTTTAGCTCTCCATAAAAGCGTGATAGGACTGAGGTTGAAAATTGGGGAAGTGAAACTTTAAGTTGCTAAAACCTAATCATGATAAACTAAATGTTGGCAGCATTATCTTTCCTCTAAGAACACTTCACTCTGTAAATGAGCTGTAAATGAATGTAATTGTCAGTAGAGTATCCTTAAACCGTGTGTATCAGGTATGATAGTCATTCTAAGTCAAGAGGGGTCGACGTCAAGAACTTACTTTATACTTGAACTCTCCTCCCTCTCCTTCTCAATCTGTGTTTGCCTTTATTACACTCTAGTTTCTCTATATTGATGTTGGCTGTAATGTGGACCGTCAATGAAAAATATAAAATTGTTGGAGGCCATTACTTCCAAGTCATTAGTTTAAGGTGGGTGGACTGTGCAGTCTCATGAAATCATCTGTGCTGCTTTTCATATCATTCTCCTTGCCGGGGAATGGGTCACTGCAGCACAGTAGAGACTGATTGCCTCGAAGACAAACTGTGCTCTAATATGAATTAGTATGAATAGGCAGGACTGTAGCCTGTACTGAAGTAGCAAGAAGGAGTGGGAAAGCAGTGAAATGGGTCACTTAGAGGGAACTGTATTATACTAAATGTTCATTAAGTTCAAGTAAGAAAAATGCATTTAAGTGCCTATTAGTCTTGAGTTAAAATAAAGGTTATCTTTAGCCTGTTCCATAGAAAAGAGCATTCATTACAAACATCGCTACTAATGTAGTCCAAACTAATGCATGCATTCATCAGGATTGATACTGAGTCCAGGGCATACTCATTTTAAGTACATTATATATTTTCCATGTCTCACAGTCATCGTACACTGATATAGAACCTCTATATATCTATTATGCCAGTGCTCACTTTGTTGCTGCTTAATGTCACAAAGAGGATGTATCAGGAAGAGTCTTTTGTCAGTTATAAGGTATAATAAGTAGGATTTTTCACATTCAAACTGGGCCCCACCTCCTGGGGTCTTCAGAAGCTCACTCTAATGTGACAACGGTTACCTTTGCGCTAGCATGCTAACCGCCGGTTACCTTTGCGTTAGCATTCTAACCGCCTGTTACCGTTGCATTGCATGCAAACTGCCGGTTACTTTTGCGCTAGCATGCTAAACGCCGATTAGCTTGTCCTACCCGGTTTGAGGCAACTACTTGTCTCCCAGTTGCTAATTTGAACCACTCCCACACTCGCCTATACGCTCTGATTGGCTCACGGTAACACAACAGCGCCCCTCCTGAAAACGTCCCATGCAAAGCAAAACAACAGAACAGATGCAGAGGGTAGAGAAGTCTATATTTTATTTTTCAAGAAAAATCCTGCTTATTTTTACCTTTATAAGCAGAAAGGTGAAATCTGTAACCAGTATTAGAGGTCAGAAGCACAATGCATGAGTAGTTCCTGATGTGATGACGCATCTGGTTTATGTTTAACCACCTTGCTTTAGTGGTGTGAACAACAGTGATCGTATGTGAATTATGTCCTCCCTTTACACTACTGCATCATAATGACGTTCAAGCAGTGCATATGCAACCTGAATCTCACATCATTGTTATGCTGATGCCATCCAGTTGTATGTTTCTTTTAAACCTGATGATACTGACAAAATAAGTCATTTGCACAACTGTCTGACTGCCATTAACGACTGCATGAATGACAACTTCCTCCAGTTAAACACAGATAAAACAGAGGTCCTCATCATTGCCTCTGATAGCATTGGTCGCTAAGAGTCTCGGTTCCCTTTCATCTTCTGTGAAATCAAGTATCAGAAATCTTGGAGTCAGTTTTGAACAGGAAATGCTTTTTGAGCAGCATAGCTATTGACTCATACCAGCCGGACAAGTCACATCACACCCACATTATTCTCTCTACACTGGCTCCCGATACAATTCAGAATTCAGTCTGCACAACCAGACACCCAAATACATTGCTGCGCTGCTCCATCCGTATATCCCCGATACATCCCTCAGCTCCTCTGTGATGTTTTTGCTCTGTGAAAGGTGCTATACAAAATAAACTTTACTTACTTACTGAAAATCACTTATAACATTTATTTTGAAAAGTCTGTGCGTCTCTGTGATGCTCTAGTTTCCCTCTGATGTTTGAGACATGAGTAATGAAGAAAACTAATCAAAGTCAGAAATCAAGTGAAATGCAATACATTAATTTATAACTATTAATAACACAACATTTCTACTTGTTGGGTTAGGGTTTGCTTTCCTAACTGTATCTAAAAATTGAAGCCAAAAGAGAAAATGGACTGAATGAGATTTAATTAACAAGACAATGAACAACATTAGACGACATATTGACATTTTACCTGCAGTGTTCAAGACAAACTGGGAGCTGTTAGATTGAACACCTGCGTGACTAAAATTGTTACAGCTGTGTCAGGTACCGACAGCGACGCTGCTGCGGGAGCTGATCCTTGGCACTAATGCTTGTGATTCTCCCAAATATGCTCTCATGTCATCCTCATGGTGGGAGGCTAAATGCTGTTATGTTGCACTGCTGTGTTCCAGGTTGTAAAAATGTCTGATATCTGACAAATCATAATAATTTACCGGCTTACAGATTGATCAGCAATTGAAAAGACACTGGATAGAAAAGTTCCAGAGGGACATCAAGCTGTGTTTCAAGTTTAAACAAAATACTTGATAACAACTCAGTTAATGGGACTCCCTAAAAACACGGTATTTCGGGCTGGGCATCTATTGATTATTCGAATACAGACCCCTGTGTTTTTAGGGAGACCCCTCTGACGTCAGGATGGCTTATTTTAGCATTCAGCCATTCCTAGCTAATATTACAGTTACATTACCGATTAATAACGTAACATGATATGAAAGGGGGGCTGCACGGTGGTGCAGTGGTTAGCGCTGTTGCCTCACAGCTAGAAGGTCACTGGTTCAAACCCTTGTTTGGGAAAAGTGGGCCTTTCTGTGTGGAGTCTGCATGTTCTCCCTGTGCATGCGTGGGTTCCCTCCGGGGTCTCCGGCCTCCTCCCACAGTCCAAAGACATGCTTGTAAGGTTGTCATCTATTTGTCAGCCCTGTGATTGACTGGCGACCAGTCCAGGTTCTACCCCGCCTTCTTCCAATGACAGCTGGGATAGGCTCCAGGCCCCCCCAACCCTGAACAGGATAAGCGGTATAGATAATGGATGGATATGAAAGGAGAGCTAACGGTAATTTTTGCAAGGAATGATCAGTTGCCGATCGATAAGGAAGTATTAAAATGAAAATAAGGTGTCAGATTCTTTACATTTACATTTCTTACATTCTTTACAGCTGAAAGTACAATGTAAGACCACAGAAGTCAAGGAAAAATGATAAAATCAACGAGATTTGAGCAAAGTAATTATACTGAACTCTCTGTGGGCTTTAAAGCCACTCAGAGGCCAGAGGCAGGTCAAGACGCAGACACCATAGAGACGTGCACTTAGGACAGCCGACATAACTGTACGTGACGGTCTGTCGTCATGTTCTTTATGTTTGTTTGGTCAGTTTATTATCTACAAGGCCACAGTAAGTACACAGGTCTGATAACCACCAAATAAATGGTGCTTGAACCCCATTAACCCTGTTCAGTACTTTGTCCTTGGTGGGGATAGAGAGTAGGTAGAGATATTCTGCTGATGATCCACAGGAGAACACTTGAAATCTTAAGTGTTTAATGTCAGCAGATCCCAAAAGAGTCTGTTGATTGCTTGCTCCTTGTCAGCTGGATTTGCCGAAGGACCTTGAGGTCACATGACTGGGAGTTTGTATGAACCTGTGGGTCCTGAGGGTCAATTAAACCACGAGACTCTGTTGACACAGCAATCCACCAAGGAGACGCATGGCAGCTCAAGCACATTTTATACACAGGGTTATAACAACACTTTAGATAAAAGACTAAGACTAAAACAATGAATAAAAGGGTATTGATTTAATGAAAACACACAGTTTAGAAAACAAATTAAAAAAAGAAGTGGTTCAAAGTGGTAGTTTAGTACAATCTCAACAGGAAATGTTGATTTAAAATTACTTGTGAGACAAGACAAAGATATTTTGTTCATTGAAGCTCAAACAACTTTACCAGATTTGGATGCATGTTTGTTAACAACCAGCAACTGGTGATGGCTGATCTTAGTTTTTAAATAATGCTAATTAATCACAAATGGATCGAAAAAGATCACAGACAGTTAGTGACGTTGAAGAGATGTTACAACAAGTGAAGAAATGGCCCAAAATCTTTGGGATGGTAGTTTTGTCCTGTGCAACAGGCAACTAGTGACGTGTGGTCAAAGAACGTGTCAGCTCTAAGAGCCAAGAATCCAGAAATGTCGCTTCATAGGTTAAAACATTGATCAATCTTTCTGAAAGATCAGCCTCTAAAGAGTGTTTTTAAAAAGACCTGGGGATGCTCTATTCTTCAGACAGATGGACCAGAGGTCAATCTTGATTTATTATTTTAGCCCAAACTATAATTTTTCCTGAACTTAACTAAACAGTTTGGTGCCGAAATGAAATGTTTATGTTTAAGCACAAAACTACTCAGTTATACAAAAACAAAACCGTGAGTTCGGTTAAAATAAGAGACATCAAGGAAACCATAAAATTAGGAAGTTAGGAGAAGTCATGTACGTCACATCTTCTGTCAGTTAAAAACAATTCACTTTTCTGGGTGCAAGTCCAATGTTTGTTCGACCAGTCCATCACCTTCCACCTGCCACCCAAACGGACTTTCACAATTGACGACCAGCTAACCTTTAAGGTTCATTTGGCCTCGATTGCTCGGTCATGTCGATTTGCCCTGTGCAACATCAGGAAGATCAACCTTTCAGAGCAACGCAGCTGCTGGTACAGGTTCTCGTGATATCATGCTTTGACTACTGCAGCTCCCTACTGGCAGGCCTTCTTGCATGCACATTCAAATCTCTGCAGATGATCCAGAACGCAGCAGCACAACTGGTCTTCAATCAACCCAAAACGGCACATGTTACTCCACTGCTCATATCCCTCCACTGGCTCCCAGTCGCCGCTCGCATCAAATTCAAACCCTGTTGCTCGCTTACACAACAGCAACAAAAACGGCTCCTGCCGACCTGAACGTCCTCATCCAGGTCTACACTCCGTCCCGCCCACTACGCTCTGCCAATGAAAGGAGCCTGGTACTCCCATCACAACAGCGCCCTAAGTCTCTAACTAGCCTCTTCTCCTCAGTCGTCCCCAGGTGGTGGAACGAGCTACCAAACTCCAGTCGGTCTGCAGAGTCCCTTTCACCTTTAAGAAGAAGCTAAAGACCCAGCTCTTTATGAACACCTCACCAGTGTCCGATCGCACTTGAAGCTGTTTGTTGGCTCTTACTGACTTCGTCCCCTCCTGTCTTGATCGTTGCCTGTGTTGAATTAACTCTCGGCTGTACGTCGCTTTGGACAAAAGCATCTGCTAAATGAAATTGCTGTAACATTGTAACTTTCTTGCTCTATATACGACTTTAACTGCTTAATTAAAGCTACAGCCATGAAATATTCATCCTGTTTAAAATGCAATACTTTCCAACTTGTGCTGATGATTTGGAATAACGGGAATCTTTTGTCCACGTACAATATATTGTGACTTCAAGGCTATTTCACTGGCTGAGGAGGGACTGTTCTGGTCACCACAGTCACTTTGGAGAGGCAACTGTTGTCTTGTACAAAGTTGCACAGCTCTCAGCAATTTAAGTCAAATCATAAATATTCAGTGTCATCTTGTCTGAACAAATGCTAAACAAAAACACTTTCAGTCACCACAGCATGATGTAAATCCTCCCTCTTTAAAGTATTCATTTATAGACTCATAAATTCCGCATTTAGTCAGACGAAAGCAGCCAGCCAGCGCATCACGCTGTGCGATGTAGGGGGGTGAAGACAGAACAGCGACAGCTTGTCATTGTTTTTTTTCCCTTCCTAATTGTGGTTTGCTGACTGATATGTAGAAAAGGCATCTACTGCTCTGACTCGCTGTTATTTCTCAAGGAGGTGAAGCATAGCTGCGGATGTAGGCTTTATAAATCAATTGACGTCAGTGAAAAGCTGTTGAAAGTCTATTAATGGGAAAAAGGAAGAAGTAGTTTGAATGCGACCTTATGTGAAGAACTCTGGGAAAAAATACTTTCAGTGAAATTCAGTGAAGACATGACTCACATGTTGTGTTTACTTATGTCAGTGTGGCATTGTGAGCAGGTTTTTATTGTTATTAACAAGGAACAAAAAGGCTTTAAAAAGGCGGAGGGGTATAGAAATGAGAGTTCTCTGATCTTTTCAGGCTCCCCCTCAGGCAAAACAGAAAAAAAAATAGTCTACACAGGCAAAACCAGTGTATGATCGCTGCTTTTTAAGAAACTGTCATCGCTCTGATGATTAGTCAAGCAGATTTAGAGGCACTGTGAATGTACTCGAGAGGGAGTGAAGCTATGCAGTGACAGATGCACCGCCTGCCTTCTCCCATCAGGCAGTGTTTTAAATTGTTTACAGTGAAAAGTGCTAAAGGTTGATTTGATGTGGGCATGAATCCACGCTTATGTGAACCTTATTTCTGCATGTGATGCGGGAACAGCGGAACGAGCTGGATTGGGCCTCAGGCTTGATTTCCTTTTGTCGTCTGTAAATCTCTGATCTCTGAACTCGGTGTCTGTCGAGTCTCCACCTCGTGCGTCTCCTCGGGGCTTTGGCAGCAACAGAAACAACAGAGCGAATGCATAAATATAATTGCAGCTTTTAGCACATGTGTAATAAAACCTCAGGAGAACTCAATGTAAATCTAAATGAAATAAGTTGATTCCAAAGGCGCACATTTTTTCCTTTTCTTTCTTTGAGAGTGTGGAGGTGAGGGGGGAAAATATTCTTCAAACGCTGTTGCTGGAAGTGTCAGTATTTGAGAGTCAGCACAGCAGCAATTGCTCGGAGAGAGAAATAATTGGCTGCACTGTGAGAAGGCATACGTGTCAGTCTTTCTCGGTGCAGCCATGGATGTGATAACGCTTATGAATTGTGCATCTTTCATTGCTGACTCTGTTTTTCGATGGAGGTGTATACGCCATAAATACCCCTTAATGAAAGTCCACAATCAAAGAGCGACTTTTCTACTTTTCCACACAGCAACTTTTCCTTTTAATCAAGGCCCGTCCTTGTTTGTGTGTGTGCCTACTAATGGGTGTTCAATGTTGTTATTTGCACCGCTGCCATTAACATTTCTTTTATGTTAATTAAGCGTTATTTACTGCTTCTGAGAGGACTTCAAAGGACAATGCCAGAAGAGCCGAGATGGAGAATGACAAGTTGCAGTATTTTGATCCCAGTCGGTGAGTAACCCTTTGCAGAGTTTTTTTTCATCACTTCGCTTCCTCTGAAGTTGTTTCATGCGTCCATTCGGGTTCCCACTTTAAGGAAGAAAAAAGATGAATAGCTAATTTTAATAAAAGCAAAACAGGAAGTGTTTGTGAGTGAATGCGCGTTCTGAAGGGGACTGGGCGACCACACCTATAAACTAACAAAATACATTGGAACAAGAGACCATACATCGGGTAGAATATTAGCTAATATTGGATTGATGCCAGTCTAAAACATGAGTGGATACTGGGACAAGTCAGGGCTATAACACCAGATATTGATAGACCAAACCAGGACTTCTGTAGAGGGAAAATCAGGGATAGCACACATCTGAACACCAGTTGATATGGGGGGGAAAGGGCTGTAACTCCAGGGGATATTGGTCCAAAACAGGGATGAAATAGTAAAGATTATTTTACCCGACCGGGGCAAAATAGGCTACGAAAACAATGAATAATTAAATAATGCCGGGCTTGAAAATCCTTGTACTGGACCAAACCAGGGATAAAATACAATTGAATTATTGACCAAAGCAGGGATAAAGCATCTGTGGATATTTGATGAAAGCTGGAATAAAATGAGAAACTCGTGACAAAGCTCAAACCATACTTAATATAAAACATAAGGTTAGAATTTCATGAAATATTGGGCTAAACATTTCTGATTCATCATTGATTATTATGCCAAACCAAGGTAAAGCACTAATGAGTAACAGACCAAACCAGGGCTACACTGCAAGAGACTGCTGGACCAAACCAGGCCTGAAATACAATGGAATATTACATCTTTAATAGGCTACAATATTAGCGAATAATGTAGTAGAATATTTATAAGCTTCTGGCTCCTGTTTTTCTTTAATAGAAACAAAAGACGAATGCATCTCAGAGCACAAACACGTTCTCCTAAATGTACCTTTTTCTTATTACAGCAACTTGAAATATGATTTCAACCCTTCTCATTTTCCTGGCAAATTGTAAGCGGATACGCCTTTAATATCCACCTATACATTAATAATACAAATTACAAAAACCCAGGGTACTGAAGCATAAATGAAGATATGGTCTTATAAGCCTCACAGAGTGCTGAATTTAATCTTTTTTCACCATAGTTCCCATCGCTCCTCACACTGACACTTTCTCACCTAAAAGTGCCCAGCGGCTTTCCACAGCTTGTCAGATTGTCATATATGGAAAGTACCCACTGCAGCGGCGGGACAGGAAGACACTAATAAGGTGACAAAATACAGAGCCAAGCATTTTCTAGGGGGAAAATGCTGCCACCATGATTTCAAATGGGAAGGGAAATTAATGTGCGGCACTACTCCGATCCGGAATCTTATCTGTCCCCTCAGAATTTTTCAATAGTTCTCGCCACCAAAATTGTTGGATTTCTGCAGGCTTTCCAGACGAGGACAAAAAAACTTGGTGTGATATGCTCTCTATTTGCAGCTAATGCATAATGATTGAGAAAAACGCTGGCACAGTAATATTCACCCATTCTCGACCAATGGCTTTTTGCATTAATCTATCTGAGGAGAGTGATGGAGAATTAGGTGGCTCAGCTCTACAGAAAACCAAGTAGCGACTGTTTATGCACACTTTTTATCAGCAGATACTCTAGACACTCATCGCGAATGATAATTTAATTCTTATGATTGACTTGGAAATAAAACAAACATATAAACACAGATTTAAAGTCTCAATGTTCCCAGCCAATGTCTGGATGAAGTTATAAATGGAAATTTTTAATTGCTGCATCTTGATAGCTGATGTCAATTAAAAAGCCCCGAGAGACTCAGCTGTTGTGAGAAGTGCTCATCGGAACAAAAGCAGCCCATGCGAGCCAACAGATAGAACTTGTGGATCCCTTTTTTGTCTCTTGTCGTGAACTGCTTCTGTTGTGCTAATGAACCTGTTTTCACTCTCAGCTTCTCACAGGAGAATTATTTATAAAACTGCACCTTCTCATGAGTGCTTCATGGGCTGTCAGTTTGATTCACAACAGACACAGGCTTGGCATATGAAACAAAAAAAAAACACTGCACATAAGTGTATGATTCGAAGGAACCCAATACCAACAGAAAATAGACTTTAAATAAGAAGTGGACGTAGCCTAAAGGAAGGCAATGCAAACCCTTCATTCTTTCTGGTGGCCAACAGGGGGAGACTCCACTGGTTGCAGAGAGGAGTCTGATTGTATCGGGTCGCTGCTACTGTGACCTGTCACCTAGTGTAGAGATGAAACAATGCATATCTCTGTCATGAAAATATGGTCGCTAATGGTTCCAAAATACCAAGTTGGTGACCGCCCAGTCTCGGATCCCATCGACTGTAGTCTGACGATGATATAGCCTCTGGGGACAACGGTGAACATGCTGGGTGTGTAGCTAGCAGTTAGCGATAAACGACTTCCTTTTCCGCGTGCTGCATTGTTTACAGAAAGAGAAACAGATTTTTTTGTGGTTGACTTTAATTAACAGGTCTTACCTTTGCTGAAATTTCCACATCATGATGCAGATTTGTAAAAAGTCAAAATGGAGCGTCAGGTCTGTCTTGTTTGTTGAACGGAGGTGGGATCGATCGTTTCTGATGCATTCGAGGAAGTCGGGAAATCTTAACGCTGAGCGCTTTTCCTGACACATTGTCAAGGGAATTTATCTCAAGTTGAATTTTAGATCTAGAACGGATCATTAGCTGTGAGCATGCAGATGTCTGTGACCGCCAAATGCCGAACTGGATGACCTTAGAGTGGCTATGTCTTCTTCTTCTTCTGTACAGTCCATGCAACAGAAGTGCTATACATAGGAATACTTAAGGGAGAACTTCTCCCAAGGCTATCTGAAACACCTGCAGAGCGTACTGCACCATCCATTAGCTATAAGCTAGTCTCAAATGGCCTATTCTCAATTGGACAAGATCATTAGTTTTGCTTGAGCCCCTATCACTACATGGACTTAACTGTTATCTCACAAGGGACTCCCACCTGCAGTCCTGTGCCTCCATTGTTCCCCCCTGTGCCTCCTCCACTTTTCGCGTCTCTTCTCCCTTTGATGCCCCATCATCCTTTTCTTCACAGCTGCAGCCTCTCTTACCATCTCCATCCTGTGTCCTGAGTTTTCTTTTTGTGACATGCACTCTTTTAGCTGCGTGATCCTCAACTTTGTTTTCCGATACTTACATTTACAGTTGTTCACATACCAAGACCACAATTGGAAATACCTCAAATACAGCCTAAAACAAATTACAACAACAAATTAGATGATAAAATAAGCTAAGGCTTAAGCTAAGACCAGCAGGACTAAAATGATTTACTGTACATCCCATCCATACAGGGTTAAAAAAGGAAAAGTGATAAAAGAACATCTTTATTTTCATCTTTATTCCTTCAACTTTCCATTCCTCTACTCGCGCCTCCTCCTCCTCTCGCCTTGCATTCACTCTGCCCATTTGTTCTCCTCTTTATCATCCCTGCCTCCCCTCTTCTCTACTTCTTTGCAAACCCATCCACAATATTCTCCCGTCCTCTCTGCCTTGCTAAACAGAGCCCCACATTATCCCCCTCCTGCTCCTATCAGGGGCAGCTAGCCTGTCAGCCCCAAGCCTTAGTTAATCACTCAGGCAGCCAGGCAGTCGGGCAGCTCGCTGCTAGCTCCCTGGACACTAATAGCAAGACAAGCAGAGAGCGGGAGCAGGGAGGGGGGTGGGGGGACTCATTAGGAATACAGGTATTTAAGGAAATGGTCCATTTCAAATCAAAAGATAATTTGTCTCCTGCTCAAGTAAAGGCTTTAGTTCCATTAGGTCAGCCACAAATGTGGAGTGGTCTGCTTATGTGCTGCTGGCTATGTCAGGACCGGGCTGTTGACATTATCAATTTGAGCCTTGATAAATACGGATGGCATATTTTATCCCCAAAAGAGAGGTTGGCTTTGCTACCCGAAGGCATTTTTTGTGCTGACTGCATGTTGCTGCCCTGCCGAAGGGGCAGGACTCGATAAAGTTGAAATATGACCTCCATTTGCACAATGACATTACTTCAAATAAAAAAAAAGGTGCTGTCAGGCCTCTGAGGAGATCAATGCTTTTCAACAAATCCCTCATTGCCCATTTTGTGTTTGCACAGCCAAATCAATACTTGTGCGAATAAAAAATTCATACCTAACAGGCAGTGGAACTAAGAGCTGACAAAATGTTTCATGAGAAGTTTAGCACGTGACGACCTCTCGTCTCACTTTGTATGAAGTGTATGAATTCGTCCTTTGTGTTAAGTGGGAGAACAAAGAAACACTTGGACTGGGATATACTCAAACTATAAAAAAAGAATCCTCTCACAAATGAAAAGTTGAATTCATAGGAAATAAAACGCAGCTTTGCTCAATTTACTCAAAAGAATATCTCAACAGTGTCAACGTTTTCTGTGCGCAGACTAAAATAAGTAATGAGCTGTGTCCCAATCCAGGGCCTGCAGCCTTCCAAAGCCGTATTTGAAGGCCGGTTTTTGACACAGGCTGTCCCAATTCGAAGGCTCCTTCAGATGCGGCTGACAAAATTGCGTCCTCCTTTTCCCGGGCCGTGAAGGATCTATCGGGTGCATCCATCGCGGCCTAACGTATCCCAAGATTCATTGCGCGCAAATTCAAACGTGATTGTGGACTCTTAGGCGACCAACGAATACACTTCATTTATTTCTTTTAAGATTATTTTTTTGGCTTTTTGCCTTTTATTGATAGGACAGCTGAAGATAGACAGGAAATGATGGGAGGAGAGAGTGGGGGACGACATGCACCAAATAATCGGCATATTTTATATATTTAAAAATATTTCATCTCGTCTGTAAAACAATAATTACATTTTGGAGAATCACACAAACTATGAAATGACTTTGGTTTACCTTAATTTGCTTATTTAGTAGGTAAGACAGTATATGTTGCCTTTCTAAAAACATAAAATACAGACTCAATATAGAGGTATTGATCCAATTAGTTCCAATCAAAATCTAAAACTCATTAGGATTATTTCAGGTTATTTATTTTCCCCCTATATGTTGGGAGTCGGCCTTATTTTTCATGCTTTATGGGCCAAAAGCACTGATGCCTGAATAACTTTTCCAGCATCCAGGCTCAGTGGGAAACTGTCATTGGGATGAATGTGGTGTCATCTGAGAACATACTGTCCTGTTCTTTTTATACATTTATCTTGTGGTCTCCTTCCACGCACTGTCAATCAAGCGACCTCATGATGAGGTCTTCCAAACAGCTGACTTGAGGGAATCTTTGTTGGCAAAGAGAATGTGAATGTGGCGTCGTTCTGTCACTGCAGGTGCTATTCAGAAAAAGTTACTCCTCCAGATTTAAGGTGTTGATGTAAAATGAATGAAACAACTATTCCTAGAAAAAAAAGGTGCAGATTTTACCCCGTTTTGACATCCTCCTCAACATTAAAGCTCGCAATGTTTTTATGATGCACAGGTGTTCCTGTTAATGTGCCAACTTGTGCACTCTAAAAACGTGTCCATTATCAATTAACAGTCTGGGAAGACTTGCTGTACAAGGCATAATAAAAAATGCAGCAGTACAGTGGGTGCAGAGGAGGTGGACCTGTCACCATACTGACATCCCTGCTATTAGAGGAACATTCTCAGGTGCAGTGGCTGGCAGTCTCCAGTGTTTACCGGAGAGCATCATTAGCCCGGCGTCTCACAGCCTTAAAATGTCATATATCCACAGTAATGAACCGAGAGAGCGCGCACTATTCCCAAACTTCCCTGCTGCAGCGCACACATTAATCCAAATGCTCAAACTCTGCAACTCGAGTCCCTCCACTCATTAACAGTGGCAGATATCAAGATAGGAATAATGAGGAAGTGCCCGCAAGTCAGGACATATATTAAAGAAACAGAGAGAGCAGGAGAGAGAGGGAGAGAGAGAGAGAGAGAGAGGATACTCCTGTCATAAATGGGAAAATCCCCCTGAGAAATGGCCCGGGCTCCGATGACAAACAGCTTGCATTCATATTGTTTGGAGACGGTGACAGCCTCCCCTTCTCGTGCCAGAAAAATAATATACAACTCATGTGCAGTCAAACAACATGTATAAGAAAGAGCTTTAGCTTTCACACAGAGCAAGTGTTTGTAATGAGTGTTCATGACATTCAGCGGCGGACGCTCCAGAGTTTCCATGCAGGGCTTTTTATTGGAGGGAGGTAGCTGAGAACATTTAGTCTGCTGCTGCTATTTACAGCTGGAAGCAAATGTACTAACCTCACTCGTCATATTGAATTTATTTGATAATATTGCGGTAAAAACTTTTCCTGTAAGTTAAGATTAATTATAAAAAAACTTCAAATGAATTATGACTCATAGGGAAAGAAGAAAAATAAGACTTAGAAATAAGTAAGAGTCCAGTGAAGACTAAATATCACCACCAGTTTGTACTCGCTGAGGCCATTCCCTCCAAATGCAAACAGAATAAAGAAGTACAAAATTTATAAAAAGGTTTGGTTTTAAAAGGGATTGTCCACTTGTCGGGCTGCATGGTGGTGCAGTGGTTTGCACTGTTGCCTCACAGGTAGAAAGCTCCTAGTTTGAACCCCTGTTCGGACATTGTGGGCCTTTCTGTGTGGAGTTTGCATGTTCTCCCCGTGCATGCGTGGGTTCTCTCCAGGTACACCGGCTTCCTCCCACAGTCCAAAGACATGCTTGTTAGGTTCATTTTTGACTCTAATAAGCCCTGTGATTGACTGGCGATCAGTCCAGGTGTAACCCCGCCTCTTGCTTAATGACAGCTGGGTTAGACTCCAGCCCCCCCGTGACCCTGAACAGGATAAGATAATGGATGGATGGAATTTCCACTTGTCGTTTGCACATGGATTTGTTATCTTGGACGGCAAAAAAAATTAAATTCCCAGGCCGGAATAGTGTTTTTCTAGGTGAATATGATGTCACAGCGAAGTTGACCTTTGACCTGTTGGCTGACAAATGTAACCACTTCCTCATTTTATCATATAAGGGATTTGTGTGAAATTGTGTCTTCAAAAATTAGTTTATATTTTTTGGAGTTAAGGCCAAAATAGTTTTTTGCCTGAAGTGCAATATTGGGCCTCAGGCTTACCGTGTGTGTGCGCGTGATATATTTTCATCTAGAGTTAAACCCTCAGACAGTTCCCGTCAGTCTTGTACTTGTCCTGAGAATGACATGCCTTTAGTCGGATGATCCCGTGGCTGTCAAGATAATTCATAAAGATTTACATTATAAGAGACACGGCGTATGTTTTCACTCATATACTGTTTGCATCGACACAAGCAGATCCATTTATGTAAGCGGTAAGAACACTGAAGACATTAATACTTAATCTGCAATTATACTTTTTTCTTAATGTTACTCATAATAAATATCTGCTTCATGGATGAGGACTGCACCCATTCAACAGCCAGACGGTTCAACAACAAGTCTACGTGAAGCCATTTAACAACTTTACATCATGAATAATTATTTCACAACTTCTAAGTGTCATCTGCCGCACAGACAGATTCTCATTACAAATCCATCCATCAACAGACGAGAATACATCAATATGAAACCCTGCCAAAGCATTACTGTGCAGGTATTGACTGAATATTGTTTTCCATTTCAGGGCATCACAATATATTGCAGCTCATTACACTTCGTCACTGTCAGGACAATACTTCATGCTGCTCATGTTTTGATAAATATGGAGGCTAAATGACCTGCATCTATCTCTGACTCAGAGATTTATAACAAGTCTGCCTTTTGCAGCAAATTCAAAACAGACGATGTCACCTTTTAGAGGACTTTGGTCTGACCAAGCAGAACTGTATATGAATTAAAGTTTCCCAAACATCAATACAGCGAGGTTCCTTCTGGCTGAGCTATAGGCCTCCTTTTTTACTTTAAAGTTTTAAATGAATAGAAAAACTGCCAGAGAACACAGCAGGTTATTACTTTTTTTTTTTTTGCCTCCTGGATAAATTGAGTTTTTAAAATTGTCAGCCATTTTTTCCACTTTAACACTGATCAGATATTTAAATGAAAAAGCAAAAGAACCATAATAAAAGTTGTATGCACATGAGTTATAAACCAAGTCTCAAGATGTGTTCAGACAGAAGGCAGAGCTATTTTTCTGCTTATTATTTTAATTCAACCCAAACCGAATGTACAGACGTTAGCTTTAAGCTAGTAAACAACAGAAATGCTGAATGTCTGCGAGTTCCTTCGTCTTTTCTTTTACTTTATGCCAAGATTCAAGATTCATCAATTATTTTTGCTTGAATTTAAATATTTTCAACTTTGGTGGATGAATCTTTGTGTCAATCTGGGCCAACAATTCTTCTGTATCCTGGATTTCATTTCTTTATTTATCTGCACAAACCAGAACAATAAAAACAGCAGAAGGAACATCCACTTCCAACTCCCCCTTACTTATTTCCTGCTCTCTGCTTCCTCTTTACTTCCTTCTCCATCTCTGTAATGTATTCTGACTTAATGCTTGTATTTTTGGTGATAACATTCAAAATCTTGCCTGTTTGTTTTCAGTCTGACTGCAGCTAATGGAGTGAGTGATTTGGCGGATGCTGCCTGACTTGCAATTGCATTACGAGGCATCTGTTGGACGGATGGAGCGATTTTGGAGAGCGAGAGAGCAGAGGCACTGTGGCTGTCCAGAAAGCTGCTCAGTGGTCCAGGTAAAATCACACAAGTGCACTCTGCTCATATAAACACACTCACGCAGGGTAAGGGCAACAAATAAAGGCTTCAGCTGACACATTATCAAGTCTGAAATTCCTTCCAGCCAAAAAATCTCTCTTCGCATTACGTTGTGCTTTTACTGGAAGCCACGTTCATGGATGCATTTCTTCTTCAAATCACAACAATCCAGCACGGTGATCAAAACAGGCTAACTGATGAGTGCTGTCCTGGATGTAAATTAGTCTTTTTTTTTGCTCCAGCCACATGAGACACGGGAGATTGAGTGTCGAGGAGATAAGAGGAACAAGTTGTCAGCGTGAGGAGCGGCTGGGAGATAAACTGATTGGAGTCGAGATTGGATATAAAAATGGTCTGCATAAGTAGTCCCTGTCATTCACAATCAGTCAGACTGAACAGAAAGCCAAACAGACTTTGTGTGCACACACTCACGTCTTCTTATCACGTTACTCGGATGTGATGTGACATTTTTTCCAGAGTCTGCCGGAGAGAAGGCCCTTAAGACGACATCAACCTCCAGCAGCCAAAATGGAGGACAAGTGGTCTTTGTCAGCAAAGCTGAATTATTTTATCATCATTATATAATAATTTTATTCATTTCAAATTGTACTGATTTTTTATTAAAGTGATAATCTCGAAGATTTTTTATGTAAATAAATGTTTGTTAAGTCTCTATCTATCGCCGAATGAGCTAACACAATGGTGATTGAGCCTACGGCCCACTGATGAAAGCCTTTGTATTTACAGTATTACAGGCTGGCTGTCTGTGGTGTCTTTCGCGGAAAAAATCACAAGCAGCGCCCAGTTAGTGACGCGTTTTCCATCAGCCAACAGTGGTTGGTCTGCCAGAGAGGGTAGGCGGAGCTAAGTGGCTGCTTATTTGCTCCCTGCAAGTGTTGCGAGTAAACAGTAATCTACTATGGCTGAACAAACAAAGAAAAGATGGATGACTACAGATACAACTTCAACAATAAGTGAAAATCCAAAGAAAAAGAAACAAACTCTACGCTCAGATGAAGCAAACAGTCTAAAAAGGAAAGCGACCGTCAGCCAGGAAAATCAAGAGTTACAACCGGAGCCGACCGTGGACGTCACACATGCAGCACTGTCTGGATATCTGGGAAGTGTGCTCCCGCAATTAACATTTATCGCCATAGGTGCCGCCAAAGAGAGATTGAAACTGAGATCGAAATAAAATTATAATATCAAAGATTTAAATAAAAACTTATGCCTGGTAAGTTGCTTTTCTTTTTTTCAATGAGTTAACAGTGATTGATCTGATGGCCCAGTGAGGAGAGCTCATCATCACTTTGTATTCTTATTATTGTAGGTATTAAAAACTGGATGTCAGGTTGACATTCCCTAAAATAATCACAAGTGTGGTTGGTCCCCACAGAGAGAGACGGCAGGAGCGATGTACTGTTTACTCCTGTCTCTACTGTGTTACGAGAAAGCGGATATTCTGGCTGAACCAAGAAAATATCTGTGGATGATGACATTGAAAAAAACAAGTGCAAATCCAAAGAAAAGGAAAACAGGAGGAGAAAAAACATTCAAAGATGAAGACAGAGTCAATAATTGCGCCTCCCCAGATTTACTTCAAAAGAGAACAAAACATCTTTCAGATTGCTGCTTTAGTCTCTGTCATCTCTGTGTTAAGTGGGCTGTTGCTATTTCAAATGAAACATTTAGAAAGATTCTGGCTGAATTTGTAATTTCTTGTTTGGTTTTTTCAGATAATTGTTTTGGTTTTTGCTTTTATTTATATTACAGCTGAAGAGAGACAGGAAATGTCGGGCGGGGGGAAGCCATGCACCAAATGATCTGCAGACCTGCGATCAGTGCCTCGAGGGCTGTGGGGTGCCTGCTCTACCAACTGAGCTGAACCAGCACCCCTAATATCTTGCTTTTTACTTTAGCAAGCGAGTCTTTTCTGCACAAACTGAGCCAGCTGACATGAAAATTTAAACACTCCAGACATGCAAAAAGTTTTTCAAATTCACTGGAACTTTTCACCAAAAGAATGTTGCATTTAGCTGATTCTTCTTTTCATCTTTGAAGCTTCCCTTTCAAGACAGGGTTTGGATTTTACTTATTTTGTTTTAGCTATTTTAAAAAGTTGCAGTCAGTGCTCTAAATCTAGTGATTTGATAAAAAGCGACATGCTCTGAAGACCGAGACCTCAGAACGCGATGCATGCTTTCACCCAAAAGCCTAAAACACTTGAACTTTTCTCATTAAACGACACCACGGCTCCGTTAGCCTCTCAGAGTTGAGCTGTAGAGGGGCATCAGCTTTGATTGCTCCCTGGCCTGAGTGGAGCTGCAGACACACACACAGGGCGGCAGTGGGCAGGTGCAGGAAAAGGCCCTGATAATTGGCTGGCTAGCGTGTCCGGGCCTCCGCTGGGGCTGGGCTGTGACTCCTGAGGAAGACACACAAAATGAGCTACTGCATCAAAAATTGAGGTTGGCAACCTCCATGCACGTCTGGGCGATTTTTCAAATGAGCATTTCTCGGCCCCAGAGGAAACCACGGCGCTCCTGCTATCATAAGCAATTGGAATAGAAATGGACACAATATACTTTTTTTGCTGGCATGCATAAGTAGGTTGGGCAAGAGGGCAAGCTGTGATGTTCAAAGAGTGCTGGATAAGAGAGCAGGAACAAAAAGGGACACGTGTATTATTTTCCAAAGAAATGAGGTTAGCATTTTTTCTTGCTGTAGTTTTTCTTTTAAGCCTTTTCATTTCCTTTTCCTGTTCTGTGCCGAATGAAAGGATCAGAGAAGAGGGCTTTGAGTCCTAATAAAAACTGTAAGGACCGCGTGGTGCATCCTGCTGCCACTGACAGAGCTTTGAAAGCCCTGAGCAGAAATAGCTCTCTTTTCACATCACAGGTTCTAAACATTTTTTTAAAAGTTTGATGCACGTTACTGTAGAGGAGTGTGTTATCAGCTTCCTTTAATCCAAAGCAGCTGAAATAACAGAAGGCTTTGCATCGTTTTTCAGTCACAGTATGCACTAAAGTATTTGCAGTGAGGCGGCAGTTTATTTCTTACTTTGCCCAATAAAACAAATTTCAGAGACAGAAATGTGAATATAATTTCAGGTGGGACTTCATCAAATTGTTCAGAGATTTGATTTGATTGCTTAAAAGTGGGTGTGATGGCGAGAGTGGATCCGTGGAGTATGACACTTTCACCCACACCTGGCTCACAGGCAATGCATAAGGAGCTGAAAAAAAGACAGAAATAATTACAAACACTTACATATCATCACTTGGGAATAAGGAAAACATTTTTGCCATCTGGTTTCAGCCTGCACAGTTCACACCTACGATAAAGCTTACAAGCATCCACACCTTGCTGCTGATATTGTGGCACATGATAAAAACGTTGGGGATGTATATTTTTCACAGTTTAGTGCACTCTTTTTAAATCCGCCTGATTTCCTGTATTTATTTTGGCCACTTTGGTCACAAGGAGCTGAGCAATTCATGCGTCAG
Source organism: Semicossyphus pulcher (assembly GCF_022749685.1). Taxonomy (NCBI): domain Eukaryota; kingdom Metazoa; phylum Chordata; class Actinopteri; order Labriformes; family Labridae; genus Semicossyphus; species Semicossyphus pulcher. The sequence continues at coordinate 30,751,243 of NW_027211715.1, forward strand.
CTCACGCAGTTTCTACAGCTAACAGGCGAGCAAACACCTCCCTTCACACACAGGAAAACTAACATAGAGCAATGTTAGCTTTCATTTGGAGTTTTGTTTGTATCTGCCAGGCAAATTTAAGTCTTCACACAATATTAACAAACCTATTTTAGTTCTGTTTTGGTCTCCACCAACTTCTGAGGGAAATATTAAGCTGCCCGCAAGGTGCTACTAGCATGATCAGAGTTGTTGCTAATGACTGTAAGCTGAGAGTGAACCAAAACTGTGAGCTGAAAGCCATAATGTTTCTAGCCAGGTCATACATTTTAGTCCAATTTTAACTCTGTTTTAAAGGACCAATATGTAACATTGACAGCTAGCGTCTACAAAGGGTACTGCAGTTCAAATTTGTGGACCGAATGTTAGCCTTTCGGAAAGCACAGGGGAGACTTATCGGTCTGCCCCAGGGCCGAAGCTGCCGCTAGCTTCGGGGCTAACTCCCGTCACTTTACACACACAGCAGCGAGCAGGAAGCGAAATACGGTAGGCGTAGTCTTGAGGAGTGAGTGGCTTTATTACACACGCAGCCTTACTTTACAGTTCTGTTATTTTAAGTTACCGATAACACTCTCCGCTGATCCGCTCCGATCCTCGTTCACTCTCGTAACTCATGCGGACACACTCACTTTCTGTCTCTCTCACTCGCTTACACCACCCACATTCGCTCACGCAGGTTGCCAGGTTGAGGACACTGAACCCACTCGAGTGCAAGACGTGTGCTTTGAGCAACAAGTCCTGTACACCAATTAGTTTCACACCTGGCAACGTGGGGTGACGAAATGGGCAGTGGGCGAGTAATCTATCTGGCTCTTTAGAAGCAACATGACTTTCTTTATGAGCTAGTTGTTAACTCTGTCTGTCAGCTGTTATATGATGATCAAGTTAAGGGGGTTTATATACATTTGTTTGCAACCTCGTTTTAAGTGTGGCTAAAAAAACAAAACTATGAGTAGAAAGAGGCTTAGAGTTAGAGAGGCTGAGAGTTAAAGGACACCTCTCTGTGGTTTCACCCTCCTCAGTCCAGCTTTAAAGTAATCCTACAGGATAAGCGCAGCGGAGCTGTAACTACAGGGGAGTCTGCAGTAGATAGTTCTCAGACCCATTTCCAAATTCCACAGTTAGATCGAGCAAATCAAATCTTTCTACTCCATTATCACAAATATTTGATTCACTTCAGGCCTCTCGTGAAATGTGATGATTTAGGGAAAAAGCTGGCCTCAGATCCAGATTGCATGTCACGCCTGAGCAGCACTTGGCAGAGTTGATTGAGGGACACATTTGCATTTGGCCGACCAAATCACTATTTTTATGGACCCCTTTCGCAATTACATATTCTCTGTGTTAATGTTACTTTCAGATGGAATTAGTTCTTTATGTGCTCCGATGCTTGTAGTCCATTAATTTAGTTTTATTGCCGCTAAATTAGATTCACTTACCCCCTCTGGCAAGGCAGCGTAATATGCATAAAAATAACTTATACCCCTAAACATTTGTTCTCAAAATATTCAGCTCAAGTACACTGCAGGTAGGCCACAGGAATGTCAATAACCTTCAAAACTCCTTTAGGTTTCAGTCGTTTATTGTGATATGAAGTGAATGACTCTCTCGCCTTTCCGTTTGAGTTCTTCTGGAAGTCGAGGCAGCCTCTGCCAGGCGAGGACACCATGTCTCACCACCTACTTAAAGTTTCTGAGGGAGTGTTTTCTCTAAGGAATTGGCATTGAGATGATGATAATATTGTCACCTTCACCCACCACAGTCTGTGCAGACGGCACTCTTTCACTTTCATCTTCTAACATTATGTTTTAGTGGCACTATTAAGGCATTATGAGTTTGCATGAGTGTTTTCTTTCTGCGGGAGAAAGGGCTGCGACTCTCCGGGTCACTTTGGGAATTGTGTCTGATTGCAGCTTGTGTGGTGAACTATGAAGTACATTTTCAAAGAGCTGTGCACATTGCTCTGTGGGGAACTGCAGCGAGGACTGAGATGAGGAGAAACAACACAATGCTGAACAATAAAAGCAAGGCAGCACATGCTGATTGCGGAAATATTTTGACTCTCAACAAAAGAGAACATCTGTCTCTTGAGGAGCAAAATGCAGCTCCTTGAGGGCTGTAAACCCATCCGCAAAAAAAATATGGCCAATTGTTTGAATTACAATAAGATGTGGATATTAATATCTTACACGACAAAGTAGCAATAAAAAATACATTCTTACAACAATAAAAGGGTTAGTTTCTCTAAATTGTTGATGCCAACGACAAATAAGCGTTCAAAATTTCGATCTCACACGTTGGATTTAAATCTGTTGTTTCATTTGCAGCTTTTAACTTTTAGTCTCACTGTTTTCACAGTGTTACTTGCATCAGTTTCTGTATGTGCTGAGGTTTGTGTGTCACATTGGTGTGATATCAAATGTCCTGTACTGTGCAAGCTGTTACATTTAGGTGTGAAAATGAATGTTCAGTCGCAGTTTGGCCCAACAGCTGTGGGATGGGTCTTCAGATATGAAAAATAGAGGATAGATATGTTGTTAGAAATAGTTGTTTGATGAAACAATGTAACAAATGAACAGTTAAATTGGTTATATTTGGAAGGGCAATCACTTTGTATTGTCCTGCTTTACTTGTTTTGAATGATATTATTGGTTTTGTATTTCTCGAAGTCTCGAAGATCTGTTTCGTTCTCTTTGGCGGCACCTATGGGGATACAAAGTTGTATCCGTAGTCATCCATCTTTTCTTTGTTTGTTCAGCCATAGTAGATTACTGTTTACTCGCAACACTTGCAGAGACCGGAAAAGCAGCCGCGTAGCTCCTTCTACCCTCTCTGGCAGACCAACCACTGCTGGCTGATGGAAAACGCGTCACTAACTGGGCGCTGCTTGTGATTTTTTCCGCGAAAGTCGCCACAGACACCCAGTCTGTAATACTGCAAATGCAAAGGCCAGTGGGCCATAGGCTCAGTCACCATTGTGTTACCTCATTCAGAGATAGATAGTGACTTAACAGACGTTAAGTGAAAGTGAAAATCGATGAGATTATTACTTTAAAGCCGGAATTAGATGGTTAAATTTTATCACACTATGGGGTTGCAGCTGTTTGGATTGAAAAAAAGTAAGAGTAAGTAAGTGTTAAAAAAAACATTGTCAACAGCAGACAGACAGAGCTGGCATGAAAACATAATGGAGACCAAAAACAACAGCAAATATTTATCTGAAATGTACGATGTGGCAGGAAACAATCCAAATGGATGCCTCTGTTGTTTTGTATCTGAACCCAAGTGTCTGTAAATCAGTTATTGTCTTTTAAAGGTGCCCAGTGGAGGTTTCCAGTAAACAAGCAAAAGTTGCGTTTACACTTAATGTGTACCCGAGCTGTAACAAACACTCTTCCTTCCTTATAACACAAAGCAGTGTTAGGATTCTGCCTCGCTGTCCTCTTCTGTCCTGTCATTGCTGGAGCATTGCTACATTTCTTGGCACATTTCAGCCACCTGTACAACAGTGGAATAGTGTGAAATCACATTAGCGGGAAGGCGGAACATGTCACCAGACTACATGTGCATCCACATGCACATGGACGAGAAAAACAAAATAGGAACCCACGTATAGAGAGAAGAATCTGCACAACTACAAGAGGTCAGAAACTGTGCAGGGAACTTTTACATAACATGAGCGCCATTTATTTTCCCCTTTTATATTTCTGGAAGGTACTGAGTTGAGTGAAACTGACACATCGTGAAAACACCAAAACTTTGAAGTTCATGCATGATTTAACTGCTGCCTAAAACACTGAAACTTTTCTTATGAAATGCCACCACAGCTGTTAGGCCTCTCACAGTTGATCTGTAGTGGGACGTTGGATTTAATTGCTTCACGGCCTGAAGTGGAGCTGCAACTCGGGAAAATGCTGCATGTGCCTTTGATGTGATCCTGGGATTAGCTTAACACTTCTGTTATAAATGCAAGTGCATCATTTTTTACTCACTTTTTTTAAATGTATAAGTTGTACTATGTAGTTGTTAAAACTGTTGCAGTATATTTAATTAAAACATACATTACAAATACGTAAATAAAGCGCTTTGAACCACGCTCCCTGGGTAATTTAACTCGAATGGTCAATTAATTAAAATCTATTAGCATATTAAAGCGTCTTTCATCAGCATTTGCTTTGAATGAAATGACTAAAAGGGACGAGTGTGTATTGGCTTACAGATAAATGGTCCCGATATCCCTTTTTAACTCGAGGCCAAGATCTGACTCCCCTCAGTGCAGACAGAATCAGCACATCATGCAGTCATGTTCCAATCATCACAGAGCTGTGATCAGTGATGATCAGTCAGAGAGGTCAGAGATAGTCCTTATCAGCAAAGCAGCAAAAAGTCAAAGACAACCTTATCTTCGTAAAGTCTTTGTGGCTCGAAACATAATAAATTACTCTGCAGAAACTCTAATGGGAATTTATTTCTGGAGTCTAATACCAATAAAACAGACGGAGATGCCTACAGAATGTGTCCTGTTTTTTAATCTGTTGTCCACACTGGTCTTGCACTTTGACTTCTATATTTCTCTGTTTTGATGGATGGATTACGACGCCCGCCTGAGCATGAACAAACTCAATTGAAGCCCACCTCTCTGTTCCCACTTGGACCTGCGGTTTAATGAAAATATCACAGTTTTGGAGGAAATCCTGGAGTTACACGGAGTCACGGAGCAGAAGCATTCCACACAGATGTTACTTTTGATTGTTGTAATGCGCAGATAATTTCAAACCAAATGACTGTGCAGGAAAATAATGACAAACGCAAAACACCAGACACACTGGTGCATGACAGGGCGAACGCTCTGTTCCATTAAGTGTTGGACAGGGGAATTCCCTGCTGGTAGGTTGAAATCACAGTGTTTGTATGCTAGAACAGCCCAGCTCTGATACGAGGAAAGAAAAGGCACGAAACATTGAGGCTCAGAAGATTTCATTTAGCCAGCTTGAACGTTGCCCGCACAAGCCCTAATTTCACAGTATGTTTGTGCTAGCTTAAAGTGCAGCGTCTTCCAAAACTTGCAATGAGCCATTAATCAATCCGTTTTCTGTGTCTGGAGACCAGGGTTCTATCTGTGTAAATCTCATAGTAAAGTCTTTCTTCCTTTTAAGAAGTGTGTGAAGGTTACGTAACGCATGTACGTTAGTTACATCGTATACGATTCCTTGGTTATGTAACTAGCATGCATTTGTACTTATTAAAACCAAAAGTCTGAAACCTTTCTCAGCAAGCGTTCTTTTGAAAATGTGACCTCATGTTGCTCATTCATTATCACCAACTTGCCTGCTTTATTTTGAACATCTATTTGGATGTTGGACATTTATTATAGCTAACCTGACCACGGAGCCCTGGACATGCTTAAATGAAACTGAAGAGGTATGTACATCGTCATACTTTGAAGTTCATGGCCCCTGACCAAGCTGTTGTTTTAAAAGGGTTCAGAGTGAGAACGTGAATATTCCAGAGGTGGCAGTTATGGGTCTTTGCAGATATTTGGATCTTCAAATCTCGTTCAGCTGCAAGATCAGTTCATGAGACTCGTTCACGGAGTTGTTTCCGGTTCACCCTTAACGACAAAGAAACAACTCATGCACTCCTTCCTCACTCTCACTCGTTTATGAACAATGGCGCTTCTACCATGGCTGAGTACACTACTTAATTAAAAGTGTTCTTTATTCAAGATTGTCTGTACCTGTCTGTACATGGTGTTTTATTTTGAAATGACCGGATGCTGTATGCTGTATTCGTGACTGACTTCCTGTTTGGAACGATCTGTCAGTTCAGTTTGACGCGTGCCTCCATCCATAATAGACTCGGCACGTATCTTTGGTGGAGTAGAGTAGAGAGACGCTTCTGGGGCGCGCCGGACACGGACCGATGGTGCGTGCTGTGGAATCACGAGCATTGCCTTGAATGGGCGCGATCAACTCCGGAGGTCACGGCACACTAGGTTACCATAATAAGCAGTGCAAATTTACATTTATATTCAGTAATTTACACCAAGGCTTTTATTTTACATGAAGTACCTAAGATTAAAGTCCATGTGTTTGATGGTAAACATGTTCATGTAATTCTGTGTGTTCTGAGTTTTTGTTTTGTATTTGTCTTTTTTTTATGCTGCTTTGAGTGAATGAACACGATCCTGGAAAACCTGTGGTGAAGAAACCTTTCAAATTCTTCTTGCACTTTCCACTTGATCTCTCCCTTCTTTGCACATTTCTAGCAGAAAGGCGCGATTTGCATTTTCCTGACATCTCTGGCAGAAAGCATCATCGCTGTCTTAATGTGTGAAGGGTAGGACTGTGGGCCAATTGAGTCTGAACCTGCATTTCCACATTGAGGCCTTTCATCATGTGAAATGGTTAAACATCAGAGAGGAGTGAGAGAATGCATGGCGAACAGTGGGGGGCTGCTTACTATACGTGTATGGCACAAAGCACTTGGGGGAAACGGAGTGAGATGCTTTTATTTCACTGCTTGGAGTAAGACATAAAGCCCCGCAAATTACAACCGACTACAAACCACTGGGAGAACCACCTGAGATAACGGCCTTTGATGCTGTGTCTTCCCCACTGCCTCCAGCAGCCATCCATCAGCACAATTCCAAAGGAGATCCAAAGCCCAGAAATTCTCTTCCTGTTACTGCAGAGCATTGTATCGACTGCTGCATATCTTAAACATCAGCCGGGTGTGATCGGAGATTGAATCATACACAAAAACTCAAAAATGCCAGCTATATGTCAAATGTCTGGCATCACATCACAAGAGAGAATACTTTTTGTTACTTATAGGTGTCGTATCTTGGATCATCCGAAGCGAAATATAAGAATAATCCAGATAAGGCTGTATTTTATTATTATATGTTAAAAAAAACAAAAAAAACAGCTACCAGTTCTTTTTTTTCTGTGAATGAGTCACATGAACCTCAGGTACCTTTCTTTTTAACAACCTTGGAAGGAATATCCTGCTAAATTTCACTGAATTAATCTGTTTTTACTGCAGAATTAGCTGCCAGAAAATTTGTTTAAAAAGTGTTTTTCAAACATTTGGTTTTACAAATCAGTTAAGTAGCACCGGGCTGCACGGAGGTGCCGTGGTTAGCGCTGTTGCCTCACAGAAGGTGCCTAGTTTGAACCCCCAGTTCTGCCTTTCTGTGTGGAGTTTGCATGTTCTCCCTGTGCATGCGGGGTTCCCTCCGGGTACTCCGGCTTCCTCTCACAGTGCAAAGACATGCTGGTTAGGTTTATTGGTGACTCTAAATTGCCTGAGGTGTGAGTGTGTGCCTGAAAGGTTGTCTGTCTCGATGGCTGTGTTCGAAATGCCGTACTATATACTACATACTGCATACTACATACTGCATACTGCGTTCGGCGGAAGTATATAGTATGGAGAAGCTTTCAAATTCATTTGCAGTATGCTACGCCAGGTGGAAGTAAACAATAATTGCCGCTTCTTTAGCTATAGCGCCCCCTTTTGTGGAATGCTGCTGCGGTCCGTCAGTTCAACTGCCACTGTGACGTTCCAGCGCTTCGCATTGTGGGATACAGTTGGCGAGGCAGACTGGTCTGATGCATACTGGAGATTTTTTCGGACATTTACTACGACATCCGGGTATTTTTGGCATACTGCAAATTTTGCTTTTGTTTGCATAGTGCATACTACATTTTGGCCAAATCAGTACGTACTGCTAGTATAGTATGGCATTTCAAACACAGCTTATGTTTCAGCCCTGTAATTGACTAGCAATCAGTCCAGGGTGTAACCCCGCCTCTTGCATAATGACAGCTGGGATAGGCTCCAGCCCCCTCATGACCCTGAATAGGATAAGTGGTATAGATAAAGGATGGATGGATCTGCACCTATGCTATTTCTAACAAACTGGTGTACATTTTTCCTAAATGGGTTTGAATGTAGCATTTGGTTTTCTTGTCTTAGAATCATTTTTAATGACCTATGACTCACTAATCCGTGTATCATTCATTATTTTAATATGCATCACTATTTTGCACTTGCGTTGTCAATAAAGTCAAAAAAATCGATACATTTACGGCATTAAATGTCGTATTGGAAGACCACTGTATTCATTTTCATATGCGTCATGAGGGTTGGAACATGGGCGGTGCTGGTGAGACAGTCTGATCGTGGCCTTCCACCTTCAAGCAGCACATCCTGTTAGGAAACGGTTTATACTGTTGGGAGACGAGTGGCATACCACTGAGGGGATCGGCACACCAGTCTCGCAATCGGCACAAGCCGCTGGCTCCCTAGCGGCATACCATCAGCTCACGGCACATGCCCCTGAACTACCGGCACATGCCGTGGCATACCATCAGCCACTTTTCGATCTCGGCGCTGCTGCATTACGACAAAGCAAGACAAAGCACAAAGAAAGCGAACTTCCAGGTCACACAAATAGGACAAATAAAATATGAAAACTAAACTTGGCCCCAGGCCTGTTTTTGATCTGAGAATAAAATAGAAAATACATAAAACAAAACATCATTTGTCTTCTGGTATCAGATTAATAAACGAATAAGGAAAATTCAATACATGAATATTAAAAGAATGAATGATAGATGGCTTCTTAATGTATTTGAATTCTAAATTTGTATTCAATATGAAAACTGCATCAACAACAGGTCTTATTAACATGCACAACTCATCGGCTCGATTAATGAAAGAGCCATCTGATGTGTGAAACCTTCAGAAAGCCTGGACATGTTTTAATGGAGGCGATGATGGTTCAAATAAAGCAGATCAAAAAGCGATCCTTTATGTTGTTTAGTCAACCTCAGTCTGTTAGTGCTGCCGAGCTGCTCTCCTTCACAACAGCTGGCCTCTCTTGTGGGAGCTTTTCACTGCATATCTGAATAAAAATGAGACTGTCGGAATGTGAAAAAGTATTTGGGTGCACCGAATTCTGACACTGATGTTTTTAAAATGCAGGATTTGCCAATGCTAATTAGCAAGAGCACAGAGCAGTGTACAAAACATTGAGGGAGCAGCCCGTAAAAATGACTCACTCCACTGACGGCAGGTCACATAAACTGTTTGCTTCTTAATGATAATTCTGTGAGTGACTTGATAATTAGCCAAAATTAACCGTTTACAGCTTTGTTTGTTCTGGAGGGAAGAACCTTAAACCTTTACCACCACTGTTCTAACCCTAAGTGGATTTCTGTAGTTACACCAACAGAGTGAAACGCCTCCTCTCTAGCTGATCTCCTCATGCCAGTTTAAGGAGATGCATTATACCAGTAAAACTTTAATTTCCATCACATTAAATATGCAGGCTTTTTCAAACAAATAGGCCATTGTCACAGCAGACATCATGAGCTGTAAGAGTAGAAAAAGTGTCACTTGTAAAAAAACTGTACATCCATTCAAGTGTCCTGTAAAGCTGTGCCAGTGTAGCTGTATTCACATGGAGCCTAATACTGTGGTTGTAATTAGTTTAAAATCCCAAAAAGGACAAAAATGCTCCACATGAACTCCTCATTCAGAGTCAAACGGCCTGAAACTATTGAAATTCAAATCTGCTGCAGAGGGGTGATTTACACCTTTTCATAAAACCATCGAAAGAAAATTTGTATCATGGAAATGAGTTAAAGTATTAATCTCAAAGATTTTCATGTAAATAAATGTCTGTTAAGTCACTTTCTATCGCTGAATGAGGTAATACAATGGTGATTGAGCCTATGGCCCACTAATGAAAGCCTTTACATTTGCAGTATTACAGACTGGGTGTCTGTGGCGTCTTTCACAGAAAAAAATCCCAAGCGGCGCCCAGTTAGTGACGCGTTTTCCATCAGCCAGCAGTGGTTGGTCTGCCAGAGAGGGTAGGCGGAGCAAAGCGGCTGCCTTTCCGCTCTCTGCAAGTGTTGCGAGTAAACAGTAATCTACTATGGCTGAACAAACAAAGAAAAGATGGATGACTACAGATACAACTTCAAAAATAAGTGAAAATCCAAAGAAAAAGAAACAAATTCAACGCTCAGATGAAGCAAACAGTCTAAAAAGGAAAGCGACCGTCAGCGAGGAAAATCAAGAGTTACAACCGGAGCCAACCGTGTACGTCACACATGCGACACTGTCTGGATATCTGGGAAGTGTGCTCCTGCAATTACCGCCATAGGTTCCGCCAAAGCGAACGAAACTGAGAGCTTCGAGATTACAACTTTAACGTGATTACTTCCTGATTTCTGTCAATGTCCTCTGCATGGATGTACATGCATGGGGACGTATGTTGCTTCATTTGTTGAGCAGATAATACATAACCATATTCAGGGAGCTGCTTGCTTAATGGTTTGGTGCAAAGAGTGCTTAGAGTCCTTGAGGAATTTAAATTTGCATTATAAAGTGCACATGCAATAAAAGCTAGAGAGCTTGTACGCACAATTCCAGGACCAACAAAGAGAAGAAACCGAATGGCATTCAGCCGTCAGTAGCTTTAGTTTTTACACTTTTTACACCTGTTTCCATTATTATGTCGTGTCCCAGTCTCATTATGGATTGGTACCTATTTCCTTTGTTGAATATTTCTAACACATGTTGGTATTAAATTCTTAATCAGGATTAATTGTGATAATGACACCAACTTATAATGATGATTTCTCAATAGCCTATGTAGCATGTTGTCATTTAAAATCATATTAACATGAATCATCATACCTCTATGACAAACATTAATTTTAATCTGAAAATTACTTAATGGGATTTACCTTAAATATCTCTGTTATGATGCAGCTGCATAATCCTGTACGTTTGGCCTTGCGTCAGGCTAACTCACTTATCCCTGAACAAAGAGACATTAGCAGACGCTTGGCATGTGACAGAGGTGTTATTAATAACCTTAATAAAGATGCAGAATGACATGCAGGAAAAGTACACCATCTATAGACCACACATAAAAATGTATTTATTTAGTGTATTAACAAATTGTATTATACATTTTATTTTTGTACCTTTTTGTTTCACAAACAACAGCATTATAAAAATAAAAGCACATGTAACATAGATTGTGATTGTGGTGTCATTTTTTCGGCAAATCTGGAGTATTACAGCGTCTGTTTTTTTTAAGGTTATTTCTTACTAGTCTTTTCTTACAAAAATGTGTAGTAGAGTCTAAAAACAGGAGTGAGATTACTGTTGGATGGGAAGCTAGAAACAATGAGGTGCCCGTCCCCGGTTAGATGGGAGGGCATGGAGAGTAAAAGAGGAACAAAAGATTATTTCTGCACGGAGAAAATAAATGCGATGAGGAAAGTACAAACAAAAAAACATGCTGGTGTTGAAATGTTTATATTTGTGACATGGTTACATTGCTCGGGTAATACTTCATCAGAAAAAAGCTCTTATTTACGTATGTGAGTGACTCAATTTTGTGCAACCTACGAACGTCAGCACACTGGCAACATATCAGTGGTGGTTTAAATTTATATCATCATAACTGTCAGAGTTATTATTTCACCAGGAGAGAAAAAAAAGAAGCTATGAGGCAAGTTTGGCAAAATCCTCCATAATTCTACAATGTTGTACAAATTTATACGAAAAGCTGACATGAGGATCTCAAATGCACTCTGGAGAGCCATGACGACAATGAAAATGTCCCCCAAATGTCCCCTGCACGGCTCCAGAATTGCTCTTAACCATCATCAGGCCTGTGTGATAACTGCTCTGCCATCTGTGCGCCTGGCCGCCTGCCCACTTATTAGCTACATAATTTGGTTGTTTCGTATTCCATCGAGTTGGGCTGCTTGGCACTGAAAGTCTGCAGCGCTGCCTGGATCCTGGCAACGTCTGTGGTGGACAGTTTGAGCCGGTGCCGCAGCAGACAGGAGAACAGGTCCAGAGGCTGAGCTCCGGGCGGGGACAGTCTGTTGACCCGATCCCGGATCTCCAGCAGCTGCAGCAGGGCAGAGTCCTGCGATCCCTGAGTATATGGGTAGTCTAGCTGTAAAATCAAATCCTGGATCGCCTCCGGGTCAAAGTGCATACTGTAGCCATACACCTGGATGCTGTTGATCTTCATGTAGCCCATATTCTGCCCCGGTTCCAGGTACTCCAAAGGTTCATAATATACAGTTCCATTCCCGTTACTTGCAGGCCCTCTGATCCGGCTCCGCAGGTAAAAGTGGACTGTCTCAAAAAAAGTTTTCCACTTGTTGCCCAAAGTCAAAGTCCAGTTATAGCAGTCATAGGGAAGGTCTAATTTAGTCCTCTCCCAGTCAGGGTAGTTATTCTGGTCGATGGGCATGATCCAGCTCTCTGAGTGGCTTCCCCCAAACGGATTGATATAAACAGACAGCATGGGGTCCAGAGTGCTGTTCTTGGTAAGGCAGATCTGTAGAGACATCCCCAGGAGCATGTGCACATGGTTTGACTTGTATTTATTACTCTTCAGCGTCAGCAGCATCCTCTTCCTCCAAGACGGGTCGAACCAGTTATTCAGCCTGACATCGTTGCTGACAAAGATCCCGTGGATGCTGATGCGGTTGTCCCGTTTCTGCAGGAGGTAGCGCAGCTCCAGGTCCTGCAGGTCCGTCTCAAAGCCGATGTAGTGGTCTGTGGAGTCAGGCACCTCGTTGCGGCACACGCCCTGACTCAGCATGTAGCCCTGGTTGCAGGTGGCGCAGCGGGAGCGGTTCTCATAGGAGCAGGAGGCACAGGAGGTGCCCTCGCCCACTGTGCAGGGGATCACACCCTGGCAGGGAGGGTGCTCGTAGGGGCAGGAGCAGCTCCTTGTCTCCTCCAGGTAGGAACCGATGTGGTTGTTCTCACTGCAGTACATGATGGAGAGGATGTAGTGCAGCCAGTAGCTGAAGTGCCTGTAACGAAAACACAAGAGTAGGTAAGATAATCTGTAGCTGAAATGTTTTAAAGTTGTGGACCAACACTTGTACCATATGGTGTTGCAGAACTGAAGGACACACGTAATCACAGAAATAACAGAACTAAAGGAGCATTTACTCGCCCCAGAAGATCTAAGAGAGAGAGGGAAATAAATCCTTTGTTCTGTCTTTTTGAGGACACATAACACGGAACAAGTCGAGAGGGGGAAGATGGAAACAAACAAACAAAAACCCCCAGTAGACCCAACAACAACAAGAATGAAGAAAAAAATGGGGGCATAATGTTAGGTTTAGATTATTGCATTGTAGTTTGCATGTGTGTGTGTGTATGTGTTTGTGTGGGTAAGACGTTTCCTATGTTGAAGACATCGAGGGGAAAAAGCAAAATGAGTGACAAAAGGAAAAATAATCTCTGGTTGGGCTCAAAGGACAAAGAGCTGCCGTGGTGGATCTGGGGCAGGTTAGCTCAGGACAATTTTATTTATACGCCTTTGTACGTCTTTTTTAAAGCCCTTTTTTATTCTTAATTCTTTTCGATCGTTTTATTCTCCCCCCCTTTCTTTGCTCTTGCTCTCTACTGTAGGTAGATGAGAAACCCATAGGAGGTGGCCAGCCTGTTGCAGGTCAGACCCTCTTTCCTAGCGGTCCCCACCACAAGAGGAGGGGTCTGTTCAACTGGGTTTGAGCAGGAACTTAGCCGGGATCAGGTCATCTGACTCCATAAATAATTAGTGAGATATTATACACACGAGGAACACAGAGAGTTTTTCCATACACGGTGGAAAAACCCAAATTTCTAATGTACAATTACTATTTTGACACTCCTGAAAAAGACACATATTTCTTCTGACCTTAAATAACCCTGTTAAACTTAATAAATATTAATCACACATGATATCTGATACAGGATTCAGTCCAGCATTATGCTGTCGAGTCGGGGACTGTATAGGTAGGAAATAGTTGTTTGCACAATGTTTCTTTTCTTCTAAGGCACAGTCTGTAATGCTAAATCAAAATTCCTGAGCTTGTTTGTGAAAAAAAGCAGCAGATGGACTGCATGGCAAGAATATAATGTCGTAAATCATTTGCTTTGTTCCACATCTGTCACATTTCTGAATCCACTTTAGTTCTGTCGCAGAGTTAGCAGCTTTGTTTTCGTGGCCGTGTGCATCTGCTAAATTAATTTATATGGATCAACACTGCACGTATAAGTAATTTATATTCAAAGGCATATTTCTGAAGGAAAAAATAACATTTGTCCAAACAGTTGTTTGACTAAATAATAAGTAGGCTGCGCAGTGTGTGTGCGGCACCGGGGATTTAACTATTATTATGAATATAAGATCAAAGTTAGCCGAGGTTCTTTCTACAACTTCACAAAGCAGGTTCAGAGCAAATAAAAGACGCATATTTCTGTTTCAAAATACATGTCTACCTTTCTGGAGAGCCCATGTCTCCACAGGCAGGAACAAACACTGTGGAGGTGTTTGTTGCCGACTTTCCCTCACTAAACATTTGATGAGGAATGTAGAGTGCATGTGTATTTACACAGCACTGTTGCTGAAGGAGACCAGATTAAAGTAATTTTCAAACAAAAGTCTTTTCCTCTAACAAAACCGAAGACTTTGATACCTGGATATGAAGCCCTTGCTTTGAAAACCGCAACATTAAGAGTAGCAAAGATACAGTATTTTTAATGGGGTCATGTACTTGAATTCTGTACGTTTTACTGTTTATATTCAACATTCTAAAGAGACATTTTTAGACTCGTATTGGCGCTCCTTTAAATCACGATTATAATATAACATTATGCAAAGTGATCGTAGACTTACATACAGGTAACTCTTTGGTTATATTATGTTCACTATGTGCATTAATACTTTTCTGGCCACATTTATATTTGTATTCATGTTGATATTTAAATAATTTTTGGGTGTTTATTGTTCACAGTGAAAAAGTGAAAACTGCATAATTCTGTGTTTTTCCAGAATTACATTTTTAAACAGGTCGCCTCTGAAACAGCTGCAGGTTTCTACGTAGAACCTTGCTGTCGCTGAAATCAACCAATCGTCATTCACTGTCATTCACCTCAGGCTGCCTTCTTGCACTTGCTTGTAGTCAAGTCATCAAGATTTCATCCACCATTCCGATACCTCCTCGTGATTCTGGCTTGTACATTTAAGGCTGAATAACCGACCCTAGAGCAGCCATGTTTTCTACAACGTTGGAGTGACAGTGCCGTGCGTCCGCTCCCCAAAGTGGGATCACACACTGGGGGAGGGGCTACGGAGTCACTCCAAATACTGTCAGCCAATCGTGGCTAAGGTCTAACCTTTGAATAGCAAATAGGCTCGTTCGTTTCAGGAGGAAGGAGAGGCCCCAAAACATAATTAAATTAAAATATGTATACAATTTGTAAAACGAAACGAACATGGACAATGTGATTCAGTAACACATTAGAATAACTTTTACCCAGGCGTTCAAGGCCTGTGTGAAACCAAAAGTACATATTAACTTCATGTAGGTCATGAGTATTACAAAACCCATGAATATATTTCAACTAAGATAACTTGTGCATTTATTTTAATATGGTGCAGGCCAGGGGTGGGGTGCTAATCGAGTAAAAACACAGACCTATGCGATTGTACTGGTTGGAAGAGTTGTTTAAAATGTACCAGACTAAACACACAATCAAGATGTGAAGAATCAAATAGAGCCAGACTAAACTCTGACAGATTGTGCTTTTATTTAGTTATTTAGTGATCAGCAATATCTCTTAAACATAAAAGAAAAAAACAGTTTTCTTGTGGAGCCAAAGTCAAGAGATAATTTGAAGTGTGGTGTCTGACATTTTCAAATCCGATTTTAACACGAGCACTTTGAACAAGCAAGCACACATTATCCCGCATCAGTGTGTGTAGCGGTGTGTGATGAAGAGAGAAAAAGAATTTAAATCTGGTGACATTTTGTCAAAACAAAGTCAGTATAATGTGTTAACAGTCTCAACAGTCGCACAGCTCCTCTGAAACTCATCAGTGAGAGTCAGTTGTGCATATCTCACCTCCAGAGTCGGAGGCTGTGCACAGCGAGGGAGAGGAAGCTGTCCCGCCATCATAATGCGCATTCTGTCAGCAGGACATGTAAACTGTCACAGAGGCGCAGTATGCAGCGCGGGCCAAAGAGAAGCTGGGTGTTCACTCTGCAATCTGTTCACTGGCTGTCAGCTCATTTCACACAGATCAATGCCACACGCAAACTTTCTTCTTCTGCCACAGATTCCATTTCACTAGTGAGCAAAACTTTTTCCCCCAAACAAGATGCACTACATCTTTTCCATTAAAAGCAATGTATATTTACTTTGTGAGCCACAAAAAAACACATCAGCGGCTCCATTCCTGTTATTCTGACACTCGCATAGTGCAGCTGAAAACTGAGGAAAAACACACCTCTTCACAGAGTTTGCTAAAAAGTTACAATGGAAACTCCAAAATGGGTTTGCAGTGTGAAGTCGCAAAGCATATATTTCTCTGTTTGCTTTTTCTTTATCTGACAAAGACCGTGATGCTCCAGTACATGAATAATGGCTGCAGAGATGCATGCACATTTCTTTTATACAAAGGAAAAAACAAATCCTCTATAAACTAGGTCATTACACACACGGCAATATGGGAAGATGCAACAGAATAGAGCAAATCATTGTATTTTTTTGTGAAGTACACAAAAATTGTGCATTTTTTGTTAGTGTTTGGGCCGACACAAAATGTAGAAATGATATCACAAACCCAGAGTTTGATATAGAGAAGAAATGCAATACTTCCAGTGAAAGAAGGACTGCAACTTTTATTCTAACTGCTCGGCTGTCACCTCTGTGAAATGGAGTGACAGACTTCTTCCTTAGATGTTCTAAGAGCATCAGGTTACATCACAGCAGGAGCCAAAATATCCAGTTTAAGCGTTTGCTTTTATCACTCCCACTCTCGTCATTACTGCATTTACTACTCTCGGTATACTTGCCCCAGATACTGCCCAGCCAAATATTTAATATAACATTTAGTCACATGGCGCTGCACTTGTATATGTGCCATGTTTATGCACTAACCATTAAGTTTTTCTTCATCTGATATTATTCTCTCGTCTGTATGCTGTGTCTCTCTGCAAGCTCGTAGACACAAAGCCTGTTGTTACTAAGCCTGTTGTTTAGCCGGGTTTTTTACAAAATCCACGGATGTAAATGAGGTTAGCCGCAGTTCATCTGATTGCATAATGAGCCGCTAAGTAGGATCTGATGTCGGACTCTTTTGAAGTGAATGTCTGGAGAGCTGCTGCTGAACTTGGTTGAGGAGAAGACACTTTCTGAGCTGTGAGCATGTTTTCATTCTGCAAGAGGGAGTCTGTATGTGCAGCACACTTGCTTCAATGAAGGTGGAGCTCTCCAGCTGATGGTTCACATACAATTTACTTATGTTTAACTGGTAAACTGCTGCTACTATGGCTACATAAACTGTGAACTCACAGTGAACACAACATTACAAGATAAACCTGGTATAAGCATCCATTAACATCCTGTTGGAATATTTCACTACAGCCTTATAATGTTCCTAATATTATCCACAACTAAGACCTTGTATTATGAACCTTAGATTGAATAAATTATGTAGACACAATCATAGCACCTTTTAAATGAACCTAGTATTTAATTTCAAGTTAATTATGTTTACCTGTAGCACTCTATTAGTTTTCCATTAACATTATCCACCTTATAGCTACAGTTAACATTGGAAAATAGAGCAACTAAAAAACAACAACATTAAAATGAGTAATTAATAAATACATATAAATAGTGAGTAAATAATAAATTAGTCAAGCATCTCACACACTACAGTTATTTTGCAAATCACACTACAATTACATTGCATTTCTCCAGACTGTCAAGTTTCATTAACATAAATATATCATAAGAATTGCAGTGCATTGAGCTAATATAGCATTTATGCTAGCTTACGAACTCACACTCACTTTTTAACACTGAAAACTTTAAGAAGGCGTGATAATGTCAGTTAATCTTGGAAAAAATGTAAGACTCAAATACAAAAGCCAAACTGCATGACTCCTTCAAAATAAAAGCACCAGTCTTTATTATAGAACTTGGGATAAATATTAACACTGCGTTAAATCTACAAGGCCAAACTTTTCTCAAACTTTTTACAGGGGAGAACATTTTCCAATGACTCCCTCATAATCGTAACACCGATAAAGAATATGCTTACTACCATTTGCACTCTTAGATGCAATTGGAACTCTTTGTATTGTAAAACTTATCAATACTTCCGACCTGTTTCATAGTGATAAACAGAAAAAAACATTTCAATTTGAATCATGTTAATACCACTTTAAAACAGAGGGTCATTTTATTGAAATGGCTCGTGAACTCAGCTTGACAGCAGTTATACTTTTTAAGTAATTGATGTTAAAAGCTTTCAGAAAGTTAACAGCAGCAAGACAGCTGCAGGAACGGTTCTCTACGACCTGAGTGAGAGTGATTCAGGATGTGTCACAATCATATCGGATTCTATTGGTCCAAAGCTAACGTGGGAGTAATGGACACAATGTGTTTGTTTCATTGGGGCAAATGGTCCTCATCTGTAGACATGCAGTTTATAATGATACAGCACAATTATATAATTTATTATAAATGTATTATAATTATTTCGCAGACCGCACTTTGAGAACCACTGTACTAGACTACTTCAGTGAATACACATCAACAACAGATGATTTAAGTATAACTATTAAAGTCTATGTACAATATATGAGGACATTTTAGTTTAACAAACTGATGTCAGCCCAACAGAGCGATAGGTGATTGAGTTGGGTTGTGGATGGTCAATGTGGTAAATTGGTAAAACTAAGTAAGTAGGCTGGGATAGTATCTAACTACAGAACTCATCATATTGTGCAGGACTGGAGCTGCCGTGAGCCGTTCAAAGTCTGAACAATTGGGCAGGAGGAACGTGAAAGAAACAGGAAGGTAAAGTTGTGAAAGATATCAGGGTGCCGCTTTGCTTCTTTGTCTTGTGTGTGGTGCTCAGAGGGGAGCTCCGCTAAAGAAACTTTGTAAAGCATCTTTTAATTTGTGTTTCTCTTTTCTCTCAGCCTCTCACAGTGCCTGGACTCAGACTTACACAGTGTGTGTGTTCGATAAAACGCAGCGGATAGTCCAGCTGCTTCCACCAGTTAAAGTTCAGTTTGCAGTAGCAGTGGTCAGTCTACAGTGATCAAAGGTGCACAGGCTATTTTTATTACCTTCCCTCCACCCTGTGGCTCCATCTATATATCTTGCATGAGACCAAACTCGCAATTGTGAGCACTGACGCCTTCTTACTGGCGGGTAAAATCCATAGATTGTATATAAGAGGTAGACATAGCCTCCAGGTCGAAGAAGTGAGGCTGATGCAGAAGTGCCTTAAACCTGCAGTTTTCCTAATGGCCAGCAGGGGGCCACTGTTAGTAATAATATGACTAATTTCTATACAATTCTATGAGAAAATGACCCTACTTCTCACTTGATTTATCACTCAATTGTGCATTTTCCAAATAGGTTTATGAGTTTAATCACAAGTTTCAAGTCAAAAATCAATACAGCACGATGTTCACTTTGTAAATAGTACAACAGATGATAAAGCAAGGTAGCTTAAGGGCGTTGCTACCTTGTGATTGACAGGTGACTACCAAGGCCACCTGAAAAATGCTTTCTTCAGCACGTTGTTGCACTATGAGACGCTGTAAGGAGTCGGCTGTTTATTTTTGTTTATCCCAATTAATTTGACATTTAATATGAATAAGCGGTGCACTTTGATAATCAAGTTAGCACTACCTTCAGAGGATAGGCCAGGCAAGACAAGGCAGCTTTATTTATAAGAGTCATTTGTTGACCCCGCACTCCCCTTAAGCTCCACCCCTTTTATCCAAATATGGTCACTTCTGGCTCCAAAAAAAAAGATAGCGACTGCCAAAATCCAAAACTTTATGCTCCAAAAATGTTAGTGGACACCGCCTTGGTTGATGTCACAGTGGCTAAGTCTGGCTCTTTTATACAGTCCATGATGAAATCTCAGTGCAATCCATTGGTACATTAGAAGAAATACAATTTAGCATCTAAAAAAGGCTGTAAATGTTTATTTAAATATCCCATACAAGTATACACCAACTGCTGGCTATATGTGGAAACATATGCTATTTTAAACAAGCAGAAAATTAGAGTCTATAGCAGCTTTGGGGTTAACAGTGCATCATGTGTATGTAGGTGTTTGGTAAAATGCTGCGATGAGGAATAATGTACTGTTTGGATGAACAGGGATTAAATTCACTTGTAACAGGAAGTGAATATAGTGGGCGAATGGAGGCTGTAGCTGCAGCTAAAATCACATTGCAGAGGATGGATATTTGGTTTCTCACCTGAATTAGCTCCTAAAATAAAACCCGCACTGACTTAATCACATTCCTTTTTCATAAACTCGGATTGTGAAGTCTTTTTTTGAGAACACACAAAAATAGACGACGATGATGATGATGATGATGATGATGATGATGATGATGAAGTAGTGAGGATACATGGGAAACTTTTTGTCTATGATTTCATCTCAGGCTAGTTAGCCAACAGGAAAATCTCCCAAACTTTGCATTTTCCTTTGAAACACTGCAAAGTTTAATTTCACAGGAGGATAGCTTTGATTTCCTGGATGCAAAAAGGACCTGGGCTGGGAGTGCAGCCAAGTCATCAGGTGCGACACTATAGCTCACTTCAGTAGGACCTCTTGTGAATATCAAAGGGCTAATACATTGTGTGGATTATTAGCATAATGCCTAGTTGGAGGGATAACAAAGCGCTGTGCACAGAGCCGGCTGAAGAGAATAAATGAGCACTGCCGTTCACAGCTTGCTTGAAAGGACTTGTGATGTAGCTGCAGGCTCTGGAATTTTTGCTTATTTTCACACATGCACAACCACACACACACTTCCACATCATCACAGAGAGGTCAGCAGCTTCTCACCTCTCTCTCAGCATAATGATTTTTGGCTGACTTCGGCACCTCTTGCTGAGTGTGAAGAGCTTGTTGACGATGCGCCGTGCTTTGCTCAGGAGCTGCTGGCTGCTGAGCTCCAGCTGTTTGTAGCGCTGGTGAACGCTCGGCTCCATCTTCCAGAAGTACTGAATGGCCGACATGTTGAGGGCGTAGAAAGTGGGAAGCCTTCGGACGAAGTTCTGAAACTCTTCTGGGAAAGCAAGGAGAGATGCAAAATTAGAGTTGAAGACTTTTTTTCCCCTTCTCCAACATGCCCAAAACTCACTCTGTCACTGCCTCCCAACTATATTTGGCTAATTTACTCGGCGCAAACGAGAGAGTCACTTTGCAGAGGCCACATGGGCTCAAAAGCCGCAGGGCGAACTGGAAGTGATATTGTTTGACGCATATGCTAATGAAAAAAGGCAGAGCTAAATACTCGGGGTAATATTTCTTTTTCTTCTATTAATGAACAGCCGACAGCTTTTTGCAGGGCTTAAACTGCGGCTCTGTCTTTGGAAAATAATAAGGACAAGGAGCACAGAGGATAATATCTGTCGGCCCTTTAGAGCAGCTGTGTGCCGCACACACAATGCACAGAACGCATATTAAATTTTCGAGACATTCAATAACAATATCATCATCATTGTAATCATGATTGGTTGCATGGAAAATCGATGCAAGCGCAGCACTGATGAGAAAACGGCTGCTCTATTTGTAATTAGTTAGCGTTATCTTGATAATACAGCATCTGATTAGAAAACCAATTAAGTGTCAATGGCCTCCCTGGTGATTATGCAAGGTGTATTCCATGTTCCTGTGAAATTAATAAGTTGATTAAACAGCTTGTAATAAAATATATTAAAAGGTTATTCAGGGGCGCTTTCCATGCCCTACTTTTTAAATGAGAGGCACGATCTCCAGAGGAGACGACTCAACTCGGTGTAGCTTGTTTGTTCATTCAATTATACATGTTGAGTAAAGATGCTGCCATTCAACATATACAGTAGTATGATATCGTATAAGGAGTTTAAAGGATAAATCTTAGATATTTCATGTTCTTTTTTTGCCGACAAATCACTCGAAAGACCCAAACCAAAACTGCTTTAATCCTTCTCTTAAATCTTTCCCGCGGCCTGTCTTTGTCACTCAGCTCCAAGCCCGTTCCCCCCCTGCTGACGATGTAAATATGCTCCAAAATTATGTCATACATTTTAATAAACTTTAACTTTTAATTTAACTTCTAATTGTAACCCTTGCTGACAGGCTCGGAAACAAGCCTGTCACAAAGGGTTGGCCGATGTAAAGCCCCACCATGGCGCATTGCCTACTCCTTTATTATGCACCCTTCAACCTCCCAAAATTCATTTTAACACAAACACTGCATCCACTATTAGTTGCAAAAATTCTATGCTAGCTGAGGAAAGTTTAAGCATATTGATGTTTCTTTATTTTCTCTAAGCCTACACTCTCTGCCGTTCTATGTCACCTGCGGTAACTTTGCATCGATGCAAAAATCAATGAGCGTACCTAATACAACCTTGGAGATTAACCGCTACACCCACAAATCTATCATTTTTTTCTCTCATTTGATTGCACAACTGAAACATCATCCCCCTGTTCAAAAATGTTCAATCATAAAAATCCTACGAGACAAAGCAAACAAAAGTAACACGAGCTGCAAAGAAACAAAGGAAAATTGCAAGCAAAACACTTCAACGGGTTCGGAAGATGTGGTGTGTAAAAATCACCTTAAAGCTTTCACAAAACGTGCCACAGTCAGGCCCGCTAAAGATATTGAAAAGAAAAGGAATATGGTTCCTCTGCGTTCTGAAGTTGTTTTAGAAAGTGTGATATGTGGTTGTGTGAATTGACAGCGTGTATTTCCACGCACAGGAGAAGATATTAATGATTTTAACACAGTACACCATAAAACAACTGAACCCGGTCATAGTGTCGAGCATCCTGGGGAGGTGAAAACTGCTAGTTGCTGCTGAACTCCACCATTATTTTATCACCAAGACAACAACCGCTCATCCCTGGAAACACTGTCTCTACCCTCCGTTATTATCCTGTCAGCTGCTGAAACCGGGAAGGCAACGCCGCTTCCCTTCTGGATCCATTTAAAAATAGAAGACACTGTCAGATGTGGAGGAGCACACGTACAGTTCTGTTTGTGTATTACTGAGTATAACATTAAGGGGTGGAGGCTGAGGGTATGATTAGTATGCTTAAATGACTAAATTATGAGGTTATAATTATATAATTATGTGGATGAGCAGCTGGGTTAATTTTAAGGAAATATTCAAATACGTTTTTACAACAAAAGGCATAATATTGAAATATATAATGTGACTGAGACCTCTCCAACAATTGTACCCCCCTGACCTGGTACCTTTTGTACCCTCTTGTCAGTGGATCTCAATCCACTGTCGATTTATACAGTCCAAGGGCGTCAAATTTAGTAGAGATGGAATATACAGGAATTACTGAATTGTCCCTACCAATAATTTTGTCCAACAATTAATACATGATAAGCATAATGGTTGCACCTGCGGAGGAGTCGTGCATATGAGACCCACTGTAAACAAGGTCTCCAGTCTACAGTTCAGTTCATACTCTTCACTAAACGGAAATGTATACAGCGGAACAACGTGTCTCATGCTGTCCATATGCATTTGCGCGCTCTCTCTACCTCTACCAATATTATACATACTGACATTAATCAATATTGCTGCCCCAATGTCTTTGGTTACAGTGGGACATTTGAAATTAAAACACCTCATCGATAAAGCCTGCGGTACCAAAAGTTTATCCATTGTAATTAATAGATAGAATAAAGGATAAAACCTATTTACAGCTACAAATACAAGTTACCGAGGTGGAGATAAAGACTCAGAGATTGGAGGGCTTCTTTTCAGTCTCA
The DNA here is from genome assembly GCF_022749685.1 of Semicossyphus pulcher. Taxonomy (NCBI): domain Eukaryota; kingdom Metazoa; phylum Chordata; class Actinopteri; order Labriformes; family Labridae; genus Semicossyphus; species Semicossyphus pulcher. Next base: position 30,775,164 of record NW_027211715.1, read on the forward strand.
AGCAATGAAGAAACAACAATAATTTGTTTGTGAACTCATAATTCCTTGAAAAGCAGGACGAGTGCAGACGAAGCAGAGACATCATTCTGTCCTCATCTGTCAACTACTCCGAGACTACGAGGAGACATAATGACATGAATAATCGTATTTTAAATAATGCTAGAATTAAATTAATTGAAAGAAAAATTAGAAAAATAAATGAAAATTCCCCCCCTGATAATTTCGTTAATATGACTCTGAAAACAGAAAATCAGGCATCTGTATAGAGCAGTGCAGAAGCTTTACAAGACCTTTTAATAGGCTTGGTTGCACCAACAAAGATAATTTAATCCAATATAAGATTTTATAAGAGTTGAACAAAATTAGGTTAAAAAAACGTTCAGATTTGAAATTAGCAGAGCTTTGTTGCACCATAAAAATCGAATCTTTGTTGAGTAAATCAAGGTTTATTGATGTAAGCTGAAATTTAATAGAGTTTTATTAATATGAAGACGCTTACTGACTCCGCATCGAGTGCCTTAACAAAGCAGCTCAGCACAATAGCTCCAATTTCTCTGTTGACATAAACTTGCTGGCCGGATTCATGTGAGTTAATTAAACATCCAGTGGCACAACATCTCAGGGCCACCCGGAGCTGGAGCGCTGGTGGTACAGCTGCAGTCCTCTCACTGCCATGTTTGACAGCTGGTCTGATCTTCCTGTTCAGACCCGAAACAGTTTCCTTGTTGAACCGGTGTGTTGACAGAAGAAGTTATTTGTCCCCAATCTCTTTTCTGGGAACTTGAATATTTAGCATTTTACTTTTAAAAAAACCCAGCACTTCTAAAAGGTAAACATCCTCATGTGTGAGTATAACGTTTTTAATCTAGTTATAGTTAACAAAAGAAATGACAATAAATAGAGATTTAAAGAGTTTTAATTGTATTTTTTCTCAATTTCAAGTTGGTTTCAAAGATGGTTTAATATGATTTCAAAGTTTAGCCATGATTTTATTGGCTTTAATAATGAATCCTTGTTGGTATAACAAGCTTAACAAACTGATCCAGCAGCACAATACTATAATTTTTTCTAATTAAAGCGAATCATGCTCAGTGGAAGGTCGAGCAAATCACACCAGCCATTAGCTGACTGTGGATTTAACAATCAGTAATGATTATTAATGTCTCTGCTCTGCTACCGATGTTAGTTGTTCGGTATTACATCAAATATTCAAGTGGAGGTTTCAAGGGAACTTTTTGCTTTATTTTACACAACACCGCAACTAGAGATCTCAGGGCACCTTGCTGCTTAGGTTATTACCGGCTGCGGGGTAATCAAGCTGCCCTTAGTACAGAAGCATGCAGCCAGTAATAACACGCTCAGGGCAGCAGGGTGGGAATGATTGAAACAGCTAGACGCCCTCTGAGCCGGTGGAAGCAGCACAAAGTTCAATAATGACAGGAGCAAAGAAACAGAGCCATGATGGAAATATTCGGTGAAATATGTGATACACTGTGGAGGTAATTTAAGACTGCACCATACAGTGTGTCCATGTATTTATAATTAATTCTCTTGCTAATAGCTCGTATGAATACGGATGCCTTTCTCACAGTCACACCACGGGAACACTGTTAGGGAAATCCATGCAGATTTTCTGTTAACTGTATTACCTTATTACATATTTGAGGACAAGACAATACACAAAAATAAGTTATACTAAAGCACAAAAACAATTCATGGTTTAAAATGTGAAATATATATTTAAAAAATCGACGACTTATAAGGAGGCAACTGCACAAGTGTCTCCAGAGCTACTAATACCTAATACTAATACTAATACCAAGATGATAACGTTCCCTGAGGCATCAAGCTGGCAAATAAATGTATACATAAGATTTCTTAAAACAGCTTGAAAAGTATCGACTCGAGCAGTCAAACATTTCAGCATCTTCAGCAATCAAACCTCTGATGATGATTTATAATAAAGCCATGAAGATTTTAGACGGGAAGCCGATAAGATCACATCACTGTGATGTTCTAAAATTATTAACTATGTTAAGTTTTGATCATTTCATTAAATCTAATCTAAAAGTCGTCCATAACTGCTTACATCATCAGGCTCCTCAGGTGCTCAGTGACCTCCTGGTGTCACTGAGACGATCAGGCTCTGTAACACCTGGAGCATCTAATGGAGATTGTAAGGTGCCCTTTCGTAAGTTATCACTTGGACGAAGCGCTTTTTCTGATCAGGGGATCAAAATGTGGAACGCCAGACCTGCAGAGTTCAAACTGGACCCTGCCTGGGAGCATTTTAAACTTAATCTGAAACTGTTTGTGAAGAGGGCTCGGTCTCGTAATCATGTTTGATATGTGCTTCCTGTTTTACATTAAGTTTTATTGTAGGACATCTTGTATCCTGTATTGTTATATCTGTTTTATGTCTCGTGTGCATTTGTCGCTGATTTTATGTATTTTAAAGGCCCATCTAGGGACGGGCATTGCAAATTAGCCAAGGCTATGAATGCTGTAGTGTGTGGCATTGGTTTTCTTCCTTCATACTTGTCCCTATACAAATAAACATTAAATAAATAAATTTAACTTCAACTGCATCATCTTGGTCACTTAAAGAGAATCATCATTACAAGCTACTTGTAAACTCTGTAAGCTTGTTCTTCTTGTTTGTCCACAGCTGTGCAGTATATATAACTTCTTCTGGTTCTGACTCATTTACTCCTTTAGGTATTACTACTTAAATAACTATTTGATCAACACTGACAGGTGCGTGACTGCTTTGTCAAAGCTAGAACTTTTATTTCGACCATGTTATTCTTTTCACATCCTCACATATTGATGGCAGAATAAGGAGTGGATTTCACTGATTTATTTCAACACATCACGAGTCATTAACTGTCGTACAATTCTGTTACATCCTCAAGATGATGTTTGACTTGAACAGAAGTTTGGCAAATGTATTAACTTTTTTTTAACTGTATAACTTTATTTTAAGACAACAATGGCATCTTTTGTTGTGTCTCTAGATTTATGCTTGTTTTTGAAACGTAGCTGTCTTTGTGTGATGCACTACTTTTAAGAAATCTGAGGAATCTTTGACAATAGATATTTTTAGTGGTTAAAAAATCTTGACAAGTCACATTTTCCTGTTCTGCTCAAAGATAGTTTTGCTAATGTCAGGAAATATTTTCCCATTTCCCTGCTTTTGAAAGCTGACATTGTGCCGTGGTTCCTTTTTTGCCATATTACCCAGCTGACATTAAACAAGGTTAACTAATAAAAGGCCACAGCTGAGCAAAGCATTACATCACAGGTTACATCATAGTTACATCACAGCAACTGTAGTCTGTCTTTGGGGTGTTGCAGCTCCACGTACGGTGCTGGAAAACCTTCATTTGACTGAATCACTGTTGACCTAGTCACATCACTGTACATGCTGCCCTTTCATTTCCTGGATGTTGATATGTGCACCGTGCAATTTCTCTATGCAGCCAGGCTCAAATGGCATCAGATAGAGGCAGTCGTTTGAATGCAGAGGACGGGTGGAAGGTGTTTTGACAACGCACAATGTGAGGCGACAGATTTGTCAACTGTAAGAGATTTCTCTGCTGTTTCCACCGAGTCAGCTCTGCCTTTAATATCTCGCTCTGTATGAGGCCACTGAGGGACACGTTGCAAATCAATAAGCAGGCCTGCTTTATGGCCGTATTGGCTTTACAGGATTTTTTCATCACTGTGATGAACTACCTTAATTTGTCAAACATTTAATTTGGCAGCATGTCCAACAAACATTTCGGCCATGAAAACTTTCTCAACGGATTCAGCAGGATTTTTATTTTAACATAATATAATATTGTAAAATGCTAAATAAAAATATGTAAACGTGCTTTACATTTACGAGGTGCTCACATTTTGTTGTGCATGTAAGAATTTGCAGGCTGTGGCCACACCTAACGCTGGGAAAATCCATCAAATCTGAGCCATTTCATTTAATAGGCATGAGATGCTCTTGTCTGTTTTTTTTTTGTGTGCAATTTTGCAAGATGCTGCTTTAAAAACATCGCTCCTCTGTGTACTGATGAATTCCCATTACACGGATTGGATGCAATCGTCCCTTGTTTTCATGGCCTTTCTGTCTCTGTTTTCTCTCCCCATCCGCTCGTCTAACAACAGGGTCTAATTTGCTGTCAGCAGGAGGGTCACAGCGATTGAAGGAGTGCAAAAAAAAGGAAAAACAACTGACCTGACTCCTCAAAGTCTTGGTTGGCCATGTTCCAGGAATCTCGGATTTTCAGCAAACTTGCTTCCATAGCCTTTAGATCCACCTCGGGGCAATTACACTGTGGGTAGTCCACGTTGCACTGGCACCAGCAGTCATTGTCTCGGCACACGAACTGGCCCTCCTCGTTACAGCCAATGTAGCTGAGAGCTGCCTGCACAAACCTGGCTCTCAAGTACTCTGGCAGTATGGCCTGCAGGCCTGAGGCAAGGACAAAACCAGGACAAACACACAGAAATGTCACATGGATGAATGAAGAGGAAGCTGTAAGTGCTTTAGTTACTGCAGAAAATGTGTTTATGGCTGTTGTACGCTGGATCTGTAAATCACCAGAGGCCGGAACTCATTTTCTCTGTTTTTTTGCCACGCCTGACATATGCTTGGCGTCACATGCCGTATGCTGAGATTCACTCAAAGTTTTATTTTTACCGCACACTTCTGCTACTTTGCTTCTGAATCATTACTGTCTGGGATTCACTTCAGAACTCTGCAAGCATGCGTTGGTAAAAAAGAAAAAAAAAAAAAGTGAAAGAGTGATTGAAGCTAAATTCGTTCCGACATTCTCATGCTGCAGTTATAAGCTTGCCAGAGAACAGACACTGTGACAATTCCATCAGAAATTGGGGGAGTTCAATTATGGATGGCCAACCTTGCAAATGAATCTTGTTTTCAGGGCTCTGAACCAAAACGGAGCTGACAGAATCGAGGTTGTCATAGTTACTGCATCCGAGAGGGCCCGTCCTTGTTTCGGTCACCTAAAGGGAGGAAAACAGAGGCACATAACAATAATCCATACTGAGGAAGAAACACTCTAATTAAATATACAAAGAGAGAGAGAGAGAGAGAAAGAAAAATGAAAAGAGAGCGCACATGACTAAATGACATGCCAAATAAGATTAACAACGCCATCACCATCTATCTCCTCTTTTGAGAAACACAAAATATATCAGGCACAATTTAGACTTCTCCATTATGCAAATCATATTTAGGAGAATGACTTTGTGAGCTACTAGGTTGCAAATGGAGCCGTGATAAGCATCCCTGGAGAAAAAGCCTAATGAGTAAGTTGCGGTGTCATCTATCATATTCATCTCAACATTGTGTTTACCCATTACGATGCCCACTGACGCCCATAACATGCTAAGATCCATCGTGATGATAGTGTAAGCATGTCCTATTCAATTATATACACACCTGAGGGCTCATGTTATTGCTTTGTGATTTTTTTTTTACATGAGGTATGCAACATTGTTACAGGACTGCATAAGCTGAAATCTAATGAGAGAACGCACAACAAAATAACTGCTGTCAATTGTGGAACTTAAATGTGGCCCTCAGGACATCTCCACTGATCTAGCTTTGCACAATGAACAGTGTCAAAATCAAAAACCTGGTGCCTACATTACCCACAATGCAACTCAAACTGCCGAGAGTTCAGTTACAGATTCAGGTTTTTTGCTGGTAGCGGCTAAAGTAGATTTCAGCAGCTAGCTTCATGCAGTAATGATGAGCTTACTGCTGAGGTCTGGTAAGCTCATCTCAGTCCACTGATGCAGCCTCAAGTGATGTCACTTTGTAAATCTTTGTAAAAAGTTTTTACCTTAAATATCTATTGCTCTGACATCTCCAGTCTAGTTGTTAACCAGTGTTAACTGACTCAAGTGATGCCGGCTCAAGTGATGTCACTAAAAGTAAAAATCTTGAACATTTTCATGTAAATAAATGTCTAAAAGTCTCTATCGCCGAATGAGGAATGGCCCACTGATGAAAGCCTTTGCATTTGCAGTATTTCTGTGGTGACTTTCCCAGAAAAAAATCACAAGTGGCGCCCAGTTAGTGACGCGTTTTCCATCAGCCAGCAGTGGTTGGTCTGCCAGAGAGGGTAGGCGGAGCTAAGCCGCTGCTTTTCCGGTCTCTGCAAGTGTTGCGAGTAAACAGTAATCTACTATGGCTGAACAAACAAAGAAAAGATGGATGACTACAGATACAACTTCAAAAAGAAGTGAAAATCCAAAGAAAAAGAAGCAAATTCGACGCCCAGATGAAGGCAAACAGTCACCATAGGTGCCGCCAAAGAGAACGCTACTGAGATCTTCGAACTTTAAGGCAATGTACCAGAGTTTATGTTGCTCATTCTGGAGCCATTATATTATATCTGTCCACAAAGACAAAGCAATGAAATAAAAAAAATCTAAATCAATTGAGAAATTTTGCTTGTCTTATATTGACGGTTATTGTCCAAAGCTGATTAATCAATGTTGTTTCCATTGTGTTACACTAGAGTGTCCTTTCACGCCAAACCTCCCTTAATGTCATCTTTTTTATATATGAGCTTGATTAACTTCCTCACTTTGCATTTGACTAAATAATGATGTTTAAAAAGTGTCAGCGGTGGCTTAAAGCCTGTCAGCGCAGGATTATGGAGCCTCTTTTTAATCAGTGTTACACAACACAAAGCTCTGTCAGAGAGTTTATGACATTAGCTGACATGGCGCAAAAACTCATTTCAGGTAATGTTGGTGCTCCTGTGATGAAACTGAAAACAAAACTACAACAGGATTATTATCTTCAGTAGCTGTGATTGCTTTAATGAAGACCAATTACGTAATCTCTTTCCTTCCTGTTTATATAGGACAGCAGTTTGCCCGATGGCGGTCTGAGAAATTGGTGACAAAGAGGACGATGTCGAGCAGGTCTCAACACAGACACTTTCCCCCGAGGAAACTCATGTGGCTGCTTGGGAGGTGTAAATTCTCTCCGAGAGAATATATGACACCCCAAGTAAGCTACTGAGGGTGAAGGATATTAAATTACTGCTGCTTGAGTGGTGAAAACACATTGAGTTAGCATGAGCTTCCCTTGTCCCCGGAGAGCTCTTGTACAAATCGAGGAAGCGGTTCAGTGACATGAAGCGGGGCGCCAAACGCGTTGGCAGAAGTTGTTGTTTTGGCGCTGAGAGAGGGTCATTTACCAGCCAGCCAATCTATAGAAGACACGACCATCTTATTTATACACAGTTCATGCGTCAGTTTTGTATATTTGGCAATCTATCACACACCAGCTATTTGAACATATTCATGAAACTTTTCCGAGTTTGAGGTTTGTATCCAAGTCACATAAGACGGCCTCAATCCACAAAAGCTCTGCAAAATAAGATGAGTATTCTGCCTCTGTGGGCGTGTTGGAAGCACCAGCTGGAGGCAGAGAGGGCACTTGGTTTTACACACAGAATGTGAGTCAGGTTAATTAACTCAGAACAGGTTCAACTATGTAGGAGGAGACGCAGAAGACGCACATACAGGCACCTCTTGTCAGGCCTTCTCCCGGCTGGTGTTTTGGAAGTGGCTGTTTGTGTACATGCAGCGGCCTGCGGACAGTCACGCAGTGAGTCGCTGGTGTATGCAGGGATTGACCAGATTGTCAAAAAGCTGCTGTTTGCCTGAACAAACAGACAGTAGCAGTAAACATCACGGTGTCCTTGTGTCCGGACTGGAGAGCTGTGTGGAATCATTTAGCAGTTTGCTTGGTAAATTCATGAAAACAGCACCTGTGGTTTTTACTCATTTCAACAGAGGCCTGCTGTACGAACCGAGTTCAACATATCCAGGCTATCAATTTGTTCTCTGATTTAACTAGTGGTGCAGGCCAACTGAACACAACCAAGTGGTAATAAACTGGGGTGTTTTGTTTACCATAATCAACAGTGCAAAACAGTTTTATGTCCGACAGATGATTATGATATAAATGGATGAGTGGAAAAGCTGATGAACCGGATGAAAAGTTGTTATTCCTGCTCTCCAGTAAGTGACATGAACGTTATTATTGTAACTAAGGCCAATGCTAAAATAATATGTTTAATATAGTTAGATTATGGACTTTGGTACAACTCAAATCATCAGTCTGGCAGTGGTAAATCCTGGTTGCTCAGACAGCTGTTCAGAAAGTTGCCAGTACTGCGTCTTAATCGGTCTTAATTTTTCACAACCCTTTTATGCGCTGCCATCTTGGTTCGCTCGCCAGATATCCCAACATGCTTTGTGCAGTGAATCAGATGGCGTCCATACACAACACATTTTCTCTACAGTCAGTTTGCATGCAGTGGGCTGACAAAGTAAGCCATAACAACTGCGTTCAAGTTACAGGGCGCGGTTACCGACTGTGGAGGTCAATCCACGGTTGCGTGATCTTGCCATGGGCGCATTTACATATGTTGGTGCCATATGTTCAATCTCAAATATGGACATGTCTACTGGCAGCAGAGCGTCTGATTTTAGCAAAAGCAAAATAACATTATATATATATTTTTAAGAGAGAGGACAGTGGATAGTGGCGGAGGATGGGAGAAGAGAGAGCGGGGATGACACGCGGCAAAGAGCCGAGGGCGGGAGTTGAACCCAGGGCTGTCGCATCGAGGACTGTGGCCTCTGTACATGGTCGCAGATTTAACCGCTGAGCTAAACCAGCGACCAAAATAACAATACTAAAGTCAAAGTCTATTTATATCGCACATTTAAAGCAACCACGGTTGACCAAAGTGCTCTGCAGGCTTTTAAGAGAACCAGTATACGTAATATGAACGAATAGGAGATAAGAATGTTACCTCATAACCCCGGCTTAAGGAAAGCCAAAAGCATGTGCCAGTCTCCGAACACATATGCCCTCCTCTCTCAGGGTGCGCACAACAAGCTCTTGGATCAAGAGAATTGATTGGTCAGTAGGCTGTGCTGTAATCTCAAATATAAACTGCTCAGGAGCCGTGCTACATATGACCCACTGTTGCAGCATTATAAGCCGAGGGTTAGACCTGATCTGCTCTTTGACAGAAGCTCGAATCACCGTAACAGCCACGTTGAAAGAAAACGTTGAAAGAAAACTCACTAGTAAAGCTTTGTGTTGGATTGAGGTTCCAATGCTAATGCAACATTCTGGTAAACAGAAAGTAAATGACAGCAAACCTAACAGAGTGTAGAAGAGTGTATAATGTGTCTTGTAAAGCATCTGTTGCTCGCTCGTATTTACTTACAAACAAGTCGGATGAACCTGTCGTCTCTGTGTTTTTAATAAAAGCGCCTCCTGTGCACCAGCAGGAAATGATCGTCTGGGACAAATGAAGCTTTTGAAGCTGTTCAGGCAGATAACCGATCCAAGCTCCACTCGAGCTGAATGTGTTTATGTTTTTATTACCAGTTGGGTGATCTATAAAAACTCACAGCTTTTACACATTCTCCTGCTGGCTTAACTCCAGACCTTTTTCTATATTTACATTTATTTTAAATTAAAAACTTGTGATTCAATATGTGGGTTGAGTGAATACAATAACACAAGTGAAACCGGATGGAGCGCCAACTATTTGTGCAGACTGCTCTAATTTGCCGCAGCCATTAGGCCACAGTCTGCTGTCATAATTAATCAGAGACTGATGCATTAGGGTACGCTGAATACAAAGAGGTTTTGACACAGTCACTGTGAAAGCAGGTGTTGAGACGGATAATACTGAAGGAATTCCTCTTCAAAATTAAATTAGGGGACCATTCAGCCAAAATCTGTCTGAGCTGTCTTTTAAAACGTTGTCACTATTAGTAATTTTTGAAGGTTCATTTGAAGTGCGTTGAAATGACAAAGTGCTTTCACAACATTGCTGTGCATGCAGTGGTTTGGGATGGGCTGTAACCTCTGTGTCTGGGCTCCACGTCCTGCAGTTTCAGGCGATGGCTCTCCCTGAACAAATTCTCTCCGCTGTAGGAGAGTAAAACATTTCAGCAGCGTATTTCTTACTGTATCCGTGTCTCTGTGTGTGGCACTTTTCATTTCGGCGAGCCAACTCACTAGAAAGAATTAGTCTACCTGATATCATCTGCCTTTATATAAGCACATGAAACATTCGGAGGAGAGTCTTTTTCTTTAAAAATAGCTTTTTGAAACTGCAACTCTTCTATTACACAAAAGTCTGTTATCAAGCAACGTATCATCCCCAAACACTTGATATGATATCTTACGAAAAGAATCCGATGAAAGTCCAACCCTATCTGATCCCCAGGTCATTAAATACCAACGTTTTATCACTACCAACCTTGTGCATCTCATACAGATGCATAAGATATCATCTGTCTAGTATCTGGTTCGCGGTACGCTTCAACAGCTGTTCTCAGGTGCTCTTTAGCTGCTGTTTTTTCCCCTCTCTCACACATGCTTAAATTGAAATGTCTGTTTGATTTGTTTAAGGCACAAAAACTACATGGTTGATTTTACATAACATAGTGTGAGTTAACATTGACCTTATTCTGTCACAAAGGATGATCCCATCCTCCTAGAAGGATATATATCGGACCATCTGGCGGTGTTGCCAGGTCAGACTGACACTTTCCAGCCCAAATTCTAACCTTGCCAGAAACCTGTTTAGAACCGTAAAGCCACTACATACACAATAGAAAATAGATCATAAGCATGCAAGGCTTCATATCTGCATCAAATAACCAAAGATAAAATGTAAGATAAATATGCTATAACCCAAAAAGAGTGCAGTTAGACAACCAAAAACACTAATTGGAAATTGCAGGCCTGGTGTTAAAGTGATCAAATACTGCTGTGAAATGCGAGCAACAAAAAACTAAATAAAAATCCAACTTATTCAAAAACTACAGTATTATAGAGAATTGAAACTGTCATAATTGTCATAATTAACGCCTTGATTTTTGCCATTAATTTTAAATATTTAACGCGGAAACAAAAAATAACGCAATTAACGCTGTGTTTACTTCCTGTGGCAATTCCTGTGAGTGTTTAGCGACTTTCTCTCTCTCCCTCTTGGCAACTTTTTTCTAAAAAGTGGCTCACGACTAATTTAGCGTCGTTTTCAGACCAGTGAAATGTATCATATTGTAATTAATTCCCATGTTTGCTGCTCAGAGTCATCGCAGTTCACGGCTCCTCGGCCAACAGCTCCGAGTTGCTCTCTCTCCCACATATCTATGCTCTCTCCGCTCTCCTCTTGCCCCTTGCGCAACACTGCGCAGGCTGTCAGGGGCGGGTGGGGCCGGCCTGGGGACACAGGCAGGAAGAGGACAGCGGCCAATCGGGCAGCTCGCTCACCGAAATTCAACTGGTACTTATAGACCGGGGTTTTCTTATTATTCGCGATTAATCACAGAAAATAGTGCAATTAATTCGTTAATTTTTTTAATAGATTGACAGCCCTGATATAAATGAATACGCCATGATAATGACGTCAAAGTAAATAGGTCCTCCCTTATTCATACAATTGAATACAACTCATGTCAATGACATGGGTAAACAAATAGTGAGTGGAAACAACGAAATCTGCTACAAAATGACAGCTTGTTTGGCGTTCCAAAGCCCTCCAAATGTTGACAGAAGCAGCCCAAAATGTTTCTACCAGCCCAACACTATTTCCCACAGCCCAATCTGGCAACCCTGTCTGCTACGTCACCTTCCTTCACCTCAGGTAGGAACAATACCATGAGTCAAGTAGGAAGTATTGTGCATTATATAGCATATGAACAGTGAAATAAAAACATGAGCTCAGAAGGTACAGAATTAAGAGCTGCAAATATCCGCTAACATCCACGACAAAAGAGTAAAAAGGTAACACAGATGACAGAAGCCAACATGCACACAAGCAACACAAACTTATTAAGTCTGCAAAACAGTCAGATACGTAACCCCGAGTATAAAAAGTTGCATACATTAAGCGCAAGATAGACTGTCTTAAGATAAAGTTTAAAGAGACGCTCGTTTTTTACAAACCACAAAGAGATGAGACCTGGCTGCACGAAGAAAATAAAAAGACATTCCAAATTAATTTTGTCGAGTGAAACTCTGGAAGTTGAGTACAAACTTGGAAGCGAGAAGCAAAAGTTAAGTCAAAACAGAAAACCTTCAGAGACAGGCATAAAAAGAACTTCTGCTGCAAGTCTTGAAAGATGCAACTATATCCAAGGTTCAAAGACGTTACACCAGATTTGTGCTGACAAAACACAGACTCTCTCTCTCTCTCACGCATACTCACAAAACCACCCTGTAGACTCTCTCCTCTCCTTTGAGCTCATGGTTAGATTGTTCACAATCTCGGCTCAATCATCCTTGACAAAAGCCTGATTTAGAGCACGCGTATATCCCGGCTCCATGGGCGCCAAAGATAAACTGCCAACCTGAAGGGAAATCTATCTCCTTCGCTGTCACTTGCAAATTATTGCCAAGCTCCATGACGGTGTCTTCTTTTAATATTTTCCCAAAGGTTCAATGAAAATAACAACGTATCCTTGCTAGATTAATGACAGCATCCCTGATATCCAGCCAGGAGGAGGAGGAGGAGGAAGACTTTTGCCGCTGTAGGCAGAAAAGTTGTCTCTCTTCTGACGTCTACTTCTGACAGCTACAAGGTCAATGAGGAAACTAAACACAGACAGACACCAAGAAGAAGACCAGCTGGAAGCTCCATATGTACAAGATACATTCTCTTTCAGTCGCCTACTCAAAAATACTTAGGTCAGCTATTGCTTTTTCAATTACTTAAATACAGTCTAATGAAAACAAAGACATCATCACTTTAGACAGGACACGCAGACGGAGCTGGTGAGAGCGCGAGAGAGGGAGAGTAACCCACTTCCATTCTTCTTTTTATTATTGACGCGTTAACACAATTAATTAAAATCCGAGCAGCCTCCGTAGGGATCCGCAGATTAATTTCTAACACAGACAGATGTCCAACTTAAAGTGGGAGAATTGACCAAATGCAAATCTAAGGATGGCTTTTCTATGCATAGCAATGAGACCATCTGCAAAAAAAAGAACGCAGTGGAGCAGAGCATGTGTGCACAGTCAGCCTTCTCCATTAGCAATCGACCCCAAATAAGAAAAATCCCTTTTGTATATTTCACGACTATCAAGACCTTGCGGGTCTGCTAAAAGCGAGAAAACAAGCGATTCCAAGACTGTGATATGTAAATGACGTGGATCGGTTGGTGGGGGAATTATTAATGTGCCATAATTGAGTACAAGATAATCGCGCTGACTGTGTTGAAATAACCAACAGCTGCATTTAATGGAACATTTAATTGCACTTAAAGGCTTTCTCAGAATAAGCAGTTTGTGACAATTACACATGCTGAGGACGTGACTTGTTTATCTATCACAATGAATTCCACTTTGCCCTCCAGGAGGGCCTTTTGATGTCTTCTCACTTGACTAATAACTCCTCTAGCATGTATTAATTCTGAAAGTCTTCCTTGTTTAACTTCTTTCTAATGTGTTTCTAATGTGTAAAAGATCTCTTAAGCCTGTTTCAGTCCTCCGTTCAGCTGTGATTTTACTGCAAGTCACCTCACTCTCTTCCATCAATCAGGAATCCTTGAACCGGCAAGCTTTTTAACTGGCAAGGGAAAGTTGCCATCAGATAAGTGCCAAACTTCACAAGCATGAATCTGCATATAGGACAAAGATATTATAGTGCAGCAGCAAGGAGAAAGGACACACAGCGATGATCAAGTCAAGTACAGCTTATGGATAAAGTCCTAGAACATCCACACAAAGGGAACACGAGTGACACACTGATCGATTTGAAGCAAATAGTCTAATGTTTGAAAAAACCATTGTGTCAAAGTGAACAAAGAAATGAGGCAGACAACATAAAGTCAACCTAGACCAGATGTGTGTGTCTGCAGTGTATGTTATATACACTATGTTAACCCTCTGATCATTTTAAAACAGATGTGAGATCCTCTTCAACCAATTATCCAATGACAGTTGTGCGACTGAATTAAATTGATTGTCCCTGCATTGCAAATTGCAACCTTTTTCTTGTAACTATAGTACGTACTGCAGATGCCTGTACAATGAACTCTGCATACTGGGCCGCACTCATACAGATGTGTAAGTCCAATTTTCAACCTTGTAAACATCTCCATGTGGTGTTCTTCATGTGCTACAAGACATATCAGGGACAACATGAGCAGTCATCTCCATGGCTGGGCCTGTCTGCTTTTAAACTGCAGTGTACCAAGGACAGGCTGAACAACACCTTTTCAGATTGGCAGGTTTGAGACGTCACAAACCTAAGGAGCCAATCCCGTTAATGGACGGGGTGCCTCTATGCATATGCAACCACTTCAGCGATGCGCAAGCCAGCTGTAACCATCATCATCATTTTTGCAAACTCACTACTGACTGCTAACGTTAACGTTACGACTACTAATTACTACATTTCAAGCTAGGTAAGTCTCAACAAGTTGCCACTAAACGATGGCAGAGACGTGTTTTGTTTTCACGACAGAGGGAGCGGTTGGACATTTGCATAGTGGGCGGGGCCTATGCAGATTCAGGAATTTTTAATGAGGGAGAAGGAGGAGATGCTTTGGGAGGATTTTACAAGGTAATTAAACACATTTTGCAGAAAAAAACATATCAGACAATTCATTATTTCAAACAGAATCTTAAACTGGAGCTGGTCTTTAATCTGTATACAAACTGTTCTGTCTGCTGGCTTGCGTTCTTCAAAATGTGACTGGTTGTGGGACACGCTGGTATTGTTGGCGTACTGCATGTGACATCCATGTATTGGACCTTATGTTTTCTAGCATACAAGTATTGACACATCCTTTATGATCTTTTCCTCATGTCTTTGTTTACTTGTACTCTGATAGAGACACAGCACACTTAAAACATTAGTATGTTTAACTGCAAATCAACCAGTGTGTGCCAGTCCCCTTTGGTTCTCTAGCGTGCTGTCCTCAAGCAGAGAAGCACCTGATTCAGCTGCACTTTTTAGGAAGCAACTACTTTTCTAACACGTTAAATCACCATGAAATTTTATAACAACCTCAGTGCAGACTTGGGGAATCTAAACCAATCTATTCCTATTAAAGGGATGATGAGGATGTGATTCTTCCCAAAGATATCCTCTTATTTAGTCTTTTGATGATCTTGGCAGATAGGGCCATACATGCATCTAAAGTCTCCCATGGGTGCTCACCTGAGTTGAGATGTTTACTGCAAATGCCACAGCAAATATGATTCACATCATTCTCATCAAACCACTCCCTGTATGGCAGCATCTGCACTTCTTCTGTTTCTCCGTTCATTTATCCAGCCCCTTCCTTTGTCACGAGTCTGTATATTCAAGCAGCAAGCAAACATTCCCAAGTGAGCCCTGAAGGCATCCTTTTTAGCCTCATATTACACTCTGTCAGTGGAAATGTAGCTCTGCCTGCTGCCAGAGACATTGTTAAGGGAAACACTGCTGCTTGGAAAGCTGACATAGCTCCACTCACAGCGGCCCAGCGCACAAGTGCGTCGGTTCAGGATGTGTCGTTTGAACCTTCTGGAGCAGGTGAGAGCCAGAGCCAGTACTTGGCAGCATAGCTGGATTTAACACTGCACAGCTGCTAGTTTTACTCAGCTTTTACAGCGGAGGAGGAGATATTGTCTGGGCCCAGTGTTCCCACAAGTGAGGTTATGCAAACACACGCAGAAACACACACCTCTCAATTTCTCTCAAGGACAAATGTGCTTGATTTAATGCAAGACTTGCAGATACATGCCATGTGGCAGAATCATGAATAAAATAGCAAATAAAGGAAGCATATTAATGAAAAACAGGCGCATACATAAAACACATGTTCATAAATCAATGAGAAATTTGAATTATGAGAAGATGAACTCTTTGAAAACTCACCCTGGGTTAGTGGGAGTACATGATTGGGTTTAATTCAATCTAGATTAAAAACTATAATAGGTAGAAACGTCTGTTTGCAGCTGACATTTAAACCTTCCATCTTTCCTGTTTACCTTTGCTGATGTCGTTGCGTTCCACAACAGGGGCGAGGTTTCAACAAACAGCGCAAGCCTCACATAGGGCTGTTATGCCTTGCCAGCTCCACCATTTACACTGACGCCGTTTCGCCCGTTACTACCTCCGATGCCGGCTCAGAGGCGAAAACGACTTCGCCCCACCATTCCGCCTCCGTGCGTTTTACATAGAAGACAAATGGGGCGTAATAATCCCGCCTTGAACTGGCAGTGTAAAATAAGAACTGTAATAGCTACAGGCTTCATTCGTTTGAAGAGCTTTGACTTCCTGTCATCGGGGCGTTCCTTGATGATGCTGATATGTTGAGTTATATGCAGTGTTACACATGAAAATGTGCAGGTGTGGGATGTGATCTGGCACCTGCAGATCATTATTTGCATTTCATGTTTCTCAAATGAAAAAAAAACTTCAACTAAAGCACAACTCACAACACTTACATAACCTTTAGATTGTTCAGACTTTAGAGATATGAAGCAATAAGCAACACTGCACATGTTCTTCACTGTTACAGAAGAAACGTTCAAAATGCCTTGGCATAAAATGAAAGTAACTAAATAAATGATAAGAAATGTTTTGTTGATGTGTCTACATTCAGACTTGTTTTGGATGAACATGCTTTGTGTGCTTATAAAGAAAGACTGAATGAAAATGTTGTCCTTTTGTTACGTGCTGTGGAGCCGTATGTGTTTCTGCGTCTCTCTCTCCCTGCTGGCGTGTGGGTAAGCTCACCTGTTACAGGTAAACAATCCTGATTCGGGGTATAAGGGCAGGGGGAGAGAAGACAGCGTGGAGAGCTGTATGGATCTTTCGGTCGTGCGTGTGCTGGTGGTCAGACTGCAGTGCGTCTTCTGGGCGCCTTTTTTTCTGCTAATTGTTTGAGTCATTCCACTGTTGCTATTCACGTAGTTAAAGTGAGATCAGCTTCTATTTTTCTTCAGTTTTTTCCTGACAGAAGCTTGTTTTGAGTTGTTCCATGTATTTTGCCTTTTTGATTAATATTAAAAGTCTCGGATTCACTTTTTCTTCCCTGTAACAAATGTATTGTTGTTGTTCCCCTCAACCCCTAACCACCTTCGGGGAACATAACAACTTTTTATTTATGACACAAGTTCATTCCCTTTAATGATCGTGTTTTGTCTTCTTACGTAACCTTTTAGCTTTGGTTGTACAGATTCTAAGGATATGAAGCATTTGGATAGACTCCAAGAAATGACCTAACATTAAGCCAAAATACCAGTGTGTGCACTGGCAGACTCATTTCCTTATCAGAGTTAAAAGGTTGAAATGTAAAATATGATCAAATAAAATGGATAATCCTTTTCTCTCTCAGACCTGATTAAGCAGAGAGTCACCACTGTCTAATGTAGAAAGCTGAAACTGAATATTCACAGATAATAAATTGAATCGAATGAGGATGATAAAAGGAAATGATGCACAAGTGGCCATTAGAATACCTGTATTATCTCAATCTGATTACGCCTCCTCTTGCATGGTACATGGATGGATGATAGCCTCTCTGTTATTGGTGTGGGGCCTCTGCAGGGCAACGCAGCACTTACCCTGTTATCATGGTCCACTGATACAGACGGCCCTGAGGCACATCCATTATTTAAAAAATGTAAGGCTTTAATATTGTTATAAGAGCAGTTAGGAAAGAGCATCTTACTGATGAAGATTCATCGCAGCTGCAAATCCCTCACATAAATAATTCCATGAAAACAGCATAAAATGTCACTTAGTGGGCTTGTTTTCTCAGAATGAGCAACAATGGACTGTAAATGGCTGCACTTTGTGCTTGATGGGGGGAAAAAAGTACAAGATAGCATTAATGTTTCATGAAAATCATCGCTCATTTCAAAATTGCCTCATTCGCCGCACCTTCAAGAATTGTATTTCGCCTTAATCATGGCGGCATAGTAAATGTGAAAATCCACATTTGCATGTGGGATACGTTTACGCCTGTTTATTCAGTCTTTGAGGATTCTGATGCATGTTTCAAGACCACTTTGTGGCACTGGCTTACTCTCTAATGTCAACCAGCGAGGGATAAGCTTATAAAC
Organism: Semicossyphus pulcher; assembly: GCF_022749685.1. Lineage (NCBI taxonomy): Eukaryota > Metazoa > Chordata > Actinopteri > Labriformes > Labridae > Semicossyphus > Semicossyphus pulcher. Next base: position 30,793,318 of record NW_027211715.1, read on the forward strand.
TATAAGCAAGAAGAAGGGGGAGAGGAAGAAAATAGCATCAGAATGAGATTATTGTGCGCACTCCAACAGGAAAAAAAAAAAAGACGCTGGAAGCCACGGGGGTGCAGAGGGGAGCCGTCGGAGGAATAAAGCAGAATATAATACTGTATGTGGTGTTATGTTCACTGAGTCTCTTTAAGGGAAGTGAAGCCATGCTTTTGCTCTTTTAGAGGAAGTACCAGTCACTTGAAAAGGGGCCAAGAGAGCAAATTTGATACCGTGTACTTTTCCTCTCCAGGCTTTACTTCTTTAAGCAGCGGCAGATTAAAATGAAATAGCTGGGAGAAGTGAAATTCTTAAAAATTCTTCTCAGTGGAAGTCACATGAGAAACTAAAGCCAGTAGCTAGTCTCTATACATTTCTACCAAATATCAGGCGTCTTTATCTGCAGCATATCCAGGAAGGAAACCTATAGATCTTGTCAAAGGTTAAGGAAGCTGAAGAAATGGGGGAAAAAAGGTGAACATATTTTGTTCTTCTCTGCATAATGAGGATGCTAAAACAATCTGCAGGTCATGAATTATTCATCTGTGGTTGTGATAACGGAGGACAGAGTGCTTTGTTGTTGGGCTTTTTTTGTATTAAGTTTTGTTTTGTTTATCCTGCCATCAAACGGCCCCAAACTCAGGTCGCTGTGTTCTCTCTGCGACCGTTCCTCAGCAGCCATTATCTGATTTCTGAAGCTCCGGTCTTACTTGTCTAGTCCGACAAATGAAGCGTAAAGCCGCATGACTGACTGCACACTCAAGGCTCGCCGCTGCAAATTGGGTCAAACATTCCTTATCGCTTCTCCTACTCGTCAATGATATTCTCCTCCCAACTTTGGCTTAATGATTCTTCGATGCGGAGGAGCCTGGGCTGCAAATCAAAGGTAAGTGCATTGATTGATGCGGCACTTCCTGTCTACCTGCCACACCTTGATCCAAAGCTAAAAGAGCCTGTTAAATAAGGCCCGTCTGTCCTCGTCTCATCTTTTTCCGTTCAGACGCACATGACACCTTAACTCACACCACAAAATGTTAGACAAATGACAGGGCGCTCTCAAAGGAAATTACAGAAATGGAAGGGGCTGATTCATCACACTATGTAACAGAAGCCATTTTTTCCACACTCCTATCTCATTTTGCCCGTCTTTGATTATTTTCCAGTGCTGCTGCGCTCAGTCCTTCATTCCTCCAGGCCAGGCATTTCTACCATTTAGAAATTGTTATCTCCTAAAACCAGGGGACTAGTGCTCTTCTTGAAGGCAGCTTTGTTTTGGCATCCGTCTTCATTGGGGTGAGGTGAAAAAAAAAAACCCATGTTCGAAATTAAAGCCTGCTGACGCTGTGAATATTTTACATCAGTCACCTGAAAATGCCTCACAAACAAACGCACCCTAGAGGACTCTTTCTCTATTCATCTAAATCAGAGGGGTTTTTAGCAGCACTTTGGTTCGGCGGCGGCTGCCAAATCAGCTCAACGTCCTCTTGCCAACTCACTTTAGAGAATGTAGTTTTATCTCTGATGGACTGTATAGTGGGGCATCGCTAAGGACAAGTCATTGAAAAATGGGCTGAAGCTCAGAAAAAGGCAAGCAATTTAGTTTTTTCGCCATAGCTCCACAGTCACAATGAGCGAAATAGACCTTGATGTTTCGGCTTCTCCGGTGGTGCTCTGTCTAAGAGAGCGACTAATGTTGAATCCTGAAACCACTCCACCAATGACTATGTACACAGCAGGCAGGTACATCAATCTAAAATTGTTATACCTTTGCGGAGCATGACAGAATACTATACTGCATGTACTAATGGGAGACCTGTCCTGTGCTACTCACACTGCAAATGCAACTTGAAAAAGAAACTGAAAATCTGAGACTAGAGTTGGGTTTTAAATATGAGCAGCCAAAAATATATCTCAAAACAGGTCTACCAAATGAGAATGCCAGCACAAACATCAGGAAAAATATGGGTCCTCAAAGCAATAGTTATGTTCATAGTTAGGCGGCGACCGTGAGCAGCCATTATGGTCAATCAAAGGAGAAAAGGTAAGTCAGGTGGCTTGGTATAAAATCCAATAAAGGCTGTTTAAATCGGCCGTCATGGGAAATGGATCAGTCAAACGAACACAGGGCGTTTGAGTCCTGTGTAAAACCAAGAGTCAAGGACCTGACATCATCCATCCATTATCTATACCATGGTCCGCTAGAAAAGACGGTCCTGTCCGTTTCTGGTTCTGGTGAGAACGTTAACGGACTTAAAGTAGGACCGAATACAGGAAACAAACCATAAAACTGTGTGTTGTATTTTTACGGGTGCTGACAAAAGTTAAAAGTAAAAAACTCAACATGAAAACATTAAAGTCCGTGATCATGTTGAGTGTGATTGATCAGCGTGCTCTCTTGCTTTGTTTACTTCAGGGAGTTTTACCACATGGAAATTCCGACCAATCAGAGAGCAGTTTCCTCGCTCATCAACACTTTTGGTCCGCTGCTAAAAGCTGTTGTGTGAACACAAACCAAACTCGAGGCAGAATGCAACATTGGAACGGATCAAACTAATGGACCTTAGGTGTGAATGCGCCCTTAGACTCTAAGAGAATAATTGTTAAGCAAACCACAGAGGCTTAGCAGCATGTGTTGGACCTACGGTTTGTAAGAAGCAGCACACTGTCCAACACCTATACTCAGCTTAACAAGATGTTTGTTGTATTAGACCTTCATTATGCTGGAAATAACAGAATAATACTGGTGCTAACAAAATAAGTCCATAAAAAAAACATTTGTCCAATTATGCATTCTGTTAACAGACGAGCAATATGAACACATCACACTGGGCTCTTTGAAACAGTCAGCTCCTACAGTTTACTGTCCCACCTTAGAATATACTGTGTAAAGAATTTTAAAACACAATTTGACTATTTGAAAAATGCATGGTCAAAAAGCTGATGCACATGCAGTTAAAATCTAAGAACTTAAAGTATACATTATTGTCCCTATGGCCTCCTTCTGTCAGATTCCATGTCATCTCTACATATTGTGAATGTAGTGAATAAATACTGCATATAAATACTTAGAGATATAGGCATAATTTCACAGCAGGCATCCCACCACAGGTGTAAACACAGTACATATTAAAGCAATAAATATGGATCGGTAAGTAAGGTCAGATGTGTTTGTGTGCGGTGCATCCAGTCTGTAAACTATCGCTTCAGAGGCAGGCGGTGGTGTCATCACGGCACACGGCACATGACAAACAGACTGAAGAAGCTGACAGTTTCTCAGATTTCTTATTGTTTTTTTTGCAGGTACTGATCTTGCCTACACTGCCTGACGTTAATCTGTTGTTTACCACAAGGGACGGTAAACACATTAAAGCCACGTGAGGGAGCACATTCTTCAGAGCGCATACAGGATTCAGCGTGCGGCGCGAAGGGCAAACTCAGCCGATTCAATTCCTTCTTCTTGATAAGAACTGACAGAGTGATGAATGAACACACCCCGGAGGTATTAAGCAGTGAAAGATGCGAGGTGATGTTTACATCATAAGCATATCTTGATATGCATTGCATGCTGTTCCGTGTAACAGACTTCTGAATACACACATGAAAGATCGAAGAGGGAAGTAAACAATACTGCTCGCTTCATATATTCTCTTGGTCGAACTCCTATTTGCTTATTGAGCGTGCATGTGTGCATGTTCAATGTAAATTTACATCAAAGCACTATGAAGTGCACACAATGCCAGCTTAGCAGGGAAAATGTATACTTTTAATAAAGACAGCAAAGTAAAGAGTGTCATGTCGATCAGTCTGTTTTCTCTACTCAGAGGTATCACTCAAATTTCAGTTTCAGCAAGTCTTAAAAGATACATTTATCACCCTCAAACACCCCCATGCGTTTTCACTCAGTGAGTGGTATCAGATAAATGGTTTTAATTCCATATTATTGCATGGGATGCTGCTGTAGGTTACAAACTGCATGAGGATAAGGGATAGGCCCACGATACTGCTAGATTTCTTTAGATTGCGTTTTTTTATGGTTTGTAAATATACATCAATACCCCCAAAACTGCTCATAAATACACAGCGATTATGCTGCAGCTAGGACTGCTGAAGGTCACCGAGCAAGCAAAAGTAAGACGTGTCAATGCGAATAGAACCAGAGAAATAATATTATTTAAGACAAACACACCTGAGCTGACCCAAAACATATTAACTGTGCAATGGAAGCTCCCTTATCAGTTTTCTTAGATAGAGACGGCTAACCAGAATGTCCTATAAGCAGGGTAGAGGTGCCCCAAAATAATATGTTTATGTTCAAGGGAGGCCATGTGAATAATGGCCGTTGTCTGTTGAGAACAAAGGAGGAAGTAGTCTGTGGAGGGAGGAGGTGGGGCTGGATGAATGGGTCATCAATGCATTGGACTTTGACACTTGAGATGACTGTTCGTTTCCCGTTTATACCAGTTCACGCTGGTTTCTTCTAACCCTAATGGCTGTCATTCCTAAGCCTGGTGTGTAACATGATGGTCCCCTCACATTAGCAAAGGAATATAAAGTTCCTTAAAAACCCTCATCATAGCATTAGATAATGAAGTGCTTGGATCGCAGATATTTTTAAGAGTTTTGGATGGCACAGACAACTAAGACAATCGTGTTAATAGTGGGCAGATACTTCTTATAGGCGTCTTGCTTGAGGAAATGGACAAACATATTTTGTTGTTAAATTTGGAGGACTTGGTAGCAGGAAAACTGTCCAACACGGCAATGGTGCCCAGTCAGCTCAAGAGACATATTGAGAAGGAACCATCTGTAGCCAACAAAGATATTAAACGCTTCAAGCAACTAAGACTGATAAATAAGAAACAGAATTAGTATATGATGTGTTTAAGTTTCCAATCTTGTTTGTACCCTACAGCTACCAGCAGCAGCCAGTTAGCTTAGCTGAAATAGTAAAAACAAGGTCCTCGTTTTATAAAAAGTTTGTAAACCACTGCTTTAGGACACATTTATTTCCCAGTGAGTAAATGCAAAAAGTTTTAAAAAGGTTTGGTCTTTAAAAGCATCCTCTCGGATAACTCTGCTAAAAATGTTTAGAGCACTTCTGCTTCTGAAGTATGCTTTGAATTGGCTGCAGCTACGTTTTTATCGGGAACATTAGGCAAAGTCTTTAATGGCGCATACACAATGGAGGGTTAATTAATTAAAAATGGTATGAGAAGTAACTGAAGTGTATCAGTCCATATAAATTCTAGTCTGTGAATGAGCATCTAATGTGTTCAAGCGAGGTCTGAAGTTACTTCATGCCATTTAAAATATGCTTTAATAATCTAGAGCCTAATGATATTCTGCATTTAAAGCAGGCCAGAGCAGCCCACCAAGGACCTATTGATGGGTCGTAAAGTGCCTTCAGTAATTGGTAGTAAGTGGAAGGTACTTGGCAAGAACTGACCACTGTGGAGTGTCTTGATGTGTTCCAATACGTACGCCCAGTGGGAGCTAAAGCACCATTATTATCTCACAAACATAAGCACGCAACATAAGCTTCTGCCACCTACTGTGCTGCACTAAAAAAAGAAAAGAAGATGGATCTTTGTCCTCGGCACTTCAGTAGCTCCTCTCAGAATAATTAGCAAAGCTTCCAAATAACAAACCAAGTATGCAGATGCTGTTTAACAGAGCTGCTCGTTAGAGTCAACCAATAACATCATGATAAAGATCCTTTTAACATCCTGTTATCATTGTATATTTTTATATAAACTCCAAAAGTGTAGATCTAACTCAATAATCCAATGCTTGTTATGTTTGCAAGAAAATTTGAGGCTAAATCCACAGAGACAGACAAAACACTGGAACCTGATTGGCCGTCAACAGCAGCTCTTCTCACCGAATTGAGGTAAACCTGCTGATTATAGGGTTTACATTCATATGCTCCAAACTGGCCATGACTTCATTAATTTTATAGTGAGTAAGCTAATCAAAACCACCTTAAAAAATACAATTTTTATGTTTATCCACTGAAACAAAATCTAATTAGAGCAATGAACTCTCGAAATGGTGGCAATCATACATTCATGAAGTAACAATCGCTGCAATCTAATGCTTTGGGGAGAAGTAAGGTTCGGATTGTTTTATTGATATTAAGTTGTGTGACAAAGAAAGAGAGCAGGGAGCATTTACCTTGATGGCAGTGGAGGCGATCTGGATGTGGTGCAGCTTGTGCAGGGTGCTCTCCCTGTCGATAAAGTAGGAGGCAGCCAGCTGGTGCAGATTTTCCAGAGTCACAGCTGTGCCATTGGATTCACCCACTTCAGAGGTCCGACTCAGCTTCCGCTTGTCCACAAAGATCATTAAGGACTCCTCCCCTATGGATGCACACAGGCGGACAAGCACAGAGACTTCATTAATGACTCATCCCCCTGTGAACATGCACACACATTATGTTCTAAGAGGTGCAGTGGTAAATATTAACCCTTTAGCAGCTACCAGAGGTCATCGTACGAGCTGGCTGCCTCTGCTAATTTAATACTGCTCTCAATAATGTGTTAAACTTAGTGACAAGTGTGAAGCTCCAGTATCGTGCACAAATTGAGATGCTTTAGCGGCCTTTCAATACAAACAGAGCCAGAGCTCTTACAGTGGACGGAGTGACAGATCGATGGAAAAATCCTTTCTAACAGCATCAGGTTTTAGGGGGGATATGGTTTTAATTTGGAGGTGCTTCTTTATTTTTGTCTTCTTTCAAGATACTAACGCTTATTGGACGCTGATGGTGACAATGATGAAATTGGTAATGATACTAATGGTGATATTTAAAGGGATAAGACTATGAGGACGGTGATGTTGCTTCTTTATTTTGTCTTCTGTCAGGATACTGACACTGTTTCTTTTTTAATGATAGCGGTGCTGGTGACTGATGATGTTGATAATGATAGTAATATTTAAAGTGATAATGAATGAGGGTGGTGACGGTGATGATGCCTCTTTATTTTGTCTTATTAAATGTACTGACACTTTTTTTTCCTGAAAAAATGGAAACACTTTGGTTTGAAATTAATTTATAACATAATTATGATAATGACGCTGGTGATAATGTAGATGATAAAGGTGATGGTGATATTAATGTGATCATGACTATGAGGATGGTAACCATGATCTTACTGATGATGGTGAGAGTGATGATGATGGTTATGGTGGTATTGAATATTGTGATGATGTGATGATAGTTATAATGACCATAATGGTTGTTATGGTGATGTGAGAGAGATGGTGATAGTGATTATAAAGATGATAGAGATGGTAAGGATGATGATAATAATGGTAGTGATGGTGATAATAATGATGATAATGACTATGAGGATGGTGACAATTATCTTACTGATAATGGTTATGGTGGTATTTAATATAGTGATGATGATGTGATGATAGTTATAATGATCATAACGGTGATGGTCAGTGATTGTGATTGTGACAGTGGTGATAATCATGGTGTATTTTCAGTGGTGATAGTGACAGGGCTGGTGATGGTCGTGATGATGATGAAGATGATAATGGTTGTTATGTTAGAGATGGTGATAGTGATTATGAAGATGATAGTGATGGTAAGGATGATGATAATAATGGTAGCGATGATAGTGATGGTGATAATAATGATGATGATGATGACTATGAGGATGGTAACGATGAGCTTCCTGATGATGGTGAGAGTGATGATGATAGTTATGGTGGTATTGAATAAAGTGATGATAGTTATAATGATCATAATGGTTGATATGGTGATGTGATAGAGATGGTGATAGTGATTATGAGGATGATAGTGATGGTAAGGATGATGATGCTCATAATGATTACTATAATTAAGATTTTTGTGATAGTGATTGTGCTGATAATATGGAAGTTGTGATTATAATGAATATAATGATGATGGTGATGATGATGATAATTCTGATAGTAATGGTGGTAGTATTGATGATTTGTATAGGGATGGTTAAAGTGATGGTGATGATAATGAGTGATGATGGTGATGAAGAAGATGAGTATTTATAATATTGTTAACACAAACAATAATAGTATTTCAAACAATAGTATTAATAACACTGTAGATTATATCAGAGCTTGCCTTTGCTGTTGTTCTTCTTTCATGTTTTGTTTGCAAAACGTTTTTTTCAGAATTCTCTGTCAGATCTATTTTAAATACGGTTCGCTGGAGCTCTGGGAGTTGATGCACAAGAGACACAAGATGAAAAGAGCCCGTGGAGGAGCTGGGAGGAGATTGTGCAGCAGATAGCTGTGGGAGCTTTACTGCGCATTACAGTGCTGTGTTTCCATCACAATGGATGTAAGTTAGCCTAAGAATCCTCTGATTTCTTTGTTGAAGCAACTGTAAACACAGATTTTACATTGTGAGTCAGAGAAGAAGTGCTTAAACCACCACAGTCACAGCTGAGACAATACTTAATGAAGCTACGAAGCTAGAAGTTTGAGAGCTTCAAATATGCTTAACTGCTGGATCTTTTATTCTTTTATCCTTATTTTGCTAAAGCAGAAAAGTAGATATGAAGAGGTACTCAACAAGGTTTCAACCAAAGATATTGTGGTTGTACATTGGCCATTTACAACCGAATAGCTTCAGAAACAGGAGCTGCAGGAACTTTGTTTTAAACATGAAATACAGTCTTATTTAAAAGGTTTCCACCACATTTGAAGAAATAATAGGCTGATTCAATTTATCTGAGAAAGCAAAATCTATGTGGAGTTTGAAGCGATTATTAAATGCAATGTATGTAATATATTACTAACATAAGGCCCTGGTTCCTGAGGTTGAAACACTGCTAAGTTCCTAAGGTCATCAAAAGGATCCTGAAAGACTTCCTAATGTGGAAAGGGGCCAAATGTCCGTCCTGGGTCATCTGCTTCACTTACCTCCCAGTGTAGCGGAGAGCAGGAAGTGGGTGCCGTATTTTCTGATAATGTTGTCAGTGATTGCACCAAGACTGGGCCTCCTGCCCAGCTGCCTAATGGTCTGGAGGAACTCGGGGTCCAGCGGCAAGGAAAAGCCATTGTTCTCTTGTCTCTCCAGGGCCAAGCTGTTCACCTTCCAACGGCCAAACTCCCTGGCAATGGAAGCAAAGGACACACATCACACGAATGCTGCATGCAGGCACATTTGAGATAAAACACAGGCCCAACAGAAGCCTCACGTTGTTTGAACTGACACACAATAAGGTCCCTATTTGGAGAGCCTTTCCATCATTGTCAAAAAGTGACGAGATCTGGGGGCTGTTTTGAGACGTTTCCATTAGAGACACAATGCAAAAACTAAAACCATCAAGCCAGTTTGAACAGTTGTTTTATGTTCCACAAAAGAGAGGAATGGGGCCAATTGTTGTGATTTTAGAGTGGAAAGGACACAGCTTGCCCCTCACAAGGAGGCTCATACTCAGATCTGTTCCTTGCCATGCGAAAAATGATGTCTGCACGACCTCTAACTGAATCTTGTGTGCCACTCTTTAAAAGATGAATGGTCTCATGCTGTTTCTACCTCCGGCTCGGAGAATTGCTTTGCACCATAGTGAAAAACATTGTGTTTCTCTACCGATTTTAAATAATAGCGCAATCTTTTCTCATCTTCAGTCTTTTTTTTTTGAGGCGCTGCGCTTGGATGGGCTGTAATCATGGATGGAGTCTTGCTGCTTTCAGGGCCTCTTTTGGAGGGAACAGTCCTCATCCAAAGTCGTTTGATATTCAGCCTGGCCTTGCAGCATGCCAGCTGCCTTTATCTTCCAAGTGCAGACTGAGTGCTGCTGCTTGATGCATAGATTAGTCCTATTCAAATAAAGTTGGTAATAAACACGGTTCTACCCAAAACTAGCAGGGGAGAAATTGAAGACCTTTCAGTCCCTGTTGGATGGGTGGTTGAATTTTCTTTTGGGGGAAAGGGCCCAAAATAATATCCTACATGCATATGAGATTGAATGTGTTTTTACTTTGTAAAGCTGAAATCGGTGAGATTTACACACCTTGTCACTGTGAAATTGTAGCTCCAAAGCAAAAAACACCTAAAAAGTTTCCTTTTTTGTCTTTGTACTTTGAAATGAAAAACTATGTATATTTTTCACTCATCACTCAGATGCTTAATCAGAACAGAAAAGAATGATCGACGAGGATGTAATCTATAAACAGCCGTGACTCAGACAATCTCATAACACAAACGACCCCCTGATGAGAAGAAACAATGCCGTACTGAGTTCTGACTTGATTACAGCTATTCAGAGAAAATGAACAAAGAGTCTATTTAATGCTGCGATATTTCTGCAACCACTCAACCATTTTCATGATCTTGTTTGGAAGAATCTGGAACATATGACCAACCAGGCCCTCCAATCTCTATCTTTTGTTGTCTACATGTCAGTTTTACAGACAACGTTTGCAAGGTTTTTAATCCTGAATTTGTGGTTTGACAATGTTTCTGGTGAGAAACAGCTGACCAGAGTGTGTTGATCTCTGTCCTCTCATTTACAAACAAAATGACATAAAAGATAGCAAAAATTATGTCTCCGCTCTAATACTGAAATATAATATTTGGTCAATGTAGCCAATCATTCTTAAGATTTGATGACTGTTATATATTTATTGCTATCTAAGGAGCTATATCAAAACAGGATGAATCCATTTTCAGTCACTTATGACTTAAAATGAACTCCAAAACTAATCCAGCAGGCACACACTTCTGGCATATTTGGCTAACGTAACGCTAATCTCTAGTGCAATAACATTAAATCTTATTTAATGGTAATGTGCTTAGAATAATGTCAAACAATACTTATAAATCAATTTATCCGGAATTGGACCGGAACCTCCACCAACTGTGAGGGCATTATATCTGTCTCTTAAGAAGTTTGGCTTTTTAGCTAGCTGCTTAGTTTGTCTGCCATCCATTTAGTGACAGAAAGGAAGTGGGTAATTCTAGCTTGTCTACGGATAACGGCTTCCCGATGCTGCTGGAAGCTGAATTGACGGGAAAACAAGACAGAAGCATAAAGTAAATTTCCCTTAAAAACAAAACAATTTAACAGCAGATTGAAGTAACTTTATTTATCAGGTAACCAGTTTACTGGAATTGCCAAAAACAGACATTCCCGAAACTGATTCAGTTATCTTTATTAAGTCTTAATAGATTTTTTAAGAAAATGGTAATCACTCGATTCATTTACAAGCCCTAGTAGCCTCCCATGCAAGTGACAGGCACACAGACACAATCCATTCAGAATGCACGATAGCTTTAAAAAACACAGGCAACTACTGGCAACCACGGCATGTCTAAAATGGTTTCTAGGATGTTAAATGGAAATTCTTGGAAAATCTTTGCAAAATGGGACACTAATGTGTCTTTTTCCCTCTAACATACAACCCCCAGCACCCTGTAGACACACAACAGCTCCCTCATGCAAAGACACTTCCACACACATGCGTGCACACACCCTGCAGCTGCAAACATCTAAACAAAGCTGCCCTTGCTGCAACGACTTTGCTATCGCCCAGAATATTGCAGGGCCCCCCCAAGGGTGCGGGGCCTGCTGCCAATCAATTTCCGACCAATAACAATGACCCCCAGAGAAAAATACAAAACAGAAAACAGCTCATTAAGACCTGTTTCATGTCAGTGTTTCTCTATAACGAGCGGCCATTAGTGTTTCTCTGCGTCTACTGGGGCCGGCTGAAGAAAGGAGCCGCACGGAGAGAAAGAGGGAGAGCTTTAGCTGTGATCGACACTGTGTCTCGCTATGCTGCTCGCTGATGGACATTTATGAATGGTGCCACAGCTAGGCTAGGAAAATACAGCACACACACACACACACACACACACACACACACTTACACAGAACTGTTGTCAAAGACTTCAACTCAGCCTCACCTTTAGCAGGCCATGCACATACACACACAAAAAGATCTTGCCTTTCATGGAAGACTGCAGGTTTATTTCACCCTTAACCGTTCTCAGCGACGTGCTGAGTGACTGGAATAGCCTATCACAGACACACACATACACAGGAGGCAGCTTTATTTCACCTGGAGCTGCGTGCAGTAGGGGGCCCGCCGCACATCTACCTGTCAGCCCTCCCTCTGAGCGAGCAGGAGCGCTCTGCACCGGGAGGTGAGCTGCAGGAGCTGAAAGGGCCGTGCGATCAGAGCAGCCAAACCCTGCTACCTGTCCATCACAGCACAGGTGTCTCAGATCCATCACAGAGTACAGGCTGCCTGAGGGCACCGCTCGATGCCCAACATAACAAATCAGGAAATCAACCCACCGAACAACCTGCTGATGCAGTTGGAAAAGCCTACGGAGCGTAGCGATGCAGATTGTGTCCGTTCGGTACAGTTTGTGACTGAGCAGGAAAGGTGACAATTTTCTCCTGAGGCATGTTTGCATTAAAGTTATTGTAAGTAAATAAAAAATATCTTCAATTACACACAAAACAGGGTCTTTCATACAACAGAAGACGGCACTTGGTTGTAAAAATAGATTGCAGCAAACAGCTTGTTAAAATAAACAACAAAATGCTACTTCTGTATACATTGTATGTTTACATCTGTGCTCATTTTAATGACTTTCAAGCCTGAAGTAGAATTCTATTAATATTTTATCCTGTAACTTTTATATCGATTGCGTGCTATATCACATGCATGAATGTAGTGGCAACAGCCCACACACACACCATTGTTTAGCCTCGATGTCATTATTCTTTGTGAAAAATACAGAGGCAGTGTCGTTATAGTATAGTATGGCCCTTCTGTTGGGTGAAATCCTGACCCTCTAAAAAGCCTGCAGGCTGTGTGAGGACTACTTTATCTCTGTTTAAGGTAAGGAAAGCACGCAGCGATCATTTAAACTCGGTAAATGTTCAATAGGTTATACTTTTGCACAATCTATTTGACATCCATTAAAAGAGATACGCATGAATTCAGCTGCTTGGTCCCAGTGTTGCTAAGGCTAATAGGAACCATTTATAAACTGTACAAAAGAAGACACAGGCATCATGTGAGGTCCTCATTAAACTGATGCACTATCCAAACCTTTGTCACATGAAAAGAAGAGCACAGAATAATGACACTGACTGCGCCTCTGATATTATTGTCTGAGGTCTGAATTTTACAATTTCAGGTTAAAATAACTCTTTGTCTGCAAGTTAATTGGTCTAGCATGAATACGGCTTCTCAATCATGCTAATGTTGGCGAGGTGAGATATAATGCATTCTCCTTTCGACTCATCGCACGACCGTTTGAATGTCACATCTAAAACGTAGGACAAAAGAGAAAGTCAGAGCACCTTGATTTTCTTTGCAGGTGTTCTGAATATTTGCATTTATACAAAGTTTCCAACAGCGAGCTGATTGCCACTTAAGACAGTTTCTCCCATCTCTCATTTCCTGCCTGTTTTACTCAGATACTGTGTAATAACTTTACAGCAGTTAGGTCCAGATCAGTGCTCTTACATATCCAAACTCTGCCTTCAAACTGTGATTTATTGCACAATATTCACGCACTGAAATAACTGTGGAGCGCAGTCCCATTATTAATGCACATTTTGAACCGGAACAGTGGTTGGATGTAGGAGGTTAATTAAATGACTTCGCTGATTTGATGGATTGACTCACGGAAAAGTGTCATTTCACCTCTGACTACATGCAGCATTGAGCCTTTATGTAAATAACATTTGTCTTTCATGGCACATTAGAATTCTCTTATTGGGTGCTCTAACAGCTCATTATATCACAGAGATTCATAAGCTACTGATCAATATGTTTGCCACTTGAGTTTCCATCCTTATTGCTGATTAGATAACTCTGGTAATGTTGTTTTCAGCAACAGGAGTGCAATAACTTTGTAGAGAATTATAGCACTTTCTTTGTTAGTTTTTGCCTCTTGTGTTATCTGCATCTTACTGTTTTCAAAAGCCCCATCGCTCTGTTAAACAACAACAACCACCTCCGAGCTCGCAGCCACCGCGCTGAAAATAGCAGGTTTTGACGAGTATTTGTATTCTGCAATAAAGCGGGCCTGCTTTGTTCTTTTGGGTTTTTCGGATATAAAAAGGAAATGCTTCTAACACCTGCTGTCTAACATGGATGTTCTTGCATTATTGCCCACTGGTTATGGTAAACACAATACTCTGGTCTCTCTAAATAATACAACAAAGAGTGCAGTCTAGACTTGCTCTATTTGTAAAGTGTCCTGACATAACTTTGCTTATGATTTGGCGCTATATGAATAAAAATTTATTGACTGAAATATGCATGGCCAATCATCTGCCTTAGAACTAGCAAGTACAAACACAGAGACATGCTGGAAAATGAGATGTCATTCTTTAATATTTCATGTGGCTTATTATCTGCAAGGATTCAGCCATTATAATGCCAGGGTTCAGCTCCCCGTGTGCAAGTGTTCAACCAAAACAAATTCACTCCCGACACTGACCCGAAAGGCCCGAATATCTGCATCCTCGGCTTGGCGCTGATTGGTGTAAAGAAATACAAACAACACAATTCCCTCAGTGCAGCATTAGGATGAGTCCTGGCACAGCTCTAAAATAAAGTGCAGAGACACCTCTGGATATTCTAGACTCCTCTTCCCTGACCTAAACCAAGTACCACAACATGCCTGTGAAAAGACAGACAGTCCATATGTTTTGCAAGAAACTGACGACAAATGAAAAATGTTCAGATTTTCATTTGTTTTTTTCAGTACATGCAATTTGTAAATGGGCAGATAATTCCATAAACGAGGTTCCAGATAATGTTGACGAAAACCCAAATCCCAGCTGGAGGACATTTCCGTTAAATTTGATTTGCTGTTGCAAATGAGTCGTGTGCAGATGTAATTTGTTGGGGGAAAGATTGACCTAGAAAATCTGTAACCGGCCATGACAGGACTTGTTTACAATATATTTCCACAAAGACCAAAAAAAATATATGTAATCATAAGTGATCCATTCTCTAGAGGAACAAAATTTGATCACAACATAAAGGAATAAAGCAAAAAATTGCATATGGTAAAATATAATTCTTATTTGTTGATATTTTCATTTCTCCAAGTGGAATCAAGAAATATGGTGAATAAAAAAATGAAGAAAAAAAAATCAAAAGGTTACCAAACATTTGCCCTACTATGATAGATAATTAATTATATATCATCATAAGAGCCTGAGCAAGAACACATTGTTGTGTTTAGTAGCTGGGTTACCCCAGATACCAAAATAACCTGCTGTGCAAAACAGTTGCTTGATGTAGACTCAAAGTTATTTCAAGGACCTCCCCAAAGAGAATTGTGCAAAATGGGAGAAAAGTCCTTCATGCTTCATTTAATAAGATAAACCAAATTACATTTATTTGGAGGACCTTGTAAGCAAACTGCAGCCGCTCTGCTGCTTTCTATGTAGCCGATTTATTTGCTGCAGTTTTCTTATTCTTCTGCTTTAATCTGATGTGACATTGATCCTTCTCTGTATGCAGAAATGATTTAAGAAAATTAAGAATTACGAACAAAAAGGCTTTTCATTCGAGGGACATCAAAAGGAATTCTACACATGCGGCTCGCATAGGAAGCGTTTTCCTGAAAGGCACCTTCATAGGGACTCACATCAACTTTGTTAATTGAGCTACTGATGATCCAGACTTAACAAGAGGAGAGCCGGAGAGTCCGGTGAGAGTGGGAGTTAAGATGGAGGGAGGAAAAGATGGAGAGACTCAAGTCTTTTAGTTATCCACCCACCGCGTGACAAACTGAACAAAAGCGAGATCAGGACGGAGGAAGAGAGTGCAATGATGTGCTTAATAGCTGCTGGTTGTGAACGCTTCATGAAATTGCCACCAACAGTTTTTGCGGCAACATCAAACAAACATCAGACCATTAATTTGTGAAAATCCTATTAAACCTGCTGAGAGGTCCTATAAACAAGACAACATACTGATTTGTGCTCACTTTTCTTCTTCAGGCCTTTGATGCTTCACAGCCTTACTCAAGTATACACTTCAAACGCTTGATTAACACCTTAGACCGTGACCATCGCAACGGACATAAAGCTCCTGAAGAGGACTTGGAAGAATTGCTTTGGGGATTTGAAGTGGTGCAAAAAGAGAGCATCATAGGGCTGCCTCAAGAGGTTGAAGTAGATTTCATCTGAGCATTGTGACTACATGGATCAACACGTCCTTCACACCTAAGTAAAAATAAAGGTAGATTTTCAATGAGTCCAAAAACAGCAGTGACAGTTGTACCAAACTGACACATGGAAGCACAAGGTTAAAGGTTGTGACACTGATGCAGTTTGGTTAGATTTGGACACAAAACTACTTGATTATGTTGAAACACAAAACTATTTGGTTATCTTCTGGAAAAGATCATGATTAAGGTAAAAATAAGTGTGATGGTTATGTGATTTAAGTTTGTTATGTAAGTGAACTTGCATGCATAACGTCTGCCTTTGCATTTGCAGTATTACAAACTGGGTGTCTGGTGGGACTTGCGCGACAGCGCCCAGTTAGTGACGTGTTTTCCATCACCCCGCAGTGGTTGGTCTGCCAGAGAGGGTAGGCGGAGCTAAGCGGCTGCTTTTCCGGTCTCTGCAAGTGTTGCGAGTAAACAGTAATCTACTATGGCTGAACAAACAAAGAAAAGATGGATGACTACAGATACAACTTCAAAAATAAGTGAAAATCCAAAGAAAAAGAAACAAACTCGACGCTCAGATGAAGCAAACAGTCTAAAAAGGAAAGCGACCGTCAGCCAGGAAGATCAAGAGTTACAACCGGAGCCAACCGTGGACGTCACACATGCAGCACTGTCTGGATATCTGGGAAGTGTGCTCCTGCAATAACCATTTATCACCATAGGTGTCGCCAAAGAGAACCAAACTGAGATCTTCGAGAAAACCACTTTAACTTACTCATATGACTTTGGTTTACACATGGGACACAAACACTAGTCTCCTTGGTAAAATCCCTTTGCACTACTTCTTGCATACTTTGCACAGCAACTCGAGTTTAGCTTAACAACAAATGTAAATATCGGTCATAATAAGCTGCTTGGAGAGACGACTACATGGCTGTATTTAAGGGATGATTGTCTGATATGGATCTGACTGATGATGGTTACAAGGCATCGTTTTGGTCGGTAAAGCTAATTATTTGCTAGGTAGAGCTACAAATATAATGTATAGATATGAAAGAGGTGTCAATCATTCAGGCTAACTTGTGGAAATAAAGTGAACACATATTTACCAAAACGTCCGACTCTCTCAGAAAGGATAGTGTTTACTGTAAGAAGGAGTCAGAATACAAACTTTACGGTCCAGTCAGCAATTTTTGTTGTGCCCAGTCATCCATCATGACCTCCTCCCGAAGACGTTTGAGATGATGCTTTCTCACTTGTTCCTCCTCTAATACACTCATGCCAACACTGTTTGCTGCTGCAGCCCACACCGCCTCCTTATACACTATGCCTTTGGTATTGAAGATATAATGTCTGTTTGTGGTTGGATTCTTTGAGAACACCCTCAAAGAGCGATGCATATTCCATTAAATTGGTTTACACTCTAGCTGTCTGCTATGAATGGTCACCCTCTCGACGTTAAAGTCCCTGACTGAGCTGATTGCTTGCTTTATTTCCAAACCAAAAAACATTTTTACTGCTTTTCGTTTTCAATGCAACCCCTTATATAAAGTAGTGCTTATTTAGCTTTAACATTTATATTTCTTTTAAAGGAAAGGCAAAGAAAAGTATGCACTTTTACCATTTAGCTTATTTTAGCCGTCTGAGGCATTAAAACTCCGGCCAACTCTGTGTTACTGTGAGATACTGCACAGTGTTTGTTTTGTTAAAAAAGCAATTGCATTATTGATTTGTAGCTCCCGTGAATATCACTACACCTCTGATAACAGAAAGCAAGGGCAAGTCGGAGCATGATTTGCTGACATGAAGACTGCTGATCTCTTTTGTACCGCAATTTGTCACAACACTGTTGACAAGAGGCTTCACGACACACATAAAACAAAGAATGCCTTAAATCACACTGTGTACATAATGAGGCATGCACATACTGTTAATGCATGCTGTGCATACACACTGAACATCACAAACACACTCATAAACAAACAGTGCAGAAGACAGAAGAGCCACCAGCTAAGCTTAATCCTGAACCTTGTGACACAGTCGCTTTCTTTCGATGACATGCCTGCATGCATAGCTGCACCCGGTGTGTCGTTATGTATGCACACACAACATCCACATTCACTCAATTATTAAGCAGTGTAGCTCCATGTTTTTATCACCACTTTTTTTTTACACTTTGACAGTTGATATCCATTTATTGTTTCTTATCTGGGTCTTATTTTTTGCCGTAATCATGTCTAGAAGTTATTCTTGTGCAAAAGCAAAATAAATCTATTCTAATCTAATCTAAGCCAATTAACACAAGGCTGTTAAGATGAACCAAATTCTATGTACAGATATCTGCATATGAATGAAGTACGTGTAGGCGAGGAGCAAGGTTTTTGGTGGTTCCCATTTGGTAATTATGTTTCAGCAGGCTTTGGTTAAATGCAGGACATAAAATGTGTGTGATTGAGCAAAAGGGTCACAGTGCATCGACTGGAATGCATTTTTTTAACCAATTATTTCGTCTATCTTGTGTGGCTACGTTAAGGCTTTTTATTAATCTCCATAAACAGATATGTGCATGTGATTGCAGATGTGTTCGCTCAACTCCGTGCCCATTCTTGCCTCTCTCCTGCAGCGTAACTGGAAACAAAGCATTGTACAGCGCATGGACAAGGAAGTGTTGGCCTGGAAATGTGCTATCAGTAATCCTGTTATCTGTTGATGACACACAAAGGCCCTGAAATATTGGTCATCGACCCCAGTGGCGAGATCATCATCAGGCGATTTGGGTTCCAAGACTGAATTGAACCTAATAAAAAATGTATTTGGAAATTGTCACGGCTGTATGTGTTCCCCGCTCTGTTTGTCCCCTTTGCCTTTCTGTTGTGTCTTCCCAGCTGTGTCTTCCCAGCTCTTCCCTGCTGATTGCAGAATGAGGTTCACCTGGTCTTGGGTGCTTTAAACCCCAGACATGGCATCTGAATAGAGAGGCTTTTGGAGTGGGGACTGCGGTGTTTCTGCCTCTCAGACTGGGACTTTGCGTTGTTGTGTTCTAGTTGCTTTTAATAATTTGGTTGTTTAATTGTCATTTAATAAATCCCATGTATTTGTGTGTCGTAAGGTGTTCACATGGTTATATTTGGGTCAATTGTGGTTAGTTGTTAGTCCCATAAGGCCGCCTTAGAGTGGGGTTCCGATGGCTATTCCTTCGGGAGCAATTTGGGGTTCAGTGTCTCGTCTGAGGACATTTCAGCATGTAGACTAGAGAAGCGGTGGATTGAACCGCCAACCTTTCTGTGGTAGAATTTTCCTTATTCAGGTCTTAGAGTAAAGAGGCCCAAACGGACTCAGAGGTCAGGCGTAGGGAGATAGTATTCCCAAGGTTCAGAGTGACCCTATAACACTGTAGATCCTACCGTGTGCTGATGAAGATATGCACCATCCGCAAGTTGGCCTTCAAGTTATCTGTTGTTATGGACAGAGTGGCTCCATACCCAGATTACCTCTCTTAACACTTGTTCCCATCTCTCTGCACATTTGAGACTTATTTAACTATAAGTAAGATTACTTACAATGTAATTCTTAGATTAGGACTATCGGCTCCAGTGAGGTCCTTGTAAGGTAGATAGTAGATAGACACCACGTCATCCGAAGGGTTAAATACCGAGCACGAGGCATGGTCTGGCAGAATTGAAGTGTGTCTGTCACTTCTCCTTGGCCAAGCTATATAAACTCTGCAATTTAAGCCATCTGAGTCTCCTGAGTCGTCTTCTGTTTCTGGTTTGTCAAGCTACACGAATTCCATCACAAATTGGCGTCACGAACAGGATCTCAACACAACAAGGAAAGTGGTAAGTGCAAACAATTTATTCTTTGTGTCTGAGTTTGACGAGCTCAAAAAGAAAACTGTGTGATTCGGCTGTAATTCATTAAAAGCTTGACTAAAAAAGAAAATGTGTTATAGTGCAAGTGTACACCCATCAGCTGCTATTTTGAATTATATTGCAAGTTTTGAAGTCAATAATTAAACCAATAATGATACATGAATAAGTCTGATTGAAAGACGGCGGACTCTACCACTGAGCTGCAGCCGCGTCTTCGTGAGATAAGGTTTTGTGCAAGTGTGATAAAGCTGTATTTATGGTCTGTGTAATTTGATGGTTGCTGAGTGATATTATACACGGAAATGATTAAAATCATGAAAAATGAATCAGGGGTAAAAGAAATTCATTATGAGAGCTACAAGAGGCAATTTCAAACTGTACTGGACCAAAACAGAAGAATTTTGTTGCCAGAACCTTTTTATTCGTCTCCTTCTTTGTTCAGTTTATCCTGTATTAAAAAATGTGATGAAAGTCATGCTGTGACAAACGCTGTGTTATTGGTGATACCTGCTCCTTTCTGACGGCGCCATTCTTCACTCTTACATTTTTGATTTGCTACTCTCTGTGAAGATATCCTGACAGTAATCACTCATGACGCCAGTTGTAATCTTGGTAAACTGAGTGGGCTCTCATTAATAAAGCTATGAGTGGATGGGGGGGTGTCATTTTTTTTTTATTAACACCCCCAATCCACTCGCCCTCCTGTCACACCCAGGCCCCTCTACAATGTAAGGTGTTGCTGCAGATTCAAGCGGTATAAAAATCTCACCCAGCTATAGTTTTACTCTTCTGGGATAAAACAAACCTACAGAAACTGGTTTGCAATTCCCCGATTCTCTCAGCTCAGACCATCCGTACAAAACACATTCAAACACTCATGCAGAGTCTCCCTTTCATAAAAGCTGCCTCCATGGACCTCTGGCCCTCATAACTCCCCCATCACACACTTGTCAGAAAGCATAAGCTCTGCGCTGGATGAAGTCCTCGTCACTGCCACTGCTGCTGGTGAGCAAGAGGAAGAGGCCGCTCTGCTTGTGTCCCGGGGACGCGTTCACCCTCTGACTGGAGGACGATAGACTTGTCTCCACCACGACTCTCGCATCGAACAAGCCGCCCGGGCATTCATGCATGAGAGAAAACAGCAGTCCGATGAAAGCTGTATACCACGGCTCTCTCTGGGTCTGTTCTGACATGTCTTTGCAGGAAAATCATTACCATAATAATTCCCAGACACTAATATATTGATAAAAACAAACACGACGATTGCAACGGGGATCAACAGCATCTACCTGCAACGGCTTTCCTCCCCGTGTACAACAAGGTCAGATTTGATCTGGTTACGCACGTCAGGAAAGTGGAGCAGCAGAGGAAGAGCTGGAATGTGTTCAGGATGAAACCCATTCAACTCTGCAATATGAGTCAACGCATGCATAGGTATTATTGCTTATTGTATCTTTATATTGCTAATTTTATATTCCTAGAATCTTTACAGGGACATTGTTCTGCTTCACTGCAGCCTCAGGCCAATTGGCACACACTCACACTGCATGCACTTATAGATATAACTTTAAGGTTTCAAATCCCACATCACATACTACATTTAATGACGCTGAGCAAGGGTTAAAGAGAAACTGCTTGTTGCGTGGGGGCTGTGGGGTAACAATAAAGATTGGAGAGGGGTTCAGGTTTGTCAGATTCCACCTTGTGGATTCAGTGTCTGAAAAAAGGCTAAGGCTAGGCTAAGGCTACATACATTATCGTTAGCGTGAGTTTCAAGAAAGACACCTTCATTTTGTCATATGTTTCTGAGGTATACAAGTATTACAGCCGGTCAGTAAGCTAGTTTAGTAGATGTTGGCAATGCTTGAGTTAGTCTGACTGGCACTGAGATGTTGCTGTTTGGTAGATTGGGTTTACCAAAGACGCTAGAAAACGCGAACGAACCAATTCTTTTGAACGGCTCTTTGTTACGACCGTCCGGAACTGAGTCGTAGGTGAGAGCTAAATTTCACTGTCTGCCCAAAAGATCCTCTCCCCTTTATGCCGAATTACCACAGGCAGCTTATTTCAGCTGCAACTCCGCTGTACTCAGTCACGTGCCGCGAAATCACGTCACCAGCAACATGACAACCCTCCGCCGAGTTTGTTGTATTTTGTTGACATCTCTGTAGTCATACAAGTGGGATGTCTTAGGGTAAGATTTGGATCAGATTCGAGCTATCAGTATCCTAGTTATTATTTTGCAGATAAACCTAGTAACCTCCGGCCCTGAAAAAAAGGAGAAAAAAAAGGAAAGGAACCGTAATTCCAAACAGTACTAGCAAAGCAACATAGAAGGTTATGTAAGATAAACACAGCAGAAATGTCAGTTAAGTTCGGAATAGAGATGATCATTTCCAGTAATATCAATATTCAAGTAATCTAATTACCTCATGAATGAGTAATTGAGTGCTTGCAAATTTTTTTTCCATTATATACAGCGGTAGCAAACTGTATGGACTTCTGTTCTGTGTTGCTTAACACGTAACTCACATGTTTTCCACTCTCGTAACTGCTGTCTGGCGTGATGGTGGCTTGAACTCCGGCTCAACAAACGGCTCATGAGAGCCTTCTCCTTCCACAGCGCTTAATGGGAGCATATCTCCAGCCACCATGTTCGTTATTAGCAGGCTAATCTTCTCCGCTCTGGTATCATCACAACGGCGTGTGCTAACAGAGCTGGCAGATGATGTGATGCGAGACTGCCTGTTGTGCGTCTCTGCTGGCTTCTCCTTGTTCTTTAAGCGCGTGTGGTTAAACATCGAACTAGCATTTCTATGATATACAAGTTTAACACCACATACTGTATATTGCGCAGCACATTATCGTCGTCTTATTCGTCAAAGTACTTCCAGACATGGCTGGTCACGGCTGACACGGTGCATGTAACTGAGTTAAACTACTTTAGCCGAAAACAACGCAAGCGCAGGTGCGCGAGTAGTGTAGCGTTCCTCGAATAATTTTTCTTTTTGTTTTGTTTAAAGATTCTTTTTTTGGCTTTATTAGACAGGACAGATGAAGTGAGACAGGAAATGTGGGGAGTAGAGAGTGGGGGTGGACATGCACCAAACGGATCGGCAGGTCGGGAGTCCAGCCTGTGATCAGTGCGTCGAGGGCTGTAGCCTCTGCAAACGGGGCGCCTGCTCTACCAACTGAGCTAAACCAGTGCCCCACCTTACTCGAGTAATGACGTCAAACTCAAGTACTCAAATACTCGTCTGTAAATCTTTAGATAAAACAGTTTTGGAAGAAAATGGACAAAGAAAGTTTGCTGTGTTCATGTCGTGTTATCGCATGTATGCCTATGGTTACATCCAACAACTTCCTACCTGCGTGATTGTTGCTGTTTGCTGAAGTAAAAACATTACTTCCTGTACATATACTGCATCATCTATAGTAGAGTTCATCATTGCATTGTGTCTCATTGCCGTGCATTTTGATATTATCTCCCTTAATGCTCTTTTCTCCTCTCTTCATTGCTCATACACTCCATCCAGCTGTAAGCCCATTTGTATCCCGTTTTATAATCTCTTTTCAATGTGCTCTCCCATCTAAAGCAATCGCAAAACAATATCACAAAACCATAAACATGAGACGGGGAAAGTACATTAGTGTCTACTTCCTCCAAATCTAAATGACACGATTACATGCTGCAGCACAGGTAGTGTTACGTCATGCCTGTGCATTCTCCCGTCCTCTGCAAACATGTTTGCATTTAATTGAAACACTAATCACTCCATAATTACATGAGACACCACCTTACATCAAATGAAGTCAGGGTAATAGCCAGTGGGCTGACGGGAGAGGAGAGAGGAGAAAACACAGGAGATGAGGCGTGATCGAAAAGTTATGGCCCATGAAGAAGAAGAAAGGAGGAGCTGACATTTTGACTAATATGCTACTGTCTGCGGGAATGGAGCGACTACATGAGAGAAATCATGGAGAAAGAGCTCCTCACGTTCGCAGCAATGATTTCACAACACCACGAGCTTCTGAATTATTAAATGAAACATGCTTTTGTTCATTTTTACACCCGTTTGCACAGCAGCAGCTAAACACAAATACCTCTACTTTGAAGTCACGCTGTCAGTGTGAAGAAGGAATAACTGCTTTATCTGTGCCTTCTTAGAATACATATACAGTGGATAAGGTCTGATGTGAGTATCAAATTAAAGTCACAAAGATGGTCTGAGATTTGTGACTCTTGCCACTACAAGAGAACGGCTGAATATGTGTTTTTAAAGCTGCCATTATGCCTGACATAACAGTCCTATTTTCCTGCGACCACAAAGGAAGTAATATTGTTAAGTGCCACTGTGCCTGTTTTTTTTTCACTGCTTTTAAATCCGCCGAATCCATCAATTCATCCCTCCCATTATGGCATTTGGTCAGACCTTGGGAAGAGAAAACCTCTTTTTGATTCAGAGGATTTGCAGTTTGAAAAAACATCCCATTTACATTCCACCGCTGGGAGAGGATCCTGTAAATCTCTAAGCTTTCTAATCTGGCAGCGCAGACACAGGATGATCGGTTGTTGGAGTAAAAATTAAACAATTTATAACTTCTACTCTGAATAACACTGCATACATTTTTTATTCTTTGAAATTCATTATAATTAGGAGTTGCTTCAAGCTGTTCTGGTGCGGTGACCGGCCAGCAGGGGGGGATAAAGCCCTGGGTCCTCTCATTTCCACTCCTCTGTACTCCTCCAGTTCTCCCCATCATCCGCGACTCCCTCTCCCCTGCCCCCTGACGGGAAAGGCCAACCGAGCTCTGGAGAATATTTATGAGCGAGGGAGAGCAATTGGTTTGAGATCATTCGACGAGGGAGGGAGAGGAAAAGAGGAAGGGAGGGAGAGGGGGAGGGAAGAGAGGAAATGTGTGATGCACGCGGAGATAAAGGCAGAGGCAGAGGTTGGATTGTATTTAATCTTCTTTTAACCTGGTGGTTAATTAAAAGTAATTACTCATTGCTATTCGTCCGTGTCGATCTCTGTATGTGCTAGCCTACGTGAATAGATACTGCTTTTGTGAAGCTACAAGCAGCAAAACTCTGGGGGGAAATCTGTCCAAACAGAGAGCAGTTTGGCTTCTCAGTCCTACAAGAGGCCGGTTTGGGTTTTGGATTTAGATTTAGGAGTAGAACACACTGAAGTGACGATTCAAGTGGCAATAACAAGACTTTTACTGACCCATAAAAGGACTGAATGTGCCTGCAAGAAGCCGAAGAGTGTTGCTGATCAATAGCAAAGACTCTATGATTACTTTGCCCGCCTTTCAAAATTCATGAGTCTGTTTTGGAACAAAAATAAAAAACTGCAGCCCATTGCATTTTGAAGGCACTTGTGATCTCTTCAGTTCTCAGCTAACTGGCATCCTCGACTGCTCAGCGATGGATGACAGAGCTCTGAGTGCAAGATATTTAAAGACTGAAAAGAGCTGTTTTTCAAGACAAGGGAAGCAAATGACAACGCGCGAGCATAATTCCACTTTTTGACATGGTGAAATTTGCGTTTTGCTTCAGTTTTGATTGGATTCTTGTTCCAAATAGTCTGCTTATTTCGATTCTTTGGAGGGAGCTGAAAAGGCCACGGTAGCTCAAGGGGAAAGGAGGGTTATGGACTTGTCAGGTTTGCATTTCTGGATATTTGCTGATGGAGGTCAAAAGAAGACGGGCTGTAGGTTACACAATGCTAAAATGGGTTCGAAGTAGTCAGACAATGCCCTTGTGATTGTTGGTACTGTAAAACTGTGTATCTTTTGTGAGCAAATATCTAGCTGGATTTTCATGCCAAGGCTGCAGTAGGAAGGCGGAAGGGATAAAGGGAGGGATAGAGACATCCTGAGAGACGGAGAGAAGAGGCCGGCAGAGAGGCAGAGAGGCAGCGAGGGAGGAAGTGATGGATGTGGGGAAGCCAGCAGCGTTACATTCTCTATCTTTGCCCGGCATTGTCACCCCTGTCAGCTGCTAAATGCCAGTGTCACTCAAACCTGTGTTCAGCTGGCATCAGCCCCTCCACTGCGGGGTCGGGGACGCTCCTACAGCATCGCTCTCATCATAACACTTACCTGGCACAACACACAGACACATACAGACACTCATGTATGCACAGCCAGTGGCTGTGACGCATAATGTCCTGTGAGGAGGCAAAACTTCTGCATGGTTTCGGCTTCTTTGGATTAAAAAATGACAGTTCTTCAAAATGCCTGAAATTCGTTACCTCTAGTGGACCATGAAGATACAGGATCCCTTTACACTGTGAGGGTCATGCTGCGTTAAACAGATACTGAACCAGCGTCTGAAAGAACTTTATCAGTCTGAGTTTCAGAGTTTATTTTAAATGGTTCAGAGGCGTTTCTATCCTAAAGAGGGTAAAACTCAGGGGGAAATTCCAGCACAAACACACCCACACTCGAACAGACACGGCTTCAAATCAAACTGAAGAAAGCCTGCGAGGTACATTTGAGGTTGTTACACTAAACTTTTTGTGTACATAGCCGGATAACTTAAGAGCAACGCTCGACTTTCAGAAACTCTGTGCTTGTACAACAATGAAGAGTCTGTGTGTGTGTGTGTGTGTGTTACAATCTGAGGAACAGTCTGACAAAGCACAAACATTATTCTGACAAAAGACATGTTCAATAGCTTTAGAGATGAGGAGAGGTTGTGAAAGTGACATTTTCCTTTACTGTTAACAGATGGGCGGGTATTTGGCTCCTAAAAGGGATTGCGATTATCCACAGACTGTCAGCATGGATTAGTTCTGGATTAGTAAAGGAAGTGTGTTGATTTTTGTTGATCAGATTGTTGTATAGGTTTGTTGTTCTTTCTTTTATTGTTATTCGGGATGTACGATATCTTTTGCCAATATGCCGATGTTTTCCATCCCTTTTTGCCGATTTCGATACCGATATATTAGGCACATGTTTTATTCCCACCTAATTGCAGAGAACATGAAGTCTCCCCTGTAGTGGAATTGATACCACGCCTACTCTTAATGTAGCGGCCCACTGGCAGATGCAGAAATAACAGAATACAGTGCTTTTTAAAGTGTACACATTCACTGGGCAGCATAAGAAAACTCCCTAAACTTAAGTAATGTACAAAATGCCATATGTAACATTTTCTGTAATATTCCCAAAGCTTTTCAGCGACTCATCGAGCATTGAAGCAGAATTAAAGCGTCACTTTATCGGTGGAAAATATCAGTAGAAACATGACACATCTGCCCATGCCGATGTCTTTTTCAAGCCATAATCATCAGATACCGGCAACGTGACGATAATACCGTGCATCCCCAGTTGCTACTAATCTACTGCTTTTACTTGCATGTTCAAAAATAAAAATATCAATCAATCAATCAAATCAATCAGACATTCAACTTCTATGGTGTGTGAACTTTAGTGGTAATGTGTGATGACACAAAATGTCATCCTTTCGTCACAGATTTATAAGAATTGCTAATTTGACGTTATTTTTAAAAAACACTACTTTGAACCAGTTCATGTTGAACACTATTTCCAGCTCTGTCTCTGATTGACAGCTACCTAATATCCTGTGAAATCAAACCGACAGATTTCATTTTCAAATACTCCGTTTTTCCCTTTTACGACTCTCGTCTCCAAAAAAAAGTGATGAAAAAATGTTCTCTTAGCGAGCTCACTCCGCCGTTTCTGAGCACACACCCACTATTCTTCACACCGCACACTACCAAAGCCTTCCTGTCTACCCACTGTCACACATCAACTGGCTCAGTCAGATATCTGTTACGTCCCGCTGCTTTGCCCAAGCCCTCCTGCGGTATCTCCACTTTGACTTCCCACTGATACGCAGCATTCAGAGGGTTTGTATCATACTCGAACCATATGTCTCTGCTACCCACAAAAAAAGGAAGCAGGCAGTCGCACCCAAAGAAGCTTGCATCCATACAGAACACATGAAGAGCTTTGATTTGTATGCAAAACTCCACTAAGTAAGTAATCGCCTCAGCCATTCATCCCCCAGTTTGCCACCTACTAAATCTGCATCTTTTATGCTCTAAAGAAAAGCACTTTGTGATTTCTTGAATTTACTTTTTGGAAGAAAAATGCTACTTTTCCTCGAAGCAAGACCACAAGAATCAGAGGCTAAATTATGCCAAGTTATTGGTAATTGCATCTCTGTACAAATTTAACTAGCAAACCCCATCAGAAGCATCTCAGCTCTGCAGACTCATCCCTGACCCTGCTGTGCGCCGTCTCTCACCTGTATATCTTGTACTTGGTGGTGAATCCTTGCTGGTAGCGCTCTGTGAAGTCAACAAACTCCTGCGAGTGGTGAAAGGGACCCTTGTCCGACAGGAGCCAGCCCAGGGGCCCGGTCGAGCCGCTGAAGCTGGCCCCGGCAGGGTCCGCCGCCCAGGCCCCAAATGACACCCAGCTCTGGAGCAGGCTTAGTGTTAACCACTTCCATAGAAACATGAGGGCCGTCAGTCTAATGGAGATGCACGGGCCACTCATGCTGCTTCCCCCGGCCCCGGTGACTCTTCATTCTCCTTCCACTCTGGATGAGTCCAGCTGGGAGGAGGAAGGAGAGGGAGAGGAGGTGAAGGCAGGGCACACACACAGAGAACTATGAGGTTGGATTTTTGATTTGGGTGTGAGTGGGATAAAGATGAACCCAGAGAGCTGCACTTGTTCAGAATTCCTGGGTCAGAAATTAAAACAAAGGGCCACTTTTTTTTATAGAGGTAGGTCGAATACCTACAGTGCGTGTAATGTACATTTAAAACATTTATAATGCTATAAAATAATGTATCTATAATCTAATTGTGGTGTTAGCAAAGGTCAAATATTTAAAACTCTGCTATTATTTCAATGTGATGTTTTTACCTTATTCTGTAAGTGTCCTGCTCCGTGGCTGGTCGGAATTAGTCTCCGCAAATTCCCCTGAAAGGACCGTGAAGTTTGGATCGTCTCGGCGCACACACTGGGCGGCATTGGAAAAAGGACTTTGGTGAGGATTATCGCCACAAATGCAAACAGACGTGCAATTAGGGGCCGCGCAACTTGAGCGAAACAGAAGATGACATCCAACCTCCACGGAGCGCGCACTCCTCTCCTCTCCTCTTTTTTTCAAAGCTGCATATTTCCAGCTGAGAACCTCCAAAAGACGCGCAGGAGAAACTGTATAGGTCCAATCCAACGGAGTGAGATGCAGCCGACGCGATGCTTCAAGAGCGCACAGGGTCAAAGCAAAGCCAGGTGGACGGATTATTTCAACACATATTCAACGCACAATTTGGATTCGTTGAGTGCAAAGGCACCCAAAATGAGCACCCGCAAGTGGCAGCGTCGCTGTAGCTGCTGTCCTCTAACTCATTTCCGCTCTTTATTGGAGAGGCGCGCTCGGGGCGCATGCAGGGCGCACGGAGAGCTGCTGAAGCTGCTGACAGTGCCTGGACTCCCAGCGCATGGAAATGTGTGAATGGCATTCGCAGCACTCTCTCTCTCGCCCTCTCTCTCTCTCTCTGTCTCCTGTACCATACCTCCGCAATTTAATTTATTCCAGCAGCGAGCACACTCCCGGTTGGCTGAGACGTATAACTGGAGGAAGAGAGAGAGTAGGAGTGTTCAGAGGGGGGGGCCGGTTGGATGAGGAATGGTCGGAAGATACTGATGTGCTGGAGTCAGATGCTTCCTTTTAGAAATTGTGATAAAGATTAAAAGCAGGGTGGAGATAAAGAGGAAACAGCGGGGCACCAGGATATAAAGCAGGACTTGTAAACTTTAATAAGTCTACTGCACTCACATTTACACCCTTATTTTTCTCTAGCAGTGTGTAATTCTGCTTTTATATATTAGAATAACACATTTAACAGGAATACAAATCCATTTTATAAACCTTTTTCAAACATCTGAAGACGATAATTCCCTTTTTATCAAGCAAATTAAACTCTGAATGAATAAATAACTCTCTCAGAAAAAGCCGTGTTATATAAAGAAACTGACAAATTGTCTTCACACTGGATTTGAATTGAAAAAAAAAGATATTTTTGGACTCCACTAGATGAAGAGGCATATTATAAAAACATAAATTGTTAAAATTGATTTGATTTTGGTGCAAATGGATCCTGAAAAGTTTGATTTATTTGAATAATGACTTTAATGTTGGTTTTGGTGGGGATGATAATGATGATCATGAGGAGGAGGAGAGGGTGCATTCAGCCCCCCTGCAGTTATTCTCGTTATCTCCTCTGCCCTCTTCCTCCCTCTCTTTTCTTCCCGCAGAATAATCACGGCTTTCACCATCAGCAAACTTAATTAGATCTGCTCTATCCCCTCCTCTCTTTTCGAAGAGCTTGTGCATCGGACACCGAGCGTGGATCAGAGAGCGCAGAGAGCAGGCGAACGCAGGGAGGGATATGTGCTGCTTTTCAGCTTTTCTGTAGACGTTCAAAGGGAGCTTTTTATGCAGGGATTGGATTAGAGAAATGAACACCATTGAGTCGCGAGATTCGCTGGTTCTAGAACTCAAAGAGAAGCTGAAATCCTGTGGCAGAGCGAACTTGCAGATTCTGAAGTGAAAGAATGAGTTGATTTGTCACGGTTTCATCATCGTGTCTTGGGATTGGGTGGCTTTTCTGCTGACCCTGCCTTGCAGCCATGGTGACTTGTGAAGGACAACCCTAATAGGAACAGACAATCTTCGGTCTACAGTGTTCTTTCTGGGTTTTTCTGTTTTAAAGCCGGATCGTAGCTGACCATTTAAAGTTTGTTTGCAAGCACAGGTTAAACTTTTTTCCAAAGTTTTGAATAAAACATGATATTTAGTGCAGAGAGTGTCACGGCTCATTACTTTCACAGACTCACATTGCATTTTAGGCAGTTTTTAGAACACTGTTTTCAGGTTTCTGAGCCCAAAAACTCACACGAGCAGAGCGGAAGCAAGCCCCAGCAGTTCAGATTTACTGTTTGAAATAAATCATTCATCAATGCCTGTGTTTGTGTGTGTGTGGGAGAGCAGATACGTTGACGTGTGTACTGTTATGTTCGCAGAAGCCAGTGTGCTTGTTTATTTCTTTTTAGCAGAGAAGAGCGAGGCAACATTGATTGCCAATTGATGGAACATGGGGATGTCCATGTGGGACCAGATGTAAACCAACATCGCACAAGGAGGAAGAGGGGCCAAAAAAATCAAAGAGAATGTCACAGCAAAGGGCTCATTATTGCTTTAGAAGGTGCAGGAAATGTGTAGGCCATACTGTCTGAGCAGTGACCTATACCAAGGAGACATCCATATGCTCTTTGAAACCACAGTAACCAAAGACTACAAAGCCCTGGTACCTGCATTCAGACAGAGACCTTCCTGCAGCGGGTTTTAAATTGGTCAAGCATGAAGAAACATTGGCTTCCTGTAGTATAAATAAAACAATGGTTTGTTTGTCTTTTGCCTGATAAATATACTGCTGCTAAAATGCACATAAAACCAGAAAGATATGATTTGTGTTGAAATATTTTAGCACCGCACTGTTACAAAGATACAAACATTAGCTTTATTTGGAGTTGCGTCCACATCCAATATTCACTCCCTTCGAGCTCTGTTTCTGCTCTCTACAGAAGCAACACCCGAGGGAAATATCTGATTTATATTATGTTCACCATCTAGTCACTAACTGTGTCCGCTCCAGTGTTGTACAGTGGGTTTTAATAGCTTTTCACCTGAAAACAGCTGCCGGAAACATTATGAGAGCAGTGAGTGTGAATCACAACTCTCCACACTATCATCTCAGTATGAAGCTCCATAAAGCTGAGGCCAACTATAGACCATAGTGATCATTTCCATTCCGTTTATTAAGCCACCCCTTTCATGTTGTCGACTCATACATTATCATTATCAAAGTAATGACTACAGCAGCTTTAAAGATATCATCTGGAAGATTTTCATTTGAAGAAATGTCTGTTATGTCTCTATCTATCGCCGAATGGCCCACTGATGAAAGCCTTTGCATTTGCAGTATTACAGACTGGGTGCCTTTTTTGCTTAGTGGGAAAGGCTACAATTGGTATTCAGACCTGGGTCAAATGACTCTGCAGTAGACCCGAGTAATTATCGCCTCGGCTCCGATCGGCATTGATGGGAACACAAAACCGGTGTCGACACGCTAATCTCCGCCCCCTTTCCGGCGCGATGCTACGCTCTGTCGGTAACTAATGCGACTCCTCGTCATCTCAGCAACAAATTCCTCCGTCCAAGCAGCGCTTGAACATCGTTCCAGATTTGTCAGCGCCGAGTTTGATACACAGACTGAATGAGTAATTGATACAATAAAGACCTAACCACCGTACCCTGTCTCCGGCGCGTTTGTGACGTCAGACGCTGACGCAGCAGAAAAGAGACTGAAATGAGTATACGCCGCTGCCAATGAGGAGGAAACGTAACTAAAATAATCACTACAGTCATTAAGTTTCCATATCTGTGAACGTCTGCTTCAGAGCAACACAAGAAGCTGTTCTGCTGTTAAGTAAGTGTGCAATTTAAGTGTGTTTTGATTAGCGGAATTGGCTACAGCCCTACTGCCCAACTCTGGCTCCAAATGATGTCACCATCGCAAGATGGCAGCGCCCATCACAGCATTAATATTTTGGCATTCACTTCGTACAATAAGAGCAGATGCAGACGCGTCGTCCGTCTATATTTGTCATTGGTCTGAACCAATAGGACAATTGTATAGGTCGTCTGTCAACAGCTCATTATAATGCATATTTACATTTATAGTGAGGTAGCAACCAATAAAGTCTATACAGGGTGGTCTTCTAAGTTACGTGAGTGTGGCCACTGACGTATGCAGCACTTACTTGTTGTTACCCAAGAACCTGATTTAGCTAACGTAACTATCGTACTCATTTTAACTCCTGATCTTTTCTTGAAACTTTATCAAACTGTTTCACGACATTGATTTATGAGATGCTCCTCTGGGTCATATTAAATTACTTCTTTTATCTTTGTGTTCTTGATACCTATAATTTAGCAGATTGGAGTTTTAATTGTAATGGGGGTATTTTTAAACGGTGTATTGCTACTTTAATTGCTTTAAAAGAAGCAGCCCATTTGTCTTTACATTTCGGGGCTGGAAAGCTTATCCCAGCATGCGATAGGGCAGCAAGCTAAAAAACACCTTGAGCAGGTCATCTCTCTATCACAGGGCGCACACTGATAAAGACACATTCACATTCACATACAGTTCAGATTCCTCTGCCTGACTAGAATGTTATAAAGAAGCAGAAAGAGCTGGGCTGCAGCTCCGAGCAGGCCGAGCAGAGATGTGGAATAAAACTCGCATTCATGTTATTGTTGTTAAGCAACGCTGTGCACCACCGAGCCGCCCTGCAGTCCGGCAATCATTACACACCGCAAAATAATAACAACCTGCAAATGGTTTTGTGTCGACAAACAGCTGGTACACAGACCTCGGGCTGAGGTCTCGTCTCAGCGTGAGTGTGTGTAACCTGAGTAACGGGAGAGGACCCAGGCAGTTGCATTTACTCAGCACTGAGACAGATAGTCATTAGGGGAGGTAAACATTCACTTAAGCCTGAGCGTGCTCATTGATGCCACTCAAGGGTCTTTGTGAGGAGTGATCAGGGAACAGAGCGAGGCTGAGGTTTTAATTAGCCTGAAAACCTGACAGCTTTTGTCAGTGCTTTGTCACTGCGGTGTTGGATTCACTTGTGCCTCCTCCTCCGCGTGAGGCACGGGACGGGGAAATTGTGTTTGCCTGACACTCCTAGATGCCACATCAAATACGCGTCTCATTGTTCTTCATGCAGATGTGTTTATGGTCAGAAATAAATCTTCAAAGATGTCTCCGCCCCTGAGCTTTGATGGATAAGACAATGCATCTCCTGTGTTGTGATAAGTATGACTAATGGCGCAGGATGCCAGTTAACTGCCTCTGTGTCTATGTAAATCATAATCTGCTACCAGCCGGATGAGAAAAAAGGGAGAATCATGCTTACTTAATGTTGACCACAGTTCAGATCTCAGCAGGGTCACAGGCGTACATAATGTGGTAATTAAAGGAGCCACTTTTTAATCAGAATCTGCATTACTTATTGCTCGTATAGGTCACCAAACCCAACATTAATCACCTTAAGAAAATGCTGAGCATCATGTCTGGCCCTCTGACTGTATCATCTTTACACTTGTGTATGTTACACGAGCAGGACTGCGCAACTGTTCAAGGTTTTTTATAGTTTGAGTTCAATAGATTCTAATGAACTCTCGGGATCACTACGAGGCCTTGTGTTCTTCTCTGAGTGTGTGAGACTCATTATTGTAGTGTGCAAAGACTGGCGTCAATAGGAGGTGGATGAGGCGTGCAAGGCTGTGTCAGAGCTGAACAGTAGACGTTGGCCATGATGCCAGTGCTCTCGTTTTTTCTTTCATGTCAGTCAGACCTTTTGCTTTTTGTGATCGCCTTTTAAGGAATTTGACCTTATATGATAACTTTCACCTTTTTATTCCCTTGATATTATTATATTATTATATGTTATATTCTTCGACACTTCTTTACACAATGCTTCCATCACTTGGTGTACTTTATCCTCTTGGTGAATATGTGTGAAAGTCTTTGAAATATGAAATCACATGAACCACACAAATATGTGCACATTCCACCCTCACCTGCCTCAGCTCAGGTGAAAACAGATGTTGGAGAGACCTTGTGAGCCTGCTGTGTGGTTACAAATACAATATGTGTTGATGTAACTTTATTCACAATATGTCTGTGAGTTTGTTAGTCATGCATAAACATATGCATACATGCAAATGTGTGATCCAATATGACCTCGTTTCTGTTGCTATGCAGATCATTAGGTTACGTTTCTGTCATTTATGGTCTTTCTTATAGTCTTGTGCCACATTGTCAAATTGGTTTCCACCCTGACTCCTACAAAAATACAACAGAAATATATTTTGGGGAAAACATCATCACTGCCTGGATAATGCATGATATTTCTACACTTCTGACAAGTGAAAGACATTTTCTCTTGCAACTTGTCAAACACAACAACTTGTTCACTGGTTATACGCTTCAAAATATGATGATCTAGCCCCTCAAGGCAATCTCAAAGATTTCCATCTAAATAAATGTCTGTTAAGTCTCTATCTATCGCTGAATGAGGTAACACAATGGTGATCGAGCCTATGGCCCACTGATGAAAGCCTTTGCATTTTCAGTATTACACACTGGGTGTCTGTGGTGACTTTTGCGGAAAAAATCCCAAGCGGCGCCCAGTTAGTGACGCGTTTTCCATCAGCAAGCAGTGGTTGGTCTGCCAGAGAGGGTAGGCGGAGCTAAGCTTCCGCTTTTCCGCTCTCTGCAAGTGTTGCGAGTAAACAGTAATCTACTATGGCTGAACAAACAAAGAAAAGATCGATGACTACAGATACATTCATAAAGCTAGCTGTGAAACACTTCACTGATAATGATTTAGGAAGTCCAACAATAATTATTGTGACTTGGTCGGAGTTATGTTTTGGCACTGACAGCACTTGGTTAGATTAAAGCCGGGCATACACTGTACGATTTTTGAAAATCCTGTTGTTAAAACCAACACACACTGTACGAGTAATCGTCTATGATGTACGGCCAAAGCTCACGATTTATGTACTCACACTGTACGGTCCGATCATCAAACACAACCAGAGAGTTCACACTGTACGGCTGAAAACAATGTGAAAACAGCCCGTCGGCCCCTGCTGTATGCCCGGCTTAAGTCAAAAGATCAAAGGTTGGGGTATAAGTTAGCACTAGGCAAAAGGTGTATATCAACAGATGTAGCTTCTGATTTCAAAAGTTAAGGAGTGCCTTAAACCTGAATTCTTTCTAACGGCCAGCAGGGGGAGGCTACACTGGCTGCAAAATGAAGTCCAAAATTATGAAACTATCTGGGAAAATGATCCTACTTCTCCTTTATTAAACATTTTCAAGTCTTATCAAAATGGCCCGATGTTCTTTAAGCATGAGTATGCTTAAAGGGGAGGCTACCTGTGATTGACAAGTTGCTACCACGGCAGCCTGTCAACCAGGACAGAGACGAAACAATGCGTATCCACCCTGTTGTCCAAATATGGTCACTTCTAGATCCAAAAAAACAAAAGGGACTTACATATTAAACAAAATCAATGTTTCCACTCTCACTCACTCTCGCTTTGACCCAAGACAAACATTAATATAAATCAATATTTAAAGCAGTATACTAAAACTAGATAAACTGTATAACCATTCCTATTCACCACTATCATAAAGATATACTGTATCATTATAACTGTGTTTTACTGTATTGTCTTTACTCCATAGGGATACTGGATTCTGTACAGTACATACATACAGTATATGATATATGTTGACAGAGGGGGGGGGTTGTTTTGTTTATGTATCCTGTGTATATTTATATTTAAATATGCAGTCACATTGTGTTTTGTTTTGCACATATTTGTCGTTTGTGAATCACACACAGATATGAGCTTATTGTGTTTGAAATGTGCGACATGAATAAATTTGACTTGACTTATGTCGTACGCTTGTTTTACAATTGCCATTACCCGTGCATGCAAAGAGTACATGAAGCGAGAGGAGGACGGAGAGGGAGAAATAATAAAATGTGTCAGTGTGTCCACAGAGGGAGAAGCTCATGCCTCTCCTTACAGTACTGCCTCCCCAGATGCTCAGCCTCTCCCTGTTGTTGCCTCTGCTATTGAATGATTCTGACATTCATATATTCAGTCAAGAATACAGGGACAGCCGGTGTGTTTGTGTGCGCTCATGCATGCATGTGTGTGTGTGTGTGTGTGTGTGTGTGTGTGCGTGATATGATGAGGAGGCCACATGAAATCATTTCCCGCTGTTACTGGTAGACTTTTCACCTCATCAGGGAGTTGAGTTCATTTGCAGGAGCAAAATTGTTATTTGAAAAAGTAGCCACTCCAGTTGGAAAACCATTAACTGCAGAGATTGAAATATATACGGTGTTGCATAGTAAAGAGTAAACATGATTTGATTTTTATTGAGAGGGAAAACATTGGGATAACAAGCAGATGGCAAACGCAGGCATGTCTGGCTTTCAAGATGTTCCTTATATAGCAATTATAGTTTATTCTTGCTTTCTTGTCAGTGATTCTGTGTATAATGGTGAGGCAGTTATTGACACAATCATCCAAATTGTTAAAATGATGCTTCACCCTCTAACAACAGAGAAGGAGGAAGGAGCTGAGAAGACTGATTTTTCTGATGCTGCTCTGTGCCGACATGTTTGCTCACCTCACTCGTCACATTAAATAATGCAGCTTGGTCAGTGTCCATATGCCTCAGAATATCAAGCTGTAGGTTCCCCTTAAGTGTCAACACAATTAAAGTGTGATGAACATTAGGAAGAAGATCAGGTTTGGGTAAGTTGGTTAGACAGCTAACATTTGTTTGGGGTACCTAAAAGCAGGCTTGGGGAGCAATAAGGATACAAAAAAAAAGGCAGCTGTATTCTGTTACAGTTACAGAAAAAAAGGTAATTAGATTATAGATACATTTATACATACTTTTATTAAAATGGGGATTACTAGCAGGATTACAATTTTAAAATATATTTTAAAATGAATAAGATATAATACCAAAGACACTCTATAACATCTGCGACTCATTTCTAAGCCTTCCGTCTGACCGTCTCTGATATTACCATGCAGCAACTGCGCGCACACGTTACGACACTTCACGACACACAAGTCTCACATCACCGCTCCTCAAAGCTGCCATCAACAGTCTCTGGTTGCCATGGCCTGTGGTGAAAAAAAAAAATGCTTTCACTGGGCGGAAATTTCGCCATCAATTTTGTCTTCAAAATAGAAATGGGAGCAACATCGCAGTACAGTGAAAGTTCTACCTTCCGGCTGTGAAAATGCTGTCATTGTCAAAGGACTCGACATCTTATTTAAAGTCGAGGTGAAATGAAAAATGTCATTTTAATCCTTTTAGATCACATCCCCGGTAATATTGTGCATCTATTTGACAATATAGGCCAAAAACCCCCCCAGAAAATCAATTTCTTCGTATTCTTATATCAAATATCAATATTTTTTCTTCCGGTAAAACTAAATTTTATGTGTGCTTACGTCAGTTAGCACCAAACAATTTCAACCAATCAATCTGCAACATTTAGCCGTAGAGCACCAAGAATGCTCGGTCAGTAAGCTAGCTACTGCGCTGTGGAGAATGTCTGTCTACGCCCACTTCTCAATGATCAAATAAAATCCCTCTAATGATATGTCCCGCCTGCACGTCCTGTTTCACTGGGAAATACGTCACGATACGGAAGCTAGATACTCTCGAAATGCCGTTTCAGCTCGACTTTAAAGAAACATATACAGGTAAGACCAACCGCTATCGTTAGCCGCAAAATTTTGACTCTGCTGATGGCCGCGGCCGGGATGTTGAAGGTAAAAACACAAGCCCCAGACTGGAATAAGTTTATGGCAGTTTACTTGAAGTTTAACTGTGAAGTAGTGTGAATGCACATATTTACAGCTACTAATTTGAACAGGCATTCGCGCATTACAAAAGTATTGAAAATGTATTTTCTCTTGTCTTTATTTGCAGATTTAGTATTGAAGTAATCCAACAGCAACTGAGAGTAATCAGTTACATTACATTAAAATTGTGATACTTA
The DNA here is from genome assembly GCF_022749685.1 of Semicossyphus pulcher. NCBI lineage: Eukaryota > Metazoa > Chordata > Actinopteri > Labriformes > Labridae > Semicossyphus > Semicossyphus pulcher. Next base: position 30,832,114 of record NW_027211715.1, read on the forward strand.
GATAAGGTAGCCAGTAACTGTATCAGAACCTCCCAACCCTGCCTGCAAGGTCATATTTTGAAGCGTTGGGCCACTGACCAAGCTGCCATATAAGCAAGTGAGTGGGAGTGTGAAGTAGAGAACATCAGCATTATCACACATTAAAAAAACACAAAAAGACAGAGTGAAGGAACTAATAGAATGACTCAGCAATAAGACTTCAAAGAGAGGTAAGATTACATGATCAATGCCGCTTTGCAGGAATGTAGAAAAAGTCCCCATTCCTCCTTTAAAGAAGGTTTATCCAGCATTAGCTAGACGCTGACTCACAGAGCGCTGTTATGTAATCTATTGATGGTTAATTCCTTTGTGTCAAACCGTTATGTTTGACTTTTAAAGCGACAGATAATGATGGGGCTTTATCGCGTTATAGTCCTGCTGGTGGATGATTGTGGAACATTTATGTAATGATTATGGAACAATCCTCGCAGAACATTTAAATTCAGGAGGAAAAAACAGAACTGCAGTTCAAAAGTTCACATCGTCATGAGTCATGAAGATAATCACTGACTGAACTTGTTCATGTTCATCTGATTAAATGCTGATTTGAAATAGTTTAACATATAAAAATACATACTGCATGTTTATTAGCTCCAAGATCCCTTTAACACACTGTTTATAGGTAAATAAATAGAAAGAGACAGATACAAATGCTTACTTATCTCCTGACTAATACAATAGCTCACTATTTTAGCTTAGCAATCAGTTTCATTTTGGTCCAGCCTGGCTGAATGTCCTTAAGGGTCCCATAAAACATGGGAAGAATGCTTATCTGACCGAGCAGATTGCTGGGCTGGCACTACCCATTGTATAAACCTTGTTAGTGTTATGTTTTTCCTCCCTCTTCTGTTTTTACCTTTTCAGAGTTATTTCCCCTTGATGCTGGTCTGCATTTGTAGGGGAGGAGGGGGCAAGGACGATTCATTCTGTCTGCGGAGAGAAACGCAAACAATTCAGCAGTGATAGAGAGACTTTTTGCTGAAAAAAAACCCCCACGTTAGTAGGACATTGTCTGGGTTTATAGAGAACATAGGTCAGGGATAGAAAGTGCCCAGCCTCTGCTTGTGGCGGCTGGCTGCTGATAAATGACCTCAGCCAGCAGCCCGCAGTCTTGTGCAGTGTCCAGCTGAAATACACAAGAGCTCGGCTCCAATCATCTCCATGCAGCGCACATATTGTAAACAAGTCTGATTGCTATTTCTCAGCCATTGTGAGCGTAACTGTCATCAGAGGATGCTAATGGCCCAAACAGCTTAGTGCCATCAGTCTGTTTTGCGCCCTTATGAGATTCCACACAGCTTGTAAGACGCCATTTTATACAATTAAACATTTTCTATTAAGTAGAGGAACAGCATAAAGACTGATGTCAGTGAATCTGAATCTGGTTCCAAAAAAATAACAGCATTTACAGCATAAAAGAAGTGCAGTTGAGCTTTGGGTAAAATATTGACCTCATTATTTTTTACATTTTCATTTCTCGTTTTGCACCACACCACTGCTGGATCCACTTTTTGCTCTTTTTAGCTGAACTAAGGCTGTATACTAAAAGTTTAGTCACCAATTAATCTGGCAATTATTTGTTCAATAAATGTTTTGTCTACGAGATGTCACAGATCAGTGAAAGAGCCGTTCACAGATCCTAAAGATAACTGAGCTTTCTATTTTATCTGTTTAATTATTCATTACATTTTACCTTCTTAGTCTGGTTTTTAATTGAGCTTTCTTTCTTTATCTATTTATTTATGTATTTTAGTCAGTTTTACTTCTTGGTATATGTTTATTTTTATTTTATTTTTTATTGTATTTATTGTCTATTCTCAATCCTGCCTCTGGTGTTTCCTCGCTGTAATGTAACGAGAATCATGATAGCGCTTCCTCGTTTCCTTTTTTCATTATTATCCTAATGCACAAGGGGGGTGGGGGGGTTGCCTTCGGGGCCTTCCACTACCCCTACCCCAAACCCTGACCCTGCTGGGGGACATGGGTTTCTGTTGGGGGGCTTTCTGGCGGGGGGCCCTGGGGGCAAACTCCTCCCACTAGCTATTACAATTTTAATGTTTTTCCATATTGATGTATTATGTGAAGCACTTTGTGTTACATTTTATTTGTATGAAAAGTGCTATACAAATAAAGTCTGATTGATTGACTGAAAGATGCTGGTTTTGTTGGCCCAAAACCCAAAGATATTAAATTCAACCACAAAAGTGCTCATTTTCATATTCGAGAAGGCGAACCAAGAATTCTGGGAAATGCAAGAAAACATTTGCTGGTTGAATTGCGTAAATTTGATAGACGGTAGCTCAGTCTGTAGGGACTTAGTCTGGGAAACCGGAGGGTGGCCAGTTCAAGTCCTAGCTTGGAATTGGGGCTGGTAGCTGGAGAGGTGCCGGCTCCTTTCCTGGGCTCCGCCGAGGTGTCCTTGAGCAAGGCACCAATCCCCCCTGCTCAGGGCACATGTCCATGTGCAGCCCCCTCACTCTGACATCCCTCCACTAAAGTGTGTCCATGGAGTCCTGTTTGTGCATGTGTGTGGAGCATGTTCGTAATAAAAGAGTGAAAAAATGTAATTTCCCCTCGGGGATTAATAACGTATCTCATCCATTGTTTTTAGCACTTAACATACTAAAGCAGCACTAAGTGATCTTTTTATATTAACAGGTAATTCCTTGATGACATGTAATATGAAAAGGGGTCATTCAGCATGGTCAACCAACAGGAAATTATCACCAACTCTGCAGTTCCCTTCAGCTTTGCAAAGTGTTGTAGCACCTTTCAGCTAATTGCATTGGTTTTACAGCCAACAGTTAAAAGTGTAAACGCTCCATGGCACCAGTTTGTACATATTTTGCAGGATTTTATCATGTTTGATAAAAGGACTGTATGTCAGATTTAAAGTTTTTAAATTTTGGAAGATCACACTCTGCATGCAGGCAGCACCGGCACTTTCCCGCATGGAGCAGGGCCATGAGAGCAGTGCGAGTGGGGAAAGTCTCGGAGATAATGAGGTAAATATTGGACTTTTGAATACTTTGATTGTACTGCACAAGATGTTTGCAGTAATTTTATGGCCATTGTTTGCACACATAGATCTCAAATGACCTCGTTATGGGTCACGAGTGTTTTGGGGGCGAATCTGCACCAGCTCACTCGTTATGTTATGATGATGTGCAAACTTTATCTGTGTGGAGAAGATTTTTCATTCTTGAGTAAACCGCTAACTGTCCTTGATCGCATTGAATCTAACCTTGTTTTCTCTTCTCTTCCCATACTGATTCTGTACTCGTTTCACCCCAGATAAATGAAATAATAATTTTTAAATTCCAAAGACTATTACCTTAACAAATTGTGGGTATTGCACAGTCTCTTGCTGCAGGCTATATTTGAGATAATACGGTTGCTGAGCTTGGAAATGTATCGGAATCTTAAATGAACAAGACATGGATTTATTGAGAATTTTCCTTATGGTACTACATCATGCAGCTGTATCATGCATACTTCAAAAGCACGCTCACATCTCTTGCCCCAACTCGTCTCATAAAATGTTCAATATTTGTAGATTAGTATATTTTGCCGTTTTCATGTTCTGCGTTGGATCGAGAAAGAAAAAAAATCCTCCTCTAGTAATATTCAGGAATGGATTCTAATCCTGCTTCTCATATGGAGCGACATCATATCATTTCATCAGACACCATATGTCCTTGCAATACTGAAATTACACTGCAGTGAGATTTTAAACAGCAGACAACAGACTGTAGTGAGATTTAATGAAATGACTGCAGATGGACAAAATGTTTAGAGCTAATGCAGCAGCGAGACAGACAGAACTGGTTAAATATAGTGTATTAAGCGTGTGTGTAGCAGTTTGTGTGACACACTGTGTGTGCTTGGCTGTGAGGCATGGCCAGATGCTGTTTCGGGACATGCTCTCTGGAGAATAAAAGGCTTGGCTCTCCAAGACCTCATCGGCTGCCATCAACTCTGGGACAGTGGAGAGAAAACCAAATTACATGTGATCACAAACACTTACTGAATAAATGGAATGTTGTGATGTGGGGGTGTTGCTGGAAAATGACTGACACAAGGGGGGGGACTCGCAGGGACTTGAGCTGTCACAACTCAGGCCAGGGAGACGTTAAGAAAGACAGAAAATCGTAATGAGTGCGAGGGATGAATGAACAGTGATTTCAACATATACTTATACAAGGATAAGTGTTATGAAAAGTTATGCACAATCATTGGTGTCAGACAGTTGCACAAAGAACCTTTTTGCGTCTGTTTGAAGGTGACCCTTCGGTGTCTGTGTTAAGGCACACATAACATGTTTCAAGGTGCCCCAATAGGGTCTATATACGTTTTAGCTTCTGTTGTATGTTACCTATTAGCAGCTGTTTCAAGGTACCCTTAGTTAGCTGATTTTAGGGTACCATAAGGGTCTGTTTCGAGGCACATTTCAGAACATTTGAGGGTCTTTTGCAGTGTTGCCAGATTGAAAATACAGTAATATCATACTGCAGCTTGTATTTTTGATTTGTATATCGTATTTTTTTTTAAAAATGATTAAGGATCAAATACCATACTGAATTGCAAAACTATGCTCTATGAATGTAACAACATGGAGGTCCCAAGAGGTTTCAGATGCATGCAACACAGCTGCTGGCACAGGCTCTCGTGATATCACGCATTGATTTCTGCAACTCCCTACTGGCAGGCCTTCCTGCATGCACATTCAAACCTCTGCAGATGATCCAGGAAGCAGCATTACTGGTCTTCAATCAACTGAAAACGGCACATGTCACTCCACTGTTCATATCCCTCCACTGGCTCCCAGTCGCCGCTCGCATCAAATTCAAACCCTGTTTGAAAAACGGCTCCTGCCTACCTGATCGCCCTCATCCAGGTCTACACTCCGTCCTGCCAACTACGCTCTGCCACTGAAAGGCGCCTGGTACTCCCATCACAACAAGGCCCTAAGTCTCTAACTAGACTCTTCTCCTCAGTCGTCCCCAACTCTCAAATATACGTCGCTTTGGACAAAAGCGTCTGCTAAATTACATTGTAACATTGTAACAACATGAAGGTCCCGTCCTTTGTACAAGAGAGCAACTGTCTGCTTCACACAACAAAGTCACACACTGCAGCCCATTACACAATCATTCCTTCCATTATTACCCTTCAAAATAAAAGCACCATATCTACACTGGTTGGTGAAGAATAGCCTCAGGGCGTCCCACTGTGTGCACATTGGCTTAAGAAGTTTATGAGGCTCAACAAGACAGAACTCCCGACACTCTTTTAGCTGTGCCACACGCGCTGCGCTGTTTTTGAAATGGCCATACACATCCCTGCATAAATCCTCGCACATTTGGGGAAGCTGCTTGCAAGCCGCCTTCGCGCAGAGATGCAATGAGTGACAGATGCACCGCTGAACTGTTATTGTGGGTTTCTTTGAAAGGGCACAATTATTGTACATTTGGCCTTTTTTGGCATTAATGATCGTATATCGTACATCTGGCAACACTGGTCTGTTGAAAGGTACCTTTAAGTATCTGTTTTAAGGCACCGTTTAGTGTGTGATTCAAGGTACCGCAGGGGTTCGTTTAAATGTCTAAAGCACACCCTGTGCTTTTCCACCTTAACAGAGAAAGCACTTTACAATTGTGCCTGTCGTTACCCAGTATCTTGCTCAAGGACTCTCAATAATCAAACTGGTAACCCTAGGATTAATTAATGACCTGCTCTATGCCCCATCTTAGCAGCTTATGATTTAAGTATTTGCTAAGCGTGGGCCACACACACACTGCGATGTAGCTGGTGTGGGAGTGCGCCTGAAGTGATTTTGTGCACTAGAATCTAATTTTAAGGTTAATTTAAAGTATTCTTCATCGCTGGTGTCATGGTTAGGAGGAAAAGCAAGTGTTTTTCTTAAAGTAGAATTGATTTTTTTTTCTTACTGATGGTTGTTTACCTCGTAATATTCACTGGCTGAAGGTCATATTTTCCACACCTTTTTATTTAATGCTGCATCATTACCCACAGAGGACACTCAGGCTGGATCCTCACACTGGGTGATAAGTCCGGTTTAAAAATGCAGGGGGAAAAAAAATATCCACTGTCACCTTCCCTGCGATAGGCTTTATTTACCAAGATCCTGCAGGGCTCCAGGAGAGAAAGTGTTATTTTTAAAGACTGAAAGTGGCCCAAACTCTGTTTTTGAGCATATTTTTCCCCTTTGGTTTCCATGGCAGCATTATGGACAAAACATATTTCCTCATTCAGATATTCCCAAATAAACTGATGAACAGTACAAAGTGTAACCAACACTTACACCCCATGAAGAAAGATTTTCTTGATGGTTAGTGGAAGCGGCTCTGCAGTGCATCCAGCAGATGTTTTGACACCCTTCCAGCTTCTTTCCCTGCCTTAATATTCTCACAAGGGTCCTCTCCTGGTTTTATTTTTAACTGGCATGAATAAATTAATTACTTGAGAAGGAGCAACAAATGAAGCTCCTCTGTGAAAATAATGGCATAACACACCAAATTGCTCTGCACCAGTGCAGCACTTTCAGGATAACACACCAACATACACGCATATAAATATGCACACAAAATCACGCACCTGCTCATAAATCTCTCCCCCAGAGGGACCTACTGTAGCTAATTGCGGTCATGTAACTTGTGTGTAGCTACGTTGTTTAGCCTGAAAATGATCAGTGCGTAACGGGCAACTATGTCAACAACAAGCTCCAAGATTTATATCCAAAGGCATCAACTACTTTACAACTTACGAGCTGGTTTAAGGTCCAAGGCTTACGCTACAGGAGAATAGGTCACCTTGGTTAATAGACTATCTAAGGCTTAGCTATGAACTAGTTTTCCCACTGCCCTACAGCTAAAGTCAACATATCCAGTTTGTTGGGTCTTGCTTTCTTTCTCCCTTTACTAAAGGGCATTCCTGAGGGTCCTATATAAGGACCTTTACAATTATCCATTTATATTAATAATCTTAACCATTTTTATGTGACGATTATCCATTGCTTTGTAAAAACACTTGATTTGTTCAGTCTGCCCTTGACGTTGTTTAGTTCCTTTAAACCCAAGCGAAGTTTGTGTTAAATGACACATATCCCAAAATGGACTCCAACCCTTACACCTGCATAGGTCGTTTGTTGCTACCCTTTGATACAGCCGACAGGAGAACACATGGGTAACACTGTGAAATCGCAGGTTGCTTAGGTTTAAGCACCAAGACTTCTTTAAGTATGCGTTAAAATAAGTACACTATAACACTCGCAAATACCTTTAAAGAAATCAACATGAGCTTTTGGTTTCACTCAGGGCTCAAACTCTGGTCTCTAGGGTGAAAGTCATGTGTTTGTTGCTCCATGGATCCAACTCCATCAACTGCCATTGCCACCCGAATTAGACATTATCGCTCTAATAGAATGTCACCTGACTGCCAATCTCGGATCCCATCGGCTATAGTCTGATGACGATGTAGCCTCTGGGGACACCTGTGAACACGCCCGGGCATGTAGCCGGCAGTTAGCGTACAGTTAGTAGTTAATTTATCTCAAGTTAAATTTGAGATCTACAGATTGTTAGCTTAACTTGCTGCAGATGCCTGTTTATAGAGACTGTTTTTCCTGCATCGTCGCAGCCTGCTGATACGTGATTGAAACCATTTAACCAATTAAAACCAAGAAGGCCTTTGTTCTCTAAAAGTCTATTTCCCAGTGTCGGGACAGAATTGGGTAAGAAAAAAGAGTAAATGTTACTCCCTTCCGCTGGAGCATGCATCGTTAGATTTGAAATTAATATAGCCTATTTACAGTTATAAAGTATTTGGAAAATTGCACTCTTGATAAATGAGTTTGAGTTTCAAAAGCTGATGTGCCATAAGAGCGAGCCCTGTGGAACCCTGGCATTAGACTCCTGTTTCAAAGCATTTAGAGCGAGGCATTTTCCCCCTCACAGATAATGCTTACTCTTTAAGGCAGGATAAGATATGCTTCTGTCAGCACAGTCAGCACCAACTTTGCCATCTTTTACACTGAATAAACACTTTTAAAGCAGATTTGATTGAATCAGTGCTCCATTATTAAGGAGTGCATTATGAATTCATCCTCCACCACTCACAAGCACTCACTCACCCTTGACTTAAAATCTTCTAAGACACTTTCCATTGGCTGAAGGATTGTTCAGTAAATTAACCAAATCCCTAACTGCAGAAGTGTCAGGTAATGATTTCCCTAATTACACTTTAATTCAATTTTGTACTATATTGACACCCTTCAGTGCATCCCTGACTCTCAGCCTGTCTCCCGGCATTACTCTCTCTTCCCTAAAGAGGCAGGAAACAGCTCAGCACTGATGTCTTCCCTTCATGCTCGGTTTGTAGCTGCTGCTGTCTAAGGCTTACTCTCCGAGCCTCTGTTATGAATCAGGACTGCCTTCAAGGAAAGAGGAAGAATTTTCAGGATTGTTTGATTGTAAATGTGTGTAAATCAGCCATGCAGGAGCTGGATTTGTCTCGACAGTTCTTCACTAATATGAGAATACCTATTACCAAAACGTGTGCCTCAGGTCAGTGGGTGGTACACTGAAAAAGCACCCTTGCTGTCACCTGACTCGTGTGTATTACACTGGCTTTCATTTACATGTTGTAACAAATGACACACCTTGTGAACGCTTTTTTTATGCTCAGTTCTGGCTGCTTTGATCTACCAGTTTAACTATTCGTTCCTCCTTTTTTCTAGTTTAGCGCCCCACCAAACTATATATATATATATTACTATATATATACTATATATATTTATTTGTTTTAAAGTGATAATCTCGAAGATTTTAATTTAAATAAATGTCTGTTAAGTCTCTATCTATCGCCAGATGAGGTAACACAAAATTATGATTGAGCCTATGGCCTACTGATGAAAGCCTTTGCATTTGCAGTATTACTGCCAGAGAGGGTAGGCAGAGCTAAGCGGCTGCTTTTCCAGTCTCTGCAAGTGTTGCGAGTAAACAGTAATCTACTATGGCTGAACAAACAAAGAAAAGATGGATGACTACAGATACAACTTCAAAAATAAGTGAAAAGCCAAAGAAAAAGAAACAAACTCGACGCTCAGATAAAGGCAAAGGAAAAGCGAGGAAAATCAAGAGTTACGACCGGAGCCAACATGCAACACTGTCTGGTTATCTGGGAAGTTTGCTCCCGCAATTATCGTTTATCGCCATAGCCGCCAAAGACAACGAAACTGAGATCTTCGAGATTATCACTTTAACTGTAAGTGCATTTATCATAAGTTTTCCAGGAGCAGCAGGTAACGCTAGCGGCAGCTCAAAGATTAAAGCCTGCCATGCTGTTGTGTGAGCATTGCTCTGTCTACAATGATGCGGCTAAAAAAGGTTAAGTCCTTCTAATGCAGAACTTTTTATTAATGCTGTATTTAATAAATGGTGTTTATTTTTACTGGTCTCTTACAGAGGACCTTCACATTGGGTTGCATATAATTTAAGATTTCCCACATAGTAGCTTTAGAATTTACTATTTTCTTAAGCCTCATAAACCCTTCGTATATTTCTTTAGGCAGCCTCTAGCCCTTCCTGTCTGCGAGCAAGTCGGCCGGCTTGCCCTCTGCAGTTAGATCTGGTCTTTATTCTAACAAATCTCAGGAAAAGGGCCGTCGAGAGCAACATGTCTGGCAGCGCAGACATTATAGGCTTCCCGTAAATCTGCATCGTATTAGCCATGATAAACTCAGCTGATCACGGAGGAGCATGCAGAACACATTTACATACAAACAGGGAAGACGAGGAACACACTTTAACATATGGATGCCCACACAAATATATGCATGCTGTTGTATAGGCCTATATAAGCACAATTTTTCTACAACAGGCAATATGTTTACTTCACCCACACAAAGGGGGAATTAGCATAGCTTTCACAGAAAGTTTCCAGCGAGAAACACAGAGAGAATAAACACAAATCTGAGAGGAAACAAGGCAGAAAAGAAAAGAAATGTGCTGGGCAGAGCGACAGATGGAACAGGTGCAAATATTGCCCACAAAAGAGGCCAAACAGAGAAGCCAGTGTCAAGCACATGGAGGCGTCTGTGCGAGAGGAGAAATATTTAGAAGGCTAAAAACAGTGGTGGCACTTAGACTCCGCATCCATCACAGAGGAGACTGCTGTGTTTGTCCAAGGGAGAGGACTGTGGGGGTGTGAGCAGACTGCAAAGTTAGCTGGCTAGGTGGCTGGCCAGGAGAGAGAATTCTTGTGGATTACAGACACAAACACAAACACCACTTCAGCATATGAGGCCTTTCGATATGGTGCATGGACGTGTAACACAGCCAGAAATTCCACCGACAATTTAACCAAATTAGAACTAAATAAAACAGTAACAACAGTAGAGCAAATTGTTTTCCCCTGAAAGTTATACAATGGCTGAAAGAAATTATAGTAAGAAATATTGTGTTTCCAAAACCGCTTATAACCAAAATGCATCCATATGGGTTCTGCCCATTTAGCATCTTTTAGCCAGAGAACCAGATGAATCTGTGAGCTCATGTTGTATTTATTCTGGCAGATGCATATGGACCCCCTCCCATACAGACAGATTTCTGTCTGCCATGAATTTGGTCGGGCCAATCACCACTGTTTATTTAATATTGGGTGGGTTTGATACAATAACTTATGGTACAGAGGGGTGTTTTTGTAAACAACAAAGATGGCTGCCACTACTGTGACACATTCTGAATTTGTGAGCATGTCAGGAATAAATGTCTAATCCATCCATCCATCCATTTTTTACATCCTAATTGATCTGTAGATAGTTTCTCAAAGCCTAACATCTCTGTGATATTGAGTTGTGTTGAGGCAGAAGAATGAATTCTACTTTACTTTCAGACTCAAGCTGTTGCTTTAGTTTCCAGAAGGTCTTTGAAATGTCACTGCCTTCAGTGCTGAATGTCTGAGCTCTGACTGGTGGCATTATAAGACCATTTGTTAGGCCACAGCAGCTCAGTGCCTGTAAAGGTTTCTGCTTCCCTGGATCTGTTCCAAAATTGTCAGTGCTAACATACAAAGCCAAAAGGTTCCCAACCTGCAGGTGAGACCTGCATGAGAGTCACGCACTGCAGGACCGTGAGAGCAAGCACGATTTTGCATCTCTAATGTAAGTGGTTGTCTTGTCTTTGTGCTGCGTTTTAGTGGCTGGGAAAAAAATTACAGTTCACCTCCCTTTTAAACTAAAATTAGACACACTTGTGCGGCTTGATACATCATGATACATATTACCTTCTAACTGTGCTTCTAATTCATCTTTAATCCAGCTTTGCCTGCATGGAGACATTTGCATCTGACTGTAATGACATTATCCTCAAGTGTTATTTTGCTAAAAAAAAACCATGGGGGAGAGAGGGAACCGCCGCTGAGCTTTCTGGGTCCTTTATGGTAGGAGGGGAGACAATATCCCTCCTTGACATTCAGTGTGTAATCTGCTCTCTCTGAACAGGGCGTCCTTGCTACATTACAAAATGCCATGCATGTCAAATTGGAGAGAAGATGACTGTCCAGCAGAGCACAACAGGCTAATAGCCAACACCACCACAAGGTTTCTATCACCATTCCCATCAAAAGATGCACCCCTTCCTGCCAGAGATCCGTGTGCCAACACTTCTCTCACCTTCCAAGGCTCCTGGAGAGCGAGAGAAGGAGGAGAAACTGTGCGCCTCTCATAGTGATGGACGCAGTTAAAGTCTTATGCATAATATCCAAGTCATTTTCTCAGCATATGGCTCAGAAAATTACAGCTTCCTGATAGATGCTATATGTTATGCAAAATGGGCGTTTGTGTGCTTGTGTACTTGTAAGTGATGGGGAGATTTATCTCATGGTTGGTCTCATTTCATACTTAATCAACAGTGTTTCAGTGTATCCTTACACAAGGCTTTGTATGATATCCTATGAATAGTTATGCTAAAGTTTAAATACCAAACAGAAACACAGGGTTTCCTTTTGGGTCTCATACAGACGAAGAAGGTCTAATCTGTTTGACGTCTATATTTTGTTACACTTTTCATATGAGCATCTGTTTTAAGGTACCGTTCAGTGCTAGATTCAAGGTACCTTTCACTGTACTGTTTAAAGATTGTTTTCAGGTCAACTTCGGTGCCTGCTTTAATGTACCCTTTGGTGTTTGTTTGGAGGCACCCTTAAGCATCTGCTTTAAGATACTAAGGTTGCTTCGGTGATGGGGGAAATTTTCAAGGTACCATTTAGCGACAGTTTTAAGGCGTCCTTTAGGGTTTCTTTCTATGTTCCATTTAGAAACTTTTAAAATAGCTTTAGTATATGTTTTCTTTAGTGTTTGTTGTGAGGTACCCTGGTTCTAATCTGGTCTTGCCTCAGGACCCACCACCACCCCCTAAATGACACATCGCGACCCAAATTTCAGACTTTTTCAACCACTCAAATATATTGAATGAAAAATGGTGCAGTTTGGACCTGAGATGGAACTAGCATCACAGTATGTGAACATCACAACAATATAATAGGTAACCAAAATGGTAGCAGTGCATTAGGGGAAATATTTCCTCTTCAGAAATTAGCTAAACACTGCAACATAAATGCAACCACTGCAGGACTCATCAGCTGTAGCTGGGGTTACCCAATCAGTGAAACAGAGTGTGACTAGACGACACTACTACTGCACGCACGTTACTTTGTTTTTGTTCCAAGCACACATCCACGACCACCTGAAAACAGCTTCACAACCCACTTTTGGGTCCCGACCCACCAGTTGACAATCACCACTCTAGGGTCTGTTTAAGGCACCCTTTAGCATATGTTTTCTTCATTTTTAACACCTGGTGAACTTGAAATTGTCTGTTTGGTTTTGGCACAAAAATCCTTGGTTAAGTTTAGTTAACATACCATGGCATGTGTTAAAATAATATGTTTTTTTTTTAAATTTCACTGCATGTCCTGTTTTGTTTGACTCATTTAACACCCTGCCAACCCAAGCAGACTTTATCAGTCCTTCTACTACGTCCCCTGACTTCTCACATTCTGGGCGATCAGAGCAGCTGCTCAGACTGATATCCAACTTATGGTGCATTACTATTCATTGGTATAGGTACGAATAGTGGAGGAGAACGGCCTGGGTATTTATATGGAATCTGCAAAAGAAACTCTACAGGAATAAAATGTACCACAGTCTTTTGCTAATGATTGGAAATTTGATCTGAGTAACATCTGCCACTTCCAACTTTATACCGATTCTTAACTTCGGTTTAATGTGTACGGCTACAGTAAAAAGCTTAGAGAGAGACAGAGGGAGAAAAGAGACCTTTCCTGTGACAGTAAATAAATAGGTTCCTGTTCCTGTCACCTTGATATGTGTTTTGCTCAGGTGTTTTTACTATTAGTTTCGAGTGCATCAAAAGAACAACCATAGGGGGTGGGGACTTAATGGGCTTTTTGTCTTACTCGATTCTCTATGTCCTATATACGCTTCTTATTTGTTGCATTGCAGAAGTGGTTCTGCTTTTTGGCTTGCTGTTGCTCTACAAATAATCCAATAACTACGGCACAGTCCCCCGAGGAAAATGAGCTGTGTTTGTTTTCTAAATAGAACTCACTCATTATTTATTCTGTTATTTATTTGTTTTATGCTGTTATCTCCTGATACCGGCGGTGTACTGTTAAATAATTTGGGGAGAATTATGATCAACACAGGGCAATACAGCCGCACGCACAAGCGAAGATTAGTTCTGTTTTCCACAAAACTTCTTTTCATAGATTAAAAAGCCAGGACCCTATTCTCAAGTAACTTAACGACTCTTTTTAAGTCAACATCAATAAAGATAATTAGTTTGTTTCTGCCAAAGCAACTCATACGACCTCTAGAAAAACTATCTGACCTCTACTGATCAGGTCTGGTGAAGTTATGCAACTTAAAATGCATGGTCAATGTAATGAACAATGTTGTGAACAAGTTATCTTTGCTCAAGTCCCAAGTAAGTCTCAAGTCATTTGGTCCAAGTCTTAAACAAGCCTCGAGTAATTTTTTCTTGGGCAAGTCAAGTCACAGGTTATGTCAAGTCAAGTCAAGTCGAGTCGAGTCCTTAGTTAAGGCAAGCCAAGTCCCGAGTCAAGTCACTTATTTTCCACCCAAGATCCAGCACTCTTACCTGTAGTGTCCGGTCTTTATAAAGAGAAAACACAAGGTGTTAGCAGCCCGTCTAATAATGATATTACTGGCCAATTTATATAACCTGTTCAAAAAGTATGACAATGAATTGTATCTGTATTATCTCGGCACAGACGCAGCCATGATGATGGTCTGCTCTGAGACCGTATTGAGGAGTCATGAGTACGACTGATGAGGCTTCTCTTTGGGGAAAAACATCAGGTAGATTTGGTTTGATGTTGCGTGTTGCCATAGCGTGGAGTTTGACATCCAGTCATCCAATCATGACAATCACAAACCGGGGAGCTTTTTGAGTCGTCCAATCGGGATTCCCAGTTTGCCTGCGTACATACTTTATAGTTAGACAGAAAGTTTGAATTATATAATTTTATATTTAACAGCCTAATCTAACATTCAAACTTAAGAACACACTCAAGTCATCCGAGTCATTATGCCACAAGTCAACTCAAGTCTCAAGTCATTTATTTTTTGTCAAGTCAAGTCCCAAAACAGTGACTCGAGTCGACTCGAGTCCAAGTCACCAAGTCTCAAGTCCACATCTCTGGTTATGGAATGATCAGTGTCATGGTTAATAGAAAGTAAATCTAGTGTTTTTGGAACCTGAAGTGATATCGATCCTGGTTAACAGGTCGTTGAGGTAACCACTTGTCAATCACAGGTAGCCACGCCCTTAGCATTTCCTGCTTTATCGTACAATTTACTCTAAATGGGACCATCATTTACAGGATTAACATCAAGCTGCATCAGGACTTGAAACTAGTATTTGACACCATAAACTCATTGGGAAAATGTTTACTGAAATAATAGATAAGGTCAGAAGTACGCTCATTTTCAATCAAACCTTTTTGCAACCAGTGGATACTCCCCCTGCTGGTCATTAGGAAGAACGCAGGTTCAGGGCTCCTCTGCATTTTTGAATCTTCTACGTCCACTTCTGCTTTACAGTCCTCGACCAAGACCTGCACTCTTGATTCTATTGTTTGATCCACACCAGGGACTTTTTACCTCATCTTAACAGGTAAGGTGTGACATCACCCCAACAAAATTTCAAAGAGATAATGGATTGCACTTTAGTTTTGTTTGCACTTCCACCACCACTTTCAGCACATGAGTTATTCCAACACATATCTTTTCCTGACCTTGTATGCTTCCACCCCACAGGCGAGATCCTGCCTAATGCATTGCTCCTCTGACACACTCCCCTCCAGGGCTTTGACTCCATACACACCAGACCTATATAAAACTGCAGGAATAGATAGGTCGGCAAACTTTGTCCTTAGTCTCGGCACGCACAGTCTTCAAGTTCTGCACAATACCTTGGTTTTATGAAACACAGACACTGTTTTCTATTATACTGTATATACCTCATGAAATGCAGCTTGATGAAACAGTAATCTCCTTTACTGAACATTCAATGAAATTATATGCTGTTGTGGATGGAGCGAGCGGCTTTTTTTCTCTCTTTTTTATTGCATTGTTCTCCACCGTCAGACAATACATTTTATTTGGCTTCCTCGAGTGCTTCCCTTTGCTGTCG
The DNA here is from genome assembly GCF_022749685.1 of Semicossyphus pulcher. Classification (NCBI taxonomy): domain Eukaryota; kingdom Metazoa; phylum Chordata; class Actinopteri; order Labriformes; family Labridae; genus Semicossyphus; species Semicossyphus pulcher. Next base: position 30,847,911 of record NW_027211715.1, read on the forward strand.
TTTCTCTTCATATTAAATGAAATCAAAATGTCATGTCTCTTGCCGCAGTCATTACTTTGTAAACTTTTGGACTTCCAAAGTCAATAAAAGTACCACTCAGCAGCATTTATACCTGTCCTATTTTCTTTTTCATCTTTCCCCCTCACAAGGAGCTTTCCTGGATCTCAGCCCTCGTGAAGAAAATGCCTTTTCTCAGTGACAAACACCTTCTGTGTTTTCCATTTGTTTTCAAGTGTTTTTTCCAACTTGTGAGGTTTTATGTATTCAATACGAACGAGGCAAGAAATTCACCACGCACTTTAAAGACAGGAAAATATTTGAAGTCCGAATTCAAATCAGGGCAGTGAATATTGGCGAGTGTTATGCTCAGGCACGTCTGTAGAAAATCTGTGCAAAAAGGGACGGAGCTGCTTGACACAGAAGTGTGATAGCAGACAGGAGATATTCACTGTGGCAGTATGTTGTCCTCACTGCAAAAGGTTTTGTTGTAAACACACATCTTCCTGCATGAAAAGTCTAATAGATAGGTAGATAGTAGGTAGATAAAATAAATAAAGAAATCTGTACAAGATCTAAAGGAAAAAAACTAGGGGTGTGAATCTTTCAATATCTCACAATTCGATTTGATTTTGAATCTTAAGGTCAGGAGCTATCTATTGTTAGCAGCGCGACCGACTAGCCAGGACCGACACACTCCTTGCTGGAACTGTGTACAACGGAAGCCGGAAAGGTTGCAAAGCAAACGATGCATGCAACGGGTTTGTCGTGAGCAAACTGGCTGAGAACAAAAAAAAAAGTTTTAAAAATAGATTTTTTGAAGTTTCAAATCAATTCAGAATTGTAGAATTTAAGAATTCTGATATGAATCGATTTTTCTAGAAAAAATCCTTTAAAATATATTAGAATAAATAATAGAGTATAATATATGACCATGCAGGGAGATGGACAAAGTTTTAAAGACAAGCTCCAGTCATGTTTTAAGACATAAAACGCTCTGCTTGAAATAATAAATTGTGTCTAAGTTTTTTCTGCAAAATTCGTTTTATTACCTTCTCCCTCATTAAAAATTCCTGAATCTGCACAGTCCCCGCCCACAATGCAAATTTCCAACCAGTTCTGGAATGTTCATCTTCTCTTTTCATAAAATTACGGCCAAAACAAAACACGTCTCTGCCATCGTTTAGGGGCAACTTGTCGAAACTTAGCTAGCTTGAAATGTAGTAATTAGTAGTCGTAACGTTAACGTTAGTAGTCAGCAGTGAGTTTGCACAATGACGTTTACAGCTGGCTCATGCATCGCTGAAGTGGTTGCCATAGGTTGCACATAATGATATGCATAGCATCACCGTGTCCATTAACGGGATTGGCTCCTTAGGTTTGCGACATCTCAAACCTGCCAATCTGAAAGCGTGTTGTTCAGCCTGTCCTTGGTACACTGCAGTTTAAGAGCAGACAGGCCCAGCCATGGAGATGACTGCTGATGTTGTCCCTGATGTGTCTTGTAGCACATCAAGAACACCACATGGAGATGTTTACAAGGTTAAACACTGGATTTTCACTGGAGGGGGTCTTTAATGTGCACATACACAGCATGCAGTGTTACAGAATGTGCGAAAACTGTGCACTAACAGGCTGAGGGTTCCCTGCTTGCTAGTTGACGTGTTGTAAAGAGTTAAATGATTCAAATATATTGAATTTGAAAATGCTAAATTAGAGTACAACATTTATTCATTTGGCTTTGTGTGCATGCATGCTACGCTGTCACTCTTCACAGAGGTTTTTACGTTTGTAAAGCTCCGTGCCAGTTGTCTTCATTCAGTGCTACATGATTGCTTTGGACACCTGTTACAAGCTAAGCGGTCGCTGCTCTGTGTATCTGCTTTCCGACCCGCGTCTCACAGAGATGTTTAAATGTTTTGCCAGCCCCGCCCCAGCCTGTTTCCAGCCAAATCCATTTCATCCTCTCTGTGAGCTCAGTTACAGACAGATAGATCCTTTCATCCCCCAAAGAGGTACCCTGCGCTTCACTGAAACAGCGTGACAGACAAAAGCTTGGGGGGACGCCCGTGGCCAGCCCGCAGTCTCATCTCCTATCCATAATCTAGCCTGCCTCTGCCACTGCAGATTACCTCCATGGAAAGCAGTGGTGCTTGGCTGTGCTGGCGAGCGGCTGGCAGCGATGGTAGCAGCATATGTAATGACACTGTCTGCCTCGTACTGACGGAGCAAGATAAACATTCTCTTCGAACGCGTGTGCGTGGTATTCAGAGGGTTTTTGTTGAAGAAGGTGGGAGTGAAAGGTTATCATGTTTCCGTATGGATGAAGACTTTAGTCCACCGTACGTGGACGTAATCCGCACTTCCAAAGAGAAAGGGATTACTGGAGATGAAAGGATTCGGAACAAGAGATTTTAAAAGGGCTGGTAATTCCAGCATATGCACAGAAATTAAAAAGGCACACGCACACACACACTGGCTAACAGGGTAAGACATAGTACCGCTGATTTTATAATTTAATTTGATAAAGAGCATATCAGTCAGTGTCTACAGCATACAATATCATTGCTTAAATGGACTTCTTGCTTCTCCCTCTCGTTTTCAGATTTTTTCCCGTTTATTTCTCTTTATCTCCTTCGCTCCTCACCTGTTTTCCCCCCATTCTCCTAATTTTGCTTTGTCTACCCCATCTCTTCCTTCTCCTTCTTTCCTTGCTGATTTAGTCCATCCTTCCTCTCCTCACCCTTCTCCTTCTTTCTTCCCTTTCGTCTCTTCTCCTTCTTGCCCCCCTCCTCCCTCGTTGCTGTGTCTTTCTCCTTCCCCTTCTCTTCCCCTTCTCCAGTTTTATTGTGTCTCTGTCCTTGTTGTTTCCTTTTCCTCCTCAGATTTTCTTTATTTAGCTTTCTCAAATCCAAATTTTTTTCATTATTCCTCTCTTCACCTACTTATTTTAACTCTCAACCTTAATATTTTATTTCCTCCTTTTGCCTTGTTTCTCTTCCTTTCCCTTGTCGTCCTTTCCTTTTGTTTCCTGATTCTTTACTTTCATTTTCCTGCATCTCATTATCTTTCTTGTTATTATTATTATAAATATTCATTTAAATAGTTTTTATGTGTACTTTTCAATGATCTCAAATTTATAAAATTATATTTTGCTTAGTTATTGGCATTGAAATAGTAGCAGCAACGATCAAACAGCAGCAGATTGAATATTGGCACAGAACAGCTATTAGCAGCTTCCTTACATTTCTTCGACACCACCTCGACAATAGCAAGAAGAAAAGTGCCAGCAGCTACGGCGTGTGCGTTAACCTTAAACGACATTAAAGTGCCAGTCACGTATATATTTGGCGGTGACAGAGACACTGACAACACTGAAGCCTACAGTGTTATAATACAGGCATGCTGATTAAATAACAGCCTTATAACGACACCTCCTACAGTCAGCTTGCTCAGTTATTTTTAGAGGTCCCTGCAGTGTTGAACACACAGAAGCAATAATTCTGGCAGAGCCTGTGCTTTATCCATCAGAGCACTGAAAAGCTATAATAGATATTGCAGCTTTTCATATGTGTGGTTGCGTGTGTGTGTGCTTGGAAATTAATAATTCACAAAATTAATATGGTTTGGTGCTGCCTGTTTACTGCATAACCCTCTGTGAGAGGATAAATCCTGCTGATGTGTTGCTGTGATTCATGAACTCACGGTGCTTTCCACACGAGGTTGATTTAGTCTGGAGTTATGGGTCATCGAGGAGGGCACGTACTCTACTAAGGGTTCTAAATGATGGGGTATGAGGAAAAAGACCTGTGCGATACGGCTGACAAACCGTTTCCTTAGCCCTGTTATTAATGAACCGCTAACAAGACAAATGTCAAGTGAGGGTGAAAACATACACCTCGATAATCAGGACCTCCCTACATGCATATTCACTCTCTAAATCTTCCTAACGCCCCTCAGTCACCTGGTTATTCATTGACAGAGGGAAATATTTATTCTGCAGGCTGGCTATGCAAATGCATCATGCCTTTTTGTGAAACACATCCTTTAGCAACACAAATCCTTCAGTAAGAATGATCTCTGATAATGCTTCGGGAACGAGGATGTGGTGTTATGCTGAGAAATACTGAGAAATACAGACCCTGTTAGTGGGAGAATCATTCAGTGAGGACTAAATAGAGCAGCGATTTGTTGCAGCAGTTCTGTGCGACCGTCCTAAAACATCTCCTGCACATCAGACCGTTTCACTCCAGAGACATCCAATACAGGGGCTTGGTCAGCAGCCCAACACATCAATATATGATGCTGTTACTACCCCTCTGGCATCATTTCAGAAAATGAAACCCTTAAGCTTATTGTTTGAGCTGGCATTGAAGTCATGTGACGTGGTTGGATGGATGAGTCACACAAACGCAGAACTTTCATGGGGAGACCAGGGTCGGATTCCTGTGTGATATTAGTTGACTTAATTTGTAGGACGCAGCCCACATATAACCAAAGTGCAACCTACTCTAATGATTGTTGCATTCAGTGTCACCAAGCTACATTTTAAAATCTAACCTGTCGTTTCTTATTTATCATCGCTCGCTCGATTGCTTTCAAAATGTCCACATGTAACCTGACGTTGCATTATTGTAACTAACATGCCCGAAGAGACAAAACTGACCCTTGAGTGGGACATGGATTGTCATATTTAGACACGTTGGACCAGTGGCCTCTATCTGATAAGTTGCCATTTGTGGTTCAGAATATAACCAGTTGCTTGTTGCAGATCTCAAAACGGAATATGCACTTTCTTCGATACATTTTCCTTCCCAAGGCCGTCTGATTAACAATTCTTAAGATTGAAGGGACAAAACCCCTCACAGGCTGCAGTATAGTATAGTATATGGACTCAAGTTCAAGTGTGGTTCATTTAAAGGAAAAGCAACAAGCCCTTAAGCACACATAATAGGCTACGCAGGTAGTTTGAAAGGCCCATTCCTGGCAGATCTGAAAAGGGCTTTTACAAAGAGGTTGGTAAAAATAGAGAGCAAATAATGTATCAGCCACAGGTAAGACCCAGAGTTTAACATTCATCTGCATAGGCGCTTCCTAATCGTGACACCGGGAAGGAGGAACTCGCTAAGGGTGAGAGGGTGAGAAAGGATTGGCAGGTTCGTTTTAACTCACCGCAAACTGAGAGTCAAAGTATTCAAACATTTATGAAGTACAAACACTGACCCCATTTTCTTTTGAGGGTCAGTTTTGAAAGCCACACACTTCAGCCACCAGCGGCAGAAACGAAAGTCAATATCATCTGATTGGCCAACACTTTCTACCTCACAACTCGTCAAATAGGTCAGCTCGGTTGGTGGCCCAGTGGCTATTTGTGGGCACCCCCTCAATATTGGTTTTGCATGTGCAGGGCTCTGCACTCAAGCAAGCAATAATAAGAAAAAAGTCCCGTCTGGTTTTCAAAATAAAGCGCACAGGTTAACAGTGAAATGGCATGGTAAATTTACTGTACTTATTTAGTGCTTTTCTAGTCTTACAACCACTAGAAGCTGCTTTTACACTACATGTCACATTCACACACTGATGGCACAGTGCCATTTCCAATCAGATCTATGCACATTCATACCCGTTGGCTATGCCACCCGGAACAATTTGGGGTTCAGTGTCTTGCCCAAGGACACTTCGACATGTGACTGTAGCAGTCAGGGATCGAACCCCCAACCTTCCGATTGAGAAAACCGACTCTACCACTGAGCCACAGCTGCCCAGTTGCAGTTATAAGCAACCTAAAGTTGCTATGAGGATCTTAAGGTTATGTTAGGATCATGTTTTGGGATTAAATACACACCAACGCACATAACTTGCTTGTTTGTCACAAGGCAAACGAGCTTATTACAAATGTTTTTGTTACAGGCTTTGACATGTGATGCACCCCAAACAGAAACACTCTAATGTAGGCTCAGGCTGCTGGATGATAAGCAGTTTGAGTGGAATACACAGTCAGTGCTGAGAGCTCAGCTCAATGCTGATTTGCCATCAATTTAATTAAGAACTGCTGAAAACTTTAAAATGACATCAAACTCGATAAAAGATCTCTGCAGAGACGCCCTCCAATTTTTGGTTATAGCTGGGCGGTATTCTGAACAGGGTTATATTTAAATTCATGAGGAATGTAAACTCTGAGCAGTATTCAACACTCAGGGAAGCACAGCAGCGGGGTTTAACATTATCACTCTCCATAGGAAAGCAGCCGTTCATGCCGGCGCAAAGTGATTCTGCCGGTGATCATGTGCAGACAGCCTGAGGCCATCAGAGTGTATTCGTGTCCAAGGCTGCAGAGGAATGAGGGGGAGAATGAACAGGGTCACCATGACACTGAGTTCACCGAGTAGTAATATTTAAGCAGCTGAGCAGACGAAGCCAGAGAGTAAAGAGCTGGTAAGAAAAACTGTTCTGATTGCAGCGTGGGTATCTTAATCAAGATAAATGTAATCACAAAACAGATGAGGACCTAACCTGCAAAAAAAGAGAAAGTCTTCTCAGATGTTCCTGAAGCTGTCTCATCAGCATTCACAATCAGCTTTAATTTCTTCCAGCTGTGAGAAGCCCCTCATGATTGTTGAGTCCAAGACTACCTGCATACCAACCCTGTCTCCAGAAACTACCTTTGTATAGTATGAAACGGCTTTCCTAATTAGGTTTTACAGAAACTGCTCCCTCGATTATGTAACCAGGTGTACACACTACAAGATCATCGGGCAAAGTCACCATTTTTTGAGGGTTCTGAGGTACATTAAGGGCGATTTCACTTGTCCTGATCTGCTTGGAAGAACGTTGTCGCGGCTCTGATTTCAAGTCGTAAATGCTAAACATGTTCAATATTTACTATTCAATATCCTGTTGTGTGGGGGGAACCCCAAGGACAGCCAGGCACGCACTCTGTGGATGGTCACGTGGAACGAAAGAGTAGCCGACAGCCCGTCATCAGCCATGTTTATTTACTCTAAAGTTGCGTTTCATAGCAAGAGATTTTACGAGATTTCCAGTGTTGAGAGTCGGGTCTCTGTTGTTGGTGAATGGAATCTGTTAGTGTGTGGTGTGCTGCTCTGGTTCATATTATTGCTCTCCACACACTATAGGTCCGGACTTTCAGACTTTACTCAGATAGTCCGGTTGATTTGGATGGGTGATAACACGCATTAGATCTCTGGTGTGGACCAAACAAATAGACCATGGTCTGGCAGAAAAGACGGGACTCTGTCCGTTTCCAAACAAACCACGATCCAGTTTGATTCAGGTGAGAGCGTAAACTCACTTAAAGTTGGACCAAATACAGGAAGCAAGCCAAAAACACTGGCAGAGACAGCCACGCACAATGAGTAGAGGACAGACGTGGGGGAGCGACGAGGAAATAGAAATATGGGCTGACCAAACAATTTCACAAACGCTTGTGGAAACACACAAGAACACGGAGGTATTCAAACTATTCAGTGAAAAGGAGAATGGAACTGATCGAACTGTGGAACAATGTCGGTTAAAAGTACAAAAAAACTCAACAACAAAACTTTAAAGTCCCCGATTGTGTTGAGTCTAATTGATCAGTCTGCGCTCTCTCTTTGTTTACGTCAGGGAGTTTACCACGTGGAAATTCTGACCAATCAGAAGGCAGGTTCCTCGCAAATCAAAACTTTTGATCTGCTGGTAAAAGCTGCCGTGTGAACACAAACCAAACTTTAGGCAAAATGCAACCTTGTAACAATTTGGTAAACAAACAGACTTTATGTGCGAAAGCACCCTAAGACTGAATAACTATATGTGTGTATCGATCTGAGTAGGTTGGGGTGGATGTCGGGTGTACAAATTGCCAGATTTACACACCGCAGTCTGAGGTATCCAGGGAATCCACACTTAAGTCCAGGGCTTAGTTTAGGCAATAACTCCGCTTTGGGTCAGAAGGATCATGATTTTGTCTGGATTGTTATGAAAGAAAAGAAAGTCCAACGTCTCGAGTCACTGCTCATTTTTCAGTTTTCATCATAACCAATGAAAAGTTGAATAATGTTGCTGTCACTGCATGTGGAACGTGTATTTCAGGATTTTTGGCAGAAACAAATTAAGTAAAAATTACACCGATAAACACAATGAATTAGCTAGGTATGTTAACGAACATGAAATGTTATTTTTATTCTACTTCTGCACCTAAATACCAAGTCATATTCCTTGTATGTGTAAACCTACTTGGAAATAAACTTGATTCTGATTTCTTCCCTTTGTTAATAGAAAAGTAATTGTTCAGCATGATGCTTCCCAACAAATTGTATATGTTGTACAAATTAGATTTTTGCATACTCAAAAGTACTTGAGTACATACTTTAGTTGTACTTTCTGATGAAAATAGAGTGCAGAACAGAAAAGTAGATTTAGTCCTTGATATGCAATAATGACACACCTGTTTCTTTCATCCCGTGGGGGCCAATGGGGCCTGACCAAAGGCAGAAACAAGATTATGCTTTAATAACATGACTTACTCCCACTTGACTCTGGGGCTTAACAAAATGCACGGGTTTCGTTCTCCTAACACATATAGAATCTGACACATACCTGGGGCTAAAATCCACCCACAAATTTCATTCACACCTAGCCATTATCTGGAGCCCTGGAGGGATAAAGAGCTAATTAGAAAGAGTACAGGGGTCGTCAAGAAAGTCTGCAAAGGTTGCAGCAGTTTGCTTTGTAATCACCCACGTCCGTAGTGTACATGCTCTCAGGGATATGCCTTAATATCAAACCAATTTTGAAATGATTTACCTTCTAGGGAAGTAAACAATTCGGCAGCGGCTTTTATCGACTGGGCCAAAATTGCTTATTGTGCAAGAAGAAATGTAACCTAAACTCTATTAAAAAGGATGTGCAGGATGCATTTCCCCTCCCCCTCTTCTGTGATCATTACTTATCATTCACCAGATCCTCTGTGCCTATAATTAATGATAGTTCAGCCAAGAGTTTTTACAAAAAGGGGAGTCTTGCATCGTAATTTCTCTTCTGGTATATATCCGATTCTGTCATTGAAATCAATCAAGAGTAATCATAACAACACAAAAGATGGCCGTGTCATCTTTCTGACCCCTCTGGTGTCGGAAACACCCGCAGGTAAACCAGCTCTCTCTTGTCTCTCTGCTGTGAATTGTGAAACTGCACTGGGCAAGAATGACCTTTTAGTCCAGGTGGCTCCGTGTGGAGTGTGACACTGACTTGCAGCAACAAGCCCCTTTCACATGATCTAACAGAAAATGTATTAGTCATCTTGAACTCGACTGCCTGGTGCTCTTATTCGGGTAAAATACCAACTCATGCAAGGTCTGTGGGTTTTACAATCTCTCGTCTTACCGAGGGGAAAAAGGATGCAGGCATTTTTCGTGGCTGTGCCAACGAGTATGATGGATAAGGAATTCAAAATGACTAAACATTGGAGATGCATTTTACCTCCAGACCCGTCGTGATATATTGAAGTTCAGGCTGATAATCAATCAGAGAGACACCAGTCGCTTTTGCAATTACACTACTATTGGTTTCCTTTTTGGAAAATATAGAAAAGTACATGGTGTGGGCCTTAAACTTTATCCAAGTATTACAAGTAGGGCAGTTTTCAGAAGTGAAACTTCAACATTATTTTTACCCGTTGGGTTCATTCTTAAGGGAACAGAATGTTTTGTCCACCGTAATGGCATACCAGTAGGAAAGTAGTGAAAAGTTTCTAAACAAAGGGGTTCTTAGGGATGTTGAAATAACCAGCAGTCATATTTTAAACTTTATATTTAATGGTCCAAATAGAAATTCCTGATATATTTGGAAATGGTAACCACTGCATGGCTAGGGTTAGGGTTTGTTGTGCAAGAAAAGGTTAATGGACTAATGGAAAGAGAGTCCTTGCAGTCTATTTTATTAATTAGCAAAATGCTCTAAAATGCTTTGATAAAAATGTCAATGTCAAAACAAAAAGAAAATACAACCTGAAATATTTAACAAATCCTCTGAGAACTGGTTGAATTTGTGTCATCTATTTTCACTTGTACTGATTAAACACATTCTGATCAACCACTTAGTTGCTCATAGACTGAGAATAAACTTTTGATGGCCTGCAGCCACATCTGTATGTATTACCCGTTAGGCCGAACCTGAACTCCCTGTTGTAGCTTTCATGATGGTAAAAACCGTGTTTTATTTCCTCAATTACATCGATTGTTTGTTCCCAAAGCTTGAGTAAAGAGGGCACAACAATTGATTTGGAAATGATGCGATTCAAACTTCGGCTATTAGTTTCCTGCGATCCAATCAGAGATAGTCACACAGCTGAACAATGTGGACAACACAGTCGAAAATTGCTCAATTCGGAGCTCAGTGCCGGCTCTCCTGCTGAATTCAAGCTGCGTCATCAGAAACCTTTTCCTGATGGCTTAACAGAGAGAAAGAATGTAAGCACAAAGGGGAAATGGGGAGTCATCCTATGCATTCACCAATATGCAAATAACACTCCGATTTAAATTCAAGTTTGTTTTATGACTCACCGGAACGCACATATCTAGCTGCCAGCTCACAACTCGCTGTGCTTTTTTTTACTGCATCCACAGGCACGGTTATGGCTATCACACCTGAGCATGAGTCACTGTGTCCTTCATCAGGAAAGGTAGGTGATGACATTTAAGTCCTCTAGAGCTACTAAATGTGTGTGAATCCAGTGACCCATACAAGATCTGAGCCACAATGCTCACACAGTAAAAGACCTGGAAGGATTCCTCCTGAATTAGCTCATATTCACACAGATAAAGCCCTGTATGTAGAGCTAATGTGCAGGACTTGTCAGCCATGTTACACTATCTCTGTACTGCATAATGATGTGTGAGCATCCCGGGCTCTCTGCCGGCTCTTTATACTGCAGAATGGAGACTCGCCCAACGCGAAGGAAAGTAATAAATTACCCTGGCAAGATTTGAGTTCTGCATAAGTCAGGAGGAGCCACCACAGGGGAAACAGATTGTAGATTGTTTTGTGTGCAGGGAGGGAATGGGGGAGGTTGGTTGTGGCGTTTAGATTAATGCATCCGCCCGCTTTACAAAATGCCTTTGAATCTGCAAGTGCAATGTAAGCTATAACGCAAATGTGAGATGCATTATATTCAATACTGTACGAATGACTTTGGCATTAAGCAGTGGTTTCCCCATTTTGGCAGCAGGTGGAAATATAACTTAGTGCGTGATATTCAGGGAGCACAGAGGCGAGCTCTTTGAGACTCATTCAGACGTGGCACATGCAGGCAGCTGTTTATGATGAATGTCATTACCAGGCGCACTGGTGGAGGAAGTGCCTCGTGCCTCCAGTGCCTCTAACCAGCAGCGACGACACAGAAAGAGCCGCCTTTGCAGGGAGGTTTAGTACATAAATGAAAGTGGGACCGAGCAAGAAAGGAAAGTACTTTGAAAAAAAATTGCCATAGCCATCTATAAACACATTATTATCATGTGAGTTATATTAAACCAACTAAAGGCAACGTGGTAAATTATGAAATGACTTTGTACCCACATCACACATTTGCTTTAACGCTGAACCTTGACGTATATGTCGATACTAAACCCTGAATATTAATCATCAATCAATAAACATCAACCGGGACCTCTCCGCTCTATTTTACTGAAATTTAGCAAATGTATCTGACACATCTGACAATACTGTTTATGTTGATATGCGTATTTTTCAAAAAGAAACTTAAATCAAACCGACATTTATAGACCTAAAATGCTCAACACAACTTCAAGGTTTATAGCTTTATAGCCACAAGCAGCCAGGAAATTTACTGACAATTACTCTTTCACTCTTGCTGGTAATATTAACTTTCTATCTTGTATTGTATGATATTTAATTTCTGTTCTACCGCAGAGTAAGTAACTTACCCTGAAGTGAACCTGAATCCAAGCAATGCCAATGATAAGACATTCAGAAATGTTAACGGCTGCAGTGAAGCTGACCTTCTCATAACATTTCTGTCCAGGAGTCCAGGATTGAGGTAAGACTCGACGGTTTCTGAGGAGCAAAAGGGATTGTGCTCGTAGGTCTGAAAACCCGCACGTATAATGACCGTGGACCATTTACAGCAGCGATTGAGGGTAAAAGTAATTGACTTTGGCTTAGACTGTGGAGTCTCTCAAGCACACAGGGCTTCACACGTTCAGACCAGGTGGTGCAGGTAAGAAATCTGGCAGTATCAGAGCTCTGGTAGCAGCTTCAAAAGATATTTTCAATGCAATGTCTTTGCATACCTGTATGTCCAGGACGGTTAGGTAGATCCACTGATAAAGGGTATCAAAAGACGTAATACTCCACTTGCTTTCTGGTCTAAAAAAAGTGATGTCTCAGTCTGACCTTCATTTGATGAACTTTACCAGGCCAAAGCGTTCAGTATTTTTGTGTATACTATTATATTTATGAATGCATGTTTTACAGATAGATAAATACAACAAAAATGAGCAAAATGCAAAAATGTTTTGTGGGACTAAAAAAACAAAAATAAAATAAAATTCAATCCCTCCGCAAACTGCAAAAAACCCCCTTAAAGCTGTAGTAGGTAACATTATTAAAACTAACTTTCTGACATATTTGCTCAAACTGTCACTTTAAACATGCGGTAGTACTTGAGAGAGACAAATCATGTTCCTCTGGCTCCTCATGACATGGCATTTGTAAGAATCCAACGCTCCCGAAACACAACAACCAATCAGAGCCGAGCAGTCTCTCAGGCTGCTGTCAATCACACGCTGCACAGCACCACTCCTCCATGCTCACACTCAATTTCTTCAGTGTGCGCAGCGTCAGCTGGTTTGTGTCCACAAAGGCTTAAAAACAACCACCAGGAATGAAAAAACTGCCCATCCCTCTATTGCTAACTACGGCTTACACTACAGAGACCGTTAAACTGAAGGAGAGAAATGAGGAAAAGGCGTGAGATGTCTGCGGTTAATGTGACGTTGTGTTACGTTGGTGTTGCAGTTGATCAACGTTAGCTTGTTCTTCGCTACTGTTCAGCATTGTTTCACGGCGGAGTGGCTGAAAATATCTTTGTGAAGTACCCAGGCAGTGTGACCGTTTCTGACTTTCTCATGATAGTTCTCTGTGCTCTCACGGCTAAATGTTCTCAACATCAGTGAGATACCGCTCAGTTGGCGCTGTTTTTCCCACAGTCTATGTTAGCAAACTAAGTGCTGGTAGTTTTGCTAAATAGAATTAGCTGCAGATTACCGTTCACAGCAAAAACACTGATTTCCGCTGGTTTGATGTGTATCTACTTCGATAGTGTTGATGGTGTAATACAACGGCTGCGGTTGTTGTTATTTCATGTTTTTACATAGTGTATATCTGGCTCCTTCAGTTGCCCTGGTTACTAGCCTGCGCGCTCATGAGAGCCTCCTCTGTGGGGAGGGCTTTGGAGGCAGGACTGAGCGCTGCGGAGAGAGAGGGGGAGGGACCTGGAGGTTGTGATCTTTCAAAACTTTGAAGCAGCTCTCTTCTCCATCTTTCCTACTGCAGCTTTAACTCAAGGTTCAGTTCCCACTCACTTCTTCGCATATTGTGTTCCTTTATCGCCTCTGTTTGGAAGCATAAAGTAGAGAAGCAGGCAGGAAAGGTGTGGAGGCAGAGGTGGAGGACATGCAACAAAGTTCCCAGCCAGATTCGAAATTGAGTCGTTTGAGACTGAGCTAAAATTGGTTGTGATTGGCTCGTAGTTGTTGCTTCAAAATGAAGGCACATTTATTCAGAATAAAAGGACTTTTCAGAAAAGAAAATTACAGTTTCATGGCAACTGCGCAAATTGTGTCTACTTATGAAGGCCAGTAAGATGTTTGGTAAACTTTACACTCGAGATGTTCTGCTACTATTCTTTGCTTCCTGATACTGATAGCTAGACATGAGAATCGGAAGATAACGAGTCCCCCTCTGATACCAATGTGGGAAAAATAGAAAAACAAATTAATGGTGGAAAGACTCTGATTGCCATCATGTTGCTTTGCCATCATTATGCTTCTTCTAGCACCACAATGTTGTTTGTTATGGTCACATGATAATTTACCTAAAAGAAGTTGCCTTATAATTGATGGTATGAATGCATTGATTGGCTCACTCGCCAATAACCAATACCCCATTTTAGGCTGCATTGGAGGCCGATATGGATAAAAGTATCGACAGTGGAAAAACCTTCTGACTCTGTCACTAAAGCTGCTACTAAATCACTTACAGCACTTTGTTGAGCTTGATTGATTACTGGGTCTGAATAGAAAGTGACAGTTATGAGGCTGTACTTCTCTATACTTCACTTGTTATGATGGTATATGCTTTAATAGCACTAAAAGTAAAGTATCAAGTCATTACAGCATTTTCTCTGCTCGCTGTATAAAGGCTACAGTATGGAATAAGAATAATGCATTCCAGCTAAGTAGCCTACAGGCATGATTGATACGTTGTTTGGCATCCAATATTACTTATCATCAAAGCAGCGACCTGACTTCACCTCAGATCTGTGTTTGCAGTACAGAAGCTCTCAAATGAAATGTGGGTCTAATTACATTTTATCTGATGCCCCGCAGCAGGCCCTGCCCTCTGAGAAATTAATATCGGAGTGTCCACTGCACCCAGTCTCAATTACATTTCTTTTCAAATTCATCAGCTGCCATTTTTCTTGTTAATGTGCAATGCGGGACTGAAGGGGAATGCAGTTTGGAGTTATCCGTCATGCCCCAAAGAGCGAGCGAGGGGCTCGGCTGCATGTTTATGAATTTCAAAAAGCAGTAACAACACAGAAAAACAAGCTTCTGCACTTATGCACTGCTACTTTTACTTAATGCCACCCTGAACACTGTGTGTGGATGTTCTTTAGAACAATGGCATTCAGAGAACAAGTTGTCGCATTGTTTGAAATCACCCGACATTTACTTGCCGTTTCCTGTTGTGAGGGGTTGAAATGAAGATTGGCAGTGCAGCCACATTCCTGAAAAGAGAGGTGCCATGCTGGGAGTTGTGGACCCCTGCTGTGGTCGTGCAACATGCGTTTCTCACTGCCAACACCTCTTCGAGTCAAGCTGAGAATCACTCGTCTGCTGAGGTCGACTGTTGTTTTCCTTGCAACATACATACAGTCACTAGACAGACCACATTCTGCTAGTACAGGGGGACTTCTTGTTTAATGATGCGCCACAGAACTGTCAATGGTGACCCTGGGTCACTACTATAGAGATGAGTGTGTGGATAATGAGCATAGCATCTCCATGGTCACCTGAAACAATGTTTGAGCAAACAATAATGCTGCCTATGTTTGAGGGGGAAAACAATTACACTTATAAAAAACAGCAAAGGGAATTAGAAATGTATGATATGCATGTGTATGAGCTTTCTGTCTCTGTACTTCCATGTGTGTGTACGCGTGTGTGTTTGTGTGAGTGTGTTAGCCGAGAGTAGATTGTTATGAATAGGAAGTAGTGCCGCAGTCTGCAAACTCATGTATAAAAAGATTTGCTTGGCATCAGGAAAAAATGAATTCGAATACGGCCGAGCGTCCTTTTGGTAAATAGTGATGAGCCACACAGGAGCAGATACAACACTAAACATGTGGGAATCATTCATCTTTACTCAGCGTGTAATTAATGCATTAGTTTACAAGTAGTTAGTTTAAGCCATTAGTTGACGGTCGACTAGTTGTTGCAGCGCTAAAACAGAATATTATTAATAAAGTTATTAAAACCAACCTATAATGCAGAGTAATACAAAACCATAATAATGAGCCTTTATGTGCACATGCAATGTGAGCTGCTTGTGAGCGACAATGCTAACAACAAAGCAGCCATGATGCTGAATGTGTGGGACAAACAAGCAGGCATTGTGATGGATTTCAGAACTCGTGCAAAGGTAAAGTTTGGGTAAAGATTTTCATGCAATTCCAAAGTGAATGTGGCTGCTTGAGACTTTATAACACATACAAAACTCCACACTACATAGAACTGTACCAGCATCAGTTCCAAAACGGATGGCTGTTTGTGCTGTACTTGGTTTGATCTTTGAGAGACTATGACAGCAAATCCATCAAGTACACAGTAAGCTGCTGATGTATACAACACTCTTTGATGTGAAGAAAATACATATATTTTTGAGGATTAATGAGGTTGCACCCACATACTGTTGGTCAGCGGGGCTGTCTGTTTTCTGTTATGAAACCACATCACTGTTCCTCCAGCCTCCGCAGCAAGAACACCCTCATGTATGACACTGTTATCCTCCCTGTGCTGATGATATCTGAGCCAAGGAATGGAATTAAATTAAGCAATGTGCTAGGTTGGCAGAGCATTTGGTTTATTGATTGCTGTCTGCATGTAAAGAAGAATTTTAACATATTAAAAAAATGCTTGAAATGCTTTAAAGTCTGTCTCCAGAGGTTCTCTATACGCGTAAAATGTGCTTGGGTGAATTGTGTGTCAATGTTCCAAAGAGTAATGTTAACGGGATATATGTTTGCCTTTATAATGCCAACAGGAAATGCAAATGCCTGAAGCCGAAATTCCACAGGATCCGTGTCCGCCGCGACCTCCAGAGTTGATCACGCAAACTTTAGTCAATGCTCGTGTTTCCACAGGAAGTCAGACACGAAAACAGCAAAGAGCATCCGATCATTTCAATATATAACACCATGTACAGACTCCTGTTTTTATGTTCTATCTACTCATCAACATTCCATCATAACCGGTGGCTCGAGGCCAGGAGTCAATCAATCGGTTCCCAGAGGTTATTCTACGCCATGGATGACGAGAAGGTTATCTCGGAGGTGCAAACTGAACTGTTGTTTGTGCATTGCTCTCATTAAATGTTGATGTTATCGCATGATTTTGCAATTTCCACGCGATAAAGTAGTTCTCCGGCGATCTTGTGATCTCGCGAATCCGGCTGCTTGGGCCAGCACTCCGTTGCGCTGCAGACCAGAAACACCTCCTGTGGGCTAGGGCGCGTGCCGTCTGACGTACCAGAACCGCGGCAGACACGGACCCTGTGGGGTCCGGGAGTTAGCCATGTTAAAAACGAAACTTCCAGTGCACAAGGAAATTGTTGGTGTTACTATTGATTCTGTCTCCTCTGTGGTTTTCTTTACTTCTTACTTCCACTTACTCACAGGTACATATTTATAAAGTCCATCCTTGGTCTGCGTCTGTCTTATCTTTTTGGGAACATCTCACTTACAACTTTTATTGTTTGTGCCCAAATGACATGTTTTTCTTCTGTCCATCCCTTAGGTTTGCACTGAACTTGGCAGGGTAATGAAACCAACAGAAAGGTTGCAAACAGCCAAACACTGATGTGTTTGTATTCAGAACAACTGCAACTGTTCCATTAGACAACATAATGGAGTGTTACGGGCCATAACATGTCTGATGCTATGAAAAAACACACAACCGCAACACAAAAAGTGTGTGGTCCTCACACCTTATGGTCGTGTTTACATGGTGGTGAAGAACAGCACGACTGTCGCAGAATTGCAAGGATTAAAGAAATAACCCGTCCGATCTTTGGGCCACTGCTTAATCCGCTCAAGTAAAAACCTGACACTCAATTTCCAGCAAGGCCGTGCAGAGCTGCCATGACGGCTGTTGTCAGCACTGGGGGTTAACTCCATCTGCTGAAGGACATACGAGGGTGATGAGGTGGCCGTGGCCTCTTCTGTGTCCTTCACCCTCACACCAGAGCCCCATACTGGCCACGGGATACTGCAGATTAAAGATAAAAGGCTGTAAATAGTACTGATATCCAGTGAGTCAAGACTGACAATGGAAAAATCATGAAAATATTGTGTATCCTGCTTCATTTACCCTCTTTAAAACTGTGACTGTGAATCGCTATTCATAAACACAAAGAAACAAGCAACGGTTGCAGTAAATATGGTAATTGTTAAAGAATGTCGCGTGCCGGGGTTTGTTTATTTGTATTATTTGGCCACCATTCAGTGTCTGCTGTGGCACAGTTGCCCTTAATTACTTGTCAAATGCATGAGACGCTGCGAGTGTTTCTCTTTCTCATTTATTACGCAGCAATCACAACTTTACACTCCCTCTGTGCTATTTCAAAGGACAATTCACATGCATTCAGAGCTGGGGGAAAAAAAAGAGTGAATCTAAAAGGGCAGAAAATATCTTGAGTGGAAGCTTATAGCATGACATAAAAAACACTTCTTACTCACCCACTGTGCTACTCGAGAGACTTTTAAATCCTGCATTCAAACAGAGAAGCATAACCACGAGCTTGAGGGGAGAGAGAGCTTTATAAACTCAGGGTGCAGGGGCGATGCAAGCTCGTATTACTCTTCACAGTCGCTGCATTTATCTCCTAATTCCTGATTATTCTGCAGTGAGCTGCTAGGTGTGCTCAATTTACAACAGAATAGAAGACAGATTTCATCCCTGGGGGGCGCCGGGGCTGAATGCATTTCTTCTCCCTCTTTTCTATTTTTTAATTAGAGCTTAAAAGTTTAACCGTAACAGCTCAACCATTTGGGGCAGTTGTGGTGATTATCATGGGCAAAGTATTTTAATAACAGATCATTTAGCATTTTTAGTTACAGGATTCAAGGAAAGGGAGTTGTGGAGCACTGGCCCTTTAGGCAGTGTACAAACTTTAAAGGATTTCCCCGTTTATTAAGAAGCTTATTTAGCTGTTAAACAATTATTCAGAAGCCTTGTATTGTCTCACAAGGATAAACTTAATGAATAATAAATGTTTGCTGTAACTGCAAAAGCAAATATAGTTAAAAATTAAAATTTGAATGATGTTCTCTTTAGTTTCTACTTTCAGTTCTATGTTCTAATATATAATACATACGTTTTGGTTTGTCCATTTTATTCCACTTTTTCACTTAATGTCTTTCTTGCAATTTTGTCAATGCACTTCATGATTCAGCTTTTACTGTAGGCTGTTTGCAAGGTTAATGTACAGTTAATGTGATGCTAGTAGCAAGTGTAATCACACTGCATTTATGTTTTTAACAGCTGCTCAATGAGTCCATTATATAACATGGATTTGTTTTAATGGAAGCGTAAAAGTGTGCATCAAAACTTAGTGTAAATTTAAGGAGAATTCAGGTGTTTCTCAACCTGGGCCCCATTTTTTATATATTTTGGGGCCTAAATGACACATGGGGACAAAAAGTTGTGGGATTTCCCCGCTAGTCTCAGCTGGTAACCACGAGTCATCTTTTTTATTATTTTTTTTTAAAGATAATTTTTTTGGCTTTTGCCTTTATTTATAGGACAGCTGAAGATAGACAGGAAATGGGAGTAGAGAGTGGGGGATGACATGCACCAAATGATCGGCAGACCGGAAGTCGAACCTGTGATCAGTGCGATGAGGACTGCAGCCTCTGTATGTGGGGCGCCCGCTCTACCAACTGAGCTAAACCAGCGCCCCCGATGAAATCTTTTGAGGCAAATGCAGCTGATGAAATAACAGGTTCAGATTGTTCTTAAGACGGTTTGACAACATTACATACAGGATTGCTGCCAAAATACACCTTTCTGTTAGGATAAGATTTGCTTCTAACCAGAAACAGCCACCACACTCTATTGGAAAAAAGAAGTGATTTTGCACCACTGGGCACTGGAGTTGCTGGTCTAACGCTGCATTGTTTGTATGTTTCATTGTGTTGTGTTGGATCTGAGCTAAGAGTCCCAAACAAACTGAAAGGTGAAGGCAATGGTAGACCAGCAACTTTGGTGGTCTGTGAATTAAATGACCAAAGGAGCTTTGTGACTTTGAAGGCAATGAAGTGGTTATTTCTGGTATAAAAGAAAAAGGTTTATCTGTTGCAATCTGTAATCATTTCCATAATGTCTGATACTGTGAATAACAACACAACAATCTGAGACTGTAAGTGGCAAAACAAGCACTTTTAGTGGTCACACTTTGATCAGGAACATTTGCCCTGTGGGATTACGTTGCAGCTGTTACAGCCCACGTTGCAGCTGGCGAACAACGTTTAGAAATACTGTAAATCCCCTTCAAGAGGTCTTTAAGAGGACTGCAGCAAACTCGTTTCCTCTCACTTGGGATATCAGAAACAAAGAGAAACCAAAGTTTTGTAGTAACTCAAAGACATTCTCTTAAGACAGACTGTATACATTTCTACATAGAACAATCATTCATACACATAAATCCTGCAATAAAGTTTCACATTTTCCTGTCAGGAAGAACTATTTCTCTTCGGAGAAGTTTTATCTCTTGCTGCACAAAGCAGCCCGCTCTTAAGCTCTCATTAGAACAGCGTCTGCCTTTTGGGAAGATAAACAGTGAAGAAGAGCGATGGATAGAGGGAGGGAGGGACAGGTGGGTGGGGCAACATTGGAGTAGACAATAAGTTATGTTTTATTGGCAAAGACTAATTCGTCATTCCTCTAATTGAACAAGTAAAGGTGGATCAATAAGCTTCACCAGGCCGCCTTGTTCTGGCATGCACTGACATTCTAGCAAAAGACCAGGCAGCACAAATAGATCTTTTATCAGCGACAGGGCTTAGTGTGTTTACAACACATCCCTTATCTTTCCAACTCCCATCTGTCCCGGTGCAGGAATCCAATTATGTTCCCAATATTAACCCCTTTAGAGAATTAACCCTACACGCCACTACTCCCTTTAACAAATAAAAGTGGGTGAGCAACCCGCTGCCAGTGTTAAATGAAGAAATAAATAATGGATGCTGGCTTTGCCCTCTCCTTCTGTGCACCACTGATCCTACCCACCTGGAGGGCTTCTAAATAAGATCCTATGCTGGCTGAGCACAACACAGCAGTTCATTGATCCCCACCCTGTGGTAAGGCCTCTTCCCTCAGGTGGGCATATGAAGGTTGAAGAGAAAGGGCATAAAAAACTGCACAGGAGCCAGACGCAGAAATACACTAACGTACAGACGGTGGAAGGCTGAGTGACTCACATGCCCTGCAGGAAGCGTATACAGATCAAAAGAGTCGGCAGCTTGGATGTACATGTCTGTGTGTGTTAGGCTGGTGGTGTACTCCAAAGGAAATCAAATGTGGCGTGTTCTCAAGAGCAGTCAAATTGCTGTTGAATCCATGCAATTAATATGGTCTGTTTGTTTAATGGATCTACAGCAGATGGAGCAGCTTGCGAGTCACGTTGGAAGGAGATTGTGGTGGAAAAACTAGAAACACACAGGCTTCATAACACATGTACAGTAGACAGTTTGCAGGCAACAACATGACATCGCTGACCAGTTCCAATTGAAAGTGTAGGAAATGAAGTGGCAGTAGAGGAAGCTCTAGAAATGTTTTTGACAGTGGTTAATGCAGCAAAAATTGCAGGTCAAGACCAAAACGAAGCAGACCAAATCACAGGCAACAACTGCAAAGAGCTCCACATGAGAGAATCTGGACAAATGAAAATCAGAAACAGACAATATTAGCTGTTTGGGAACACCAGATCAAAACCGTTTACAGCATCGACCACAACAAAGATACCACCAGAAAAAAATTGAGATGGCTATTTATATCACCAACATTCCAGACGTAGGTCATGTGATGTCCCAACACCTTTATCCCTGGTCGTCAGACTTCTTTGGCGCCACGCAGATTCACAAAGTAGCACCTGTTTAGCAGCATTTTTTTACACATGGTAACGCTGAAACGGTTTGTTTTGTTAGGTTTAGGTAGTTGGTTAAAGTGTCCAACATTGTTTGACCAATCCACTGCCCCTTACAGCCACCCAAAGCAATCTGCACTCACCGGCCACTCATTAGGAACACCTGTAAAGTCTTTTGTTTTGTTGAGAGTCAGAAGTGTGTAAATTCAATGATGTTTATTACTGAGGCCATCGTTAAAGGTGGTGTTGTACTGAACTCAGTTATATTGAGATGTGTCTCAATTTTTTGTCCTCCATATTTACATACATGAGGGGCCAGAGTATTAGAAACACCTCTGAATATAGTGCAGCTCATACAGCACCACCGATTATGACCTTGACACTGAGATATCATTGAATTAACACCTCTGTGACAGCTTAGGGGAAAAAAGCCTGGACATTACAGGCGACATAAAAGCAAATCTTAGCTGCTGTGTTAGATTACATTAGATTTTTCAGGTGAACCCTAATGAAGTGACCGGTGAGTGTATATGGGTCTTTCTACTACATCACCTGATTTTCAACATGTTGAGAAGAGTGTTTAATATTGCTGCGAAGGGCTTTTTACTGATGAGGCCTGATGGATCTCATGCAGACACTCAAGTGTGCCTTCCCATATGGGTTGCACCCAATGGGTAGATGGAGCCCACTTTGGACCAATCCCGTATCAAGGTGCATTGTCTTAATGGTAAGACAACTTTAGCCCATTTATATTCTTCTAGGTGCCCATGTTGGCACCAACGCTAGCCCACTTAAAGTGCCACTCATTGTCCAGTTAAAACCCACCTCATCCAGGTTAGCCAGTGTGGGTACCACTTGGATGTGTTGGCTGGGTTACTCGTCTGTATGAGAAGGGCACGACACAGCTACAGCTTCTGAAGGTGAGGGAACGACAATTAGATGAGCTTTTCCTGAGCTTTAAGCACATCTCATGGTCTTTAAAGTGGATGCTGAGTTTACAACCCCCACCCCCCCATCCTAAATAATGTCTACACTACACGAATGTATATTTTAAATATATTCGTCAGTGTGTGCAAAACTAGCGCTGTAGGTGTCAACCTCGTGAGAAATGTATGAATTAAGCAGAGCTTGTGTTCTTTCTCAAACCTATTTTCACTAAATAATGAAAGAGGCTGTAAACACCAGTTCCCTGGACACTATATTTTAGATAAATAGTTCATTTGTCCTCAAGGAGGATGCTGTGTATATTGTACATATGCAGTTAATTTCTTATTCATGTAGCAAAACAAACCTCAAAATTGAGTGTGCAGGAAATGCATTCCAAAGATACCAGCCTAGTTTTCTTTCCAGTCTTCAGTTACATGACAACTTCAACCACACTAGTCGATTACAACCAGCCAACAGATTCTGCACCCACTTCACTACATGCATAAAGGTATATGATATAAGTGGCCTAGAGTTCCAGGTTCAGACAGGCACTGAGTTAAGCCTGTAACATTTGAATTAAGACTTGAGCATAATGTTAAACTTTCTGCCAGATAGTCTTCACAGCTAACCTTTCCCTTCGCTCCGCTCACGTTCACTACTCGCCCCTTCTCACTTGCTCAACACACACTCGATACGCACTGCCCGCCACAAGCTACAGCAAGAAGGTGGGAGAAATGTCAGCGTGCTCAGGTCCAGGTAGGAAAAACTCAATCTATAATGATTGTTCCAAAAGAGAAGGGAGGGTTAGCAGTTAGCCTCTGAGGTCATTTCTCAATAATTGTTGATTTATGATATAATGTGTAATTCTCTTCCTCCTGTTAATAGGTGCTGTGCAGTTAATTAGCAGGCCAGACTTGTCTGATTGCTCAGAATATTTTCATGTGATACAGACAAAGAGACAGATAAGCATAAGAAGGAGAGAGAAAGAGCAAGCAGCAGATATTGGAGAGAAGAGAGTGAGACAAAAGAGTGAGACAAAGCAGCAGTCGATTACAGTATACGTGAACAGTGCAGGAACTACACTGCATGAGGTGTATCGCAAAATGTGTATGACTGAAGGAAACCCGTACAATAAGCCAATGGTACCACACGTACATTTAACTTTTATTCAACAATAGTCAGTAGATGTTTAATGATAGCGAATGACAGCATTTTCAATGATTAAGACGTGTACTTCAGGCGCCAGAATCCTAATCTCTCCTTGGCTTCCAAAATGGCTTGCTCATAGCCGGACTTGCTCTCATTCTATATATAGGATGATACATGCAATGCATAATACTTATTACATCCTGGCAATTTAGGGAGCACAGAAAATCCTTTATGAAAATCCTTCCTACTTTCCTCCACGCTGTATTTAGGTCATGCATGGGCAGACTATTCTGGCTTATACCTGACCTGACAGAAAGTCCAAACTCCATATTTTAAAATGAAAACTTTCTCTCTCTCTCACTGCTCGCAGACTAGTCTACAACTCATCAACCGTCCATCTTACATAAGGTACAAGTGGACCAACTGTAAATATTAATGCAATAGGAAAACAAACAGGGTTTCATCAAGCCTTCGTTAGCAAAGTGTCAAAACAACAAGCTGGATTAATCAAACCTGACTCACCACTTTGCTTTGATGTGTGAAGAAGATGGCGATGACAAGGAGGAGACTCGCAAACGCTCTCCAAGTCTACATGAAAACCACAGCCCACTCAGTGAGTTCAGCAGAGATGTGTGAAATAAAAACACAGGGTTGTACAGTGAATGAGCTGATCCTTTTGCAGCAACACAAGGAAGCATTGCAAGGCACAACTTTGGCTAATAGAATATTCGCAGCCCAACATACTTTACAAGTAATAATGGGTGTGGCGTATTTCTTCCTTGTGCATTGTGATGTTAATTTACATATAGAAAAAAACCCTGAAAATATAAATGACTTCCCTTCAAAGCGTCACAAGATGATGTCTGTAACTGTAACTACGTTTAGGAGCCAATTAACAGTCGGTGCAAAAGCCAGAAGACTTGATTGGTGGCTGTAATTTCAGCTGTTTATGAGCAAAAATGCTGCAATAGGTGGTGAAACATTGTGAAACACCATTCTGAGGCCTTGAATTCGGGGTTTTGGCCGTCAAAATCTTCGATTTTGGGAGCCAAGTGACCCTGTTTGGAAAAGTGGGAGGAGCTGAGGAAGAGCTAGGCATAATGCTAAGCTCTCTGATAACAGTAGTGTTAGTCTTTCATGATAACAGCAATAATAATTGGATTGCTCATTTAAATAGGATTTAGACTTATTTACAGCGGACCACGGATCAATGCATATTTCAGGTTTCCATGGTAGTGACTGCACTAGTTAAACGCATCAATCAATGAGTGGATGTGCCATCATTTTCTTCAGTTAAACAAAGACAAAACTCAGGTAGTTGTATTTGGAGCTAAAGAGGAACGATTAAAAGTCAGCGCACAGCTTCAGTCATTACTGTTGAAAACCACTGACCAAGCCAGAATTCTGGGCGTAGTGATGGACTCAGACCTGAATTTTCAAAGCCGCATTAAAACAATTACAAAGTCGGCCTACTGTCACCTCAAGAATATATCCAGGATTAAAGGACTTATGTCTCAGCAGGATCTGGAAAAACTGGTTCACGCATTTATCTTCAGTCGACTTGATTACTGTAACAGCGTCTTTACAGGCCTCCCTAAAAAAATCAGACAACTGCAGCTGATTCAGAACGCTGCTGCTCGAGTCCTCAACAAGACCAAGACAGTAGATCACATCACTCCAGTTCTGAGGTCTTCACACTGGCTCCCTGTCTGTCAGAGAATAGACTTCAAACTACTACTGCTGGTTCACAAAGCACTGAATGGTCAAGGGCCAAAATACATTTGTGATGTAGTGACACAGTATGAACCATCCAGACCACTCAGGTCGCCAGGGACAGGTCTGCTTCCTGTCCCCAGAGTCAGAACCAAACATGGAGAAGCAGCATTCAGTTTTTATGCTCCGTACATCTGGAACCAACTCCCAGAAACATGCAGCTCTGCTGAAACACTTTTACTGAACAATTTTAATACATTTATTTTAATAACTGTTCTAAATATTCATGTCTGCACTGTAGCTTCTACTCTTATTTTTTTATATTTTGGCTTCTATTTTTATGTTATCTTCACTTTAATGTCCTGTTTTCTATGTGTTTGTTTGCTTTTGTTGTTCTGTGTAAAGCACTTTGAATTGTCTTGTTGCTGACATGTGCTACATAAATAAACTTGCCTTGCCTTCTCAGTCACAAAGTAGCAATAAATCATAACCTGCTTGACTGTCTACTTTACTCTTAATGGGACCATAGTTAACAATGTGCTTTAATAGACCTGTTTTTAACCTCGCTGTAGGTTTTTCACATTGACAGAACTAATAAGTTGTTTTTCTTTAGGGGATCTGTCACGTACTCTGTCCCACCTGCTCAGATCTGCAGCGTGGGAGCTGAGGGTCCTTTCAAGCTACGGATTAAAAAAGAAAAAAAGAAAGAAAAGATCAAGGGCATTGCTGGCATCAAACCTGATATTGTAGGCTGGAATTATAGAGTACCACCTCTTATGAGGAGACACAGCCAGCGGCCCCTTCAACAATTCTATAGTGCACTCAACAATGCATCTTGTGCACACGTGCCTTCAGTTGTAGATGTACTCCATTTCTACCCTCGAGGGTTTCTCCATATGCATGGAAAGGGATGCTTCTAAATTTATACACATTTCACATAAAGAAACAGATTAATAACTTTATATGTTCATTTCTTTTCACAATATAGGCTCAGAACTCTACATTTAGCCCAGAGTATGCCCATGAAATGAAATATGCTCACAAAGGCTCCTTAAATCTTTTTGAGCTGAGGTCTGCTCTGATTTATTGTATGGGTTTTTTTTGTTTAAGACATAGAATAACACACTGATACAAGCCCTGAACAAAATGCCTTGGTTAAATGAAGTGCAGACTCTTACTAAGTAATTGCTGCTGAGTTATTCTACAAAGTTTGTGTCTCTTGTCTTGAGCACCTAGTTGATGAAGTAGCGACAGCGCACCGTTCGTTCAACTTGTGTTTTTTCTCATAGTTTTTAAGAAGGGCAACGAAATTGAGCATAATGCCAGTCTTTTACTTGGTTTCATACTGTCACATTGCACTAACAGCAGATTTGTTGTCAGTTCCATGTACAAAAGATTGAATGTACAGAGTAAAGCTGGCGAGGGTAGATACACGGACACCTCAGAAACGACGGATTTACACACACTTGGAACTGAGGAAGCAGTCCGTCTAAAGCCGAATCAAACAGTATGGGATTTTTTTTTTATCTTATCACTGTTGCTAGTCTCGCAGGTTGAATGTCCCACAGGGTACCTCCCGCTACTCCAGATGGCAAGTCCACCCCCGACTGTCTCCATTTTCTTTGACAGGAGGAAGGTAGAACGGCACATCTAAGAGAGAGGAAAAATAAGTTTGAGTCTCTCTTGATTATTAGACCTATTTCTGCACAAACCGGGAAGTTAAGTTAGAACTCAAAGTTTCCAAAAAATAGATCTGGCAGGTTTGCATAAGTTTAAAAACACAATCTCTGCAATTATTATTATATACCGCTGAACATCCATCTGCGAGCTTTTCCTCTCCCATGTGAAAAGAGCATAAAGAACCTTTCTGTTTCCAGCAGAACGTCTGTCCTTTAAAGCAGGATGAAATTATGGGTTTCTTGACAGACCTTTACACTTGAGGCACAAAGGTAACAGTGCTGGCCTTTGTCTTGCCAGGGGGGAGGGACGTGGATGGTGAAAGGGTGATATTCTGGAGCAAGTTCAGGCTTACAGTCTAAGCTGGAGAGCTATACATTAATCAAAAAACACCCATACACATTCACTTACTCCCACACACCATTATTTCTATGCCCTCCAAGTAACGATTGGGTTGCATAGACTCGGACTCTAATTTAATGTAACTCCATTTATCACCCTGAATTAGATTTCATGTTGCTACTTAATAATTTACATCCCCTGGAAAGCACTCTGGGCTTTCATCTCAGTATCAGTGAACACTGGAAGATGACTGGAGGTAATGGCCACTACAGTGGGGCATAATTTACGCTGCAGTGTGACACAGACGGTACGTGAAAACAAGATAATCTGTGCACCATGTCATAGTCCAGGACGACCAAAGTCTTTGGTCTCTAATCAGCTGTGTGAAACTATATTGTGCAGTTCCAGCTCATTGCTGTGTCATTGGTACAAACACATAAACGCTGTACTGTTTCTGTGGACACAACCCTAATCTACAGGACCTCTCCCGGGAAGAATGTGATTACAAATAGTGCAGCATAATGTTCTGTAGTCGTTTTAGTGCGGAGAAGTTGGAAGGGCAGAACAATGTATCACGAAACAATTAGTATTGTTTATCAAATGTCACAAGTTGTTCTGCCTCTGCCCTGGTGACAGCCGCTGCCTGAGGCTTCATGTGTTTGGTGACATGTCTGTCAGACTGTCTGTCCACACCAGTCTTGTTAATGTAATATCTCAGGAACCACTTGAAGGAATTTCTTCCAGTTTAGCACAAATGTTCTCCTGGACACAAGGATCAACTTATTAGAACTTGGTGGTCAAAGGCGATTTCTTAAAACTGTTTGAGATGAACTGTTAAGTTCATCTTTCTTGTGACATCACAGGGCCTTAGAAAAACACTTTTCTGGCATGCCCGAAACCCTGCCCCCTCCTTGTGAATTTAATATCTCAGGAACGCTAAGAGGTAATATCTTTAACTCTGACACAGCAGTCCACTTTGACTGAAGGATGAACTGATTAGATTTTGGTCTTAAGGTCAAAGATCAAAATCACTGTGACCTGATGTCTGTCCATTTTCTGTTAACAGGGGACTCCTCTCCTCCTGTCTCCAGGCAACACCTGAGGGGAGTTTTATTCCATCTGTTTCATTTTTATTTTTCTACCTGAGCATCAGCATTTGAGAAGTTAACGACCCCGCCTCCCCCCCGACCCTTACGTACCCTGTTATTCTGCTCTCATGAGAAGGGATTCTGACATTTCCTACAGAGAGGGGTAGAGAGGGAGAGATGACCTTTGGTATTATGTCCCTAGTGTAAATTCATATGCCTTCATTTTGTTTTTAGGGTTAAAAACTAAATTAAATATTTTCCATTTATAAATAAATTCCCCTCACCAGGCCATATAAGACCGTCATTCTGTGGAAGCACTGACGGATGTAAACTGAAGCTGACTGATGGAGGACGGATATGACTGGAAGGCAGTGTTGGAACTATTCTATGTCTGTAACACAAAGACTGAGATAAGTCAAATTAATTAATTGAGATTTAATGTCTTTTTAACCATTATTTAATAAGGCAATGGTCTTTTGTGGGAGCTCCTTATCACACTTAGTTTCACATATTCAAACTTGGAAGCTGCCCAGACCAACTGGAGTCTGATCTGTGGGCCATTGAGCAGTTGGGGGTTAACAGCCTTGCTAAATGGCAGCATATCAGTAGCGCTGCTCTTTTACTTCGTATTTTCCTGCTGGTCATGAGACTGAACCAGTGAGTTAATCAGTGACCTTACCATGCCTGCTTCTTTAACTTTTGGCCACCGCTTGCAAATTAGCTCAAATTAAGCTGTGTTTATTTGATTGAGACTGAAGGACGCTTAATGTACCGTGCCCGATGATTAAGATTAATTTATTTATTTTCTGTTTGTTTACCCTGTTTGACAGGCTGATACGTATAAACAGTAAATATCATTACGTCAACAGATTTATGGTCCATTGAAGAGAATAGATTTATTGGCTTATGATGGCTTGTCATCGTAACAAATTCACAGATATGCCAAGCATTTGCCAAGTTCAAGGACAACAGTAGACTTAGCATTATGTTTGCGTAATGTTAGACTGGTGAGGTTCAAAAGTTAAAAGTGTTTGTAAAAGATTGTTTGCGTTTGCGGGTAGGTAGGCAGATAGATAGCATGTGGTTCTCTTAAATATTAAGCGCAGGAAGCACTCAGTCATGCTAAGATGAGTGCTTTGAAATAATAAATTGCAAAATGCAAATAAGGAGAAGATTAGACTGTGTTTATGGGTGGCATTTAATTTTAATTGGTTCATTATTTCCGGAAATTACATTTTTAAACTCTCCTGACTGCCACAGCTGTGCTTGGTGCTGCGCCGAGGGAGTGGAGGCTACAGGTCGAGAGCATGCCTCTCTGCAAACCAGACTCCAGCGTTCGATGTAACACTTGGCGGGAAGTTGGAGATCTTTCTCTTTTAGTAGTCAGCATTGATGATGAAAAGAATGTTCATCACGAGAGGGAAACTACACCTTCTTCAAAGACAAAATGATGAGATGGAGGTTCACAAATCTTAACTCTCATGCTGTCCTGTTGTCCTTATAAATCCCCTTTTATTCCCTAAGTTATCGTCTCACCACTTGTCACTCAGCTTGACAGGTGTCAAAGGGAATGGATCCAATCTACAATAAAAGCCCTTGCGTTGTGTGTAGCTGTTTACCTTTCATGAAACTATTTATGCTTCTTCAGTTGACCAGTCATTTCACGTGAGCCATGTGTTAGAAAGGAAGAGAACGAAGATACCTTGAAACAAACCAAACAAAACAGACCTCAAACTAGTAATGGACCTTGACATAGGCACTAAACGGATGCTATCTTGTGCGTCTGCACGAGACTTGAAAGAGGGGTAACACAGCGTTAAGAAACCATGAAACCACTGTATTTGGATACCTTGACTTTTGGAAATATTTTCTTTCCTGTCAATAATATATCTTATGAGTGTCTCAACTTTGCTTTGTGTTCAGTATTGCAATTCCAACACCAGTTTGTGACTTCTGTCCTTCTAATTACTGTCTATCTTTGATGTCTTTGTTTTCTGTCGAGAGGTATGATACAGAAATGCCACAGAATATACAGTATGATAAAACATGTGCAGAGGCATTGTGATGAGAAATGAAGCCAGAGCTGACATTTCTTCTTTATTAGGGGGCATGACCTGCAGGTCCAGAACAACAAGGGTCTTAACAAGGTCAGTGGATCTAACTCGCATCCTTCGCATCTGCCAAACACAATTGCTTTCCCTTCAGTTTAATAAGCTCAAATACACAATGCATGCCCGGTTGTCTTCAGACGATAAATAAAATCATAACGCGCATATTGTAGTTTGAGATGTGCATATCAAACAGCCCTCCTGGGATCATTTGCTGTCATCAGCAAGAAGGGCAAAATGAACCCTGGAACGCTGCTGTGAAACAGCGTCAGTCCCATGGCGTGAAGTATAGAGCCACTGCTGCCTATAAAATGTCAGTGTGCCCTCATAGATGACTGGTTTCATCAGGATAAGGCTTGATCCAGAGATAAAGTGCCCCTCCTTATCGACCATGACAGTTCTTGCTTGTTTTATCACACACAAAGTGTAGGCGCACGCCGCGCTGTTCACAGGACTCCCCGCTGGCATCAATAGCAGCAGGATTTTCGAACGGGATTTGGCTGGTCTCAGGCTTGTGAGCAGTGATCCCTGATGCAAAGCTGTCTTATCTGACAAGTGTGTGTGTGTGAGTGTGTATGCGTGTGCATTCTTTTTACTGAGTGTATGTGTTTGTGCGTTTGTATTTGTGTGTGTATGTGGTGTTTGTTTGCCCCTCTGACTGACTACACAGACAGTAGTTATCTGATATCAAGAGCATGAGGGCATTAGAGTACGGTCCAACACTCTATCCCTCCCTCTGTCACCCCCTCCCCTTTATCCATCCATCCTCCCAGCCATCCATCTATCCACCACAAGCACTCCATCAACCCCCACCCTCCTTCCGTTATCCTTCATCCACAGCACAGAGCTCAGACTCCGGGGGAGATTATGTCTGCCTGTTAGCCTCTCTGTTCTGATACGTTAGAGCAGAGTTTTTATTTTTTATCCCCTTCGCACACGTGAAAGCTGACATGATTGGCACTCATCTCAAGTTCTGATTGTTGTGCTGGGTTCAGATTTTGTGGAGGAGTCGCTTCTTAGATTTTGATACAGAGGCAAAGCTCCACTGACAGCCAGAACGACGAAGGTGCGGCAAGCAGTCAGCGTCTCTTTAGTCAGCGCCTCTTTATCGGCAAACGCAGGCATTGTCTTGTCTCCAAAACTTCTCCTCCTGGGAGATGTTTTGTATTGCTGAGTCATAATGGGAAGCGGTTCAGTGCTGCCACATCTAAGCTCAAAGGAAATCTCAGTAAAGAGCTCTGCTTCTCTAGGAATGCAAAAAAACAAAGCATCTATTTTAATTTAATTGATTTGGTTGTTACTTACTTAATTTGCGCAGGAAGATTCATGTAATGAGTGGCTAAGATTTGAACCCAGGCCAAATGTAGGCATGAGTAATTGCACAAGTTACAATTTTAAGCATTACTGCATGCACTTTACAATCAAGGGACATCTCTTTCTTCATTACTGCCCTGCTGCTAGACTTCAGAGCAAGATCCAATTACTTTTTCCTGATGGCCTACTTCCATTTTAATTTTTACACAAACAGAACGACAATTCAATTCTGTCTAATGTACAAAGTTAATACAGTTCTAATTTTATAAAACCCCTGCAAAGCTCAATTCCAGATCATTAGCCAGCTGTTTTTTGTTTAGGACTCATTTGGGATCAACAGAACATTTGTGCAACTTCTGAACACTTAAAAAAGTTGTAACGTCAGCGCCTTCAATTGTTAGGAAGCTTGTAAACTGTTTTCAATAAATGACCCGACAATAAAGGAACTCTTTTTTTTTTTTCCATTACTAACTGCCACCATGCTATGCACAGAAACAAGCTAACGACAATGACTTCCTGGTGGACAACTGGCGAGGGTAACTATACTGTCTCAAAACTTGTTTATGACTGTGTTTATTTCAAGTTGAAAAGTTAAAACACATTGTTTCATTTATTGGGCTTATGCTGTGCTCATTTAAGGTACTTTAAATGCTAAGTGGTAAATGGACTGTACTTATTTAGCACTTTTCTAGTCTTTGCGACCACTCAAAGCTTGGCTACGCCACCGGGAGCCATTTGGGGTTCAGTGTCTTGCCCAGGGACACATGTAGACTGGGGATCAAACCTCCGACCTTCCGATTGAAAGACGACCGACTCTACCACTGAGCCAGAAGCCGCCACTTCACTGTTCTGCTTACACCTTTCATAAGACAATATTCCAAAGTTAGTAATAACTTACTAATAACATTAGTAAAGTGCCTTACTAAGCTTCTTTAAAATGTATTAACTATAAAGGCTAATAATTAAAACACAGTGTCACTGTTCTAACTTACACTGCAGATGATTTAAAAAAATAAAAAGTTTTGGCTTGCCAGCCTTAATGCCAGAAAGTAAAGTCAGCCTAGCTAACTTTTTGCTTGTTTGATCATAGACTGCATAAAAAGATGGCCGACATGACAGCTCCCTAAAAGTGAAGCCAAAGCCTCTCTATCGCCCCCTGCTGACTGGGTGCAGAAAAGGCCATAAAGCCCGCCTCCTCCATGTTAACAGATGGGACATGAGTCAAAGTATAAAATCAAAATACAAGCCAAATAAATGTTCTCAAACATGGTTTCTGTCATTATAGCTAGTTCTTATCATGCTGATTTATGTCCAAGTGTTCATTTTTCTGACAACTTTACTTTTAATTAGTTATTTGATGCTGTCAAAAGGATGATTGACAGCTCTGTTGACAAATACAGCTCCTGCAGTCGATCTGTTCCAGAGTAACAGAGTGGAGGACGAACGGTGAGAGGAGACGTAACAAAAACAATCACTACAGTCATTAAAGTTTACATACCTGTGAACTTTAACCTCAGACCAACACAAAGAAGCTGTTCTGCTGGCTCCAAATGACGTCACCATCACAAGATGGCAGCGCCTATCACGGGGGCTATTTTGGCATCACTCGCACAATGAGAGCAGATGGAGACGTGTCGTCCATCTATATATAGTCGTTGTGTTTGATGCTAAAACTACAGCTGACTTTTGGCATGTTTGCTCTTCCTAAATGGAAATCTAAAAACCCTAACAATAAACCATCATTAATGTTACCAGACACCTTAATACACAAAAAAGTTGTGGGTTAAAATTATGTTGCGCACAAATCACCTCAACATATTGTTTAAATATGTCAGTAATGTGAAACACTGCATCATGAGTTAGAATTTTAAGCTTGGAGCTTCCTTGATGCTGAAGTTGTTCACTTAGACTCATCTTCTTTGTAGCACTCAGTGTTCTGGCATTTGTCTCTTCTGACTACATTGCTTCCAGGTTCTGTAGAAACAATCAGGGAGGTTTCTTTGTTCTAAAATGGTGCCACTCACTTTTTAGTCATCCTCTGTAGCTAAAGCTGGGCATATGCACAACTCGTAACTGTCATTTTTGTCGCTCTCACATCAAACAGCCGTCTCTCCTGTGGGTTCTTGTTCCGCCAGCGTAATGGTGGGCACATTAAATGATGAGGCACAGACGAGGAGTCACTGCAAATTACAATATTTTCTATTTGGACTGAGTCACAAGGGATCTCACAGCACAAATGTGAAACATACTTTGTTTTTCACCCATATTGAGCTGAAGTAGAACTTGAGAGGAAAGAGCAGCTTGTAGCACTCATTGTGTGTGTGTGTGTGTGTGTGTGTGCTTTTGTTTGTGCAGCAACAGACAGCATTGATGTTGGAAGAGAGAGAGTTTGAAGTGATAGAAGGCCGCTCGGGTAGAACCGAACAATGATTGCAATCAAACACATCAGCTAAACAAGTCAGATGATGGACTCTGATTGAGAACGGCCGCTGACTGACTGTTGTTCATCATTTTCAAACACATCACGTGTGTTTCACTCTGCAAGGGCAGAAAACATTTGTGCTGACAGAATCATGTTCACAAACCTCCAAATGTAAGTCAGACCGCCTCTCTGACCCAATCACAGTAAAAAAGCTTTGATGGGAGATAAATGCAATAACGGGGCAATAACAGGGAAAACATGGTTTTATAAAACAGACAGTTTAATGTTTAGCACTGGATATCCAGTCCAACAGCATGTGTCTCAACAAGATTGTAAAGGGCCACTGCAGCCAAATGAAAAATGTTTTGGTAACACTTTATATTAAGGTACACATGTTCACTATTAATTAGTTGCTTACTAGCATGCATATTGACTCTTAATTAGTCATTATAAAGCCCTATTAACACCCTTTTCTGCATGACTATATTCTACAACTACTGGGCCACTAACTGAGAGTTTTCCCTTAATAACCTCCTAATTACTGCTTATTAACACATAGTAAGGAAGTTGTTGTACATTAGTTACCATCTTAATATGCTTTGCTCGGTAACTGCCTTATAAGGTGGTAGTACCACATCAATAGTCATTCTCTCTTAATAACACTTGATAAACATGGTCTATTCTTGTGGAACAAAACACCCAATTACAAGTGTCAATGCAGTCCATATAACTCTAAATTAAGTTGAATATGTTACCCATTCCAAAGTGAGGTCTTGCTCATAACTAATTCACTAGTAGTTTGACACTTATTCACCCACACAGGTTCCCTATTCTTAAGCTTAGCTTATAGCACACAACCACTGTATCAGACGTGATGGCTTACACCTTGAAAAATCATAGAGCTCTATGGAGATGCACAGGTTCCAATCCCATCCAGTAGAAGAAGAACAAACATGTTCGAGGAAGAACAAATTTACTGCCTAAACTAGCTATATACTTGACATTTTTCGTGTGTAAAGGTTCACACAGATTATAACCATATATCTATGTATTTATGTAGGAGATATTTCTACTTGTGCTGACTTTGTTCTTCTTCCTTGCTTGCTGTTAATAAGCAGTAATTCGGAGGTTATTAAGGGAAAACCCTTAGTTAATGGCCTAGTAGTTGTAGAATATGGTCATACAGAATAAGGTGTTAATAAGGGCTTTATAATGACTATTTAAGGGTAAATATGCTAATAATATGCATGCTAATAAGCAACTTATTAGTAGTGAATCTGTGTACCTTAATATAAAGTGTTACCAATGTTTTCACTCAATCTTAGTGATGTTTGGCAATAAAAAAAAGTTTCCATCCGACATGCTGGGGTTTAGGATATATACCTATTTAAAGTTCTGGTGAAATGGCTTACAAAGTGTTAAAGTGCAGTAAGCAAGGGAGCATATTGATATGAGTCGCCAATAAAGCTGAAAACAAATACACAGCTATGACCCTAACTGCTAGCTTGCTCACAGGTCCTAACCATCATGGGGGGCGGATATAAAAATACAACAAAGCATGTCATTGGACGGAAAATTATCCCAAGTACCCAAGTGCAGGATGAGTCATCCAGTTTCCAGGAAATATCAAATAATTAAATACTAACAGGAATACCTCAAAATAAGCATATAAGTGACAATCCAGTGCAATGCATGTGTATGGAATATTCTTTGGGCGTCTTTAAACACACAAAGTGACATTTAAAAAGCCAACTGCAATGTTTCCATAATCTGGTTGTCATGAATAATCCACAGGCCTTTTAACACAGGGACTATTTCTTTGGAAGAACCAACCAAAACCTTCTGCATGGTTGGCGAAACAAGGGGACAAAGGGGGAACCATTTAAATGTGGCGAGCTGACTTTCAGAGTGTCATTCATTATGAAAGACCAGGACACTGTTTGTTGAGTCGCATCCAGCAGCAAACCTTCTTCTTCCCAAACGCTTAATGGGGCATGCCTCTGATCCACAGCTGTTAATTGGTGCTTATGTGCTTTTGGGCAACACTTCCGCATTGATCATCAGATGTTTTAAGTTGAGAGAGGACATAATTCAAAAGATGTCTGTAGTTTACTGAGTTCAGTGGCTCATTATGTTATAGCACTCCATTCCTACAGTCTGAATAAACCGTTTAGCTTAGTGGATATGAAATGATTATATAGCTGCCAGCAGTGCTACTGGGACTGTTGGGACTGTGAAGAACTTGAGCAATACATCTTACTTTATTTAGAAGTGGACATACAAAGCTGGACTGTTGCTACATTAAGTCATGTTCTCACTGTATGTTCTTTTTGTTCATGAAGTCCTTTGTGACATTTTTACAGCGTACATTTCGGCTTGTACCCTGACCTCAGTACACCCGCACTGTGTTGCAACTCCTACTGCTGAAAATCACTGTAATTTGTGCCATTAGGTGTCCCTTCTCCCAAGAATCCTGATGCCTCTAAAATCTGGCCTGTCAGAAATACCTGCAGTCTCAGCATGAGTCCGTGAGTCATCTTCTTCAGGAACAGAGAAAAGCCGGCTCACCAGGAGGATCTGAAACAGCAAACATAAAAGGACTGTTGAAAGAAAAGACAAATTGTGATCAGAAAAATATAATGCAGGACGGAAAACTTGAACAATGCTCGTGAAATACTCTACACGATATGGCACCAACTCTGTGTGTTGCCATGCATGAGATTTTGCACACACTCTTTTCCAGCGTGAAACAATGAATCAAGGCAATATTTAGTGAAAAAGTTCACGGTGGGAGATAGACAGACAGAGCGAAACGGTGTGAGAAGCTTACTGGCAGTAATGGTGGTGCCAGATGGGAGAGGGAAGAGCTGCCCAGGAGAGGCGCCAGTAAGCAGAGACAAGCAGTGCCAGCCCAACTGTGTCTAACAGGAGGTCCAGCTATTTAATCAAACCCAACACTGAAACCGCACCAGTGCCAGATGCAATTCAAATCCTTATATAATGCCAATTAGTTTTATATAGATTTCCCACCACACCCTCTCTCAAAGACGTTTCTTATTATCATTTGTGAAAAACTGCATCTACATAGTAAAGGAGATGTGAGGGATTTCAGAATTATAAGATAGTGGGTGACATGATATAGAGAGAAAGCCGAGCGGAAGATCGATGCACAGAAAGGAATGTAAATTCACTTCTTCAACAGGGCTATATTTACAGAGCGGCAACCTCCGAGCTGAAAAATTAAGTGTCAAAAACTGCAGTTCCTCAACTGGCCACTTGAGGCTGGCTCCAAGAGAGAGTGACTCCCCTTTAGGCCCCATATTGATGTGGCCAACTTGCAGGATTAAACATGTCATTAAACAAATGCTTTTCTGGTACCAGAAAACAATTTAGGTCTCTGTTGCTCATTTCTGTATTCATTACAACTGTACGGGTGGTGAATTTTTATACAACTCAGCCATTTAAATTATATAGAGGCTGAAACTTGTGCATAATAAGGGGCATGCATGCTTTGAGTGACAGGTGGATGCTGCGAGCTGCCTGCTTGTTGTCACCTCAGATAAATCAGTCACTGAGCTTGATATCTCAGCTGTTCATGTGGTTTCGGTGCATTTGAGGTTTTTCAAACAAATATGACAAATAATATGACTTGCTGTGTGATTAATGTACTAACAAACCATTCAGAAGGGAAGGCTGCATTTCTATTTGTTGAGTCAAATTTCCAGTATTATATTGTTAATATATGGGCACGACTTATGAGGTATTTATGTATGCGCTGACCATACACTCAAAAAATTAACTGAGGCTAAACAGTGACTTTATGTATTTCAGTTACATAGAAAGTTTGCATCTTATTTTATTACATAAGATTAAAGTAAAGGGTCATATTAAATGCAATGTATTTTTATCATTAGTCAGTCTAAGTAAACTAAATAACTTTGAGTAAGTTGCACTAATGCAAACTTATACATCAGACTTAAAGGGCATTTTTAAATAACCAAAATGTGTTTACTCAAGAATTATACACAAAAGTAATCCATTGCAAATAGGTTATTCTATCTCTTGTAATAAATCTTAAACTGCTACGATCACACTATGGATCATCTGTCTCTGACCCGCGCTGTCCCTCTCGTCGGCTCGTCCCGTATTAAAAACTTAGATGCAGTCTCCTCACTGAATAAATACTGACACGACCTGTCTGTATTTCCGTGCATGTGGCCGTGATTCATGCGCACGCATGTCAATGAGCAGAGCAGAGCCAAAAAGGTTGGGAACCTGCTTTACACTGAACTTATGTCATAAAATTAGATGGAAACTCTGTAATCGAAATACATAAAATCACCGTTTAGCCTCAATTATTTTTTTGAGTGTACCTGGCTTGTCAGCTCGTTCAGTGTTTGTCAATCACAGATTTGCGTTGTAGTCAGTATTGTTGTAGGCTGTCCCCACCAGTGGAGATGGCTTGTTGCAGTGATGAGACAGCTAGTTCTTTTAAGCTCACTGGCTCGTGCCGTTCAACTGCTGCTTAATCTCTCACCTGAGATGTGGGCCAGCAAATGGAAAGTCCACTGTGTTCCACAAGCTCTACTAAACTCTTCAATCTGATAAACACACAACTCTGGTCAGCCACCACAAAAAGAGTCCCGTGGAAATAACATGGTTAACGTTACCAGCTGATGAATTAACCACAGGTACAGACTTTTGCCAATCCCTCGTTCCACTTCTGGCTCCAAAAATCAATATGGCGACGGCCAAAATGCCGAACTTAAGGCTTTTAAAAGGCAGTCAACAACATTTCTGGGGCTACAACCATTGTTAATACAGTTATTGTTTTTTATATGACAGAAACACCGTACACTATGTGTGAAGGTTCAACATTTGTCCTTGACTAAATCCAAAACTGGCTTGCAGCTGGCCGTACCTACTGCCCAGATTCACACACCCTGTCATTTGGGTGATTGAGCTGCCAATACACCCCCACACACACAAATACACACCAAGTGAAGAGAACATATCTTACTAATAACAAGACTATCACTCATAATGTCAAGGTATCCCTTTGAGACGGCTGATGAAATCGTCCTGTGCTGCTCTGTGGGGGATGAAGGAACAATCCAACGGAGGAGGGGACAGCTAGTTTGAGCAAGAAATAACTGGAAATACCTTGATTAAATTCAGAGGTGTGAGATTTTCATCAGCGTGATACCGCTCAGTGGGGGAGTGGGGGTAATGGTAGGGGCTGGGAGTCTCTCCTGTTGACAGAAAGGACACACTGCTTGTCAGCAAAGTCATCTTTTCTGCGCACAACATCTGCGCTGATTTGGTGCTGCACTGTAAGCAGGCCATTAATCTAAAGCAGGACCACTCCTTATCGTGCGGAGCGACAGGCACCCTCACACTGCGAGAATGAAAAATAGATATCAGGGTTTTTTTTCTTCACTGCATTTGTCTCTGTGTCCGTCTTATTCTTATCAACCACCTCCTGCTTCTCTGAGGTCATTTGAATTCGACATGGTTTTGCTCTCTTAAGAACTGCAACACCGAAATACCTTTTCCCGAAATAGAACCGTGCCTCTTGACCCCCTTTCTTTTCTTTTTCTTTTTGGAGTGCTGCAGCCTCGGCGTTGGATCGATGCACAGCGGTGCTGATGCTGTGGCATTTCCTCAAGGAGATGGATGTTGTGGGGTCTATAAGGCAACGTAGTGACATTTACATAAGGGAGAATGGATGCTGTCGGGCCAGAGAGGAAGGAAAAAGAGGCAGGAGAGGAGCTGTGCAGAACAGTTATCAACCCCATCCTCACTGATGCTCCTTGACAGTCATTTTGCCCCACCTGCTGTGGTACAGCGATGGTACATGAAATATTTTCTTTACACCCTCTGCAATTCCAGCTCGCAAAGGAACTGAGGTGATGGCATATGTCAGCGCAGCGCAACAGGAACTGGGGGGAGGTTAATGAATAGATTTAAATAAAGATTTACATTTTTTCAGTGGATGGGAGCGGCGAAATGATTCAGGCCTAAGCCTGCCTGCCGCTTCAGCACGCTGAGTATTTATAAAAGAGGACAGGATGTGCGGAGGGACTCCGAGCGCAGCAGAACTCAAAGCTGAGCCAGCCAATCTCAAAGTTATTCAATCAAGAATGAGTACATTTGATATTATGAGTACCGTATTGAATGTGGGCCAAGGTGTGCCGCCCAAAGAAAAATGTTTCAAAGCTCAGGAAATGATTACCAAAATGTGCTGTTATATGTCAGGCCGACCTGCTGCAGATTGATCTGGATAGTAGTTTCATCCAGCTGAGGAAAACTTTTGCTTTCAGTGAAATAAAAGTAATTTCCTTGCACTATTTGGAGTCATCATTTTTCTCACCCAAATGGTTAAAAATCTCCCTTATTCAATTTAAATGCATACGTTATCTTGTCAGATTTTGATTGTTGAGTTTTCCATAAAGAGCTCCGTTTTTACTTCTCTCTATAAAAATAAAAGCTATGAGACTTTACAGGATTATGATGGATTTGGTGCATCTCACGCCAGATGATTTTCCAAACTGCACCATGGAAACCATTGGCTTATTCTTGCGCAGCTGAAACATTAGTCCAATATATTAGAGCATCTGTCTTATTTACCGATCTCAAATATCCTACTCTGTCATATGTGGGGGTTTATTGGAAGGAGTGACTGCTGTGAAATCACTCACACTGCTCCTTATTGAGGATCATATTAGATATAAATGGATCGAAATGGAGCTTCAGGTGAGATATTGACCGCCGGAGTTATTATCAAATATTGTTATTGAATTAGTCTGTGTTTTGAAACTCGTATTGGAATCAAAGTGGGATTTAAGAGGTTCAGACGGCTGAGCAGACGGGTGAGATAAGCATGTCTTATTACATAAACAGAAAAATTGAATCACACTGGAGGAGATATGCCAGTAAAACTTGATTCATTAGCGCAAAATTGGACCTGGCTGGACTCAGGACACATGATTTTACTGCATGTGCACATATGTTGTGCTTTAGCCAAAATATGCATGATGGTGATATGGATTAAATTAGTATATATAAAGTTTATATAAGGAGGAGACATAGTCACGGGATCTAAAACAAATGAAGGCAATGCAGATGTTGGGTTTTGTTTTTCATAGACAATTTGACTTCTTTTTTAACATTTTTCTCATATGTTTATTATCTCAGTTGCTAGTTTCAAGTCTTCTTCAATACAGTATGATGTTTAATCTGGAAATGATGGTCCCATTTTAATTAATGCAGGCTATGTGACCAATTTGAAAAAAAAGAGGGACTAAATGTTGAGCATCAAAAATGTATTCCACAAACCAGTGGGTTACATCACGGTTGGCCTTCTTTAGTCTTTATTATGTTTCTATTGTTGACTACTTGATTCTGATTAGTCAAAAGCATAGACTGTATAAAAAGATGGACGACATGACAGCTCCCTAAAAGTGAAGCCAAAACATTTCAAGCGCCCCTGCTGACTGGCTGCAGTATAGGTCATAAAGCCCGCCTCCTCCATGTTAACAGATGGGACATGAGTCAAACTATAAAATCAAAATACACGTCAAATACATTGTTCTCAAACATGGTTTCTGTCATTAAAGTTAGTTCTTGTCATGTTGATTTATGTCCAAGTGTTCATTAGTCTGACAAGTTTATTTTTAATTCGTTATTTGATGCTGTCAAAAGGATGATTGACAGCTCTGTTGGAAAATACGGCTCCTCCAGCCAATCAGTTCTAGATTAGCATAGAAGAGGACGAACGGCGAGAGGAGACGTAACTAAAACAATCACTACAGTCATTGAAGTTTCCATACCTGTGAACGTTAACCTCAGACCAACACAAAGAAGCTGTTCTGCTGTTA
Organism: Semicossyphus pulcher; assembly: GCF_022749685.1. Classification (NCBI taxonomy): domain Eukaryota; kingdom Metazoa; phylum Chordata; class Actinopteri; order Labriformes; family Labridae; genus Semicossyphus; species Semicossyphus pulcher. The sequence goes on from NW_027211715.1 coordinate 30,890,191, forward strand.
AACACGGCGGTCAGCCAGATCCTTGCTGTTTTTTCGTTAAGTGTGTGTTTTGGTCAGTGGAAGTGGCTACGGCAGCACCACCTGCCAATCTCTGCTGCGCAGACTCTGGCTTCAAGTGACGTCACCATCGCAAGATGGCAGCACCTCTCACAGGGGCTATTTTGGCATCACTTTCGTACAATGGGAGCAGATGGAGACGCGTCGTCCATCTATATTCATTGGTCAAAACCTGACCATTGCGTTGGACACACTTCTAATCACAGACTCTCATGGAGTACGCCTGTCATGTCAGTCCGCATTCCAGTGCCTTCAGTGTCAGCCCGTCTTCTGTGGCCAAAAAAAGAAAAGAGAATAAAAGAGATGAAGTAAACAGCGCAGCGAGACCAGGAGAGGTTAAAAGCCAAATTGAGCTGGATGACAGCGAAATCAACAAAATTGAAGAGGATGGACATAAAGTAATCACCAAAAGGAGCAGGGTATTGACTAAAGTAGTGTTTAAAGACTGGTTAATGGGAAAGAAAATGTCAACAGACTTTGACAATTATGGAGCAGAAAAGCTCAATCAGGTGCTGCAGTCGACACTGATTTATTAGTGCAAGATTTCATTCAAGGGATTCAACTGTTTCTTTAGCAGAAGAAATACAATCGTTTTCTCGTCAATAAGTAATGTCTCCATTTCAAACAAAGTCAGATTTGATTAATTTGGTAAGTAGCCGTGTAATAGGCAGGATAGTGGACATGGAGTGGGTTGTTAGAGCGGAAAGAAACTGAAGTATGAGACAGAACGTCTCCCTTTGGATCCTGTATCACGATGTCAAGGTTTCTTTCTATTATAACCCGCTCTCTGTACACCATCCCTTATTTGTCAAATACATATTCAGACAGTGGTGTGACTGTTCTGACAATAGCTTTTTATATTACATCACTAAAGAAAAGATCAACTCTCCGAGCGTGTGCAGATTGCAAATATAATAGCTTACATAATTTTCACATCTGATTGTAACAATTAAAACACACACATAATGTGTTAATAATTCTCTGTGAGCACTAAAAGATGATATATCCCAACAATGGAGCCGTCTGTGCAGTCTACCATTCAATTCTAATTAGTCCACAGGCTTATAATGTACTTGTCTTTTCTGGCTGTGGTTTTAGCACATCACTGAGTCCAACTGGTTGTCTTTAATCATCGAATGGTCTCATCAGCTCGATATTCCACTAAGCTTCTAAAGCAGCGCAGCAGGGAGGATCTTTTTTTTTGTCAAATTGAAAACCCTAATCTGTGCCAGGGAGAATTTCCATATCTGCTGCTCTGTTGTTGCAGAAGCTGCTTGCCCTGTCTCTGAACTGGCCAGTGAGCGTAGGGTTGCTACAGAGTGCTGTGGCTCAGGGAGGCACCTAGCTGTGATGCTGCATTTTCTGACCGGCCAACTTCCGCAGCGTCGGTGCGTTCGGGGTGCCCGTGTTTGATGTCTCTATCCGTTTGAAGCCCATCTGGGCTGTGCTTTAAGAATCCTACATGATTTGTTGACTTGCAGATTTAAATGTGTGTCTTCAACTGGAACGTTTCTGCTTGCTGAAATATGAACACACTGACAACAACAGCTACAATTACTGTGAATGATTACAGAGATTGCATTCCAGGGTTGAACTGGTGTCTTCTCACAGAAGCCCACATTAAACATTTCAGCAAACTGTTTTCTCCAAAGCATGGATTTTTTTTTTAAAACAAAGACAAAGACATGAGATGTTTTTGAGATTACCTGACCAACAGGTTCTCCCTCTACAGGCTACAATGTTACAATTTCATTTAGCAGACGCTTTTGTCCAAAGCGACGAACATCTGAGAGTTAATACAACACAAGCAACGATCAAGACAGGAGGGGACAAAGTAAGTAAGAGCCAAGAAACAGCTTCAAGTGCGATCGGACACTGGTGCCGACAGGCAGTGTATAGGGCGTTTTTTTGGACGTCTTTCATTGGCAGAGCGTAGTGGGCGGGACGGAGTGTAGACCTGGATGAGGGCGTTCAGGTAGGCAGGAGCCGTTTTTGTTGCTGTTGTGTAAGCGAGCAACAGGGTTTGAATTTGATGTGAGCGGCGACTGGGAGCCAGCGGAAGGATATGAGCAGTGGAGTGACATGTGCCTTTTTGGGTTGATTGAAGACCAGTCGCGCAGCTGCGTTCTGGATCATCTGCAGAGGTTTGAATGTGCATGCAGGAAGGCCTGCCAGTCGGGAGCTGCAGTAATCAATGCGGGATATTCTATCAATGTGTTGACAGCCTATCTTGTATAGCAGCTTGGTCTGTGGCCCTAAGCTTCAAAGTATGACCATGTAGGTACCATGCTAGTATCAGTTTGGCCTGTGCATGAAATAGGCAACATCCAGTTGCAGTGTGGTTGGTCTTAGGCTCAGTGTCTGATGCTAGTTTCAAAACGTATATACACTAGATAACAAATGCACTGTATATGATGTAACTAACAAGCAGTTGTTCGTCAGGTTGTCAATTTCTTGGAAGAAGTCAATATTTACTGTGTATAGCGCAAGAATCAAACCCTGATACTCTGGATGAAAGTCCTTGGTTTGTTTGTCCCATCCTTCGCCCCCAACTAAGCACCTAAGCAGACTCTTTATACTTTGTCATATGACTTCTACGCCACATCAAAACAATAAGCAGAAGAAATGACTCTTCTGTGTCTGACAGCCTCACATTGTGAAGCTTAGGGCCAGTGAACAAGCTGTTATTCTTGACGACTTGGGAGTGAGAATATACTGGACTGGACATGTAACAGAGGTTACCACATGAAATGCACAGATCTTATTCCTGCCTTCATGATCCATAAATCCCTGAACAGTGTGACAGAGTGCAGTCTCCTGTATCTTGGAACAAATCACCTCATTGTGCTCAAGCTGAACATCTGGATATGAAAGCTGCACACTTCCCTGTCCCTACAAACACACATATCACACCTTTACAACACTGCTGAGACTGCATTGAAGGGTCTATTGAAAAGCTGTTTCTCTGCGCCGTGTGACACATAACATCTGCAAGTCATCCGACACATTGCAGAATTATCTCTCCCTCTCTCCAGAGATGAGTTGTGCCCTGAAGACAAACTGCAGAGATGAATCTCCATAATTGTCTCCCTCCTGCACAGTTGCTGTGAAAGTGGTGGCCCTGTTCTCGAGGCAAAAGTAGCCGCATCTGTTTGGATGAGGGGAGAAGCAGTGTTCAAGCTCACATACCTGATTACCTGAGATAATCTTTATGTTACTGGACAAAGAAATACCAGTCTTTATTTACAGTAGGATTGCAGCCTACTCCCACAGCGGGTGTTTGCAGCTGGAGATATTTGAGAGGTCGTGAGTGTTTTGACTCACCCTTTCTGTGAACATGTATCACCATTGGAATCAATTCTTTTGATACTGCTTTCTCCATGCCTCTAGGGAATCAGTGTTTGATACTCATAAGATGGGTTTTTGGTACAGCACAATTTGCGCTGATAGAAATGCCACCACAAGGAGCCAGAAAGAGAAGCCGACTTAGAATAAGGGTTATTAAAAAGGTTCCCTGTGGAGATTTTGACCTCTAGTGCTTTGGAGCATCCATATTTTTAATCATTGAGTCCCTTCTTCTGTCTTTCTTTTGAACATGCATGCACACATGAATGAAGCAACATCAGCCACTGGTTTCACACTATTCCTCTGATCCACAGGTGGATAATGTAAAGACTTCTTGCAAGTAAACATGGGTGAATTAAACTTAAAGTCCCTACTGGGCAAATCTTGGAGGAAAAAAACTGTCCATGTTTGCATAAGCATGGTAAAAGATCAAGCTTCGTCAATACAGCATGATGTTCATTTTGGAAATAATGGTTGTAAGGTTGCTGACCTGGAATAGCAATGCGTATTAACCCCCTCGTCCAAATGAGGGCACTTCTGGCTCCAAAAAACTGTGCGAATGCGAAAATGCAAAGCTCCTTCCACAAACCAATGGCTGACGCCAAATGATTCTGAAGTAGACCCGGGTAATTATTGCCTCAGCTGCGATCGGCATTGACGGGAACACAAAACCTGTTGACACACTAAGCTCCGCCCCCTTCCCAGCGCGATGCTATGCTCCGTCGGCAACTTCTGCGACTCCTCGTCATCTCAGCTACAAATTCCGCCCGTCTCCGTCCACGCAGCGCTCGAACATCGTTCCAAATTTGTCAGCGCTGAGTTTGATATGTAGACTGAATGAGTAATAGATAAAGTAAAGACCTAACTACTGTAACATCGGGCGTGTGTGACGTCACGGTGACACAGCAGAAAAGAGAGCGAAAGGAGTATACTCCACTGACAATGGGAAAAGAGACAGTCAGCATCTATAAGCGGGTCTTCTGGGGTCCAAAAAACCAGCGTCAACGCGCTAATTTCGGTGAGAAAGGGATATATGGTTGCAACGCAAGCCAGTTTTCCTATTCCTGTTTAAAGCTTTTGTTCTGTTGCCTCTTTAATAGCAACCTACCCTTCAGCAACTTGCATCTAATGCACCTAATTTACAACAGAAATTTATGTTCACTGGCAATGTTTTGTTGGATGTTGGGCAATGTTCTTAAAGGAGGTGGAAAGTTATGGAGGAGGAGGTCAGCATGGCAGGTAGGGAACCATAAATTATAAAGGTTTCCTGTAAAAGCTATTTACTGATTTTCATTTCACACCATGCACAAGTTAACACACTTGTTAATTATCATTACAGTACAAGTCAGCAGTCAGAATCTGCCTCATCTCTTTAAACACTGAATTTATCCCCCAAATTTGACCTCTTGAAAACCTCAGGAGTCAAATTGCAAGAAAAAAGACAGCTCCTGTGTGATGAAGTTGTTTGTCAGCAACGGTGATAACGTACACAGGACGAAAAAAGAACGCCATTGAAATCATGCTGAATCTTCATTATGAACTCGTGTGGTAAGGGGGAGGGAGCTCTGCATCACTCCAGAATTGCTCTATCAGCAGCCATCAGGCCAGTGTGATGAGCTCCTGGCGTGTGAGGGGTTATGTGCGACGAGGCGCCAATGTCCTTTCATTTCTCATTTCACTTTCAAGCTCTCAACATGTTGGCTCAGAGTGATGAAGTTTGGATTTCATTCCTCCCTCTGCCCCACTCCAATCTGTCTCAGTCAGCGAGAACCGAATGTCCTGGCTATTAAGTTTTAGGATAAAACATCTCTATTGAGTTTTAATTGTTCCTCTTAAGTTCATCAGAACAAGCTTCTTTTCAAGTGTATCGTTGCATTAGACAGAACGTATAAGTAGATCCAATTAGCAAGTATTGGGACAGGACATCTTTTAGGGAACTTACAATGACAAGAAGACGGAAATTATGCTCAAAAACATGAAACTGTACAAGTATTTCTGTCTACATGCACAGTGCTTAGAAGCTGTGACAAAACCAATTAGAGACAGAAGGTTTATCCAAATGCTCCTGGTATTCTCGAAGCACGGTACTCCTTCGTCACATCTGCTGTGTGCTGTGTTAAAGGGTTAAAGATGAATTTTGGGAAGTGGTGATCTTGTTTTTCACATTGCTGAGACTCCCATAGATTGTCCATCAATACACTCACTCAAACTCTGCATATATATTCTCAGTCAGAAAACAGAAAACTGGAATGATTGACCCTCACGCACTATTAGTATACAGATAGTAATAACTATACACAAACACATACTGTGTCCTCATCTGCTGCTTTCAGCAGTTATTAGTCCCATTTCACATTAGCAAAGGTTGCTTTAACAGCTCAGTCAGATGGCCAGGTCCAACAATGAACAATCCACCTTTGAGACTTTGGCTAGTTAGCTAACTAACAAGCCAAGAACCAACATAAATGACTCTCCTACTCGGTGGTTTAAGCGAGGGACTAAAGCCAAACAAAGATGACTTCATAGAATCTTTTCTGTTTTCAGAATTCGGTCCAAGGTGACCTACAATTAGTGCATGTAACCTTCATAGAAACAAAAACAAGAGGGAAAACCCCCAGACGCCTGATCAAATTGTATCTTAACAACCCGATGACAAAACTGGATCTCCGTTAGGGAACGGAAACACTCTCCAAACAGCCCTTTAAAGACATTTTCTTCCATGTTTTGTGTGGCTATCCAATACGTGTTGTTGGTAAATTAAGTTAATTGAAGCAATAAAATCCAAAGTGCATGAGTGACCAAGAAGGCTGTGTTCTCCTGCTTGTGGAGTTGTGCCTGCAGTGCCTACTTATACCAGAATGCATTGTGCCGGGCTGCAAGCTTCTGCCTTGCTTCACTTGTGTACCCTGGCTCGAATAGTCAACCAAAACATGTTGAATAAATCCTCATCCATTACATCTGCCCTCAGTCACAGAGGGGAGAGAGAGACACGGACAACGTGCGCACAGGGAGATAGAGGCACGGGAATGGAGGCTATGTCTCCTGTAGGACAAAGATCTAAATCCAAATCATCGAGAATGAGGCCAGCAGGGAGAAAAGGACAGCCAAGGGTTAGGCATAGAGAAGCCTGAGTGAAAAGGGAGACATGGAGGAGGGAGGGGAAGAGAGGGCACACAGCTGGGGCACTCATGTGCTTGTGGGACAAACAGAGGGTCAGTGAGATGCAGTGGTCCTTTAGTTAGTTTACAGTAAACTCATTGGAAGGACAAACATGGGCTGTGCCAATAGGCTTAAAAGATTCATTGGGGCCTGAGACGGACCCACCAGACCAATAATGGTAAGGGACACCGCCTAAGGTATTTAAAGAATCAGCAACTTAGTGAAAATGAAGGTGAAAAGATGAGTTTGGGTTTAAAGGCCCGATAGTTTAAAATCCGACTGTCTGAAGTCAGCAGGGAGGTTTTCCTTCAGGACATGATCATGACAGGAAAAGGCCCTGCAGCTTGCTGACTCACTTTTAAACGCGGGGTCAGACAGGAGCCATGCATTCTGAGAGCAGAGAGAGGGGATGGAATATAAGGTTTAAGGAGATTACACAGGAATGGCAGGGCATGTCCATTTCAAATTCTGTAAGTCATCAGAGGCACCTTAAAAGGTGCTACGGGTACATTTTCAGGTATTAGATGTAATGCTAGCAGATGCTTTCTAAATCACAAGTTATAATTAGGAAACATGGAAAGACGTATGAATTATGGACTCTGCATCAGCTGTGACCAGATTTTAGTTAGGTTGCTGCGTCATCTTTGTGTCCTATGTCTGTTTGTGATTTGGGTGAACTGACCCTATATTTTTTTTATAACAATACCACATCTACTTTCATCACACCAAAATGTAGTTAGGCTAATATACTGTACAGATGCCTCGCAGCTGACGTCACAATCACGTCAGTAAACGTTTGTTTACTATGGGCCGTCACCATATTGGGTACTAGCCTTCCAACTTTGCAAACATGCCGTCTGTATGCTGTGCAGTGTGATGGAAAGCAGTCGTCTGTGTAGTGCACATTTTTTCTCAAGTGAGTCCCAAAGGAATAAATGTAGCGAGCTAATGCTAACCCAAGTTAGCCTGCTAAACCAGCAAAGACGCTAACTTAACTGGCTCAAAATCTTAATTTGGAAGCTTGTACATTTCACTGCTATAAAAGTAATGGTTCAGACAATATATGCACGAGTTTACGTTAACTTAATGATTTTTTTTTTATCAATGACATGTAAGATAGGCTACTCTCCAACCATTAAAGCGATCAGAGGATCACATAAGATGGATGAGAAAATCGAAATCTAATCTTTCTAAATGAGAAATTAGTGACATTAGTGGTTAAGAGCACTAGCATTTATGTATCTAACCTACGAATGGAACGGTCATAACGGTAATCAATAAGGCGGCGATAGCAACAAACTTTGTCAAAAGTCTCATGACTGCAAGATATCTATAGTCAATAGCTCCAAATGAGCTCTATGTTTGCAACTGCAGAGGTTGCAGGGAGATTTCTAATGCAATTGCCAGACCTCAATGACGATGTGTTATTTCATGAACTTTTTTCGTTGAGGTTTGCTAAGACAGCAAACACAGGCCAACCACCTTCCCAACATGCATTTGGTTTCAGCCGGGAAATGAGATTGCCGGTGACAACTGCTGTGACGTGGCAGCCTGCTAGCAGGTGCTTTGGGCTCCTTGCCCACTCTCTGAACCGGCCACAGAGGAATATCTGTCAGGCCTGGTTACTGGCATCGCTATCTAGCCTCGACACTCTCAGTGTCTTTGGGAGCTCAGCAGAAGAAGAGTGTGTATTTGCGTGTACGGGGGCGTGCTTGTGTGTGAGAGAAAGAGGGAGTGTGTCAGGGAGTGGAAGCTACAGACAATGAAACTGAAAAAAACATGTAGTCACTTGGGGAGGACCACCTTCTCACAGCTTTTCCTGTGCAGATGCTTGTTGCAAATTATAGACTTGAATTGGCTCCTCTTCCAAAACTAAATGTAAACCTCACAAGCTCGTCTATACCCCCACGACTGGAGTTTGTGCAGGAGAGCTGTTGTGTTGTTGATTTCTTGCTGAAGAGAAGCCCGTCTTTGGCATAAGGCTTTTTGAAATGCTTAAGTGCTGTGTTGAGTATTCACACAGGAATACTCTGGCGCTGCAGATATGAGTACAGAGTACTTCAATACAGTTCTGCCTGGATCAACAAGCTAACAAAAGCTTTGCTGCAAAATGTTCAAAAAACATGACAAATACAGGAAGTTTTAAGGGGAATTACTGAGTTGGTTTGCAGGGTTTTGTGATTTGAACAGACTTTTTTCCAGTCTGTTGGATTGACTGTGTTTGGAGATTATGCACATCATCCATGATATTACCTTAAAATAATTACAGGGAAGCAAAAACTGAAGGGACTGGCAACGGCACTGCCTTCAGTGTTTTTGTGTTAGGAACTTGTATTTGTGTGGTACACATGGTGTGGTAAAGAAGTGTTCATATTTTGGAAGGAAGTCAAAGAAATATTCAACCTTTTTTTCTTTTGTAATTCTCTTTTTGTTAGCTTTTAAAGACAATTGACAGAACATACATATAACACACTGACACCACATGAACAAGACAACAGATATCAGATAGATTGGATCGGTTTACGATACTACAATAAACACTCCAACAATTGGGAGGTGCCGGTTTTTATTTTTAATATTATTTTTCTTTTTTGTTTGTTTTGTTTTTAGACAAAATCAGGTCTAATGTTCTTGATGTATTTTATCCATTTAATCCAGTTCTCCACAAATGTGTCCTTTTGGCCCCTCAAATTAAAAGTCATTCGCCTCCATTAGTATATGTCGAGCATCAAGTCAATCCAATCATCTACGCTAGGTACTTCTTTTTTCAGCCATCTCTTGGTTAAAGATTTCTTACAGGCAACCAATAGCATTCTCATCAAATATTTATTTTTCTTTCTCCATTCAAGCTCATCCAGTCTAACCAGGTACGTCAGCTCAAAACTAAAAATTCTGGTTACAAAGACTGCCAAGGATGCCATGAATTTTAGTCCAAAATAGAGCCACAGAAGGACAACTCCAAAATATGTGATAATGATTTGCATCTTTGTTCCCGCAGGATCTCCAACAGTCAGTCTGATCCGAATGAGATTTCTTCTGGGCAGGAGTACTGAAATAGCGAATTATATTCTTCCAGCTGAATTCATATTCAACCTTTTTAAACAGTGTTTCTCTTTTTCTAACCGCTTTTAGCAGGATACATTTTAATGAGGTAATAAATACATATCAGTTAGCCTACGGCTGACAGATTTGGTTGTTCAGTATTTGTAATTTGAAAAAACTCCACAAGGCTCATATTGCAATACATTTAATAACTCGAACGTCTAAGGTTGACTTGTGAATTCCACTGTGCTCTATCACTGTTCGTCTTAGCTATTTTGTTCCTCAGTAAATTCTCAGCTTGTGATCTCTGTGCCGTCTTGGCCTGTGCACTTGTGCATAGTATTCTCTAAAAATATATCTCCTCTTGCTCCGTTTTATCTGGCTCACACTACTCACTGCACAACTTTACGAAGAACAATTCACACAAAGACACTTTAGGCTGAGCGCCTTACATCACTTCTTAGAAATCGAACCCTGTTAACAGCGGTGACAGGCATTAAGGATTACTAAGAAAGCTAGCTGATGATCTGGTTTGCCTTTGTAGGTCATATGGAAGCATCTGTATTAAAGTGCAGGAATGAAACGTTGTCCGTGCTCAGTTTTACAGTCAATAACACCAGACACACTTCTTTACTTTACTCAAATAGTTTCCTTTCTTTACTTTTTCACAAATTAGCAAACTGCATCTGTTGATGAATACTGTCTTTAAAACTCTGAGCTCAAGGCCTTCTTTTCACTCGCACACAGTATCCCTTCAAATGAACTTTTAGTTTGAGAGACATTCTGAGGCGGCTGATCTCTACTCAAATCATTTGCAGGAAATCTGTTCTGGTTGAAAGCAGAAGTCTTGATTGTTTGAAGTCTGATTATAACACAAATATGGTGTTGAGGTATCATGCCCATTGGTATTCAGCTTCAGAGACCAGTACGCTTGGGCTTCACCCGATTCCAATTGCAGAATTTTCTATTACAGAATATCCAAATTACCTATTTAGCAGATCGCTTTCAAAATGTAATGATTCTAAAATGCATTTTTGTATGAAGGAATATCGTTCCCCTTAATATTCTCTCCCTTTCTCACTTTTGCGCGGTGTAAAGGGGACTGATCTGTGCGGATGTGAAATAAACTTGGGTTAAATAGAGGATGGTCTGAATTAATAGAGGTTGGAGAATCATGCCTGGAAGAATCGATGCATGAAACACATACTCGTGTCCACACTACCCATCCCTTCTGGAGCTGGGAATCTAAAAGTTCAGATTAAAAGTTGGCTTTTTCCTCTCTTTAGTTTGGCTGCTCTACATTATGCTGCATTATTCTTGTCGAGCTGTGATGATCTCTCCCAAATGGCATTCTGGCAGTGGGCTTTCCAATATGGAGTGATGAGTGATGTGTCGTGTGTAAATTGTCCCACATTGGATCAGACTTATTGATTTCTGAGTGTTGGCACTTGGATCTTTTGAGCGCTGTGCTTCTGCGGCAGAATGATTACTTTTTCATCATCTCATTGATATTTCATCATTATTGTGCTTTGTCGTCCTCCTTTCCAAACTACTACTGCCAACTGGCCTTCTAAAAGGCAATTATGGTATGGATGTCTATCATTTCCCTCTTATGAAACTGTCCATGTGCCAGGGCCCCTTTAGAATACAGATATGTTATATTCGTACTGTTGACGGCACTTCCACCTTTTCACTTGGAGCTGTTCCCATATGCTCTCTGAGTTGTTTTGGAGCTTTTGTGCTTCACCCATTAGCCATGCACTGACACTTCACGCTTGTTTGTGCTGCACCTTCCATGCCTGCTGATGTTTTTCCTGCCATGGGATCCCACTTACACAGAATAATGATAATGTTTGTCACACCTTCCTTGCTGAGGTAAATATGAAGATGTATTGCCGTCATTATTTAAATGCAAATTATATCCCCCGGAAAGGCAATATCCGCATTTTAAAAGAATACGTACTTTGATTACAGCTCTAGCTGTGGATCTATCATGGCAATTTACTGCATTGCTGCAGGTATATAAATAATGATAACAATTACAGAATGCACAATGTTGAGAATTATGTTGAAAAGCCATCAGAACCTCATGAAGCAAAAGGGAAAAAAGGGGCAGTGTGTTTGGAAAACCTGCTCATACTGCTTTTAGAGTGAAGCTGGTGGTAGCTCCCATCTGGAGGTGTGGAAGGAGATGTGTTGTCTTGACAAGAGTGTTGATATGTTAGTTGTGGGGAAAGGGAGCCCGCTGAACTGAACCATGTCACATCATGGCATCAGATAAAATGAGAGGGACACATAGAATCAGGGCTGAAAGAGACCAAATTTCTATGTAAAAAAGCAGTCTTAATTTTGACCTGGACTTTAATAGAAAAGAGCATCAAGTTGCCATTAGTGTACACACTCGCACACACATTCTTATGTTGACGGCATTAACTGTCTAAAGAGCTGAATGTGAGTCTAAGGGCGGGTTCACACCAGCCTTGTTTAGTCTGATTGAACGGAACCCTGGAGCGTTTGTCCCCTTTTTGCGGTACACTTAAGTGGTGTAAACGCCGGAATGCGGACCAAACAACCGGGCTGTAGTCCGCTAGAAAAGATGGGTCTTGGTCCATTTCCAAACGAACCACGGTCCAGTTTGATTCTGGTGAGAACGTAAACAGACTTAACATAGGACCAAATACAGGAAACAAACCATGAAACTGTGCATTGCAATGTTTAAGGGTGCTGACATTTGCAGAGACACGCTGCAAGATGAGTAGAGGACAGACTTGGGGGGGCAATGGGGAAATAGATATATCGGCTGACCCAATGCTATGCTAGGTATTCAAACTCTTCAGTGAAAAACTAAAGGAGAGTGGAACGGTGTCGGTTAAAACTAAAAAAACTCAGACAACAAAACATTAAAGTCTGCGATCATGTTGAGTGTGATTCATCAGTGTGCTCTCTTGCTTTGTTTACTTCAGGGAGTTTTCCCACGTGAAATTCCGACCAATCAGAGAGCAGTTTCCCTGCGCATCAAAACTTTTGGTCCGCTGGTAAAAGCTGCCGTGTGAACACAAACCAAACCCGAGGCAAAATGCAACTTTGTAACAATTTGGTCTTTGATTCGGACCAAACAAACTTCAGGTGGGAATGCGCCCTCAGAGTTGAAAAAGGGATGTGTGCCTAAAGATCCTCCACGTCAAAGACTTCCATAAAAGCTGCCTGAACAACCTTTTTCCTACAAAACACACACTTCCCACTACCTGCTTGTAGTAGATATACTGAAATATATAGCATGAACTTTGCTTTGCCATCATTTAATAGTAGTCTTAGGTCATGAGGAGCCACTTGCATAATGCTAATAGAATGTAAGATGTCCTATATCCCCAACATAACACAGCATTGTATCAAGAGTTTGTGAGTTTACAAAAGAAACACTGTTCTATGTAAGTAATGAAAAGTAGTGGTCCTAAAATTGAACCCTGTGGAACACCCTTTAATTCTAATAAAAACGCAGACTGGTAGCTTCGCAATGTAATACATCAATATCTCTCTGATATGTCCTTCCTAAATAAATTACATGCATTAGTATCAAACCCAATATTATGTAGCCGCTACAGTATAGACAATTGTACTTATATCAGTGAACAATAATACCTGCGATTGATCACTCCAAGCCCTTGAATCAAGTGCTGCATCCAGAGGAAGCTGAACTCAGACATCCTGAACAAAAGAGCTTTTGTTTGTTTCTATTTTTGGCATGATTTTGGTAAAATGGTACAAAACACTGGCGGCAGGGCCCCTTTATGGGGCCTAGAGGCACCATAGTGGAACAGCTGTGGCTCAGGAAGTGGAGTAGGTTGTCCATTGGTGGTTCAATCAGGCTCCTACTGTCTGCACATCTTTGAGCAAAAGACCGAACCTCAAGCCACTCCCTCCTGCTGCTATTGGTGTGTGTGTTTGTGTGTAAGTGTTTGTGTGTGAACGAAAGGCACTGTGGAGTGCTTTGTCCTGCCTTGGCAGAAAAGTGCTATATAAATGGAGTCCACTTACCACTGCAGGGGGGACCAAGTGACCAAGGAAAAATGTGTAAGTGAACCAAAGGCGAATGAGTGTGATATATTTAGGGGAAAAGAATGCTTTCAGGCTAACTAATGGATCAAGACTCATGTTGGCGAGATACAATCAGAACACAGCTTGTATATAAGACGTCTCATGGTTTTAAAAGTGAAGCCTATGCAGGGCTGCTCTTAAACCTACAGTCTTTCTAAAGGCCAGCAGGGGGCAGCTCCACTGGTTGAAATAAGAAAAATGAAATGGAAAAACAAGTTTGTTTGTATGAAGTCAGTTGAGGAAATGTGACTACTTCTCACTCCATGCATTTTCAAAATTATTTAATGACCAATCATTAGCTTCAAGTCTTTCTCAACACATGATGTTGATTTTGCTCATTATCGCCAATTGAGTGTAAAATAGAAGATAGAGCAGGGCATGTTTTAAGGCTTTGTTACCTGTGATTGAAAAGCCTTTAGTCACTACAGGTTAAAACAAAACAAAACATGATGGCTACTGCCAAAATGCCAAATGTTTAGGCTTTACAATTACGTCACGCAACTTTAACTAGGCCTAAACGGTCCAAAAGTTAGACAGCAAAACAACATGGTGGGTAGAATACTGACTAGAATACTACGCACTTCAGACAGTCTAAAGTCAGAATATTCTTGACCATCCACACCATCTTGCTCTGGGCTTCACTGTGTAGGAGGAGAGCCATGTAGCTTCTGTCACTGAAAATCATTGGAAATTAAAGAAAACATGCATCTGATGTTTTTGATAGCATTTTTAAAAACAAAGCACTCAATTTGGCTCATTTTGTGTGCAAATAATCCATAATAGTTAATAAAAAATGTATTTATAGAGAGTTGGGGCTGTATTATCTGTACTGCAGGGTTGCATTAGCATTAAAAAGCATGTGGGGTCAAGTTTACTGATGTCACATTACAGTATATCTGCCTATTCATGTCGCCTCTTGCTGCCAAGTGTGAAATTAACTTGTACTGCTTTAATCAAAATATATGGGCTTCTTAGCAGTTACACACACTCGTGGAGATGCATGCAGACTCCTTATTCTTTCGCATGCACAAAAAAGGGCACATAACATCCATATAAACACACAAACGTCCAACGTGTACTTTCACTAGCCGAGGAATAGTAAAAAGAAAGAGACTAACAAGGTAGTCCAACAATGATATGCTGCTGAGGGAATGCTGTGTGAGTGTGTTCCCTAACACAACAAAACCACCCTCCCTCTTTGTCCACCTGAATCAGCACAGGACTTGCGCTGTGCTAACAGCATCCGATCCAAACGAGGTGAGCGGAGTGGCCACTATGCCAAATGGACACATAAAAAGGAGACATTAATGGACTGAGAAGCGACATAAATCTACCAGCAGAGCCCTCTACTCCAATGCCTGTGTGAGCAGGCCGATGTAGAAGGAGAGGAGGAGGATGCCCCAGGTGAGGCATATATCTCTGACATCTAATTATACTGACTCTAAGTGCTGATGACATCACACATGCCACATGGAAAAGTGGAAAATACAATTATTTCTCCATTTATATGAAGAGTGTTGCAACAAAATGATCCATGTGCTTTTTTAATATTACTGGAAATGACATTTCTGCATTATTAAATAATGGGGGCAGGCACCTTACGCTGCTGGTGTTGCTCTGATAAGTTGCACATAAAGGTTCTGATGAAAATCTTATAAGATTTCAAGATTTCATATTGATTTAACATATATAACATCAAAAGTCCATCGCGGGGGCGCTGGTTTGGCTTGGTTGGTGGAGCAGGCGCCCCATGTGTGGAGGCTACAGTCCTCGTCAATGATCACAGATTCGACTACTGGTCTGCCGATCATTTGGCTCCCAACGTTTCCTGTTTATCTTCAGCTGTCCTATCAATTGAAGGCAAAAGCCCAAAAAATAATCTAAAAAAAAAAGTCTATCGCGTTGTCATCCGTGGCTGTCAAATACCAACACTTTGTGTCTCACAAAGACACATTAGGTAGTATTTCTTGTGTAAAGGTACCCTTCAGTATCTGTTTTAAAGACTGCTTTATTCCTTTCAAACACATGTTAACATGAAACCGTTTGGTTAAGGTTTGGCCACAAAAACCTACTTGGTGAAGTGAAAACACATAAAGGTGTTGGTTATAAAAGTAACTACTGAAACTCCCGTCTCCTGGGCGAAGTCCAGCATTGCTATCGGCCTTTATACGATGTTAACTGACTTCCCAAATGCTTGACAGTTGGAGCAATTGCTCTGAGCATCTAATGTTGCTGTAGATGAGTCCAAATTGCCTCACTATAACCTAGCCTTTTGCCTTTGTTCAATAGGACAGTGGATAGATAGAAAGTGGATAGTCGGCAATGTGGGAAGAGAGAGTGGGGACGACGTGCAGCCGAGGGCGGAGGGTCGGAGTCTGGGGGCTGCTGTGTCAAGGACTAAACCTCTGTTCACTGGGCGGGACCTGTAACCACTGAGCTAAACCAGAACCCCATAACTTTCATATTAATTATGGTGCTTTACTTTTTGTAGGTACGTTGGGCTTTTTCTTTTTTTTGTATTATGCAAATGTGACCGTAATAGGAGCTGCATGTTGTATTTTGTGTCCTCACCACAGTGTGAATGTTAGCAGATACGCTGGTAAAGATATGGGTAATTAACATTCCTGGCTCCATTAAAGAAACTCTTTACACCTACTCATCCACGCAGAAAAATGCCCAACAGGTGCTCAATGGGCTCATTTGTACTGCAGGAAAATGGCTGTTGAGAAGGAGCGTGTCATCAAGAGTCCCCAGTTGTTGCGCAGAGCAGTAAAAGCAAAATTATTCCCTGTTCATGTGAATGCAAAATGAGATCCATCATTTTGAAAGTGAATCGTTCAACCTTTCATTCTATGACTGATGACACACATTAAGAACAAATTATTGTTCTTCTTAACCAAATATAGGTAACAAGAGTTCTTTGTTGACAAAATGAGTTTAGACCAAATGCATAAGAGACTTTGAGACATGAATCTGCAGCACTTGCACATAAATTAATGATGTTTTGGTGCCCTCCACTGCAGATTCTTAGAGCACAGTGGAGTCCAATCATGCGCTGTGGACTGAGATGGTTTCCCACCAAACAATCATGACACCAGGTGATTTCACTGATTAGCTTGTCCCTTCTTGTGTGAATATGCAGCAAATTAATCAGTGAAAAACAACAACAGCTGATGTTTCTGGTTGGGAGAAAATCCATCTTGGCTAGCCAAGGTTCTAACAAAAACAACAACTAAAAATACAACATTGACAACAAAATAATAACGTATGTTAAAAGCACAAAAAAAATATGTAAAATACTTCAAAAGGGGTTTAGTTTATATGCTTTATACTGTATTTTTATATGCAAATAAATTCACGACCTTGTAAATAATGGCCATGCTCATGTAGCTGTGCCAGTGAGTAGCAGCAAGGCCAAGTAAATTTGTTGAAATAAAATGTGGGAGGCATGAGAGTTCTCTGTTATGCCAATGCATCATGGTGAAACCACAGCATGCACTGTGGCAAATGTGCGCATGCCTTTGGGGATGAGTTGTAGAATATAAGCTACTGTTTTGTCTGTATGAATGATCAAAGAATCTTTTATATTCAGAGTATTCACAGGTTTTTATCCCTGGCCATGAATGCATTGACCCGAGGAAGATGTAGAATTTTCATAAGTGTAATAAAGTGTGACTGCTACCCTCTGAGTTGCAAAACCTTAAAGGATTCCATTTATTAAAAGACAGATTGTGTTTAAAAAAAAGCGTTATCAAGGTTAGTAACAAAAAGACTTTGGCGACTAGTCACCATCGATCTAAAATAAATGTGGGCCCATATGAATGTAGGAATTTTAACGTGTTAAGTGCCAGCTTGAATGTAACAAAAGTCCCTTTCTCCTATTCTTTGCAGGCAATCCTAAAAACGTATGATATTTCAATTTCTTCTACAATTTGGACTATTCGAAAGAAAATTCTTTGTCATGTGAAGTACTTCATCCAGCCTTGGCATGCAGAAAATTCCCTTTTACAATGTGAACCGCACTTGAGCTGTTAATGCAACTGCCAATGTTAAGTTGCCTGGAAACACGGACAGGTTATTAAATCATGCTGGATGGTAAGACCAGGGTAGTGTACTTTGTAAGGTGCAGAGGGTTCTATTTGCTGTACCTTTATCATTTTTTTAGAGTGTGGATCATACGCTGTGTGAAATGTTAAGTGTTTATACTACCTGAAGCAAACATTAAAAAAATGTAGGAGGAGGAGTGCTGGAGGGTGGCTCGGATTTACTGCATCAAAAAACGATTGCATGCAGGCTCCCATGGCAAAAAAAAGTAACCTGTAGCATACAAATCACCCTACTGTAATTGCTTGGCTTCTTTAGGTGGCATTACCAACATACTTTTCAGCAAGTCTGTATGTTGTGCTGTTCAGCAACAAAATTCAACAGCAAGCCAAAGTCAGTCTAGTAATTGCACAAAAGTCAGGGATCATCAAAGTTGTGCTTTTAAAAGCTGTAGCTGTAAATGCATTCAGGAATCAAGAATGAGGTTGTAGAAGACCAAAATACATTAACAAATCTAAATGTTAGGACTACAGCTCATTGCTACCTACTAAATGTATTTCAAACCAACCGAAATGTCTGATGTTCTGTTATTAGTGCAGACTAAATTATAATAATGCACTTACAGTTATAGTTCTCACATCAGCCTGAAATCTGTTTTAGTTGACACCAGCCGCACACCAGACAAACACATCTTACACCGCAGCAATAACAGTAAATATCCTACAAAGTTCTCAAAGCACCCTGCTCACAAACACCCCCAAATATGAACAGAACGCGGCCTTAATGTGACACAGAGACTTACAGATGATACGCATCTGCTCTGGGGTCTCCTTAAAGACAAAATGGCCACCTTCAGGTCACATGAGGACTACTTCCTGTACAGACACATTACTTCCTGTTCAAACAAAACCACCACTAGGAGGTGCTACACACAGCCTAGGTTTGAACACATTTTTTTTAACATAACCTCTTCAGGAGCAGGTTAGAAGTGCAGCACATGTTACCAGCTAGTCAGGAAGAGAGCCATGTCCACGACATTGAAAGTTCTCAACATAGTTTGTTTACCCATTTATCTTGCTTCAAAGTACACCCCTCTGTCAAGCTGTTGACCCTAACAAAAGCAATTTGTGACTCCTTTCACATTTTTGCGCAGGTTTTAAGTGAATTTTGGCGTGTCAGCTAAATGAAATGTGAAGCTGAGATTCAAGAGGATGTGACTATATTATTAATTGAGCACCAGTAGCTGTGATCCATCATGTCAGGCCATTGATGCTTCCCACTTAAGATTGCATATGTGCAATTTGTCTTCTGATCCATGTGTAGGAGCATTTCTGCTCAGCTATTAGGGGCAAATAGAGGAGGACGTCATGCAGCATGGGTAGTTCTCCTTAAGTGTAATACGTTTAAACAGCTGTGTGGATGGACAGAGACCTCTCGCTGCTGTTGTACTTAAAACAATATTAAAGGTGGAAGTCAGTAGACGTAAAAATGACAGTGTCCATAGGAGGTGCAGTTCAGGGTTTGATAGATGTGTCAACCAAGAGTTGACACATCTGTCAGCTCTCATCACAGCTTCTGTTAAGTAAGTAAAGTAATAAAACTAACGTCATTAAAAACGTATTACCGTTGTATGGTTTGGAAGACTTGTTCGATGGACCATAGGTTTGTAGGAGCAAACCTGATTTAAAGGGCCCTCACATTACAAGAAAGCCTTCAATGTAGTGTAGGTAGTCAAACAATATATATATTTTTTCATTTAGTTTTTTTTTTTTTTTTTTTAAATCAAGCCCTGAAAAAAACGAAAAATCCAAAATGCCACAAGAAGCAAATGCGATCTACAGGCTCCAAACTGTCGGACCTTAGCGAGCGCTGCTTGTGGCTGTATTTTATTGTTCAGGTTTCTGCCTCTGTTCCTTCTTACTTAAGCTTCATTAAATTGTTATTGCTCTTGTATAGTGTGCTGTGACCTTTTCATGCAGTGTGCTACACTTCAACAGATGTGTGAGTATCAAGTGAATGAGGTGTGTGTGTGTGTGTGTGTGTGTGGAAGCAGGCTAGTGTTAGAAGTTGAGTTTTCTGTATATATTAGACTGTAAGAGATACTTGTAATGTTACACCAGGTAATTAGAATTCAGCGTACAGTTAGAAGTGATATTGAATTGAAGCGTAAAGTAGAATGGAGAACCTTGTACACAAGCTTGTTTAACAAAATTGCATCAGTGCGAGAATAATACGCCTATTCTTTGGCCTTTTCACTGTGTGTGGCCAAGATAAAGCATCTACAAAAATAAAGACAAAGTTGTCACATAAAAACCAAATATACAGTGATTATCTGTAGTGAAATAACAGAGAAAACCCATGTGAACTTCTCAAGGGATCCCACGGGTCCCTAGACACAATATCCAGTTCCACTGATCCGTATCAAATAAAACATGTTTTCTCTTTTTTAAATCGTTGAGTTTCATTTCTGTCCTCTGTGATTTGAAGATATCTGTGTTCAGCTGCTTGTAAGGTTTCTCTTACCGATTTTCTGTCTGTCTCTGCTGAATTGCTTTATTTATTATTTATCATATTTGATGTAACTGTAAACAGGGCAAGCTTGTAATAACGCCACTCTCCCATCAAGCCTGCATGAGTCTCATGTTTTACCTGTTAGACCCGTGTTGAATGTGTTAGTGTTGATATATATCGGCATACATCATTTATACAACAGTTAGTTTCGACCAAGTAATCTGATTGGACAAGAGGCATTCCATTAGTGCTGATATAGAGTATAACATCATGGGACTTTACACTCTGTATCACTCCGCCTCAGAAAGGTGTTCTGAATACTATTATTTAACATTACAGCAGACAGAGGCCATGTCTACACATACACGGGTATTATTGAAAAGAGTTTTTGCCTCCTTAGTTTAAAAAAACAAAACATTCCAGAACAAGCACGGTCCCCGTCCAAATGAAAACACAACAGAAACACTGTCACACCAACAGGCGGTCATAAAACCCAGTCATGCAAAAAAGAAAATCGCGGCCAATCAAATGTCTGAAAACATCTATTGCCGTCACTGTTCTTGTCACGTCCGTCATTCTGCAAGGAAAGTTGTCTCATTTGTGACGCCTCACACGGAAACAGAGTTTCTAACGTGTAGATATGGCCATAGTATGTCTAGATTGATCAAGCTGGTACCTCTCACACAGCAGACTTATTTCACTGGCTGTCGTGAAATAACGGTGGTAGGCATGCTGCCTCGTGCCTACGACCGAGTCACAGCAGTGCTGATATTCAGTACATCACTCCCTCTCATGTGATACTGCTTAAGTCACAGTCGTTTTTAACTAAATATTTAACAGGATGAGCAATTTCAGTTTAGAATGTCTGGATCTGAAGTAATCAGAAAAACAAACTGAGCTAAAGTTAGCTACATGGATGTGTTAACGTCACAATGCTCACTGGTTTGTGAACCCACCTTTTTATGTCTGTAGTTTTGCGTTTTGGAAGTTATTTTTTCCTTTTTTTTTCAACTAGCAGAGACTGTATTTAGACAACAGGAGTTTTTCATCATCCATTTTATGTCAAATGGAACCAGAGAAAAAACTACTAACAACTAAACTACAACTAAATATAGTAATAAAGCCTCAAGATGCCCCAGAAATATATCCATCCATCCATTATCTACACCGCTTATCCTGTTCAGGGTCGCAGGGGGGCTGGATCCTATCCTAGCAGTCATTGGGCGAAAGGCGGGGTACACCCTGGACTGGTCGCCGGTCAATGACAGGGCTGACACATAGAGACAGACAACCTTTCACACTCACACCCACATCTATGGGCAATATTAGAGTCACCAATTAACCTTACAAGCATGTCTTTGGACTGTGGGAGGAAGCCGGGAACCCCGGAGAGAACCCACGCATGCACGGGGAGAACATACAGACTCCATACGGAAAGGCCAACTTTGTCTGGTTTGAACCAGTGACCTTCTAGCTGTGAGGCAACAGCCCAGAAATATATACCAGCGTTAATCTGAAAAATCGAACGCATGAATCAGAATAATGATAAGTACTGTAGAACCATAAAGTTTTTATCTTCATGCAACGCCCTGAGATTACCATCATGTCCTGGTTACCAAGAACTACAAACTGCAGACATTTTGCCTTTCACAAATTTTAGCCCCGTCGTTAGTTTTTCCTGCTAAGTTTCAGAAACTTATTGAACTTGTACATTATCCAGCTGGGTATCCCTGACTGTACAGTATAAGAAGCTTCACGATGTGTTCTGGAACAACTTTGAAAACTGTTTGATTTGAGAAAATATTCAAAACTAAGCTAGTATTTGTACTGCTGAGTACTGAGCTTTGGGAATTTCAGCCACAGTCATGATATAAGAAAAATCAGCTCTCCCGCACGGCCTCATACATATTCTCCACTGTTTGCTCTGAGTTTAATCATAAAGATTTCATCAACTGCTCCCATTTCCTGTGTCTGAAAGGAGTTCAGCAACTACTTTTCATGTCAGCAGAAGAACACTGTTGGAAAGAAATAAAGCATCTTAAACATGTGGGAGTTGAAGAGTCTGTGGGGGAGTAGAAAACTAATTTTCTTAGCTTACGAGGAGCTATCAGAGGCACCTACAGCAACAATGGTAGCAGAGGAGATGAAAGTTTGACAAAGTCAGAGAGAGATGAGACTGACAGTAGAGTACAGTTGCTACAGTTTTGAGTCCTCATAAGCGCTCTGACACTTCCACTCAGTGATTTATTCTGTCTCAAATGATGCGGAAAATTACTTCATCAGAGCCTTGTGTTAACTTTGAAAAGTGCTGCTGTTTAGAATTGCAGTCATGATGCAAAGTGTGTACCAGGTAAGGATCCTTTATGATGAACTTTCAATCATATTTCCATTTAAAGGACACACAAGATGTACGTTACAAATACTTGCTACACATCCACACCAGTCTTACGTCTCTTTTTCTGTTATTATTTGTTTCGGGTATTGGACAGCCAAGCTTATTTTTCTGCACATGCTCACTCACTTTCTTGCTTTCAGGTCATTCCTTCATCCAAAACAAGCTGCAACCTCTGAGGCTGAAAAATTGAGCCAAAAAGAGCCAAAAAAAATGCAGTTCCTCCTCGAGTTTGTAAAACACAACACATACGAGTTCATTCAATGATTTAGTTGGAATGTAAAGAAAACAATGTTGAAAGTCTGCAGAAGCTGTCAGTGTCAATAAGCTCATCTTTTAACAACATTCATGAACAATATTCAGCCTTTAACATTTCTAATTAGTTTTATTAAATCTGTAGTCTAAGGAAGTCTGAATGTTTCAAATTTAACAGTCGTTGCCTTAATGCTGAAGTACAGCTAGTTTTCCATTTACTGACAATCATATTGACATGATAACCTGATAAATAAAACCTGTTGATAAAGCATACACAGATACTCCACTCTGCTTTAGTTTTTCACTGAACAGTTTCAACACCTCCGTGTTCTTGCGTGTTTCCACAAGCTTTTGTGAAATTGTTTGGTCAGACCATGTATCCATTTCCTCATTGCTCCTGCACATCTGTCCTCTACTCATCTCGCTGCGTGTCTCTGCAAATGTCAGCACCCATAAACATACTGCAGTGCAGTTTTATGGTTTGTTTCCTGTATTTGGTCCTGCTTTAAGTTTGTTTATGTTCTCACCAGAATCAAGACCCGTCTTTTCTAGCAGACCACGGTCAGGTTGTTTGGTCCGCACCAGAGTTTAATTCCGGCGTTCACACCACCTAAAGGAACCTCACCGAGGGGACAAACGCTCCAGGGTTCGGTTCAATCAGACTAAAAAATGCTGGTGTGAACCCTGTAATCTGCTATGGCTGAAAAAACTTAGAAAAGATGGATGACTACAGATACAACTTCAAAAATAGTTGAAAATCCATAGAAAAAAAACAAATTCGATGCTTAGATGAAGGCAAACAGGAAAAAGGAAAGCAACCGTCAGCGAGGAAAATCAAGAGTTACAACCGTGACAAAGAGTCTCCCTTTGTAAGCTGTAGACGCCTGGTTCAATTGGGAAGTGGTCGCGCTCTTACAATGTTGCGGTTTGTGGGAAAATGCGCACATTGGTCCGAATTTCCAGGACTCCACCAAACCCGGCTGGATGTCAGACTCGAACAACTCCATCCAACAAACACACTGTCGCACACTGCCCCGACAGTTGGTGTTGGTTGGAGTTGGTCGGCGTTTGTCTGGGCAGTGTGCAGCCACCTTAGGGCTTCCCAAATACACAGTGAACTAGTGAAATACTGCTGAAAACACTTAAGCACATAAATACTCTCAATCGGAGGAAAGAGGAAAGGAATACTGTCGCCTTGATGGAAAAGCAGCATTTCACCTGGATCAGAAGTGTGCTTTGTTGCACCTTTACCCACACCCAGCGGTGATGTGACGGTGTGCTGGCACGCCCTGGAGAATACTTCTAACGCTATAGAAAAAGCCGATATTAAACCACTGGAGGCTAAAAAAGAAGAAGCAGATGTTAATTTACAATCAAAAGAGGAAAGCGAGTGAACACCCCACATGGTGCCTCGCTTTCTTACAAGCACTTACATATTTTACTGCCAGTTATGCTGCATGTAAGAGTTTCACCTGGAGGAATTTGAATAAGCCCTTGCCTTGTGAATTCTGTTTTTTTTAATATTATGAGCATTCTATAAGCACAAATTGAATTTGTATGGAAAGCGGCAGAGAAATCTCTCTCTCACTCTCTCTGAGCATCTTCTTGTAATCCTATTTTACTCTGTGAATTTTGTGCGTGCCCGATCAGTGACCCCCGGATGCAACTCCCAGCAAGCCTCTTTGCTCTATCTGGCAATTTCTATTTTGCATGTTCTCTTAAGCTCTTTTTCTACTTCTTTTTTCCCTTTGAGCTATCAGTCACTCGTTCTTCTCCATTAGAAAATGAATAGAAACGCATGCTTTAGACAATTATACTAAATGCATTCATCTGCAGAGGATGGATTTCTGCCCCACTCTCAGTTTTATTCAGATTTTTTTCCTCAAGGCTTCTTTAACTCAATACTTTTTAATCATTTTTCATATGTGACCGAAACATAGATGTGTTTTAACCCAGCCGAAGCCTTTTATGGGAATAGGGGTATTATAATTGGGCACAGTCAGCATGCTTTCCCCACATTCACCTTAGACCCATAAATGTCCATTTTCTGTGTCGGTGTCATGGTGAAAGCAGGACCTGAAATCAATTCTCTGCAGAAGATGCTCTGCCAATTTGCCAGCATGAGCTTTTCCCAGCATGCACTGGGTGAGTGAAAGGGCCTAGATACGGTGGACAAGTCACTGAAGCCACTAGATTGGCTCCGTGTGCGGAAAAAAAAAAGGCCATCCCTTTCTTTTTCTCTCTCTGCCCTTCATGTAGTGAACTGATTGCCTGACCTCGACGTGACCTCGAATCGTAACTCACTATTGTTATCTAAGACTCCACCAGGCCTGTGAAACCCATCATTGAGACGCCTTTCAGCTGCCAGTCAATCCAACCTTTTCTATTTGGAAAGATGAGACGCATTGAAACACTTGTACACAATTGTATGTACAGCTTTACAATACTCCTTTCACTCGACACTTTAACAAATCTCCCATCGACACGGCCTCCTCTGTGAGAGATAACAACGCTGTACGTGTGTTTTATGTGGATTCTTCCTTCCTCTGTTTGTTTGCTCATGCTGTGGAAGCGTTTTATCTGCAAGGATTCATGTACAATGATAATTAATTTAATTAACAGAAATGTGATTGCCTCTAACTTCCTGTTTGTAATTAAACAAAGCTCATTACAGTGATCTGAAAACGCAGCAAAAATTATTCCTAATTATTATTTGTGAGACATGATTGATGCTTTATATGCTCGTGGACTTTTTTTTCTGTCATTCTAGATAGACTTTAAAATATTTCTGGCCAAAGGCAGCCCTCATTGGAATTGCTAATCAGTGTTGGTTAGCCTTCCTGCTGTGTGCCAGCAATGTTGACACCACAGATGGCTTTAACTTTTTGGTATTTTAATGGGCATGATATGAAAAATTAGCATGGCAGTTTTCCCAATTGAAAAAAAAGTCTTTAGCAAACTCCCGCCTCTTAGTTCAAAGATGGCCGCTGATGTGAACCCCTGTTTTCAAACGCCAGCTTGATTATCCTGCCAAGTGCTGCCTAAACAGATCTACGGAACAGTGCATGGCTTGATCGCCAGAGGCTTTTTTGCTTTTTGCGAGGCAGAGGAGCTGATCACCTGCACGGCTGAATCAGGTGTTATCCCTTCTGATGGGGAGGCCGGCCTTCCTGCCGTTGCATGGCAGGACTCCGCGTCTGATGATCTTTCTGGAGGCAGCGTTTTGGTCTTGCAGTCTCGCTGACACGCATCTGAAACAAAAAGGGAGCCCTGAAGCCAGCCAACATAAACTGTTGCCCAATTTGTGTCAGACTTAATTTGAATCTCTGACCAAATGTTTTTAATAAAATCAGACCCGAGTCACCAGAAATATCAGCAACAGTGAGAAAGTTCCTTTCATGTGTGGCATCAGCGACAGTGGGCAGATGATTGGAAAATGAGTTTGGGGGTGATATCAGGTTGGTGGTGATGTCGTGCTATGCTTCTTACCTGTAACCACTCTCTGACTAATTACATTTTCCTAACAGTCTTAAAAAAAAAACTCTTCCTGAGCTAAACGGTTAAATAGGATCCATCGCAGAGTGAAACTTTATTGAATTCCATTGCCAGACATCCCCATCAATCAAGACCTATAATCCATCATTGTCAAGCTAACAATGCATGCATTAATTTGGAGGAATACATTTCCTTTTCTGTGCACCCAGAGGCAATAATTTTAACAACTGTCAGCAGGTTCTAAGATGTTGTAAGTAGAGCTCAGATCAATCTCGTCTGTAGGACTGAAGAAATACAGTGAACAATGAGACATAGCTGAGAAGCTTCAATCGAGCCCATTTGTATTTCTGATTCTGATTCTAATGGTAGGTCAAAGGAACAGCATTGAACTATCAGATTTATCTGATTATTATTATTATTATATTGATTATTGCTTCATTATTGAAATGCTATTTGTATAATTAGAAATTGAAAACAAAACAAAGAATGACAGATTAACATCAAGCTGGCTGGGAGGTCTGTGCTAAGTGTTAGCGTAGCATGATATATTGTAATATATTTACATTATGCCCTGTGTGAGAAAAGCACACTGAACTGTTTAACAAGGAAACACACACACACACACACACACACACACACACACGCACACACACACACACACACACACACACACACACAAGACATGTTGGTCAAGCATCCAATTGTTTGTTACCTGTTCCATTCACTGCCATGCTCACCGCTGTTCAGACCAGGAAGTGCCAATCAGAAGGGAGGCCTCTGATTGGCTTATAAGGGGGGTGTTCCCAGTGGAAGGCTCCAAGCTGGTAGAGGTGGAGGGATGTTTGTATGAAGCAAATAAGAAATGTTATTTCAAATGCATTTTTATTTTTGTTTTTTGCAAGTATAATTTCCCCC